>NW_028280967.1:892500-1613750 GCF_059751285.1 Brachycentrus maculatus
ACTGCCGACGAATTGTCAGCAGTGGTCCAATATATGTAAGGAAATAACAACAATTTTATTTAAATTACAATTTAAATTCATTTTCTAGACATGTCTCCTTTTACAATCTTAAAATTAATAATAAACTCTTGCGCTTGGAGAGGGGCTAACACTAATTATTTACTGTTTATGTTGGTTTTATATATAAATATATATATGTATATATATATATATATATATATATATATATATATATATATATATATATATATATATATATATATATATATATATATATATATATATTATATATATATATATATATATATATATATATATATATATATATATATATATATATATATATATATATATATATATATATATATATATATATATATATATATATATATCACTAATTCCTTTCAACAACGTCATATGTATTTAAAAAACCTGTTTTTTTAGGAGATTGTTTTTAAAGTTTAATAATATAATAAAATGTATTAAAATTAAATATCAGGTCATTTATAGAACTTTTTACTGTGCAACTGATCTTTTTAGGTAAAACCTTAAGGTCTTTTCTCCATTTGAAAAATATTTAGTAAATTTAAAAAAAATAATTAAACAATACCTTTTCTTCAAAATGCAAAAACAAAACTTTCTGCCCTGTAGCGGGTAATTAGTAAATTAAATATATGCCAATTTTGCTGAGATATAGTACGTTTTCTGGGTATTCCGAAAACATAACTGAAAATGGACGATTTTTTTATATATGACGTTGTTGAAGGGAGTGAGCGATATAATACTTGTTCCCAAATCTGTTTTTTTCCACTAAGGGGTTATTTTGTTACATCTTGACAAAATGTTAAAATTCTTTTCCATTTAACCAGACTGAACCATAGCGCGTTGCCTGGTACAGCTAGTTTTAAATATAAGTTTGTTTGTGAATTTTGAATGCATAGAAATAAATTGTATTTAGAATCTGAAAAAAAATGTATTGAGAAATATTTGTAACAGAATTCGTAAAAAAAGCAGATGAAAGATAACTTTCATCTTCACTTTCTTGTTTAAAATCATTAAATAAACATCGCTTCAAAAACTTGCGCTTTAAAATTAACTTCATACATATTTCATTGGTCATACTGCGATGTAAACTATTTCAGGGCCGGAATGAATGTAAAAAGATAACGAATTTTCAATTTAAGCTTTAATTGGCAAATACCAGTATTTCTTACAAACTATTGTGACACGTGTTTCGATGCATTCTGCATCATTTTCAAACACCGTATGTGAAGCTAGGTCTTAATTTTAGAGTTGTGTCCTTGGGACGGTGAATGATGAAGAGGGGGTAGAAGATTTTTCTTATTTTTTTTATTAAGGGGAACATGGATAGAAGGAGGGAGGCTTTAGTCATTGTAATATCGTTAATTATGGGTTAATTATTTTTTTATGAATTTCAAGAAGAGTCATTGCTTCGACAAAGATCACCACAACTCTCAGTAATGAGGACCTAAGATGGAGAAAGAGATGAATTTCTATTGCTTCGAAATAATTCAGTTCGTGACTTTTGATATTTTTCTTGGATTTCTACTTAATTAGTATATAATAAAATCAAAACAATATAGTTTTTCAATTATTATACTATATTATTATTACATACAGTCAAACTCGGTTATGACAAGCACGGATATAGTGACATCTCTGATATAACGAGGAAACATTCATTGAAATTTTGGTATTTGATTTTATCCATACATTTATGCACGGTTATAACGAGCAACTTCTCGGCTATAGCGAGCAAAAAGAGATCGTCTTTTTTTTAAGTTTGTGAATATTTGAATGTTTTAAAACATTTTCGTGAGACAATCTCTGTGAGCCTAAGCGACTCATTGTTAGAAATAGGTATCAAATTGTGGTAGAGTGGGTTCGAACCGAGAAACTCAAGAGTCCGCGACATGGCATCACAACCCGACACACGAATATTATATTATTATTGACCAGTGACCAGGTTTCGTTGTTACCGACATCATCAGACTAGTGAGGCAGTAACAGCGAAACCCAGTAACGTATCAAATGAACTCGTATATCGCTCACTCCTTTCAACAACGTCATATATCAAAAAACTAGATTTTTCCGATCATTTTGAATGTTTAAAAATATAATGAAATGTTTTAAAAATAAATATCAAGCCACTCATTGAACTTTTTACCGTGCAACAGATCTTTTTAGGTAAAACCTGGGTGTTTTTTCTCCATTTGAAAAATATTTAAAAAAAATAATTTAAACATACCTTTTCTTCAAAATGCAAAAACAACACTTTCTGCCCTGTAGCGGGTAAATATTAAGTTAAAAATTTGCCACTTTTGCTGGGATAAAGTACATTTTCTGGGCATTCCGAAAACATGCACAACTGAAAATTAACGATTTTTGATATACTTATATGACGTTGTTGAAATGAGTGAGCGATATGTGTAACCATATCAACCTTCCAAAAATCGTCAATTACAAAGTAGTCGTACGTTTTTTAATGACTAAAAGTATAGATGGCACTGCTTCGTTTGCCGCTGGTCTCAGCGATTTTCCACACGTGTCCAGTCGTTCTACTATTGATAAACAATCGTTCCGAACGACTGGCGAATTCCTGTAAATACCGCACACACAAAACCATATATCTGCTCCCGAACACCGCATGCACAAAGCATCCTTCTCTGATATTTGTATACAAACTTTGCGTAAACATTTTTTTATAACTCGCCAGTCGACCATCTTCGTTTTAATTATACTTACTCCCGATTTTATGTTTTATTTAATTTTTAAATCGATCCATCGTACACGTCCAGTTTTTTCCACAGTCATGCAATATAATACATATAATAAATGTATGTATATATGAAATGAATATGTATATTTGAATGTATCTATGTATTATTTAAAAAAAATTAAAAAATAATAAATAAAAAAAATTGGTAGTAAAGAGGTATATATCGCTCACTCCTTTCTAGAACGTCATATCGCTCACTCCTTTCAAGAACGTCATAAATCAAAATACTTGATTTTTCAGGAGAACGTTTTTAAAGTTTAAAATATAATAGAATCTATTAAAAATAAATATCAAGCCACTTATTAAACTTTTTACTGTGCAACATATTATTTTAGGTAAAACCTGAAGGTTTTTTCTCCATTTGAAAATTATTTAATATATTTAAAAAAATAATTGAACAATACCTTTTCTTTAAAATGCAAAAACAACACTTTTTGCCCTATAGTGAGTAAATATTAAGTTGAAAATATGCCTCTTTTGGTGGGATGTAGTACATTTTCTGGGCATTTCGAAAACATGCACAACTGAAAATTGACGATTTTTGATTTATGACGTTCTTGAAAGGAGTGAGCGATATATCAATAATCGACAATTTTCAGTTGTGCATGTTTTCAGAATGTCCAGAAAATGTACTATATCCCAGCAACAGTGGCAAATTTTTAACTAAATATTTACCCGCTACAGAGCAGAATGTGTTATTTTTGCGTTTTGAAGAAAATGTATTGTTTAATTATTTTGTTAAATGTACTAAATATTTTTCAAATGGAGAAAAAACCTTCTGGTTTTTCCTAAAAAGATCTGTTTGACAGTAAAAAGTTCAATAAGTGGCTTGATATTTATTTTCAATACATTGTATTATATTTTTAACCTTTAAAAACGTTTTCTTGAAACATCAAGTTTTTTATTTATGACGTTCTTGAAAGGAGTGAACGATATGTCAAATTTTCCGTTTTCTAAGTTTGATCCACAAAATGTCTTAAAATGTATTCCATAATCTGGCAAAAAATATAGCTATAGATGCATTACTTATTTAGTTTTATTGAGATATGTACATAAAAAATACATAAAACAAATGAGTTATTTAATTTCACAAGTTTGTTTTTTCTCTCCTGTAAAATTTGGTCTGAGACAGATATACCCCTTTGCCTTTACACTGCCGAATAAAAGTAGGGTGAACGATGAAAAATCTATGTATGATAAAATAAAAAGTCATTTTTAATATTTATTCGGATACTGGATGATATATCAATATATTTTATAGATGTCTCAACTAGGCATGAAGTATTTTTCGTTTTTATACTAAAGAATATGGATGTCTGAGCTTTCCAGAGCTTTTTGTCTGCATTTGGCTGGGTTTTTAAAAAATATTTTTTTATGGATACATAAATTGTATACGTTTAAAAGAACAATTATAAACATATTTACACTATTTTTTGCAGAGATCCACCAAGCCACCTTGTATGTCTTGTCGGTGGAGTTCTGTTTACATACATTTTTCGTTGTTTTATCCATTTTAACCTAATTAAAAATTTTAAAAAAAATTTAAAATGTTTGGAACGATATATTGTGTATATTGCAGTGTTGGACTCCCATATTTATTGTTATTTCTAGGGACTATCAAACCTTCGTTGTGAGTAAATCGTGTATCATGGTTGTGTACTAGAAGATTTTTGTCTAAATGATCACTTTATACACTTGTGTAACGTTCGCCTATCTGCACATGATTGAACATCCATTCATTTTAAAAACATGTATATATATATATATGAAAATACGTCCGCCTCCGTAGTGTAATGGTCAGCACGCTCGGCTACCGTTCTGGAGGTCCCGGGTTCGATTCCCAAGGGGGGTAAAATAAATATAAGTGATTTTTTCACTGTAATATTTATTCAATATTATTACCCTGGACTGGTACCTGAAGCGGAGGGCTGATCACCTTTCCTTCATGTGTAAACGATCAAGATAACACTGCGTTTATATGACGCTGTGCCCTATGCATCATTGGGGTGCGGATAAGGGTTTTATTATTATTATTATTATTATTATTATTATTATTATTATTATTATATATATATATATATATATATATATATATATATATATATATATATATATATATATATATATATATATATATATATAAATATATATATATATATGTATATATATATATATATATATATATATATATGTATATATATATATATATATATATATATATATATATATATATATATATATATATATATGCACTTTGCTTGTTATTTTAAAAGATTTTTGCCCATCGGAGCTATCCTCTTTTGTTAATTTTTAAATAGTTTACCCAATCAAACATAAGTAAGAATACAACATTTTTGTTCACAAAATCTGGATTATCTCCAATTACAGGAGTTGTTTTCATGTTTTTTTCTGGATTTCACAAATCTGGATTATATTTAATTATAACGTCAAATTATAAGCTTTAATTATTAAAATGAAAACGATATTTTCTGGCGTTTCTCATGTGTGTGATTATAATCCAGGATTCGGACCTCACATACTAATAAAAGAGTTTCTGCTCAATAAAAAGCTTGTTTTCATCTCACCAATAGATGTCTCTAGTGAAGTTCTAGTGATTCAAGAATAATGTTTCAAAATGTTTTCATATATATAGGACTTCCAAGAATTTCAGTAGTGTGGTTGTCAATAATGCGTAGAATTGACGTGTGTAAAGTGATCATTTAAACCAGCCTATGACGGTCATCAGCCTCGTAAATGCCCAGAATTCCATAGTCTTCTTCATCTTTGATAAGATGTCAAAAACTAATAAGTAAGATTCATTCAGAATTAGTTAACATATATTTTTTAGAGTCTGTCTATTTTTTTTTATCTGAAGAAAAGTGCGCGATGGCTCTTCTTAATACCCCGAACCATCCTCCGAGCATATTTAAAAAAAAATCAATTAAATTGAAATAAGTTCCGGAGTCTCGTTGATGATCGCCGATAAACTTTTATCGGTTCTCCAATAAAGACGATATTTATATTGGTGTGAAGTGTGAACAGCTTCAATCAGGTTATTAATATCACAATGTAGACGAAACGGAACGGCCACCTTGAAATGCCGGGACTGGCCATTCAACTAGGAATAAGGGTTATCTGGGCTTTGCTTTATTATAACGGGCCATCTTGCTAAGCTAGCAAAACTATGTAGCATCGCGGAATCAATATATTTTTGTTGGTTTATTGGCTAATAAATTCATTTGAAAAATCACTAGACTATCGATGACATTCTTATTGAAATCCGTAGACAACTAAGGGAGATATTAAGGTTTAAACTTTAGATATAAACAAAAACCGTGCGTTCGCATACGTCATCGAATTTCCGTCATCGAACGTTTTATGACGTCATATGGTTTATTGTCTATGGTTTATAGAGCTGTAATAGTAGTAGTGTGGATTGTTTGTTTACCACTACACTACCATTTGTGTTATACAAATATGAGTAAGGGGGGTGTGAGGGTGGACCATAGACAGCAACACATAAAGCCGCCAATAATTTAGCAATGTTACCAATATTAAAATAAGCCCATCGTTTCTGTAACGTCATTCATTGCCAACTTCCGAAAATAAAGTTTTTTCGAAGGCGAATTTTCCATAAGAAAATGATGAATGAAAATATTAATTGCCTAGTTAGTTAGTTTTTTTCTAAATAAGACTTGTAAATTATTTTTTTTTTATATAAAAATAAAGTAAATAATAAAATAATTACCAGGAAAACAGAACGTCCATATGGCTAGATACTTAAAGAGGAGGTTAACAAACTAAAAACATCAGTTATATGTATATTTTTTTAAACAAAAAATTGTTTATTTTAAATACGGTATTTACAATCGCCATTCAAATTGGTCGGATTAGTTAGAACAGCAAAAATGTGATTCGTTACGACGCCATTTGGTTGTGAGCCAAATGGTTTAATTTTATAAAAATGTCAATTTATTAGTTCCAACGGATTCAAGGCCACGTCGAATATATCGATAATTTAAATGAATTTTCTCAAAACTGTCAGATGTTTTCAATAATTTAACCCTTCGCTGCATCGTGTATCAAATTTGTCACATAGCCAAAAGTTAATGTTAAAACATATATATCAATATTCTCATGAGGATAATCATTGCGTATTGTTGCAAATTGATTCAAAAATATTTTCTTTATTTTTCTTTGGAAAAAGTTTTACTCTAATGTTTTTTCCCTTAATGTTTAAAGTAAGATACTATAGATTTTATTTATATTTTAAATGAATAAAATCATGCAATGAATGGTTAAAAATATAAGAAATGTAAATAAATCTCTATTGAATAAGAGCTTTTATACATATACAGGGCTTTTTTCATGTAACGCGGTGGAACGGCGTTCCGGCAGCTTTTTCACGGATATATATTTTTTAATTTTTAAAATCAATTAGACGAAACAATGCTTGCGCTCACTCAATTACAAAATTTATTTATATAATTCGTGAAAATGATGAAGAAAAGTTGCTTTAAATTTTATTTTAATGATATTTGAATATAATTTGTTTTAGTAAAAAGCTTGACATAAAGTGAGTTCTAGGACCATTTAAAAAAAAAGCTCTGGAAAAATAAAAAAAGTTATTACGAATGGACATTCGTTTTATAATGCCCTAACAAGGCGAAACAATTGTCATTATATATTTTTTTGTGTTTTTGTTAATAAAATACAACTTAGTAGACTCAAAAACTCTGTGTTTGATTAAAAATTAATACACAAGGTAACTGTTTTATTAAACACATCGCTGAGTAACGAAGACCGTTGACAAGATCAGATATAAAATTTTGATTGATTTGATCATGCAAGTCCTCCTTATATACTAATATTTCGGTTTTCATTTGCTCCACATCACCAAACTTTCATAAATATACTTTATTGTTCTTTTATTTTTTGTCCGCCTCCGTAGTGTAATGGTCAGCATGCTCGCCTACCGTTCTGGAGGTCCCGGGTTCGAATCCCAGGGGGGTTTAATAAATAAAAGTGATTTTTTTCACTCTAATATTTATTCAATATTACACTAAACTGGTACCTGAAGTGGAGGGCTGATCACCTTTCCTTCATGTGTAAACGATCAAGATAACACTGCGTTTATATGAAGCAGTGCCCTATGCACCATTGGGGTGCGGTAAGGGATTTATTATTTATTTTTTACAAGTAATATATTTATTTTGTCTGCCTTCATAGTGTGATGGTTAGCGCTTAAGGTTGCCGAGCTGAAGGAATATATATATATATATATATATATATATATATATATATATATATATATATATATATATATATATATATATATATATATATATATATATATATATATATATATATATATATATATATATATATATATATATATATATATATATATATATATATATATATATATATATATATATATATATATATATATATATATATATATATATATATATATATATATATATATATATATATATATATATATATATATATATATATATATATATATATATATATATATATATATATATATATATATATATATATATATATATATATATATATATATATATATATATATATATATATATATATATATATATATATATATATATATATATATATATATATATATATATATATATATATATATATATATATATATATATATATATATATATATATATATATATATATATATATATATATATATATATATATATATATATATATATATATATATATATATATATATATATATATATATATATATATATATATATATATATATATATATATATATATATATATATATATATATATATATATATATATATATATATATATATATATATATATATATATATATATATATATATATATATATATATATATATATATATATATATATATATATATATATATATATATATATATATATATATATATATATATATATATATATATATATATATATATATATATATATATATATATATATATATATATATATATATATATATATATATATATATATATATATATATATATATATATATATATATATATATATATATATATATATATATATATATATATATATATATATATATATATATATATATATATATATATATATATATATATATATATATATATATATATATATATATATATATATATATATATAAATATATATATATACATATATTGAAATATTTAATATTAATTACAGTATATATAAGGTCATGCTTGTTTAACATTTGTTATTGAAGGATTTCAATCAAAGTTCTATTAGATTTACTTTCATCATTATTATTGCTTTAATTTTATCTTTCTTTTTATATTTCTTTATTTTGTTATTTAGAAATGTTTATTGTTTTATTTTTCTGTTTCTTTTTTTAATTTTATTATTTTCTCATATTTTAATTTGACAAATTAATAGAAAAACATTCATAAGGAAATATATTTATCAATTTTTGTCTGCTTTCTTTTTACAGATAATCGGAGGATAGTACGAAATGACTTAAAAGTGTAAAAATATATAATAATAACACAAATTAAACTGTTACCAAATCAAATAAAAAAATGCGCGGAAAAATTAAAACTGACTTTTTGGTGTAATACAAAAGTTCCAATAAAAATGTTGTGTTCAGTGTGAGAGTTGGGGTGTTTCGCCGTAACCGCATGGTGTGGGAGTATGGCAGAGGTTCCTGAGAAACGGCTGGCGTTCTATCCTCTGGTCGTAGCGTGAAACTAGCACAAGATGGCGGGGATGTCAGGAGGCAGCATGCTGCGCACAAGGAGGAAAGATGTCAACATCAAGCCAAATAGAAGGTGAGATTTTTATTGTACTTTTTTGAGATAAACACGTTGACTGACAACTACGAGATATCACGTGGGTTATTTAGTTACCCGAGACGAATACTACGAGTTATATCGTCCCTTCATTACTCTCTATATTTTTAACTCGTAGCTGTAGTTTGCTATATACAACATTTTGAATGTGTCCAAATACTTGTTCACAAAATCTGGATTATCTCCAATTACAGGAGTTATTTTCATAAAAAAAACTTATTTTCATTTCACTAATAGATGTCTCTAGTGAAGTTCTAGTGATTGAATATAAATGTTTCAAAATTGTTTCATATATAAAAAACTTCCAAGAATTTGAGTAATGTGGTTGTCAATAATGGGTAGAATTGGTAAATGTTACACGTGTGTAAAGTGATCACTTAAACCAGCCTATGACCGTTGTCAGCCCCGTAAATGCCCAGACTTCCATATTCTTCTTCATCTTTGATGAGATGTCAGAAAATAAAATGAAAAATATTCCTATAATTGGAGATAATCCAGATTTGTGAGCAAGTATTTGGACACACTCAAAATGTTGTAAATCTTACTACGAGTTATCTCGTCCTTTAAAACTCGCCATATTTGTACAGCTACGAGACAACTCGTAGCTTGACTGTGTTAATATGAATACATGACTCTAGGAAAGAGAATATGAATGAAATTTGTTCAAGTATCATAAAAATGCCTGAAAGAGAAAATCTATACTATAGAATTCTGGAAATTCTTCATAACACTTTTTTCATCCCTTGCTTGGTTTGTAAAACAAGGTCATTTGCAAGCCAATTTATGTTTTAGACACTCTTTGATCGACCTATGTATATGCTACATATGACCCCCTCCCCCAAAGCTGCAACAGTCTAAAACGTTTAGTCTAGTATTTTAGACGTCAGAACAGTGTGAAATTGAAAAAAAAAATCTCTCAGGCTGACATACTTATTTGAGTAATTTTAAATTTTAAAAAACCTAAAAATATGAAAATATCTTATCAGATTTGCTTAAGGGTGAAGTATGCTGTAGAAAGACCCGAAATAATATCATGGGTGTACGGGCAAAAAACTCAAAAATATGAAATTTTGACTTAATGATGCATATAATAAAGTTTTCAACGTTCTTTAAACTGGCAAATTACATTTAATAGTTGGAAATATCATATTCATGTGGTTTTAAAAGTAAATTCAATTTTAAGTTTAATAGCGAGTATTTTATTCATGTTAAAAGATTCAAATAACACGGATTATTCAAACATGGATTGAGTTTGCGTTTTTTGCCAGTACATATATATATATATATATATATATATATATATATATATATATATATATATATATATATATATATATATATATATATATATATATATATATATATATAATATGTATTTTTTTTAATATTTGTTATACATGTTACATTTATTCAAATAAAAATAAATAAATAAATTCCATATTTTAGGTTGGATCGTAAATCCTCGCGTGGTATGCTGTATGAAAATGAAGAATTGAGATTAAGAACAATTAATATCAATGCAGAAGTTGAAAGAGGTATGTATGTATTTTAAATATTTTTTTTTTTTTTTTTACATATATTTAATAATAATAATAATAAAACCCTTATCCGCACCCCAATGGTGCATAGGGCACTGTGTCTTATAAAAGCAGTGTTTTCATGATCGTTTTAATTATGATGGAAAGGTGATCAGCCTTCCGCTTCAGGTACCAGTCCATGGTAATACTGAATAAATATTACAGTGAAAAATTCACTTTTATTTATTTTTACCCCCTTGGGGATCGAACCCGGGACCTCCAGAACGGTAGCCGAGCGTGCTGACCATTACACTACGTAGGCGGATTTTAAATAAATTTATTTATTTTTGTTTTACATATATTTACAATTTTAATAATGTGACCTTGCTGGAAGTTTCCCGTGTCGAGGGCACATATTTACAATACTTGTCTCATAAATTATAATATTAGATATATTTATATCGTGAGTCATGCCATTATGGGTGATGTGGCCGAATAACACTGTGCATGTTATTTCTACATACATCCATTATCCATTTATTGATATCTCTTTTTTAAACAGTTTTGTTATTTGATGACTTCATCGATAACAAATTAGGTCAAAGTTCGTTATATTACAAAAGACATAAAATTCATTTGACCAAATCTGGCAAATGTTTGATTTGGTTTTGCTTGGATTTATTTAGATTCCTGAAATGGTCCTTTTTGCTTAAAATTACATCAGGCAAAAGCAATACTTTTGCTTGAAAAGACACCAAGAAGTTAAATATTTTTTACTTGATTTTTAGGTCAAACAGACATCAAAAAGTTGAAACGAGAGAACGAACAGCTTCGGAGAGAAGTTGGAGCTTTAAGGGGAGAGTACGATAGACTGGAGAGACTGCTGCACCAGAGAGACAAGGACAGTCCGGAGCGGCAAGATGACGAAAAGGTAGCTATTTGTCCTACTCTAAGTCACCAGAATGTCTACAGGGGGAAGGGAGACAACACGCAACCCATGAGAGAAGTTGGAGCTCTGAGGGGAGAGTACGATAGACTGGAGAGACTTCTGCACCAGAGGGACAAGGACAGTCCGGAGCGGCAAGATGACGAGAAGGTAGCTACCTGTCTTACTCTAAGTCACCAGAATGTCCACAGGAGGAAGGAAGATAACACGCAACCCAGAAGAGAAGTTGGAGCTTTAACGGGAGAGTATGATAGACTGGAGAAACTGCTGCACCAGAGAGACAAGGACAGTCTGGAGCGGCAAGATGATGAGAAGGTAGATATCTGTCTTACTCTAAGTCACCAGAATGTCCACAGGACGAAGGGAGACAAGACGCAGCCCAGGGGAGTAGTTGGAACTATGAGGGGAGAGTACGATAGACTATAGAGACTGCTGCACCAGAGAGACAAGGACAGTCCGGAGCGGCAAGATGACGAGAAGGTAGATATCTGTCTTACTCTAAGTCACCAGAATGTCCACAGGACGAAGGGAGACAAGACGCAGCCCAGGGGAGTAGTTGGAACCATGAGTCAAGAGTACTATAGCCTGGGACAGCCTAGATTCCTGCTCTACTCACCATAGCATCTACATGACAAAGGGACATAATATCTACACGACAACGCCTAGATATATAATTTTATCATTTTGGATTTAAAATTTTACCTGTCCAATTGATTATATTTAAAATACAAGTTTTTTTTCATTTCATTTGTACCCTTAAGATTTTCTTTCCCTTTGACTTCCATAACATTTTCTTTTATTAATGAAGTTTGGTGGATTAACCCCCTATAAAGATATCAAGTCCCATTAAGTTTATGACGTTTAATGCAAGAAGGTCGTATCTACAAAAAATAAACTTAAAATAAATCCTAACAATGGTTATTTTTAGACATCTAATATTGTAAGGGTATCTAAAATTTAAGTATGTAGATTTTTTTATAAGAATCTTAAAAAAGTAATTATGCTGTTTAAATAATTATATTTGTAAACAGATGGTGTTTTAAGTATAATTTCTGATAATATTTTGAGAAATAAAAAACTTTGTTTTTTTTTATCCATTCACATTTTTATTAACAACCAACTAGTTTTGACAACAACCTGTTGCCCTCTTCAGGGTTTAATTAATATATCAATACGATATATCGATATGATCCCCAAAGTTAATGATTTCAATATTCAAAACAGAATTTCTGAGCTTTTTCTCGAATTTTTGACTGCACTACATACCTCGTTGCATCGCTGCATTAAGGATGAAAAGTGTAAAATTTTCAATTATACTTTTTTTTTTAAAGATACGTAAATATTTTTTGTTTTTATTATTTCAAAAATACTTCAATTTCACACTATTTCTGTGAGCCTAATAAGAGGCTCGTTATTAAAATTAGGTATCAAATTGTGGTAGAGTGGGTTCAAACCGAGAAACTCTGACTCGAGAGTCCGCGACACTAACCACGGGATCACAACCGGACACTCATATAAGGAGCTACAAATAAGCAATATGCAACTAAATTTGTGCACCGATTAGCTTTAAATTATCGAATCAAAAAACTAAATTAGTTAGTTAGCTTAGTTTCAGTATGTGTACAATACAACACTCGTTCTCGTAATAAAACAGTAAACACCCCTATAACGTTGAAATAAGAACCGTATTATCGGGGGAAACGTTATAAAGAGGTTGATGATTCTTTTTTTTTTCATTTTAACCAGCGGAAATGACTGAAATTAGTCATTATTAAATTAAAATACAATTTATAAACGTTTTCCCTCTATAACGTTCTCTCCGATAACGCGGTTCTTATCTCAACCATATAGGTGGGTTTACTGTATTCATCAAACAAATTATCTTTAAAATGAAAAAAATCTTCTTCATCTATGTTGAGATGTCAATATAAATATCTCCTTAGTGGAGAAACCCAGGTTAATCACCAAAGATTAGGAAACACTCAAAATATTGGGATTTTTTTGGCATATTTTATTTTGTTTGAGATTTTTTCATAATTTTTTTGAAAAAATCTCAAACAAAATAAAATATTTTATTTTAAGTACATATTTTTTATGTAGATACGTCCTTCTGGCTGGACTGCCTATTAATATTTCTTGCGTGGTGTGTGCAGGGTGACGTGGCGGCGTGTCATTGGTCACTGGATGTCCAATCAGCAAATTAGTTCTAGCATTTATCACACGATTTTTTTCCTTACCTCATTCTTTCGAAACATCCTTCAATTCGCGATCTAAATACCGCATCCTTTGGTTCTTCGGGAACATCATGATTCTGGAAAAAACCTGGAAGAGATTACTGTGAAGAAGAAGTTCTATGAAATGAAATGACTCAAATTCCTGAGGGAATGAGATGAAACAAACTGAAGAGATACTATCCCAAGTATGCAGGAACAATCCAATACTTTTCTGGGGATTTCTGACGCTCTGTAGTGACTTATTTTGTTTAAAATAAATTTAAACAATCGTATAAGCAAACAGATGGTGCTGTCATCTGTTGAGAATTATTCTAAAGTGGTCTCAATCCTATGAATTGGTCTGTAGAAACAAATGACACCTTCGTCATTCCATTCTGTCATTTGAAACCCTCTTCAGCTCCTCATACTTTGAACAGCCCATATCCTCGTTTAAGTCACAAAGATATTCTTGGCATGGGCGTCCACTTCAGAAGCAAATAGTTTACTCCACCTTAAAACATAAAACGTAATTCGCTCACTCCTTTCAACAACGTCATATATCAAAAATCGACAATTTTCATTTGTGCATGTTTTCGGAATGCCCAAAAAATGTACTATATCCCAGCAAAAGTGGCATATTTTTAACTTAATGTTTACTCGCTATAGGGCAGAAAGTGTTGTTTTTGCATTTTGAAGAAATGGTATTATTTAATTATTTTTTTAAATATACTAAATATTTTTTAAATGGAGAAAAAACCTTCAGGTTTTACATAAAAAGATCTGTTGCACAGTAAAAAGTTCAAAAATTGGCTTGATATTTATTTTTAATAAATTTCATTATATTCTTATTAAACTTTAAAAACGATCTCCTGAAAAATGAAGTTTTTTTTTATAAATGACGTTGTTGAAAGGAGTGATCGAATCGTGCTCCAAAGAGCAAGGCAGGGAGACAGTTGCTGACTGATATCAAGGTCCATGGGGTGTCTTATATGGGGTATGTGCTAAGAAGAGAGAAGAACGAGCTATTGCACTTAATCATAAAAGGCAAATTAGAGGTTCGACGAAGTGTAGGCAGAAGACAGATCTCCTGGCTCCAGAACATACGAGATAGGGCAGGGATCAGGACCGTCGAGACGCTGTTTACAGCTGCTCAAGACAAGGGCAATTATTCTCACGTGATAGTTGATATCAGGAGGAACCTGACATGACACGACAGAAGAAGAAATTAAAAATGGACAGATATTACTACAAAGTGTCGCATCAATTAATGAAAAGGGATCATCTTCAATGGATGGGTACTGCGCAGCTGTTTCCTCTGATGAATGTGGAAGATACAAGAGTCTTGAAAAACCCCTTGTTAAAACACATAAAGCAACGATGAATAATAAAAGCAAATACCATATTTTTTACTCAACATCATTACGGCTGTCCAAACTCAAAACACAGTAAGTGACATTTTTTCTTGAGTACGTTTTTTTTTGCATTTTAGGACTAAATAGATTCTACTTGGTCCAAAAATGTAAAAAAAAACTACAAAAAAATGTCCTTTACTGTGTTTTAAGTTTGGACAGCCGATTATGTCTTGTAGCAAAAATCGCGTGTTAATTTTTCCGAAAGGGTGCTTATCCACTACTGTGATGAATGCTAGTCAACTAAAGTAAGGAGTTCCCACGGACCAATACTGCGACCGGCCATCTCACCCTGCAAAACAAACGTGGTAAGTTTTTACAATTTGATTTTCCTACTTGATAATATTTGGAATTCAGGGTTCGGAATGGATTTTTGAAATAAGCTCCGGTTCTGACGAGATTCTCATGAGATTCTCATATGATTTGCACGTGATTAGCACAAATACAGCTCTGGTATAATATGTGGAAGTCCTCACCAAAACGTTACATTTCCATTATAAATGATTTTAAATAATCACGAATTCTGGCTTGTTAAATTTACATTTTGGTGCGATTTAATAATTTCATATTGGTTTAACACAGGATTGGTCACGTTTTGTCGGAACTTTAATTAAGACTGCGATAAAATACAGTTAACTTAACAGATTTGAATTTAAAGGATTTTTTGGGCAACATTGGAAATGTAACTTTTTGGTGAGGACCTCCACATATCGCTCACTCCTTTCAACAACGTCATATACCAAAAATCTTCAATCTTCAGTTTTGCATGTTTTTGGAATGCCCAGAAAATTTACTATATCCCAGCAAAACCGGCATATTTTTAACTTAATATTTACTCGCTACAGGGCAGAAAGTGTGGTTTATGCATTTTGAAGAAAAGGTATTTAATTATTTTTTTTTATAAACTAAATATTTTTCAAATGGTGGAAAACCCTTCCGGTTTTAAATAAAAAGATCTGTGATACAGTAAAAAGTTCAATAAGTGGCTTGATATTTATTTTTAATACATTTTATTATACTCTCAAACTTCAAAAACGATCTCCTGAAAAATCAAGTATTTTTTAATTTTATATATCTGACGTTGTTGAAACGAGTGAGTGATATATGTATATACACAAAATAATATAAAATTAAAATATTGAAGACCAAATTTTTATTGATTTCTATTTCGGGCCCTGAATTAAAATGTGTATTTTGACTAATTGCAATTTACTAACGTTTTTTAATTTTACTTGTCTATTAAAAGCTTTTTTTGTGATTTAAAGCTCTAGCATATCATTTATAGCTCTGGCATTAACTTTGCATTTTCGTCTCTTGATGAAAATACCTGTAGTTCTCAAAACTACATAATAAACACGAAAATGGTATTTCTCAAGTTTTATTTTTATATTTAAAACAAAAGGCACACATAACAAAGTATTATGTTTTAAATTATTATAATCATGTGTTTTTTTTACTATGAACTATTTTCTTACGAATAAAACATTTATAAAATTATATTAATATGTAAATTAAACTCTCCCTTATTTTTCAACATGAATATTTTTTAATCCATAGGGCCTATTTTTTTTCGTATTACGAGTACAATAAAGCACTATTCTTATTTATTGATTTGGCGTTTTTAAAATACGAACTAACTAGGCGAAACAATTGTCACAGTATTAATTTTTTATGTGTTTTTGTTAATAAAATACATCTTAGTAGATTAAAAAATTCTGTGTTTGATTTAAAATTTATACATAAAAAAAAACACTATTCTTTTTACCATTTCTTTTAAAGAATTATTTTTGACATCTCATCAAAGATGAAGAAGAATATGGAAGTCTGGGCATTTACGGGGCTTACGACCGTCATAGGCTGTAAATGCCCAGACTTCCATATTCTTCTTCATCTTTGATGAGATGTCAAAAAATAATATGAAAATAACTCCTGTAATTGGAGATAATCCAGATTTTGTGAACAAGTATTTGGACACACTCAAAATGTTGTAAATAAATTATCTGGTCAAATTATAAGCTTAATAATAAAAATGAAAATGGTATTTTCTGGCGTTTCTCATGTGTGTGATTATAATCCGGGATTCGGATCTCACATACTAATATAAGAGTTTCTGCTTAATAAAAAGCTTCTTTACATCTCACCAATAGATGTCTCTAGTGAAGTTTTAGTGATTCATGAACAAGGTTTCTAAATTGGTTCATATATATAGAACTTCCAAGAATTTGAGTAGTGTGGTTGTCAATAATGGGTAGAATTGGTGAATGTTACACGTGTGTAAAGTGATCACTTAAACCAGCCTATGACGGTCGTAAGCCCCGTAAATGCCCAGACTTCCATATTCTTCTTCATCTTTGATGAGATGTCAAAAAATAATATGAAAATAACTCCTGTAATTGGAGATAATCCAGATTTTGTGAACAAGTATTTGGACACACTCAAAATGTTGTCTCAAAAAGTATTTAAATTTTCAAAACCATATAAGTATTTATTTCGAAGAAAAGCTGATTTTTGTTCATTACAAAAACGGTGTTTAAAGCAAAAAAATTAATTACGTTAAATGTTACCTGCGTTTTAAGAAAATTAAGTTGCGGGCTATCAATTATCCCTTAGAAGGCCTTAATAGCGGTCAAAACGACCCATTTAACTAGTGGTACGCTACAATATTGTAAAGGTTAATTTAATTTTCTTCCGGAAGTCATCTGTCGGAAATAAATCGAAGCTTTTTCATCGTAAGCTCTAAAACCGCTAAACTTTTATCGCTTGATGGGCAGTCTAATAATAAAATCAAACATTTTCTTTAGTTTTCGTAAACATTATTCAGTCTGTGCGCTGTGACGACTCTTAATATATTATATGTATAGCATTTTTCTAGGCGGTTAAACGTTCGGTAATTAGATGACCATTCGAATGAATATTCGATTGGAAATTGGCGGAAAAATGATGACGGCTTGTAACCGATTTTTTTTAGATGGAAGCTAAATTTATTGTTTACTTTACTTATTTTGTTACAAATTTAGTTGTTAAATTTAGATGGTTTGTACACATACAAATCTATATGGCTGGCCATCCGGTATTTTCAAAATTCCATCCTAGCGACCATGGATAAAATTAGTGAATGTTACACGTGTGTAAAATGATCACTCAAACCAGCCTGTGACGGTCATAAGCCCCGTAAATGCTCAGACTTCCAAATTCTTCTTTATTTATGTTGAGATGTAAAAAAATAATACCGCAAATGGTGTTTAAAATGATGAGGAATGCATCGAAACATGTCACTCACTCCTTTCAAGAACGTCATAAATCAAAAATCGTCAATTTTCAGTTGTGCGTGATTTCGGAATGCCCAGAAAATGTACTATATCCCAGCAAAAGAGGCATACTTTTAACTTAATATTTACCCGCTACAGGGCAGAAAGTGTTGTTTTTGCATTTTGAAGAAAAGGTATCGTTTAATAATTTTTTTAAATATACAAAATATTTTTCAAATGGAGAAAAAACCTTCAGGTTTTATCTAAAAAAATCTGTTGCACAGTAAAAAGTTCAATAAATGGCTTGATTTTTAATACATCGTATTATATTTTTAAACTGTAAAAACGTTCTCCTGTAAAATCAAGTTTTTATTTTTATTTTTGACGTTCTTGAAAGGAGTAAGCGATGTGTCACAATAGATTTTAAGAAATAGTGGTTTTTACAGGGTAAAATTTAAATTAAAAATTGATAGATATTATTACAATGTGTCTGCCCAATCAATGACTGAAAATCCATATAGACGTCACTTAGAAGTATCGGAATTCCCATTCTTCATCTGTACTTCCTTTCCACAGACTTCCACGGGGAGCTGCTGCAGCGAGTGTTCGAGCGAGTGCTGTTTCCAGAACGGCGCGAACGCGCTGGCGCTGTGTGAGCCAAATTCGCACGACTGCGCGCTGGGGGCGGGCGACGGAGACGCCGGGGGGCACCTCAGCTCCGTGCCTGAGGAGCCCTGCTCGCCGCTGGTGCCCCCCGACTCCTATATTGTAAGTAGATAGATATTTCTTTAAATAAAAAACTCACAAAGCATCTTTTTATGTTAGACTGTGCAGGAATGATGGGAGAAGGATAAAAAAATAATCAGATGAAATTAAAATGTTTTATTAATTTGTGTAATTGCTGTGATTACAACATCCAATAGCAGTTTTCCAATCGAACCTACATTTTAAAAATTATTTATCAATATGATAAGTGTCTCAACATGAGATGATGATATATATATATATATATATATATATATATATATATATATATATATATATATATATATATATATATATATATATATATATATATATATATATATATATATATATATATATATATATATATATATATATATATATATATATATATATATATATATATATATATATATATATATATATATATATATATATATATATATATGAAGGAAGCGAGGAGTGTATGTCAGGACAGAAGAGTGTGGCGTTCCATTCTCTCTGCCAACTCCTTCGGAAAAACAGCGTGATGGTAGTAGTAATCCAATAATATACATCTAGTCATACATGCCCTCCGATTACGCAGACTTTTGACACCACCAGATTTTAGGTTCTGATTGATCTGGTCGTGCCTTTTTCTTCCTTTTCGTCTTTTTTGGCCGTATTATTAGCTCATATTCGCCACATATACTTTGTTAGTCATTCTCTCGTTATCCATTCGCTCCACATGTCCACACCACCTTAAAGAACTCTTCTTGATATTTTCAACTATCCCTAGTTCAGCCTTACATTCCTTTCTAATATCTTTGTATCCTTTTGTTTATATGAAAACATATTACTTTTTGACATCTCAACATAGATGAAGAAGAATATGAAAGTCCGGGTATTTGCAAGCCTTACGACCGTCACAGGCTTGGTTAAGTGACCACTTTGCACACGTGTAACATTCACCAATTCTACCCATGATTGACAATCACACTACTCAAAAATTTGAAGCTTCTAGATATATTAATCAAACTTGTAACCAAGTTTTTTTTTTTAACAAGAAAGATTCCGAAACTCACTTCATGTCAAGCTTTTTACTACAAAAAATATGTTCAAATATCATTTAAATATTCATTACAATAATATAGTTTGTTATTTTGTCAAATTATATAAGAAAGGTTTATTAAGACTGAACAAGAAATAATTTAAAAGATTAGGAAGAGTTCTTTATGGACATGTGGAGCGAACGGATAAGGAGAAAATGACTAAGAAAATATATGTGACGAATGTGAGCGGGAAAACAGAACGAGGACGACCAAAAAAGACTTTGCACGATCAGATCAATCAGAACCTAAAATCTGGTGGTATCAAAAGTCTGCGTAATCGGAGGGCATGTGTGACTAGATGTACGGATGAGAAGGAGGCGAGGAGTGTATGTCGCTTACTCCTTTCAACAACGTCATAAATAAAAAAAACTTGATTTTCCAGGAGATCGTTTTTAAAGATTAAAAATATAATGAAATGTATTAAAAATAAATAACAAGCCACTTATTAAACTTTTTGCTGTGCAACAGATCTTTTAAGGTAAATACTGAATGTTTTTTCTCCATTTGAAAAATATTAAGTATATTTAAGAAAATGATTAAACAATACCTCTTCTTCAAAATGCAAAAATAACACTTTCTGCCCTGTAGCGGGTAGATATGCCGTTAAAAATATGCCGCTTTTGCTGGGATATAGTACATTTTCTGGGCATTCCGAAAACGTGCACAACTGAAAATTGACGATTTTTGATATATCGCTCACTCCTTTCAAGAACGTCATAAATAAATAATCGACAATTTTCAGTTGAGCGTGTTTTCAGAATGCCCAGAAAATGTACTATATATATCCCAGCAAAAGAGGCATATTTTTAACTTAATATTTACCCGCTACAGGGCAGAAAGTGTTGTTTTTGCATTTTGAACTAAAGGTATTGTTTCTTTTTTTTTAAAATATACTTTATAATTTCATATGGAGAAAAAACCTTCAGGTTTTACCTAAAAAGATCTGTTTCACAGTTAAAAGTTTAATAAGTGGCTTGATATTTATTTTTAACACATTGTATCATATTTTTAAACTTTAAACATTTTCCTGAAAAATCAAGTTTTTTTTATGTCGTTCTTGAAAGAAGTGAGCGATTTAACGTTGTTGAAAAGAGTGAGCGATGTGTCAGGACAGAATCGTGTGGCGTTCCCATACTTTCTGCCTATCCCTACGGAGAGACGGCGTGATGGTAGTATTAGTAGTAGGATATCTAGGGACCTCTATCGTCAATTGCAGTGTTAAATGACCCGATAACGCCGTTCGATCCACGGGCCGCGCGCTGCCAAAATAATGTGACATTTAACAGAAAATTCTGTATTATAAAGTTGGCAGGCCGCCAATGTTTACGCGCGAATTGCGAAAAAAGAATACGGCCAACTTCAGTAGGATGGAAGACTTTTACGGGGGAACAGCGCCTTCCCGAAATCACTCCAGATGTCAACAAGAAAAAACGAAAAAAAAGTAATTAATTTGATCACACTATTCTCCGGTTAAAAGCCACGTGTTTCGACGACTATCCCGCGCGGTTTTCAACGCAAATCCGCGTGTTTCGAGCGGGTTTTGTCGCGTTTAGTACTGTATTTCAGTGTCAGTTTGTACATAGTTTATGTGAAATGATTGTCAGTTTCATTGTCTTGTATGTGTGTTGTTTTAATTTTAGACTTTACCCGGTGGTCGATTTATTTTCTGGTATTTTCACCGTTTTAAGTCCGCCTCCGTAGTGCAATGGTTAGCGCGTTGGGCTGCCTTGCCGGAAGCTTCCGGTTCGATTTCCAGTAACAAATAACATAATATAACTGTCAAGCTGACGTTTGTTGGGCAAACGGAAACATAGATAATGCAGGGAATTCATAGATTTTTTTACTTATTGTCGTTGAAAATATCATTCAACAGAACGAATTGGGATGCGTTTGTATGATTTTTACTACATCTACTTTTTTTTTCATTCATTCATTCAAACCCTTTTCCGCACCCCAATGGTGCATAGGGCACTGCATTATAAACACAGTGTTATCTTGATCGTTAACACACGAAGGAAAGGTGATCAGCCTTCCGCTTCAGGTACCAGTCCAGGGTAATATTGAATAAATATTAGAGTGAAGAAACTTTTTTTTACTCAGGATAATTATGATTTCAAACAATCAACAGGAGGTAGGGATCTACATTATCTGTTTTTTTTTTGTATTGACTTTTGGTTAAGCGGTTAAAATTTTAACACATTAGTGAACACCAAGGTTGGTGTAAGTATCCTCAACATTAGTAGTGTCCAAATGACACAAGCTAAATACGGGTATGCAGCCTCGAGCGCTCAAGCCATTGCTGTTTTTTTTCATCTTCCAACGCAGTACCATTTCCTTTCCCATACAAGAGTAATGTCGTTTACTTGCGTCATCTTCTACTCCTCTCTCAGACCTTGCTTTTATACATTAAACAATCAAGTTAACTCCGTATTTACCAAATGTGGTGCCCTATGCACCATTCTATTGCGGAGAGACGTCAAAGAAAAAAGAAGAAGTAGTAATCCCGAGTTAATGAACACATATTACATTTACTTAAATTTTCTTCTTCCAACCTTCATCCTCACCTAATGGTGCATAGGGCACTGCATAGTACTGAAACAGTGTTATCTTGATCGTAAATAGCACGAAGGCAAGGTGATCAATCCTGCGCATCAGGTACCAGTCAAGGGTGATATCAAATAAATATGAGAGGAAAAATCCCTTAAATTTGGTTTGACCCCCCTGGGAATCGAACTCAGGACCGCCATCATGGTAGCCATAGGCGCTTACCACTACACTACGGAGGCGAAAACATGCATGTAAATATAAACTATTGAGCCTTATCCGCACCCTATGGTACATAAGGCACTGCATTCTATTGATGTGATATAATCATTTATTACATGATGGAATTGAAAACAAAAAATTAAAGCATTTGGATACTGCGCCAGGAGGTTCCAGGTTTGATTCTCAAGAAGGTCAAAATAAATACGAATGTTTTATCATTAATATATATTTTATATTACCCTGGACTGGTACCTGAAGCGGAGGGCTGATCACCTTTCCTTCATGTGTTAATGATCAATATAACATTACGTTTATATGATGCAGTGCCCTATGCACCATTGGGTACATAGGGCACTGTATCATATAAAATTTATATTTATATATGTGTCGCCTACTTTCAAGATCCGCCAGATCCATGTAAGTCGATTTTCCAAAAAATGCAAAATTCACCGGGTAACATTTATTTGTACTTTTATCTATCTTTAGATAAAATTTGTCTACCTTTAGATAAAATATTATGAAATAGAGAATTATAACATTTATTTAAGAAAACTTTTCAGTACTTAAAAAAAAAAAAAAAAAAAATCTATGATGACGTCATTTTGATTTTTGACCTATCCCCTCTCTCTGATTGGTCGATATGGGTCAGAAGGCAAGTTCCATGAATAATGCGGAATTTGAAAAACAATGCTGTTTTCAAGTATTTTTTAGCAGGGTTTTCAAGTATTTCAATATTCTATCCAATGAAACCCACAATTGGCATTCCGATAGAGTATTTATTTTTAAATCTTATAAAATTGGATCTGGCGGATTTTGAAAGTAGGCTACACATATCGCTCACTCCTTTCAAGAACGTCATAAATCAAAAATCAACTATTTTCAATTGTGCATGTTTTCGGAAGACCCAGAAAATGTACTCTATCCCAGCAAAAGCGGAATATTTTTAACTTAATATTTATCAGAAAGTGTTGTTTTTTGCATTTTGAAGAAAAGGTGTTGTTTAATTATTTTTTTTAACATACTAAATATTTTTCAAAAGGAGAAAAAACCTTCAGGTTTTACCTAAAAAGATCTGTTGCACAGTAAAAGGTTCAATATGTGGCTTGATATTTATTTTTAATGCATTGTGTTATATTTTTAAACTTTAAAAACGCTCTCCTGAAAAATCAAGTTTTTTGATTAATGACATTCTTGAAAGGAGTGAGCGATATATGATATGCATTAATTCACACATGTATTACTACAGCAATAAACAAATATGCATGTATAAATAATTCACTTGAGTACTTGTAATAAACTTGCGTGAATCAGATATAAGTGCATTCTATTTTTGCAACACCTTTCCACAAAACAACGTTAAAAATAATTTGGGGCGTTCCAGTTTATAAGGTGTATTTTAAACAGAAACCGTTAACTGCCGTCTCTCCTAACTGAATGAAACTTGATAAACATCTCCGGCTTATATATTATCGCAAGACATCCAAGTCCACAACTCTGCCATGGGTTGGCTACGTGCCAAACCAGATGTACTTCACGAATGTATGCTGTGAATAGGGATATGAAGAAATTTATTAATTTTTTAAACTTATTAATTATATGTTTGTTCGTCTCTGGAGTGTAATGGTCAGCACGCTCGGCTACTGTTCTGGAGGTCCCAGGTTCGATTCCCAAGGGGGGTCAAATAAATAAAAGTGATTTTTTCACTCTAATATTTATTCAATATTACCCTGGACTGGTACCTGAAGCGGAGGGCTGATCACCTTTCCTTCATGTGTTTACGATCAATATAACACTGCGTTTATATGATGCAGTGCCCTATACACCATTTAGGTGCGGATAAGGGTTTGAAAAAAATTATATGATTATAAATTCAATAATTCACCCTTCTTAACACTTTTCATTAAGATATTGCATTGTATTTTTTTTTCCATAATATTTATAAAAGTTGAAAGCGGCCGGGTCAGGAGTCGTAATAATCGTCGGCTATGTATGAGGAGATGCATGAATGTAGAAGAGGCAAAGAATGTTTGCAAAGACAGAGTGGTGTGGCGTTCGATTCTCTCTGCCTTGTAAAGCATTGTTTGACAAAAACGTGATCATTGACTATTTGATATCTTACTAGCTTAATATTGCCCTGAAAAAATTCCAAATCGATTTTAAACTTGGAAGTATAATATATATAAAAATAATAAAACACTTTTCCGCACCCAAATGGTGCATAGGGCACTGTGTCATATAAACGCAGTGTTATCATGATCGTTTTTACACATGAAGGAAAGGTGATCAGCCCTCCGCTTCAGGTACCAGTCCATGGTAATATTGAATAAATATTACAGTGAAAAAATCACTTATATTTATTTTACCCCCCTTGGCAATCGAACCCGGGACCTCCAGAACTGTAGCCGAGCGTGCTGACCATTACACTACGGAGGCGGACAAAAAGTATAATATACTGACTTGTTAAAAATGTCTAACTGCATTGATGTTTATTTTCTTGCCAAGCAAAAGTGACTTAAATGGCCCTCCTGAACATTTTATGTTTGGTTGGTTGGTCATTTTCTCCTGTACGACTACGATATATTTCTTTTAAATCATGAATTGTCAATTATTTTTATGAAAACAGTGTTGGAGCACTACATTTGCTAAACCTAAGCATGAAGTGATCAATTATAACCTTACCTCTTCCAGTATTTATTTAAACTTCGTGTACAGAAAAGAAATAAGTACATTGGCGGGCTTATTGCTAAAACGCATTATCTTCCAACCAACCAAAAACAGACTTGTGATATTGATCAAAACGTTTGATACCATATATAGCTGTTTGCAATCAGAGGGTAGATAGTACTTAAACATTAAAAAAAAACATTAATTACAAATTGACATTTTAATTTATGTTTTTTCTTTTAATGTTCAAATACTATCTTTCAAGTACTTTATTTAAAAAAAGCATAAATTACAAAAGATGATAATAAGGAGGGCAAAGGAAAAAGGGAGTTTAGGGAAGGAGGTAGAGGGTAAAACTAAGGGAGGAGGTTAAAGTCCTGGTATGACTTTAACACTTTATTTACCAATGAATTTTTGAAAGACTTATAGCAAATAAATATGAGTGATTTTTTTCACTTTAATATTTATTCAACATTACCCTGGACTGGTAGTTGAAGCGGAGGGCTGATCACCTTTCCTTCATGAGTTAACGATCAACATAACACTGCGTATATGATGCAGTGCCCTATGCACCATTAGGGTGTGGATAGGGGGTTTGAAGTTAGAAGAAGATTTTTTCATTTTTTAAACTTTTTTTTATAACTTTATATCATAGTCAATACTATAAGCAACATATTTTCATGAATAAAAAAAAAATTAATAAATATATGTATATATATATATATATATATATATGTATATATTTATATATATATATATATATATATATATATATATATATATATATATATATATATATATATATATATATATATATTTATATATATTTATATATTGATAATAATCAGAATATAATAAAATATATATTATTAGAAGAAAAAGTTTACTTTTAAATTAAAAATATTAATTATGCTGGTTTTCATGAACAGAATATTTATTAATATACGAAAAGAAAATATAATTATGTACTATAGTTAAAGTTATTAATAATATAATATGATTAAATTAAATTGGCTTTTTAGACCGGAATGCTGAAAATTTATGTGGCAATGTGTTAAGATTATTTCTTTTTTTTTCAGGGCTTTCTACCATGCCGATGTCAGGCGACTCCCCCGGAGAACAAGCCCATCAACTCTCTTCCCGCTGCCTCCACACCAGTCCGCGAGTTCTTCACGGCCGTGGTCACCGTTCCCATGTCTGCCCATCTGCCCGACACGCCGACCGTCTCCCTCGCACCCTCGATGGTCTTCCCCAAGGCAGGGCTAGACATACTCATGAACAACAACGCCTTCGAGTCCTTCCAAGGCTTCAAACTGGACCAACCGATAGGTTTCATGATCCCGCCCCCGCCAGACCACGCGCCGTGCGACGAAGAAGCATTCCAGATCGTGCCAAACGTAGAATTCACGGGAGAATCGACCGTTAGTCTTAAATCAATCGAAACAAACCAAAGCCAAGATATACCCGAAGAAAATTTTAATAACATCAACGCATTTCAGTACCCAGTACCTTACCAAATAGCCGGACTCACTCACGATAATTGCAGCTTTCCAAATGGCGGTAATATAGAAGATTTACTCGGCGATTTGGAATCGGTTTCGAGTGCCGGCGAATTCGTTAAAGACTCGATATTTGTGTGCAAGACAAGGAAAGTGATTCAACAACTGACCACGGTTCAGAATAGTGTTAGCAATACAAGTGGGAATCAGTGTGGGTGCGGTTGTAAGTGTAGTGTTAACGTAACTGAAATAGCTCAAGCGCCCGATGTGGTGATCGTAGACTCCACCGGCGATGGCGGTCATTTTTTTAGAACCGAAAAGAATATAGAACTTAACTACGACTATCCTAAGCCCCTCGGTAATACTCTAGGACAAAATAATCAGTATCTAGATAACGAAAACGCAAAAGACCAGGACACTTTGAGAAGTCCAGATCTTACGCAAACTACTCACACCACCACCGAAGTCAATAGCACAGTCATGATGATCGAGAGGAAGAAGAATCCATCCAAAGGTAGAAATAAGTTTCCCGTATTCAGTCGGTCTCATTCCGCTCCTGTGGAGATGGAAGATGAACCGATTTATGCTACCGTAAAAAAGTTACCCAAGAAATTAAAAAGACTCAATATAAGAAATCTAGAAAATGAAATAAGGTATGTTCCTCCGCCGGAACCGAAAATAGAAGATGCGGACGATAGTGCCGATGAAGTCAAAGATAAATTTGACGAGGTAACTAGAGAAGAAAAAGACCCTGTGGTAGAAGTTGCGCCGAAAACAAATGGAACAGTTCACAAATCTAGCATGAAGTCGGACAGCGCCAGCGAGTCGTCGGAAAAAGGAAACTCCAACAAAAACACAAGCACCATTCCAAAAAGCCCCTTAGTACGAAAGAAAAAAAGGTTTTCCATCCACTTCAAGAGAAAAGCGGGCAAAAACAGGAACAGCATCCGGGAAGAAACAGCGGAAGAAATGAAACCGGAGCCGGTGGTTAAAGGTGATACTTTGGAAGCGGACGTAAAGAGCAGTGAGTCCGAGAAACTTTTAGAGGCATCGTCATCACCCGACACTCCTGACACGGTGAAATTCAAAGAGCATCCTCCTGTGTTTTGCAAGAAGCATGGTAAACCCAAGCACTGTCCGGACGGCCACCTTCCGCACCACTCTCACTCGCACGGCCACCACGGCTACACCCACTGCAGGGGGGTCAAGCTGCAGAGCCACGACGGCTTCCCGCATCACGGGTGCTTGCTTCACAAAAGGGGTTCCGATCCAAGTAACGATTTGGTTTTGAAGAAGGGTTTTCACCCGTCCAAGCAATATTTCAAGCAAGATAGCTATCAGGTAAATTGGTACATTGGCCGCCGTCTCGAAAACTAAATTTACTCTTCCCTGATCTATTTGGAGTTTGAACTATTCTTCAAAACTACACTTTGGTTTGGAATTTCCCGTACTAAGAAATCAGCGCATTAAAATATACCCAAACTTCAAAACAAAATGAACACATACAAAAATATGTACATACTAAAAATTCCATTTCCATGTAAACATGATTAGTTTTGAGAACTACAGTTGATGAGAACATCAGTGGTTCTTGAACTTAATAAACT
The DNA here is from genome assembly GCF_059751285.1 of Brachycentrus maculatus. Lineage (NCBI taxonomy): Eukaryota > Metazoa > Arthropoda > Insecta > Trichoptera > Brachycentridae > Brachycentrus > Brachycentrus maculatus. Next base: position 921,884 of record NW_028280967.1, read on the forward strand.
TAATACTGGTTTATCATTCCACAAAGTTAATGCCAAATCAATAAACTAACTATCCTAAAACTGTTTACATATTTGCACGTAACTAAAATCATTTTTAATTTGCTTCAAACTTTTATTTCCTGAGCGAGTAAATATGAAAACAACTTTTTCTCTGTTCATCATCAAATTTGTTCTTTCATTATACATTTTTTTAATATACTATTTAAAGTTTTAGAGTGTAATAATACCTTAATATTTATTTTAAGTAGGCACCTCTTCATGACTTCTAAGCTCTTCTTAATTCTAATCATAAAGAAACAACAGTAACTTAACCACATTCATTTAATTTATTTTTTAGTAATTTTTTTAAAATCCGAACCCCGAAAATTTACCCTCTATTTGATCTAGTGGAGCGTTCGGATTACTGTACAGAGAATCTGTAGGGTATTTTTTACCAAATATAAGAAATATGTTTTGTGAAATTGTAAATGTATTCATTGGTTGAGATTTATTTAATGACAAGTATAAAACCTCATCTTGCCATTTACGTAAAAGTATCTTCTCTGGTGCATTCCTCCATTTTTAAGAAGTGCGGGAGGGATGAGAGGGCATTCGGATTACAGAGGTGTTCGGATAAGCGGGGGTTCAGATTATAGAGGCCCTGCTGTACCACTATTTCTTAAATTCTATTGTAACATGTGTCTCATCATTTTCAAACACTGTTTGCATCGAAACATATTGCTCACTCAACAACGTCATATATCAAAAATTTACAATTTTCAGTTGTACATGTTTTCGGAATGCTCAAAAAATTTAGTTTAAACCCAACAAAAGCGGCATATTTTTAACTTAATATTTACCCGCTACAGGGCAGAAAGTGTTGTACTTGCATTTTGAAGGTATTGTTTAATTATTTTTTTAAATATACAAAATATTTTTCAAATGGAGAAAAAACATTCAGGTTTTACCTTTTTTTTAAAAGATCTGTTGCACGGTAAAAATTTCGATAAGTGACTTGATATTCATTTTTAATACATTTTATTATATTCTTAAACTTTAAAAACGATCTCCTGAAATATCAAGTTTTCTGATATATGACGTTGTTGAAAGGAGTGAGCGATATGTAACAATAAATTTTAAGAAATAGTGGTATTTATTAAGTAAAATCAAAAATTAAAAGTGAATAGATATTATGACAAAGTGACTAGCGAATTAATCAATAAAAACATAACTGGAGTTGGTCCGCTTCAAAGTGATCATTATCTCAGGTAGGCTAAAATAATTATCAATAATTTACCACTCGAATATTTATTAAATATCACCCTGGACTGGTACCTGAAGCCTAGGACTGATCACCTCTTCTGTAATTAATGATCAAGATAATGTTGCATTGGTATGATGCTGTGCCCTATACACCATTGGATGCAGATAAAAAAAGAAACTTAAATATATAACGACTAGTTTCGGAAGCTACACATGCTTCCATAAATGGGTTTCAATATAAACTGCATCTGTAGTTTCCGAAGCTACAAATGCAGTTTAAATTGTTGGAAGCATCTGTAGCTTCCAAAATTAGTCGTAAAGAAATAATACTAAAGTGGTAAAAAACGTTGGTAAAAAAGTGTTATATTTTTATATTTTGTATATTAAAAGCATTGATAATTTTGTGGCAAAGTATTAAAACACTCTCCTTATCATCCATTGTTTACTTTGAGTAATACCATTTTTGTAAACACTTATTTGTGACTACCGGTTCGGGAAAATCATTCCACGTCAGGTCATTAAAATAAAATTATTACGATTTGACATTTGTATAAAATGAATGTTTGAAAATGCCATAACTAGGCGAAACAATTGTCACAAAATTGATTTTTATGTGTTTTTTAACAATAAAATACAACTTAGTAGACTCAAAAAAATCAGTGTGTGATTTAACATTTAATACATATATATTTTTATATATATGTATATTTTTGTCTGTTCCAGGAGATGACTACATCGCACTCGGAGCGCGAGAGAACCAACAGTCTGTCTTCCTCCGGACACTCGGGGTTCAGTCTGGGAAGCGGGAAGCCTCGCAGCATGTCCACGTCGCGAAGGGAGGGGAACATTCCCTGGTGCGGCTGTTGGGGAAACAGCTGTCTGTGAAAACATATCTAGTCTGCCGCGGAGTGTTCGGCGACCCCATCTTGTCTTACTCCATTAGGCGTTTGTGCACTACACGGAATTTTACCGTCCGGACCGTCAGTTAGCAAATAAAACGGATGATTGGCTTGGATCGGCTTGTGCTTTTGTCTATCTTTCTTCGGATCGGTGCTCTTATTCGGTGTGTGAACACGTTGCGCGTAAATTCAATCACGCTAAACTGTCGTAGTCGCTTTTATTTTTCTACACAGGTCTGCCGGATGGTAAAATTCCGTGTAGTGCACAAGCTGCTATTGGTTAATCAATCTCATTCATGGTCTCTGGGGCTCCAACATTGGGTGTATCATACAGGATTTTTACTTCAAATTTGACATTTTACACACCAAATTGGACGCCTTATAGAAAAAAATAGACTTAAATCAAATTGGGCGCCTTGCAATCCACATTAGACGCCTTTATAATCAAATTTTATGTTTTACAAACAAATAGGACGTTGGGCTAGTCAATTTGGACGTTTAAATGAACAAATGGATGTTTTACAAACCAAATTAGAAATTTTACTAACCAAATTGAACGCACTTCTAAATAAATTGGACGTTTGACTAGTCAAATTGGTCGTTTAACTAAACAAATGGATGTTTGATAAACCAAATTGGACGTTTTTTATTCCAAATTTGACACCTTGCAAATCTTACAAATGGTTTGTGTAACGTCTGATTTAATTAGTATAATTGTCTAATTCGGTTTGTAAAATGTTCAATTTGGTTTTTAAAATGTCCAATTTGATTTTGTTTGTTAAATCGCTCACTCCTTTCATCGATATCATATATCAAAAAACTAGGTTTTTCAGGAGATTGTTTTTAAAGTTTAAAAATATAATAAAACATATTAAAAATTAATATCAAGGCACTTATTAAACTTTTTACTGTGCAACAGATCTTTTTAGGTAAAACCTGAAGGTTTTTTCTCCATTTGAAAAATATTTAGTATATTTAAAACAAATATTTAATCAAAACCTTTTCTTCAAAATGCAAAAACAACACTTTCTGCCCTGTAACGGGTAAATATTAAGTTTAAAATATGCCGCTTTCGCTGGGATATAGTACATTCTCTGGGCATTCCGAAAACGTGCATAACTGAAAATTGATAATTTTTTTTTACATATACTACGTTGTTGAAAGGAGTAAGGGAAATGTCCTATTTGATTTGTAAGGCATCCATTTTGCTTTGTAAAACATTCAATTTGAAGTGAAACACCTGTTTGCCCCTTTGTGTCTTTCAATTATTTTTTTATATAGGAATTGTAGATATTATTTTCCTTGCTTACGATGCACAAGGCTTGTATGCATCAAAAGGATTTTTATTCTATCTAAAGAGCTTTGTGAGGATCAGGTAGAATGGTCTGCTGCGGTGTATACGTGGTGTCTTTTCCGCATCTTCCTTAGTGGTGGAAAAACCAAACGTAACTCAACAGGAGAAGACAAACTGTTATTTTCTTTACAACGCAATGCCACTCCTTCCGCTACAAATTTTTGGTATTTTGTGTCCTATTTTTATTCGTACAGTAAACCTTCCTGTAACGTTAAGATAGGTACCGCGTTATCGGAGGGAACAATATATAGGAGTTAATGTTTTCAAATTGTATTTTATTTTTAAATTAGTGATATCCTCTAGTTAAAACGTAAAAAATACAAACATTAACTCCTCATAACATTCCCTCCGATAAAGGGGTACCTATCTAAACATTGTAGGGGGTTTTACTGTATTTTTTACGGCATTTACTAACTTTATCGCAAATGCTACTACCCTTAGGTCAAGTTAAATCACGCCGCTTTGCCATGGAGGAAGATAGAGAGGATAGAACGCCACACCACTCTTGTCTTTACAATTATTATTCGCCTCTCGTTCATCTCTTCATACATACCCGCTAATTATTTCTGAGTCTTATCCGTCCACACCCAAGTATTTAAAATACTTGATCTTGCCCAGTTTTGCCTTGATCTTCCACTGCTTCTTTTTTCAACTACATTTACTCATTAATTTCACCATTCTTTTCTCACTCACTTGTTCCACATCTCCGAACCATCTCAATACACTTTTCTTAATTTGATGGATATTGCTTATCTGCATTACATTCTTTCCTTATAATTTTAATTTGAACATCTATCACACATCGTTTTGCCGCACATTTGTCTTAGTGATAGCATTTTGATTGCATTCGATCATCATCTTTTGTCAACTTGTATATTTATTAGATTATTTTATAATTAGGTTATTTTAAGTAAATAAAAAATAGTTAATTTCTACAACTTTTAAAATATTTAAATATTTTCTGCCAATATTTTTAAGAGTGAAATGTTTGTTTATTTATTATAGTTAAGTGAAAAAAATGTAAAATACATATTTATTTATTGATAAATTTTATTAAATGTTATAAAAATGGTCCAATATTGATATCATTATTTATGAATATTTAAAATACAGTAAAAACTCGATATAACGTGCCTCTATTTCACAAACTCCGTATAACAGACAAAAATCTGATCAATAAATATATTATATATATATATATATATATTTATATATATATATATATATATATATATATATATATATATATATATATATATATATATATATATATATATATATATATATATATATATATATATATATATATATATATATATATATATATATATATATATATATATATATATATATATATATATATATATATATATATATATATATATATATATATATATATATATATATATATATATATATATATATATATATATATATATATATATATATATATATATATATATATATATATATATATATATATATATATATATATATATATATATATATATATATATATATATATATAACGTGGTAATATTTTCCTTTTGAAAATTAAGTGTAAATAATATGTAAAGTGGGTGTATAATAATAAAATAAACAATGTGTTGCTTTGTAATTAAAGTTTATTCTAAATTTATCTTTATAATAATTTTTATATCTATCTATCTATCTATCTATCTGATTCTGACAGTTAATAATCTTATCGGAAGTCTTTTGTTTTCTTCTGAGCGACGCATGCGGCATCTGGTGGTAGAACTGTTTCATGTAGGTACTTTTTGTAAGTACTTAATAAAATGTATAGGTAGGTACCTAGGTATTTTATTACATCTCCCCCCTTGGGGATGAAAATTCATAGTAAAATTTTCACTCGTCCTCCGGATCATCTTCTTGTAGTGAAGGGACTGGTATAAGTTTAGTGATATGATAAAGGTTTGATTTTATTTTTTTGTGACCTGTATCAATTCTGTATATTGAGTTAGAAATTTTTTCAATAATTTTATAAGGTCCAATTTTTAGTTCATCCAATTTTTTTCTGTTTAGCTTGTTTCCATTTTCCACATACACCATGTCTCCTACGTTGAATTCGCAGCCTATTCTATTTTTGTCAAATAATGTTTTATTGTAATTATGTGATTTTATTGTATTTTTTTTTCTTCTTGACCCTTTTAAAGTAGACACAGTTTTTCTCAATACGTTTGTTTTTTTCTTTTGAATTCCTTCATTTTTATTCAGATCTCTTAAAGTATCTTCTAATATAACCAAATGTACAACTTTTAATTGTTCATCTGCATTTTTATTCGATTCTAAAACTGGATTCCTGCTTAGACAATCTACTTCTAAATTCTTCTTTCCTGGAGTATATTTTATTTTATCTTTCGTAGAAGTTTTTTCTACTTTATTTTTATTTTCATTTTTCAAGCACTGTTTCTGTGTTATTTGTATGTCTTCATTTTTATTCTGATATTTTGAAATATCTTCTAATTTAACCAAATTTACAACTTTTAATTGTTCATTTGCATTTTCCTTCGATTCTAATACTGGATTCCTGCTCACACAATCTGCTTCGAAATTCTTCTTTCCTGGAGTATATTTTATTTTATATTTTGTAGAAATTTTTTCCACATTATTTTTATTTTCATTCTTCAAGCACTGTTTCTGTGTAATTTGTAAATCTTCATTTTTATTATTAATCTTATCATCCTCCTTTGTTTTAAACCAGCACGTTGCTTCAGGGTGATATCGAGTTCCCTTATTTAAATTTTCACAAATCTTACATGGACTTTTATCTTTAATTTTATCACTAGTTCTTAGATTTCCACGTCTTCTTTGATTATATTCTAATCGTTTTCTTTGATCATCTTCTAATTTTTCTCTCTCACTCCGAACATATTGTAGTAATTGTTTTAATACATCTAATGTTTCATAATCCATTTCCAATTAACAAAATTGTCGTTTTATAACGTGGTAATATTTTCCTTTTGAAAATTAAGTGTAAATAATATGTAAAGTGGGTGTATAATAATAAAATAAACAATGTGTTGCTTTGTAATTAAAGTTTATTCTAAATTTATCTTTATAATAATTTTTATATCTATCTATCTATCTATCTATCTGATTCTGACAGTTAATAATCTTATCGGAAGTCTTTTGTTTTCTTCTGAGCGACGCATGCGGCATCTGGTGGTAGAACTGTTTCATGTAGGTACTTTTTGTAAGTACTTAATAAAATGTATAGGTAGGTACCTAGGTATTTTATTACATATATATATATATATATATATATATATATATATATATATATATATATATATATATATATATATATATATATAAATATATATATATATATATATATATATATATATATATATATATATATATATATATATATATATATATATATATATATATATATATATATATATATATATATATATATATATATATATATATATATATATATATATATATATATATATATATATATATATATATATATATATATATATATATATATATATATATATATATATATATATATATATATATATATATATATATATATATATATATATATATATATATATATATATATATATATATATATATATATATATATATATATATATATATATATATATATATATATATATATATATATATATATATATATATATATATATATATATATATATATATATATATATATATATATATATATATATATATATATATATATATATATATATATATATATATATATATATATATATATATATATATATATATATATATATATATATATATATATATATATATATATATATATATATATATATATATATATATATATATATATATATATATATATATATATATATATATATATATATATATATATATATATATATATATATATATATATATATATATATATATATATATATATATATATATATATATATATATATATATATATATATATATATATATATATATATATATATATATTATATATATATATATATATATATATATATATATATATATATATATATATATATATATATATATATATATATATATATATATATATATATATATATATATATATATATATATATTATATATATATATATATATATATATATATATATATATATATATTATATATATATATATATATATATATATATATATATATATATATATATATATATATATATATATATATATATATATATATATATATATATATATATATATATATATATATATATATATATATATATATATATATATATATATATATATATATATATATATATATATATATATATATATATATATATATATATATATATATATATATATATATATATATACAGTAAAAACTCGATATTATGTGCCTCTATTTCACAAACTCCGTATAACAGACAAAAATCTGATCAATAAATATATTATATATATATATATTTATATATATATATATATATATATATATATATATATATATATATATATATATATATATATATAAATATATATATATATATATATATATATATATATATATATATATATATATATATATATATATATATATATATATATATATATAAAATATGAAAACATAACTTGATTCCTTTTTCAAAGCAGGATTACCGAAAGCAAGCGCATCGATATCAAACAGCAACGTTGGTTCACGACGAGTCTCCGAAGACAATAAATAAATAAAAAATTATTTATGTCCGCCTCCGTGGTGTAACGGTTAGCATGTTTAGCTACCGTGCTGGAAGTCCCGGGTTCGATTGTCAAGGGGGAGGTTAAAAATAAATATTTGTGATAAAACACTAATATTTATTGAATATCACCCTTAATATGATGGTGCATAGGGTACTGCATCATATTGATGCAGTGTTATATTGATCGTTACTTACATGAAGGCAAGGTGATGACTCCTGCGCAGGAGTGATCACCTGGTCACCTGCCTTGATCACCCTTCATGTGAGTAACGATCAAGATAACACTGCATCAATATTATGCAGTGCCCTATGCACCCTTGGGTGCGGATTAGGGTTAGTATTTATATCTAAATAGTGTTCATATTTAAAAACAAAAAACATTTTTTTTTTTTTAAACTTTTTATTAATGGACTTTTGGCTTTAACGGACACCCCCTCCCCCCAAGTGGTCCGTTATATCGGGGTTTTACTGTATTGATATATGTTAACAAATATATTTCGATATAAAAACATCAAGTGAGTTGACACAAATCAAAATTGGACACATCCATTCTTAAACGCTAATTGATACCTACGATCACAGTAAATTAATAAAAAAAAATTGTTTATTTCGAATTAAACAAAAAAAAATTATAATAATTTGGTCACCGTTAACAATAAAATTCCAAAATAATTTTTCATCAGATATGGATTTGTCCGCTTTTGATTTGCGCCGACTCGAACAACGAATGGTATTTGTGGTAAAGAATAAAACAAAGTATTGTTCAAAATGTTTTATTTTATTTGTATAATTACGAACACATGAAATTCCCTACAAAAGTTGTCTAATGTACAATTTACAATAGAATAAAATACAATATAGAAAACAAGCGGTTTAAAAATAGTTTTAGTAATATCTAATCTATCAAAAATAGTAACAAAAAATAGAGAATTATTAGAAAGAGGAATGATAAGAGATTTTTGAAGATCACAGTTAGAAATTGGTAAATTTAGAAATATAAATACAATATATATAGTCCCCATTCGTTCAAATAACACCAAATGCAAAAATGTAATCAAATGAAAATCAATCAAAATGTGTTTGTATCGCCCCCCCCCCCTAGTGAAGTGGTTACCGCGTTTGGCTACTGTGCCGAAGTTCCAGGGTTCGATTCCCAGGCGGGTCTCAATAAATATAAGTGTTTTTCATTCACATATTTATTAAATATTACCCCGGATTGCTACAAAATGAGCAGGACTAATCACCTTGCATTCGTGCAATTACCGACAAAGATAACACTGCTTCAATGTCATTTTCTCCATAGTAAATATCAACGATTTTTCGCTCTAATATTTATTTTATTTTATTTTTAATTTATGTTTTGCTTGGAAACGAGTACTTATATAATTTTTTTTGGATAAATAAAAAATTAAAATAAACCTTATCCGCACCCCAATGGTGCATAGGGCACCACTTCATAAAAACGCAGTGTTATCTTGATCGTTTACACATGAAGGAATGGTGATCAGCCCTCCGCTTCAGGTACCAGTCGAGGGTAATATTGAATAAATATTATAGTGAAAAAATCACTTATATTTATTAGACCCCCCCTAGGAATCGAATCCGGGACCTCCAGAACGGTAGCCGAGCGTGCTGACCATTACAATGCGGACATAGCATAAATAATTCTCTAAAAATTAAATGATCTCTTCATTAAAAAAAAATTAAATAGCCACTCTCTGGTTGTGCAAAGTTTTGATTTATTCTACATTCTAAACCAATTTCAATGGTGCATAAGGCACTGTATCACATTGACACAGTTTTTTTTTTAGAATAAGCAATACATAATATAGAAGATAAAGAGTGTGAGTGAACCAAAGTGTGTCTGCGACATTTTTCAGTGACTTTAAATGTTGAAACAGACAAAGATAGTAAAAATTATATAAATATTAACTGAATTAATATTTGAAGCAATAACTTTGTGATTTCACAAGTATACTTAAATTGCACAATTCATTTTCTGCCTCTGTGGTGTAATGCTCAGCGCGTTTAGTTACCGTGCTAGAGGTACCGGGTTCAATTCCCAGGGGGGTGAAAATAAAAATTAGTGATTTTACATTCCAATATTTATTTAACATTACTCTGGACTGGTTCCTAAAGCGCAGGAGTCACCTTGCCTTCACGTAAGTAATTATCAAGGTAACACTGCAGCAATACGATACAGTGCCCTATGCACCATTGGGTGCAGATAAGGGTTAGAAGAAGAAGAAATTGCATAAATTTATGATACTAGGCCAGATTTACATTGAGCCACTAGCTGACTTCAAACACAAGGCAAGTCTTTGCTGGCTCGGTACTATTATCGTATATATTGAAAGCTGTCCCACCGCATGCCCAGATCTGATACAGAAGCATCTAGGCTTCCTGACAGATCTGCTCTTGCAAAGCAATTTTTTTTAAACTAAGTTGCAAAATTTATTGAAAATGTGAAACAATATAAAATTGTATCCCGATTTTACTGTGAATAAACATTTAAAAGCTTTCAATATACTTACCTGTCACTGCCAATCTAAATAAATATAAGTTTGTAAATCCGTCACCAAATTTTCTAGAAGACTATTATTGTCCGCCTCCGTAGTGTTATGGTCAGCACGCTCGGCTACCGTTCTGGAGGTTCCGGGTTCGATTCCCAGGGGGGATCAAAAAAATATAGGTGATTTTTTCATTCAAATATTTATTCAATATTACCCTGGACTGGTACCTGAAGCGGAGGTTTACAGAATTTAGATAAGAAAATACAGTTTTACAAAATAAACTGATTTTTGATAACTTTTTTGCATTTAGCACTTTTGCCCGGATGGGTTCATCTATGCATCAGTACCTCAAAGGAAAAAAAGCTTAGATAGAAAATTTATATTAAAATAAGTGAAATAAAAAAATCAATACTTTTATTGAGATGTCGCTCACTCCTTTCAACAACGTCATATATAAAAAAAAACTTGATTTTTCAGATCGTTTTTATAGTTTAAGAATATAACAAAATGTATTAAAAATAAATATGAAGCCACTTATTGAACTTTTTACTGTACAACAGATCTTTTTAGGTAAAACCTGAAGGTTTTTTTCTCCATTTTAAAAATATTTTGTATATTTAAAAAATAATTAAATAATACGTTTTCTTCAAAATGCAAAAACCACACTTTCCACCCTGTAGCAGGTAAATATTAAGTTAAAAATATGCAGCGTTTGCTGGGATATAGTACATTTTCTGGGCATTCTGAAAACATGCACAACTGAAAATTTACGATTTTTGATATATGACGTTGTTAAAAGCGTGAGTGATGTATCTGTGATTTTCACATAATTTTTCGAGATGATCATTATTAATATCCATTTTTCTTAGGATGATCTTTTCTTGGAATGATCTTTTGAATGTGACCTAAAATCCACCCCGTAAATAGTTTCTCAAGATCGATATTTTCCATATTTTTTAAAATCGAAAATTGTTTAAAATTTCAATGGATCATATTGATATTCATTTGATATATTAACATCTTGGTATACATTTCAAAAGCGTCTACTTCCACATTTCAAAAGCGTCTACTTCCACAATCATTAAGTCATATTTATTTTACTGACAATATATAAAACTAATATTTTACTGTTCTTCTGTATTTTTAAACAAATGTTTTTTTTCTGATCTTTTTTTTTGGATGTGGTTGCTTTTGATATGCGAGGACACAACAATATTTTTGAATTCTACTATGTAAAGTGATGCTCATAGCTTTGGATTCCAATAGGTACAGACAATTTTAATTTTAATAAAAATAAATTTATATAAATATATATATATATATATATATATATATATATATATATATATATATATATATATATATATATATATATATATATATATATATATATATATATATATATATATATATATATATATATATATATATATATATATATATATATATATATATATATATATATATATATATATATATATATATATATATATATATATATATATATATATATATATATATATATATATATATATATATATATATATATATATATATATATATATATATATATATATATATATATATATATATATATATATATATATATATATATATATATATATATATATATATATATATATATATATATATATATATATATATATATATATATATATATATATATATATATGCATAATATAGAATTTTCAATTTAAAGCGATGGAATAAAAAAGTTTTATAAACAGCCAATCAATAAGAATGGAATAAGAAAGAAAAAGAAGTCTTTTTAAAAAAAAAAACATGTAAAAAATATGTCTAAATTTTAAGGAAGAGGGTTGTTAAAAGTATTGTCAAGGAATTACGTTCTTTATATAAAAAGAATTATAAATATTTGCGAGTACATGATAAGTCTATATTGAAAAAACCTATGTATATTTTAGAAGAAATTCTACTACCTACAACTATTTTCATAAACATTTCTTGATAAAGGAAAATCTTGTAAAATTTCAAAAAGTCTATAAAAAACGTTTCTTAACTATGTATTTATTGCAATTTTCGAACGGACTATGTGCTATCCTCACTTAAAAAGATAATAAAATAAAAAAATAAAATTATAATACAGTAGTGGAACTATTTTGGACACTTGAAAATATGTTATTTGTGTGAAAAATTATCATTAGTTTATCTTTTTATCAGCTTTATTTTGTCTGCCTCCATATAGTTTACTGGTAAGCTTGTTTGACTACTGCGCTAGAGGTCTTGGGTTCGATTCCCAGGGGGGTCAAAATAAATATAAGCGATTTTCACTATCATATTTATTTAATGACCATGGAATGGTACAAGAAACGCAGGACAGGTCACCATGCCTTCATGCAATTAACAATCAAGATAACACTGCGCCAATATTACGCAGTGCCCTATACACCATTGGCTGGCGATAAGGGCTGGAAGAAAAAAAAATTGGAAATTATAGTAATCATATTTTACAGAATATAAGATGCACCTTTTCCTCAAAAAATTGCCTCCGATATTGAGATGGGTCTGAATTGCTCGAAATTAATGTAAAAATGTTTACCATTTGATTTTAAATTAAAAATGGCCACATATTTGATGCCGTGGGAAACCTATCTCCATTTGGCAACATTGTAGTGATGGGAATCGTAGAATAAAATATAGCAGTAGCATATTTAAAATTAATCACAATTTTTTTAATTTCAAAATCCTGATTACCTAAATACTGAATTCTATAGATTTTTTTCATTACCTAACGTCCAAGTAACTCTGAGATCTAGCTACGGCTTACGCAACACCACTTATCATGACCCTACTCAGGCTTCAACTTTATAAGTTGTACAGCCTATGCCTACTCGTGAGTAGATTTACCCTTTATGTTTAAAGTTACTATAATTTCATGTAATTCATGAGTGAAAATTCTAGGCAAAAACACTCGCTATCTCACTAGAGGCATGAGTTTATTGATTCTATGTTACATTTCATTGATTCTATGTTAGCAGTGAAGTTACTTAGGTGTATGATTTCATCCATTCAATAGAAATAACTTTCGGATTCAGAAGAATATGTATTATTTAACCGCCCTACACATACGAACGTACGTGATACCATTCTGCGCTAACCCGTATGACCTACGCGTACGAGAAAAGGTATATGTTCCAAACATATTTATTGCGAACCGGATACACTGACAAATTTTTGTCAGGTCTCATACCTGACAATATTTTGTGACAAATGTTGTGATTTTTTACTTGTTTATAAAAAATATGCCTGAAAATAACCCGAAGGTAGGTTAGTTAAAGAGAAAATATTAATAAGTGTCCAAATTTATTCACACTAGGGTATGTATGAAAAAATAACAGTAAAATATTATAATAAATGGAGACTCAATTAAGGAATACATGGTATGACAATTAAAATCAGCGAAACAGATCATTTTTACATTTCGGCGGCAGCCATTTTGTAATAGAGAAGATTTTGACCAATCGTGTAAATTCAGACTTCTGATTGGCCAATTTTTTAAATTTAAAATATAGAAAAAGCAACATACATAATAAAATATGAAAAAAATAACCGTTAAAATAAATAAAAATATAGATTGCAAACAAGAAAAAATAGGTATACATTTAGAGATCTAATACCTAACCTCAAATAATATGTAATTAATTAAGCTATGATAAAATATAAAGAAAACATAGCATATCCATCCTCCCCGTAGTGTAGTTGTTATAGCATTTGGCAGGAGGTTCTGGGTTTGATTCCTAGGAGGGTCGAAATAAAAATTGGTGATCAATATTTATGTAATATATCACCCTGGACTGGCCCTAGAACCTTGCCGTCACGCAATCAATGATTGCATTAATCTGGCGCAGTGCCCTATGCACCATTGAGCGCTAATAATAAGTAGAAGAGAAAGACAGTTGCAAAAACTACTTGTGCAAACATCACAAACGTAATATTTCTACTTAAATTGTGAAATAATTGTTAAATATAGAATTGAGATGAATTCTAAAATTCGATTAAAAGATATATTTTGTATTATTATTTGAGGTTAGGAATGAAATGGACTATTGAAATTGTTATATATGATACCAATATTCTTAAAAAAACAGTAAAAAAGGATTATATTTATTATAAAAAGCAAGAAAACATAGATCTTTTCGACAGATAGCCGGCGACCATTTTGCTATGACTATTTCGACCAATCGCGTCAATTTAGTTATTCAGATCTCTCTTGCGATTGGTCGAAAATGACTCAAAATGAAAACATAGATCTTGTTCACAGATAGGCGGCGACCATTTTGTGATGACTATTTCGACCAATCGCGTCAATTCAGTTATTCAGATCTCTCTTGCGATTGGTCGAATATGACTCAAAATGGAGACAGAATGTTAAACAAAATGGAAAACATTCATACATTAGTTTAAAATTACATAATATTATTAGAAAATTCATAACAAAATTGTTTAAACATAACCATAATTATTTTTTTGTATACTTTAACAACCTTAAATTAATTGCTATGATGTGCTATTCTTTCCTACTTACTATTAATTAGTCAGAAAAAATTCCAACCACAATTTCCCATCATATTACAACCAACCGACAGCGACCTACCTTCTGAGAAACCACAACTTTAAAAAATACTCAATAACCTTTCCCTTCCGGTGATATACCTATATTTACTACAGCTCGATTTTAAAAATGATAATATCAATATAAAATATGATACATACGGGCTCAGAATTTTTGTATTCGTCCGTAATATAGTTACGTATTACATAAAAAAGAGATAATATGAAGTTATTAATTTGCAGTGACGGAAATAAATAAATTGTAAAAAGTTGGGGACAAAATCACCAATATACAAACGTTTCTCAGTGTGCTGTGCTTTGCGTATATGCGCATGTCTTAGCGTGGTTAAAGCGCCAGTGCCAAGAATTATCACTTTCAACTAAATTTTCTATTTCACGGTGAGTTGGAAGAAGGCATATTCCCCGAATATACCTTCTTATAGGTCCCGAGTTCAATTCCCAGGGAGGGGTAAAAATAAACACTAGTGATTTTACACTCGAATATTTATTTAATACTACCCTGGACTGGTCCCTGAAGCGCAGGAGTGATCACCTTGCCTTCGTGTAAAAAACGATCAAGATAACATTGCGTCAATACAATGCAGTGCCCTATGCAGCATTGGGTGCAGATAAGGGTTAGAAAGAGAGATTTTTTTAGTTAACTGCGCATTAACAAAGTGTTCAGCAATGCCGTATATACGTCTGATATCTATCTGGTATCCTGGACTGGTCCCTGAAGCGCAGGAGTGATCACCTTGCCTTTGCGTAAATAAAGATCAAGATAACACTGCGTTCATATGATGCAGTGCCCTATGCACCATTGCGTGCGGATAAGGGTCAGAAGAAAAAAAAGTGATAAATATACGACCCTAATAAGTATACTAATTAGAGTTGGTTGATGAAAAAACCGCCCAACAACAATGTGTTAAAACAAATTTCAACAAAACAGTTAAAACAAGACTCCCCAGAATGCAGATTTTGTATGGAGGATAACGAAACGCCAATCCACATTCTCTACAATTGTGACGCACTCGCTCACAAACAAAGTCACATCCTTGGAGGACCTCTACTGGACTCCGAGAAGGTGAAGCTCCTACCACCAAGAGAGGTCGTGAGCTACATGACTCATGTAGGTCTTGGCAGTGAGCTGTAATACAGAGGGAAGTCACAATAGACCTAATATGGTCGCAGTGACATAAGGGATGCAAGATCCCTTGACCACAAAAAAAGAAGAAAAAAAAACAAGATAACACTGATGTTTATACGATGAAGCAGTGCCCTATGCACCATTGGGTGCAGACAAGGGTTAGAAGAAGAAACATAATAAAGGTTTTTGCCGAATGCCAGAAGGTTGGGTTGGTTGTAACACAGAAGGAGGTGGATACTAAGTATAGTTAGGTAATTTTCCACAACACGGGAGGGGTTTGTAACGAAGTTACATGTGCACGTTCATATTCTGCAAGTACGTGGACGTAGAGTTCAGCAGCCCGATGCGCTGCTTCTGTTTTCTCTGCTCCGTCATCTGGACAATAGAAAAACGGAGCAAGTTAGATGGAATTGTTCATGTTTCAAAGAAATTACTCATAACTAACAAAAAATTACTAGGGCAATGTATACAGGCTTTTCACTTCAAATAAAACGTTATGCCAACCAAATTGGACGACTTACAAATAAAAATGGAGGTTTAACAAGTGAAATTAGACATTTAATAAATGAAATTGACATTTTAGGAAACATATTGTACATTATATTCTCAATTTTATAAGTTTTGTTCGCATCCGTAGTGTAATGGTCAGCACGCTCGGCTACCGTTCTGGAGGTCCCGGGTTCGATTCCCAGGGGGGGGTATAATAAATATAAGTGATTTTTTCACTGTACTATTCATTCAATATTACCCTGGACTGGTACATGAAGCGGAGGGCTGATCACCTTTCCTTCATGTGTAAACGATCAAGATAACACTGCGTTTGTATTACGCAGTGCCCTATGCACCTTTATTTATTTATTTATTTATATATACTATTTTATAAAAAAGTTACAAAAAAGTTGATAAAGATAATAAAATGGTTTTAAATAAAAAAAAATCATGAACATGTTACTAGAAATAAGAATAAAATGAGACCATTTAAAAACAAACAGAATCATACAACTGTATTTATGTATAAGGGTTTAAAAATGGCTGAATGTATGTCTGAAAGAATTTAAAAAAGAAATTATTTGTGTACTGTAACAGCGCTTGTGCACTACGCGGAATTTTACTGTCTGGCAGTCTGGTTTTGTAAAATAAAAGTGACTACGACAGTTTATCGTGATCGAATTTACACGTAACGTGTTCACGCACCAATCAAGAGCACTGATCCGAAAAAAGATGGACGCACAAGCCAATCAACGTTTTAAAACGCTAACTGACGTGTCGGACGGTAAAATTCCGTGTAGTGCACAAACGCCCTAAGGTATGTAAACATACTTATATAATGTAAATAATAGTTTGTATAATGGTGTGGACCGACCGGAGCATTTCATCGTAACGTTACATTCACGGCGAACATCCGAACATTGGATGAAGTACTCGGAACAAGCTCGGCTCGCTGTACTAACTATACGAATGCTCGCATCGTAACGTGTAACGTTACGACAAAATGACAGTCAGTCCTCACCATAAAATGTAATATATGAAGAAATAAATAAAATAATAACAATATAAATTTTTGACATCACATCAAAGATGAAGAAGAATATGGATGTCCGGGCATTTACGGGGCTGACGACCGTCATAGGCTGGTTTAAGTGATCGCTTTACACACGTGTAACATTCACCAATTCTACCCATTATTGACAACCACACTACTCAAATTCTTGGAAGTTCTATATATATGAACCAATTTTGAAACATTATACTTGAATCACTAGAACTTCACTAGAGACATCTATTGGTGAGATGAAAAGAAGCTTTTTACTAAGCAAAAACTCCAGCCTACGACGGTCGTCAGCCCCGTAAATGCCCAGACTTCCATATTCTTCTTCATCTTTGATGAGATGTCAAAAAATAATATGAAAATAACTCCTGTAATTGGAAATAATCCAGATTTTGTGAACAAGTATTTGGACACACTCAAAATGTTGTTAACCCTCTTTATCATTCATTTTTCTCCTTCTTCTTCTTGCCGGCTACATCCCAACTTATCATGTTTGTAGACTGCTGGGGTCAGCTCTCCTCGTCCTCAGGTTGTAGGTCCTTCTGTCATGGACAACGTCACCTAGGCCATGCCTTCGAACCGTGTTCTCTCTTTGCAACATCCATGAATTTTTCGGTATTTCTCTAGATATCTTTCGTGTACAGTGAAACCTCTATCTATCGTTTTTAAAGGGACCTATTAAAATAAACTATGAATGCGGGAAAACAATGAATGCGGGAAATAGATAAGACCGAGTAAAGATAACGTCCTCCCAATCTGCATAACCATTCGTAGGCTAAAATTCTAAGAAGAATACATGTTTCAGATGCAAATGTATTTATTAAAAAAAAAATACAAACCTGAATAGAATTTTAAAAAATACTTTTGTTTTTTAACTGTTTTATTTTCGTAAGTCAATAGTATATTTTCGGCTTTGCAAATTGTATTTTTTCAGCATCGCTGATTGAATGTGCGTTGTAGAAAGTTTTCTTTCAAAGAGTGTGCATGCTTCTGGAAATGCAGATACAGGCAGCGGCTTCTTTTCATCAATATCGACCTCTCCTGCTATCGGTTACACAAGCTTTCGATAGTTTCTATTCCATAAGTTGCCGTTGAATGTAAGAAAATTGGAAAAGAATGTAAAAAAACAGACAAAATGTATCAAATATGCAGCTTAATTCGAACGATAAATGCGGTAAATGGTGATACAGAAACGATCAATGCGGTTTAGTTTAGTGTGAAATTAATTCGGGATAGAAGAAATAAACGACACATCCGGGAAAACGATTATTCGAGGAACGATAGATAGAGGTTTCACTGTGCATAAATAAATGTAGAATTCAACCAAATAAACCTTGTTCAATTTTGGATACATTACCCAACAATTCAATATGGCATTCTACCAATTGTCTGCAGTTACAATAAATAAAAAAATAAAAACAGTCAGAGTGAGTGAGGTCGGATGGGTGCGGTGCAGTGCACTGACCTGGTCCTTGAGGTCGGTGAGCAGGTGCGTGAGCGTGCCCAGCATGGCCTGCGTGTGCTCCAGCTGGCCCTGCAGCGAGCGCAGCTCCACCTCGGCCGCCTCGCCCTCGCTCGAGGCCAGGGAGGTCGCCCTCAGGCGGGGGAACCACTCCAGGTTGCTCGACTGCAATACCACAACTCAATTTTCATTTTCCTATCAATTCAAATTATCTGAGCCAACTTTGGTATTCGGAGATGCTTCTCAACCACTCCAAAATGCTGGACTGCAATACCACAAGTCAATTTTCATTTATTTTTTCGGCATTCCTTTGTGGTAAGACATGACGAAATTGTAAAAGAAAAACACTTGTTTTTTTACCACTTGGTTTATTTTATAACGACTAGTTTCGGAAGCTATGCTTCCATCTTCAGGTCGAAATGTAAATTATTTTACCATGTTTACATTTATACCTAAAGATGGAAGCATAGCTTCCGAAACTAGTCGTCATAAAATGAACTCAAGTTGCAAAAAAACATGTGTTTTTCTTTTACAAGTCAATTTTCATTTGCTTATCAATTCAAATTATCTGAGCTAACTTTGTTTGTTTGTTTTTTTTTTGTAGTTGGCAACTGCATTTATTATTTACCTTGCTTATTATGTACAAGGTTTATAGATCATAAAGTGGATTATTGTTTCTTTTAACTTAAAAAAAGATGTTGAATTTAAATCTGTTTTAGGAACAGGAGGGATAATCTAGTGTGGGCCAATCAGTAGCTTATTATAGGAAGATGTAGAAGAATCCTCCTTTGGAATACCCCCTCAGACACATGGAACAGATCGATATCCGGCGTGATATTATTTAGCATAACGGTAGCTCTTCCCACAGGCATAACCATCGGCAGGTTAGTCCTGTATATAGGAATGTGAAACAATCTATGCCGACGCTGTCTTAGATGACTATCGGGAACATACAGACTAATGCTCCGGATAATTTCATGATTATAGAACATATCGCGCAACAATCGATAAAAATGCGTAGTGAAATACAAGTTATCTGCCTCCGTAGTGTAATGGTCAGCGCGCTCGGCTACCGTTTTGGAGGTCCCGGGTTCGATTCCCAGGGGGAGTCAAATAAATATAAGTGATATTTTCACTGTAATATTTATTCAAAGACTGGTACCTGAAGCGGAGGGCTGATCACCTTTCTTTCATGTGTTAACGATCAAGATAACACTGCGTTTATATGACGCAGTGTCCTATGCACCATTGGGGTGCGGATAAGGGTTTTATTATATATATTATAGTGAAATATAATATCAATACATCACGTTGAGGTGACTCTTCACTCAGTTACGAGTAGGCACCTAAACAAACAAGGAAACCTGCCGGGTTATCAGGTTGTTAGCCCTGCGTACTGAACTGAGTCCATAAAAACACTCTCTTGCAATCACAGTCCGAGATACTTGCCACCAGCGACCACGACCTTTGTTTGACAAAATTATTGTCAACTAGATTTAGATTATTATTCTTCAAAAATAGTTCTTAAAAATACTTTCATTAATTCATTCATTGCCAGATCATGAAAAAAGAATGTGTGGAAAATCATTGTATGACAGAATTAAAAATGACGATATAAGAAAGGAATGTAAGGCTGAACAAGGAATAATTGAAAAGATTAGGAAGAGTTCTTTGCAGTGGTATGGACATGTGGAGCGAATGGATAACGAGAGAATGACTAAGAAAATATATGTGGCGAATGTGAGAGGAAAAACAGAACGTGGACGACCGAAAAAGACTTGGCACGATCAGATCAATCAAAACCTAAAATCTGGCGGTGTCAAAAGTCTGCGTAATCGGAGGGCATGTATAACTAGATGTATGGATGTGAAGGAGGCGAGGAGTGTATGTCAGGACAGAAGAGTATGGCGTTCCATCCTCTCTGCCTACCCCTGCGGGGAAACGGCGTGATGGTAGTAGTAGTAGTAGTAAAAATAGTTATAGAGTCCTTAACTTAAAATCAATAAACTGTGATCTGTGATTAAGTAGGTACGTTTTTCATTTATAAAGAATCTTCTGATGAATATAGAGTAAATAATTTTTTTTGTGTTTTGTATTATTTATTCATTGTTCATGAGTGTGGATGTCTCCCACACTCTCACACTCTCTCTTTGGATGCCTTCTGTTGGCAACACAGTGGCAACCCTTGCCTGGCAACTACCGGGAGAGCAGAAGAACCCGGAGGTATAATTACCTTGACCATCGCGTAGACGTAGCTCTCCGGTCCCGTGAACTCGGTGGGGTCCTTGACCCGGACCAGCACTATGAAGTACAGATAGTGCCACATGTTGTGCTCGTTGAGGGTGTGTTCCTCAAACGACACCGTCTTGTTGTCGAAGGCCGAACGATTCAATCCTGCAGAGGACAACATGCTTGGTGTAATGGAACAATCAAATAAAACAACAAGTATGAGGGTCAGTCTAAAATTGATATTTCTTTTTTTTTTCTTATTTTAACTGTCGAAAAATTCAAATGCCATTACTTAGGATAAAGATGAATAATAATGCATATCGCTCTTTCCTTTCAACAACATCATATATCAAAAAGCTTGATTTTTCAGGAGATCGTTTTTAAAGTAAGAGTATAATAAAATGTATTAAAAATAAATACTAAGCTACTTATTGAACTTTTTATTGTGCAACAGATCTTTCTAGGTAAAACCTGAAGGTTTTTTCTCCATTTAAAAAGTATTTAGTATTTTTTTTTAAATAATAACGGTAAAACAAATTTATGAGGCGAATGTTAGCGGGAAAAGAAGCAGAGGAAGACCGAGAAAAACATGGCACGATCAGGTATGCCAAATACTTGAAAGTGGTCAGGTTAGGAGTCGTAACAATCGGCGGGTATGTATGAGGAGATGCATGAACGTGGAAGAGGCGAAGAATGTTTGCAAGGACAGAGTGGTGTGGCGCTCTATTCTCTCTGCCTACCCCTGCGGGGAAGCGGCGTGATGGTTAGTTAGTTAGTTAGTTTTTTAAATAATTAAACAATACCTTTTTTCAAAATGCAAAAACAACACTTTCTGCCCTGTAGCGGGTAAATATTAAGTTAAAAATGTGCTTTTGCTAAGGTTTAGTACATTTTCTGGGCATTCAGAAAACATGCACAACTGAAAATTTACATTGTTGAAAGGAGTGAGCGATATGTTCATGTATATTTGTACATGATATATCAGATTAATTTCATTTTCACTTAACTACTTTATGCATGGCCAAAAAAATGGGAGGTATTGGGTTTTGACTGACTTCACAGTGGTAAGTGTGTTAAGTTTTTGACTGACCCTCGTTTATGCCTTTTTAGGTTCCGTAGAACGGGGCTACTTGAACTTTGATGTGTTACTTGAGCCCGGTACAAAAAAATAATAATCTGTATTTGGTCTACAATAATGAATGTATTGTGACAATACAAGTGTCACCTGTCAGGGAAACAATGAATCATGTCAATACTTCATTATTGTAGACCAAATACAGATCTAAATAAAATTGTACTGGGCTCAAGTGATACATCAAAGTTCAAGTAGCTCCGTTCTACGGTAAGTATAATGCAGTGTATTGGTAGTGCAGTGATTAGAGCAAGGGTGGCCAACCCGTGGGCCACCGGGTGTCTACTTGTGGCCCGCGGAGCAAATCAAACATTTTTTCCTTTAGTGTACACAAAACCGCCTCCGTAGTGTAATGGTCAGCATGCTCGGCTACCGTTTTGGAGGTCCCGGGTTCGATTCCCAAGGGGGGTCAAATGAATATTGGTGATTTTTTTCACTCTAATATTTATTCAATATTACCCTGGACTGATACCTAAAGCGGAGGGCTGATCACCTTTCCTTCATGTGTTAACGATCAAATAACACTGCGTTTATATGATGTAGTGCCCTATGCACCATTGGGGTGCGGATAAGGGTTTGAATGAAAAATGAATGTACACAAAACCACCAAAAGAACATTCCATCGCGCGTAGTTCGTATCATATCCCACATATGGGAGTATTTCACTATCCTGACAATTTCAAGACCCGTAATGGCGTCAAGTACATAGTAACGACGTTGGACTAAAGAAAAGAAGAGTAACAGAAGAACTGAACGGTTTTTGAGAGAGATGGACTATAAACTTTTTTTTTGTGGAATTTAAAACAAAACAAATATGCCTTAAATGCAATAATTCTGTTTCTATCTTGAAAAAGTATAACATTAAACGGTATTACGAGGCTAAACATGCAAATTATAATTATTATTACTAATTATTATTCAAAGCAAACATGTATATCTTGTTTGCTTTGAATAATAAAATAAATTTTGTTTTACGGCCCGGTAGTAAATCTCATTCCTAAAATCTGGCCCGGCTACTGAAAATGTTGGCCATCCATGGGTATTGCGCGATCTCCAGCAGTGTATTGCGCTACACTGCTGGAGATCCAGAGTTCATTTATCTTCTAACAAAATAAATACAAGTGATTTTTCACATTGATATTTAAGTTTTGTACTGACATTTCTTGGTCGATCTGCATTTTAGATATTAAAACAACAACTATATATATATATGTTTTTTTAACTTTTATTTTATTTGACCAGTGACCAGATTTCTTGGTTACCGACATCATCAGACAAGCCTGGCAAACTTACCGCAAATGAAGCAGGTATTCTTGAGGATCAGCTCCTTCTGCTGCTTCTCACTCCTGAGGTCTGCGAAGGTGTCGATGATGACACCAAAGATAAGGTTCAGAACTATGATGATGACTATGAAGAAGAAGAGCAGGTCGTAGATGACCCTCGCTATGTACAGGGGTTCCTGGAATGGACCGAAAGATTAGATTTTTAAAAAAACTAACTAACCATCACACCACATCTCCACAGCAACAGGGAGAGAGAATAAAATGCCTTTCCTTTCAGACCTATCCAGCACAAACGTCCCATTTCCCACCAACATCTTAACCTTACTAACCTCCCCTTACAAACTTGTATATAAAATAATTTGTAAATATCTTAAAATTAATTGTATACATTTGTAAAGGTGTATGATAACTCACTAAAATAACTCACTAAACAAACTAACAAAACTAATAAAACTAACCCCACTAACAGGAATACTAACACTTGAAAGGCAAATGTAAAAAGTGGAAATAAAAAATAACTCGAAACTGGCTAGAACACTCAACATGGGTGAAAAGCCTCCTCATCTCCTCGTACATACTTCAGCCTTCTTCTTGTGTCCAGTATTGAACACAGGCCTCCCTCTTAGACTTCCACAGTTGTCTGTTGGATGCGACTCTCTTCCAGTGCAGGCCCGCCACTTTCCTAATGTCATCGGACCATCTTGTCTGGGGCCTACCCACACTTCTGCGTCCTGTTCTAGGCTTCCAGTAAAGTGCCTTTTCGTCCATCTATCCTCAGACATACGTACCACATGACTTGCCCAGTTCCACATAAGTTTAGAATTTGATCATTCAAAGGTGATAATATAAATCAATCCACAAAACATCCCGAAGTTCCGCTAAGTACAGTAAATCCACAATATGGCGGGAGCAGTCTTTAACGGTTGGGCCAAATTTCAGTGCCGAACTGTACCGAAGTGTGTTTCCCAGTGCCGAACTGGTTGTTAAAGTATTAAAATAAACTTACGCTGCTGGCGGGCGCTCTCAGGATGTCCCCGATGCCGCCGCCGTTCCTCAGGCCCTGGTTGAGCGTGGTGAGGATGCACATCAGCAGCGAGTCGCACGACCTCTCGCGCAGCTCCCCGCCCACGCTCACCATGGTGCCCCCCGCGCTCGCGCCCCCTCCGCCCGCGCCCCCGCCGCCCTCGGCCCCCGAGCACGACGGCAGGCCGTCGCCTGGACACACAGGAAACAACAATATCATATAAGGTGGTTACTACCAGACTATATTCTTCTTCACTTTTTCGAACCCTCATCCGCACCCGATGGTGCATTGGGCACTGCAGTTGTCTGTTAGACGCGACTCTCTTCCAGCACAGGCCCGCCACTTTCTTAATGTCATTGGACCATTATTGCCCCATCTTGTTTGGGGCCTACCCACACTCTGCGTCCTGTTCTAGGCCTCCACTAATGTGCATCATATAAATGCAGTGTTATCTTGATCGTTAATATATGAAGGAAAAATGATCAGCCCTCCGCT
The DNA here is from genome assembly GCF_059751285.1 of Brachycentrus maculatus. Taxonomy (NCBI): domain Eukaryota; kingdom Metazoa; phylum Arthropoda; class Insecta; order Trichoptera; family Brachycentridae; genus Brachycentrus; species Brachycentrus maculatus. Next base: position 947,551 of record NW_028280967.1, read on the forward strand.
TCAGATACCAGTCCAGGGTAATATCGAATAGATATTAGAGTGAAAAAATCACTTATATTTATTTTAACCACCCCTGGGAATCAAGCCCGGGACTTCCAGAATGGTAGCCGAGCGTGCTGGCCATTTCACTACGGAGGCGGACGAATGCAATTTAGGGAAAAAAACAACTGAATTATAAAAGAAATATAAATCAATATTTACTCAAAATACCTTTCAGATATTTGGCGGCTGGATCGTCGGAGCACTCTGTATGTTCAGGATGTACGGATGGTACTGGAATTACAAAAAAATAATAATTCAACCATTTTGCTGTGGACCGTCGATATAAAGATGATTTATTCTTCTTCTTCTAACCCTTATCCGCACTCAATGGTGCATAGGGCACTGCATCGTATAGAAGCAGTGTTATCTTGATTGTTAAATACACAAAGGAAAGGTGATCAGCCTTCCTAATCTAACGTAACCCTTATCCGCACCCAACGGTGCATAGGGCACTGCATCGTATAGAAGCAGTGTTATCTTGATCGTTAAATACACGAACAAAAGGAGATCAGCCTTCCGCTTCAGGTACCAGTCCAGGGTCGTATTAAATAAACATTAGACGGAAATATCACAAATATTTATTTTAACCCTCTTGGGAATCGAACCTGGGACCTCCAGCATGGTAGCCTAGCGTGCTGACCATTACACTACGGAAGCGGACGCTTTATTACTGTGCGAAAACTGCGTACCGTCAGGATATCGACAATTGCTCAGTTTGATTTAAGACTCCTAACCTGACCACTTTCAAGTATTTGGCATACCTGATGGTGCCATGTTTTTCTCGGTCCTCCTCTGCTCCTTTTTACAATTACATTCGCCTCATAAATTTGTTTTACCGCTCTTTCCTCACTCATTTGTTCTACATGTCCAAACCATCTCAACACACCTTTCTTAATTTTATCGATAATGCTTACCTCAGCTTAGAATTCCTTCCTTATTTTACTATTTAAACATCTATCATACATCGTTTTGTCGCACATTCTTCTGAGAGATCGCATTTCGACTGCATTCAGTCTACTTACGTCCTTCTTTTGCCAACTCCATATTTCACTTCCGTACATTAGAGTTGGAACCAGGACCCCGTTGTGTACTGCCAGTTTAGCTTCCGCTAATAGATTTTTATTTGCTATAACTAATTTCAGTGCACCGTTCTCTCTTTTCCCAGCATTCACCTTAAAAATGGACACCCTAAAAGTGTTGTAAATTAATAAGGAACTCACCAGGATTGATCTCGTCAATCTCGTCCACCGCCAGGAGGAAGTCGTCCCGGAAGAACATGAAGCCGATAATGGAGAACATGTAGACCAGGATGAGGGCGAGGACGGCCGTCAGGACGATGGAGCGGCCGTTCCTGGTCACCGAGCGTATCACATTCAGGAGGGTCTCTTCACGGTACACCACGTCAAACAGCTGGAGATACATAATTACACATCAATCCAGGATTCTAATCAATCAATCAATCAATCTTCTTCTTCTCTTCTTCATCTTCTTATAGGCCTTGTGGCCTGTTTGTAAGAGGGCCCATATTTTGCCTCCTGCAATGTCGATTCCCAGCTATCGAGCCAAGTTTACATAACTAAATTGTATGATAAGGTAGTTGAAGATTATCAGTAAAAGAATGCTAGTTCTTTAACTTTGGTTTATTCTATATAAAGGTGTTTTTTTTAAAGGTATAAAGTTCAAATTTCCCGCAGTAAATTGATGGTGGCACCCGCCATGCGCCATCTTGTTGAAACCACAGCTCTGTCACATCAATGCCATTCAACCAAGGTACGAAGAAGTCAGTAATCATGGTTCTGTAGCGCTCTCCATTGACCGTAAAGGTGGAGACTGACCGGGGCATTTCGTCGTAACATCGCTCGCGGCAAGCATCACCGAGCATCCGAATCTATGGATGGAGCGCTCGGCTCGCTGTACTGACTGCCTGAATGCTCGCATCGTAACGTGTTACGTTACGACGAAATGCTCCGGTCAGTCTCCATCTTAACATTCTGGCCGGCATCGTCTAAAAAAAAAATATGGGCCAATGATTCCACTTGCCCATAAACCACATCAAACAGTGACTTTGAATGGATTTAAGGGCGTCTCGACAAAGGTTTCTGTGTTTTCTCCATACCAAATTCGGCAATTTTGCTTATTGACATAGCTATTTAACCAAAAATGTGTCTCATCGGTGAACAAAATTTTGCGTTAAAAAAGAGGGTCAGGCTCAATACTGTTTTCGGCCCATTCACCGAACCTACGACGCGCATAATGGTCTATTTTAAAGTCTATTCAAGGTGAAATAGCCAACTGTCAAATTGACAGTCTGTACAAACAATGTTGCCAGTTTAAAAAAAACAACCTCTATAAGTTACTGGGTCGTTTTAAGTGAGTGACGTTAATTTTTTGTCTGCTAGCGACATGTTATTTATTTCACTCTATTATTACCACAAGAAGAGAACGAGACAATTAGTTTAGTCGGCGCTCGGCTGTGCGCTGAAAAGGACGTGGAATCTATGAGATGTGAGTCGCGTACTACAATTTCATAATCATAATCCATAATCCATAATCACAAAATATGAACTGGAATCTTTTGGTACCCTGTTTCGAATCACGTTTAATTTTTGGATGATCAGTATGGGTAAGGTTTATATTACCCTGGACTGGTCGGCTGTCCAAACTTAAAACACAGTAAGGGACATTTTTTTTGTAGTAGGTTTTTTTGCATTTTTGGACTAAGTAGAATCTACTTGTTTGTCTAAGTGTTTTGAGTTTGGACAGCCGTGGTACCAGAAGCGTAAAGCTGATCTTCTTGCCTCCACGATCAACCAAACATTGCATCCGATAGATGCAGTGCCCTACTTACCAAGGTTGGATAAGGGTTTGAAGAATGACATTGTGTCAATACTTACCAGAACGCTGTAGAAGAACGGATGTACGGATATCCCACAGAGGCAGAATATCATATAGGCCAAGTGGTACAGAAGCTCCCTGTCTGTGATGATCTTGTCAATGGACTTGGTCAGGGTTCCCTGATTGCCCATGATGCTGACCAAATGGACACCCTTGACCATCACCTGAAACGTGAGAATAAAATTATCCCGTTGCCTTGCCGAACACACGGGGAACACATAGGGCGGTTGTCCACTACCCGGAATTTTACCGTCCGGCGTCCCGTTTTGAAAAATGAAAGCAACTATGATAGTTTAGCGTGATCGAATTTGCGCGCAACGTGCTCACGCACTGATCAAGAGCTCCAATCCGAAGAAAGATGGACAAAAGCACAAGCCAATCCAAGCCAATCATTGTTTCAAAAAGCTAACTGTCGTGCCGGATGGTAAAATTCCGTGTAATTCCGTTTAGTGGACAAACGCCCATAGTATAGCATAGTATGTTTGCAACTGTTGTGACCGCAAAGTCTCCATTGAAGAAATTCCAGTCGCTAGTTGAAATCTAAGTCATCGAGTCATAATAAGGTTTTGTTGGCAGTAATATATAATAGTGCTGGGCTATTTTCCAGCCATATTTGGCAAGAACGCGGGCAATTATTCGATTTGAGCGTGCAAAATCAGGTTTAATGTATGATAGCTACATCTTTTGATCTAAAGATTGTATTTAATTTTAAATTTCGTAGTTTACTGTAAAAATTATTAATTTATTAGATAATAAACATTTGGAATTCTTTTAACCTCACCAAAAATTAAAGTATGTAGGTGAAATACAGAAAATAAATGTTCATGTAAAAAATACATTTTGTAGAGTTTATCGTTATTTAGGGAAAGAAATCACTGAATTATAGAGAAATATTTATCAATCATTACTAAACAAAAAATTATCTTAAATGTTTATAAACATTTATATTTATTTATTTACATTAAATATGAATTCATTTGCAATTGGTATAATTCTTTTTTTTATAATCCGCGTATACCTTCAATATAAAATCCTAAGAACAGCAGGTAAGTACAGTCTTGGACGTGTAAATATAAGATATAGTATATTTTTGTGTCAGGTTGTGGTCCCGTAGTTAGCGTCGCGGACTCTTAAGTCAGAGTTTCTCGGTTCGAACCCACTCTACCACAATTTGATACCTATTTCTAATAATGAGCCGCTTAGGCTCACAGAAATAGTATGAAATTTAAATATTTATGTAAATAATAAAAACACAAATATTTCTCTTTTTTAATAAAAAAAAAAAGAAGAAACTTAACAGGTACATGTATACGGCCCGTGTTAACAAATTCGCCACACCAAGTTTTAATAAGCCAAAGAATCCTAGTTACCGTCAGGACTCCCAGCACGGCCAGGGTCGGCTGAGGCCCGGCGGACAGGATTAGCCGCAGAATCAGACCCGCAGCGAGGGTCCGCACGCCAGAGGCCCGCGGCACGGTGGCCACCAGCCCCGCCGCACCAAACGTCACGGCCCACACGGCCAGGGACAATCTCGTATCCACCTCTGCAAAAGGAAATAGACGTTCAAAAGATAGAAGAGTATTGAAACACACCCCCTACTCTAACTGCCAGTAATGGTATATAGCAGGGTTCCCAAAGTGTGCGCCGCCGCCCCCTGGTGCGCCATAGAAAGTAAAGAGGGGCGCCGTGAGTCGATCCTCTATCATTATCCGAAACCACAAATATTCTCGGGAACCTATAAAGCAACAATTTCTTTTTGAGAGCTAGCATCTTTCTACCCAACTACTATTATTGTAGGTACCTATTTTTTTTTACTATAATATATGTATATACATATATAGTTACATTATCTATCCCAAATAGCTTACTAAAGTAGGGCGCCGTGACAAAATACTAAACTTGTAAGTGGGCCGTGGGCTGAAAAAGATTGGGAACCCCTGGTATATAGGGCACTGCATCGAATTGATATAATGTTAAAACATTGTTGTCGGAAGGTTTTTTCATCAACTCCGACCCTAATTAGTAAAAATTATTTGGGTCATATTCTTATCACAAGTAACCTAATCACAAGTGACCTAATCACAAGTAACCAACCGCAAACCCATCTCTGATCTGTACAATGATTTTTGACGTCTCGCGCTCAACTAAAAGTAAGCAAATGGAATGCTTATAAGCGTCTCCCGCTCTGTACCAACAGTATGTTAAATACGCTTTTAAGCTTTCCAGCAAAAATAGAATTTGAGAAATGAGATTTTTTTTCATCAAATTTTAACCCCTTCAATGAGCCATTTTAAAGTTTTACTGTTTTTTATGAGATGCCTTAATAATAATAATTTTTCTGAATTTGCTGAACATATATTAAATAACAATGATTCTTTTAATTTTAAAAATGGCATTGAAATACTACATTCTAATAAAAAGTAAACTCATTGCATAATTTAGAGATTTTGGAAATCAAAAAAGCCATAAAACAAAATTTAAATATCATTAATAATCTATTAAATTTATGTAACATGATTTTTATGGAGTGTGTGGAAGTTTTTGGTAAGAGTATTTTAATGTTTTTAATGTTTTTTATTAAAAATAAACCCTGATGATGACAAGGTATTGTCGAAACCGGTAGGTTAATTGAATTTATAATAAAAAAGTGGTGGAAACAAAGTTAATTAATTTTTTCAAGTTTATAAAATGTGCCACAAAGTATCTGCGGAAAACATTCAAGAAATTTTACTGTTTATGCTAAAATGCTTTTTTTCATCCAACCCTGAGGATTCCGGCATCCCAGATGACCCTTGATGATGCTTGACTAACCTGGGACGAAGCCAAGGAAATGGTCCATGACAGGGTGACTAAGACGACTTTGGGTGGCCATTTGCTTCACCTAGGGAGCGAACATGGTTGAAAAAGAAAAGAAGAAGAAATATATACATTTATTACCTGTGGTCCCTCCGAATGGATAGAAGAATGCGACAATGATGTTGATGAGAACGGCAAAATTGAAGAGAATGTTGCTCCACAGCGACATGTAGGACGATACCCAGAACAGGAATGGTTGACCTGTAGCACAAAAGTAAACATCATATAGAAACTTTAAATATCAATATTATACAATAGACGTCTAACGAGATGAAGCATCTATCGTTTTTATATGAAAGAAGATGTAAAACACATTGAAGATAGTATATGTATTATAGTAGATTTAAAATTTAATTATGTGTATGATGAAATAAATAAATAAACACCTCACAATATTTTTAATACAAGTATGTGAATATAATCCTGGATTCGGACCTTGCATGCAAATAAAAGGAGTCTCAGCTTAATAAAGGCTTTCCTCATTACAACATAGATGGTTGTTGTGAACTCATATGTACAGTGTCACGAGATTGATCAATATATCTGTAATTTTCAAAAATTGGAATAGTGTGGTTGACAAACATGAGTAGAATTGGTGAATGTTGCACGTGTGTAAAGTGATCACTTAAGCAGCCTATAACAGGTCATAAGCCCTATAAATGCTCAGACTTCCATATTCTTTTTCATATGTATTGAGACGTCAAATTTTTTAAAAATAAATAAAAAAAACTGGAGATAATCCTGATTTGTGAACAAGTATGGAGCAAGGAGTCCAATTCTTTATTCCTGACGGTCTCTCAACTCAACCATAAATGGTGCTGAGAACTCGCATGTGAAAGAAGGTGTAAATTGAAGGATATATATACATTTTTCTCTCAACATAGATGAAGAAGAATATGGAAGTCTGGGCATTTACAAGGCTTACGGCCGTCATAGGGTTGGTTAAGTGATCACTTTACACACGTATAACATTCACCAATTCTACCCATGGTTGACAACCACACTACTAAAAAATTTGAAGCTTCTAGATAGATATATTGATTGAACTCGTAACACATTATGCCATCTATGGTGGGATGAAGAAAGCTTTTCTCAAAGCAGGGACTCTTTCCATTTGTATGTGAGGTCCGAATCCTGGATTGTATTTACACACTTGAGAAACGCCTGAATACATGGTATATATAACTTACAAAATTAACAGTAGCGTGCTTGTCAATCATGGGTAGAATGTTACGCGTGTAAAGTGATTCCTGTATATACCCAGATATATCTATATTTCTTTTCATCTCTGTTGAGATATCAAAAAATAAGGAAGCTTTGATTGATAACGTCATAAATCAAAAATCGTCAATTTTCAGTTGTGCAAGTTTTCGGAATACCCAGAAAATGTACTATATCCCAGCAAAAGAGGCATATTTTAAACTTAATATTTGCCCGCTACAGGGCAGGAAGTGTTGTTTTTGCATTTTGAAGAAACGGTATTGTTAAATTATTTTTTTAAATAACCTAAATATTTTTCAAATGGAGAAAAAACCTTCAAGAAAAAAGTTTAATAAAAAGTTTAATATGTAAGTGCCTTGATATTTATTTTTAATACATTGTATTATATTTTTAAACTTTAAGAACGTTCTCCTGAAAAATCAAGTTTTTTGATTTATGACGTTCTTGAAAGGAGTAAGCGATGTATATTTGTATCTCCAGCTATTTGATATGAATATAACATAAACATACCTCTCAGTTTCTTCTGCCACTTCATCTCGTGGAACATGTGCGGGGTCCTCTCGAAGAAGTCGGCCACCTTGGAGCCTTGGTCGTCCCTCTCCGCCGTGTGCAGGATCTTTCGCTTGGTCTCCCTCGTCAGGTACTCGCAGATCTCCGGGATCGGGAACACTATCTGCTCCAGGGTCCGGTCCTGGCGGACAATCTGGAACACGATTATAGATTGGTACCGCGCTATCGACACACTGTTGTCGGGCGGTTTTTTCATCAACCCCGATCCTAATTATACTATTTACAGATTTGGCGTTAAATTTGTAGAACTCCATTTTATTTATTTTTTTAAATTAAACACTTAAATATATCACTTTACTGAGTTTTATTTTATTTACGACTAGTTTCGAAAACGACAGATGTTTTCATCTTCTGGTACAAATTAAAACTAGTGAACAAAAATATATTTATTTTGTCCGCCTCTGTAGTGTAATGGTCAGCACGCTCGGCTACCGTTCTGGAGGTCCCGGGTTCGATTCCCAGGGGGGGGGTCAAATAAATATAAGTGATTTTTTCACTGTAATATTTATTCAATATTACCCTGGACTGGTACCTGAAGCGGAGGGCTGATCACCTTTCCTTCGTGTGTAAACGATCAAGATAACACTGTGTTCATATGAAGCAGTGCCCTATGCACCATTGGGGTGCGGATAAGGGTTTTATATTATTATTATTAAATATAGGGAGGGGGGTTAAGGAACAAGGTTTTTTGTAAAAGGAAACATTGATAATAAAGGTGACGTATTTTGAAACAGTATATTATTAATTAATGTTTTATTTGAATTTAGATTTTTATGTATTTCTAAATTTTCTAAATTATTCATGACTTGACCTTTGTAACAGAGTGTAATAATTTAAGTGTATGAGAGTCAAATGAGTCCATTTTATTTTATGTATTAAATGTTAAATCAAACATTCGTTTGAAAATGCCATAACTAGGCGAAACAATTGTCACAAAATTGATTTTTATCTGTTTTTTTTAACAATAAAAAACAACTTAGTGGACTCGAAAAATCTGTGTTTGATTTAACATTTAATACATAAACCTATTTATACTCCTAAAACTGACTTCTTCAACACCTTATCCGCACCCCAATGGTGCATAGGACACTGCATCGTAGAAACGCAGTGTTATCTTGATCATTAATACACAAAAAAAGGTGATCAACTTCCGCTTTGGGTACCAGTTCAGGGTAATATTGAATTAATATTACAGTGAAAAAATCACTTATATACCTACAGTATTGAAAAAAAAATTACACAAAAAACCAAAATAAGAATTTTTTTAACACATTGTTGTCGGGCCGCTTCTTCATCAACCCCGACCATAATTATACTCTGGCTGTCTGCCGCCCGACCCTCAGTATACTGATCACAAGTAACCGCAAACTCAATTCCCATCTGTACGATGTTTTTTGGCGTCTCTCGCCCTCTACCAAAAGTTACCCAATACAAAGGGAGCTTGTCCACTACCCGGAATTACACGGAATTTTACCGTCCGGCACGTCAGTTTTTAAAACGATGATTGGCTTGGATTAGCTTGTGCTTTTGTCCATATTTCTTCGGATCGGTGCGTGAACACGTTGCGCGTAAATTCGATCACGCTGAACTTTCTTAGTCGTTTTCGTTTTTCAAAACCGGACTGCCGGGCGGTGAAATCCCGTGTAGTGGACAACGCCCAAAGCCTCATAAGCGTCTTTTACAGTAAAAGAAGCTTTTAAGCGTTTTCCATAAACAATGTGTTAAGCGTATACATATTTGTGCCTTTCAAAAACCTTACGTTGTGCTGGCATGCACATTTTTTCAACATCATATACAAATCATGACTTAAATGTCTAGTTTTTTTTTAAATTTAAGTTTTACTTAGTAAATACCACTATTTTCCTTTTTTCTTGTCCTGCTTTGCTTTGTAGTGTATAGCTGTCACTACAATACAAGATATTATTATTTCATTTCTGTCATCATTGTTTAGACCACCTCAAATTAGTCAACAAACTTACCAATAACCAATGAGTTAATATAAAAAAAATTAAATACTTTAAAATTATTTCAGGGTCTAAATTAATAAATAAAAAAACCCTACTTCAATCTGTGCAGTGTGCGAAGCGTAATAGGTGAGCGCTTGTCTGTTCTTGGCATCTACGGCGGAGGCGGGTTTCAGAAGAGCCGCCAGATCCTTGTTATGGCCGGCCAACTGGTGGCACAGGATGTAGATGTTGTGACCGACCTGTAACAAAAATGTAAAAGTACCTTAACAACACATTTTGCGTGGGTTTCGCGGCACACTGACTGGTGCGTACAGTGGCCAAAACCCAGAATATAACCCTAAATCAAATTTTACAAAAATGCTTTATCTGATTTCTTCAATACAGATCTCTGTGACGGATCATAGTATATTTCACTAACAAACCTTGGTCTTCTCATTCTTTCATGAAGGATAATATAGTTCATGCGAGAAGATTGCAAATATTATGTTTATAACACATCATAAAAATATGTGTATAACACATATTTTTATGATGTCGCTCACTCCATTCAACAACGTCATATATAAAAAAACTTGATTTTTCAGGAGATTGTTTTTAAAGTTTAAGAATATGATAAAATGTATTGAAAATAAGTATCAAGAAACTTATTGAACTTTTTACGGTGCAACAGATCTTTTTAGGTAAAACCTGAAGGTTTTTCCTCCATTTGAAAAATATTTAGTATATTTAAAAAAATAATTAAACAATACCTTTTCTTCAAAATGCAAAAACAACACTTTCTACCCTGTAGCGGGTAAATATTAAGTTAAAAATATGCCGCTTTTGCTGGGATATAGTACATTTTATAGGCATTCCGAAAACATGCACAACTGAAAATTGACGATTTTTGATATTTGACTTTATTGAAAGGAGTGAGCGATGTGTTATAATAGAATATGTGGATAACAGAAACATATTATTGTGTACACAAAAATTTCTATGGGATACGAGGCATCCACAGCGTGTATGCGGAGCGGGCATGATAACTTGGCCACATGCAGACTAAGCATGCCTTCAGAGAACGACCTATAAAATTTGCTTCTTTTCCAGGGATCAAAGACCAGAATTAAGGACATCCACCGCTGGCAATTCATCAAAAGTTCCCATTTGAACTAACTTGAGATGATTTACAAAAAATAATGGAAGCAGTTTGCAGATTCAATTTGCTCAAATAATGGGTGATTTTTTAATAGCTATCGGAAATTTAAAAAAAAAAACACAAACATCACGAAAATGCATGAAATATTTATTTGAATCGATAGTACGGTCTATATAATTAAATGTTTGAAGATTATTTCATTCAAATGTTGACCACGGCTGCGCCAGAAATGGTCCATCCGCTTAGTTCAATTTTGGCATACATTTTCCAACATTTCGGCCGGTATCTCACGAATAAATGCTTCAATGTTATCTTGCAATGCGTCAATCGAAGCAGGCTTGTTAGTATAGACATGCGCCTTAACACAGCCCCACAAAAAAGCGTGTTGGTGGTTTAATGTCCAACAATGTAAATTTGGTGCAAAATTTAGTCACAATAGGCCGAATAGCCACTTCAGTGGGTCGATTAAACTGACCATAAAATGGAAGAAGCGCGCGATGAATTTTCTTAACAGAGCACGCCTTTTGATAATAAAATTCAATGATTTGCAAGCTTTGAACGTTTGTAAGACGATTCATGGTTAAATTATAGACCAAACTGAATATGTTTGACATGGACACAAAACACGAAACGTTCGTAAGCTGTCAAAATCAGTGTTGCCAAAAACAAAAAAGTAAAAAAATAACCCTTTAGAAAGTAATAGGAAGTACCAAAAAAATGGTCAGATGACAAAGCCGCTGTGGGGGGTAAAAACTGGCTGAAGGCAGCAACAGACTGAGAAAAATGGAAGGAAATGGAAGAGGCCTATATCCAGCAGTGGAGGACAAAAGGCTAAAGAAGAAAAAGAAGAAAGATGTATTTCATCACCTCTTTAGGAGACACGCCCTGGCTGGATTCACCGTCATCCTCTCCGTCGTCTGTAGACACCTCCTGATGGAAAGCGCTGCAAGCCACATCCACCTTAAACAATATTTCATAATTTGAGTCACTGCAGAATCATTATTGCATTGTATGAATTCATGAACGAGAGATTGTAAGACTGTGGTGATAATGCGGGTATTAGAGGCCTAGATGTGTGCATTCTTTACAGGCAGAAAAACAATGCATTCTTTATAGGCAGAAAAGCGGTGCCTACCCTGAATTACTCGCGTTCCATATAGAAATACGACCAGTGCCTACTACGCCTTATCCTTACCCAACCCTAGTGCCTACCCAGTAGTATTTATTGTATGCAGTCCAATATTGTAAAGAATGGAATATTTCAAGGCCTATGTATAAAGTAGCACGCCAGTAAATTGTGATGTACAGAAAAGTGTAAGAGATATATAACCATGTAACAATAATGGATACAGGGCCCTCATGAATTTACCCCGGCACTGTAGTGCAAGTGTATGTTTGCTTCAGCACACAAACTGCACTGAGATGTAGAATTCAATCCAACAAGGTTTGTTGGATTGAATTCTACATTTATTTATGTATATGTCCGCCTCCGTAGTGTAATGGTCAGCATGCTCGGCTACCGTTCTGGGGGTCCCGGGTTCGATTCCCAAGGGGGGTAAAATAAATATAAGTGATTTTTTCACTGTCATATTTATTCAATATTACCCTGGACTAGTACCTGAAGCGGAGGGCTGATCACCTTTCCTTCATGTGTAAACGATCAAGATAACACTGCGTTTATATGACGCAGTGCCCTATGCACCATTGGGGTGCGGATAAGGGTTTTATTATTATTATTATATGTTAATACGTGACGCGTTTCGTCTTCTTAGGACATTATCAAACACTCAACACTTGTTTTATTTTGGATATACATATTACCCAACAATTCATTATGGAATTCTACCAACTGTATGCAGTTATAATAAATAAAAAAGATATTAGAGTCAAGAAAGCCGTGGAAATGTACAAATGCGCGTTCCATACCAGCTGTTTGGGGTTCATGTTGTATAGGATCCTCTCGGCGTTGTTCTCCGAGTCGCCGCGGGACTCCATGATGGCCAGCAGCAGCTTGGAGGCGTTGTTCTTGAGCTCCAGCACCAGGTCCATGCGGGTGCGGCCCAGCGGGTTGATGTCGTTGAGGATGAGCGCCGTGATGATGTCCAGCCCGTTGCTCTCGTGCATGGCGATGCAGTTCTGGTTTTCGTGGCAAGGACCTTGGACCGGGGAAATACGTTAGCTAACCAACCAGAGGCGGACTTCAAAAATAGTACTGCGGTGGAAACCCGGAAATTCGACCTAATTGGGGCTGTGATTTGTTTGGATTTGGAAATTTATTTATTTTATTTTATTTTATTTATTTGGGATTTTTACAGCCACTACAAAACAATATACAACAACAATTAACAAATCTACAGCTAATTAAAAAAATCCACCATAATGCTATTCTTATTAAAGTAATGTTGGTTAGGGTGAGTGTGTGTGTGTGTGTGTATTAGTACCTATTTCATGTCAACATAAATCATCCATCAAACAGGGATTGTAAACAGTAGGCTTGTTGAACAAACGTCAATGATCAATCATTCACCTAATTTCCTACTTACGTCTGTTTTTATCGATTTAGTGCGTCATTAAACATTTTATTATATGTATCCATAATGCGGTTAATTGTAGTATTTCTGGCAAAATCAGTATTACATTTAGGTACGTGAAAAAGTTGAGTATACCGCGTTTGCCTCTGCGGCACCCTAAAATGGATGATAAAATGGAAATGTTGGGATTAGCCAAGAAATTTGTATTAACCGTTTTACTGCTGAGCCTTATCTCACATATTATGCCGAAATTGCGGAAGAATTTTCGAGGAAAAATAATCATTGAGTTAAGTGTGCACAAAATTGTGTACATTTTCATCAAATATAGAGGGATTTTTGTAATTATTTCGGTTGTGTGTATGGAACATCAAACTAAAATAATAAAAGATGGAAAATGGAAAAATTTGGGTCGGAAGAAAGTTGCACGAAAGTATCGGTATCAAGACCGTCCAAAGAAATAGCATCGTCTTCGGAAGCTTCACTTTCACGACAAATAAGCATTTTTCGATTTGTAAACATTCTGATTTCATCCTCACTGTCACTAAAAGAAACATTTTTCTGTAAAATTACAATTAATAAAGTGATCCTTTAATTGTAAATATCGACGAATAACTTATCAAGAGAAAAAATATATCACTCACTCCTTTCAAGAACGCCATAAATCAAAAATCATCAATTTTCAGTTGTGCATGTTTTCGGAACGCCCAGAAAATGTACTATATCCCAGCAAAAGCGGCATATTTTTAGCTTAATACATATTTGTCCGCTACAGGGCAGAAAGTGTTGTTTTTGCATTTTGTAGAAAAGGTATAGTTTAATAATTTTTTAAATATACTAAATTTTTTTCAAATGGAGAAAGAACCTTCAGGTTTTACCTAAAAAGATCTGCTTCACAGTAAAAAGTTCATTTATTGGCTTGATTTTTATTTTTAATAAATTGTATTATATTTTTAAACTTTAAAAACGTTCTCCTGAAAAATCAAGTTTTTTGATTTATGACGTTCTTGAAAGGAGTGAGCGATATAATATGAATCTAAACAATTTGCACAACCCTGAAGGGATCCTTAACATACTGTCCAAAATGTATTTGATACTTTTATAAACCATGATGTCAGATCCGACGGATCTGGTATTTCTCACTAGAGTACCGAAAGCCAAAACGATAGTTACCCTGGCAGTATTCGGTGAGGGTTTCCAGGGTCTGGTTGATGAGGGCCACGTTGCTCTCATTGATGTACAGCCCCAGCAGGCCAAGTCCCCCCGTGGTGGAGCCGCAGATGCAGTCCAGGAACATGAGGGTCTCCGACACCAGGTTGTAGTTGGTCTTGTTGTTCTGGTTTCGGAGAAGGTTCTGGAACACGGAAAACAGGAAACTAACACCTTTTCTCTCTCTAGACTAGTTTGTTTCGATTCATTAACGTTTCCGGGAGTATGGGGTACATAAATGAACATCGATGCAAATTTCCCTCGAAGGACTTTAATGAACGTGGAAGACCATCCTGTCAGCTGGTATTATGTAACTTGTATAGCAATGACATGACATAATGACAAGTTTTTTAAAAATATTATTGTAGTTTTGGAAACTAGTCTGGTGAAATGAAATAAAATTCAATTAGTGGTCTTATACAATACAAGTGTTTTATTTTTTAATAATTATCATGTCATTCCAAAAAGTTAATGCCAATTTTTTTTTATATTTAATATGGTTACAAATTATTTTTTAAATAATTTTAATTAATTTTCTAGACATTTTTACCTACAATCTTATAATTAATAATGCAGTTCTCTCCAATAAACACACAGCTCTTGTGCTTGGAGAGGGACTAACACTTATTATTTATGTATGTTGGTAATACGATTTCTTTTTATTTTGATTAAAAAAAAATCTTTCTTAGATTAACATGTATAAAATTCATTCAATTTATTTTTTAGCATTATAATCACTCCAAATTTTTTTATGTCTGTAGGAAGGTTGTTGAAGTACTTAGTATCCAAATATTTAAAGTTCTATTGGAATTGTTTGGTATTGCATTTTGTAGTCATGTTTAAATCAACAGATAATATAATCCATACAGTACAGTGGAACCTCTCGTAACGTCATAAGTCATTCGCATAACAGCAACAAAAAAAAATCTCAAAGTGGCTCCTTTAACTAACGAAATTTCACATAACAAGTTTGCAGAGAAAGGGCAAGTCCCTTTTTCGCGACATTCTCTCGTGAGCCGGACCTTTTTTTGTGATAATGCTGTAACACATTTTTGCCCAATTTTGAAGCTAGTCAAAAACAAATGTGAAGGTCCTCACCAAAACATTACATTTCCATTATAAATTATAACAAGTAATCAGGAATTCAAGCTTTTAAAATTGTTACGTTTCAAAACAAATCCGGGGTCAAAACAAAAAATGTTTCGCGTGACGAGTGTTTTGCTTAACGAGTGAGATTCTGGAACGAATTGTGTTCGTTATGAGAGGTTCCTCTGTATTTGGCAGTGTGTACACATGTCTAGACTGACCTGGAGTTCGGGGTTGTGGTTCTCGCAGAGCAGCTGCAGGAAGCGCAGCACGGGCTGCATCACCGCCACCTTGGCGGGCAGGCAGTCCTGCTGCCCGGCGGCTTCTCGGCGCTCGGCCAACAGCTCCTCGAGCCCGTGGCTCCCTGGTATTCAAAGAGAAATTGTTGCGATAAAACATTCATCTTATTCTTCTTTGATTCAATTCAATTTAAAAAAATTCAATCAATAATTAACCTTTCTGGGAGTATGGACGTAAACGAACATCGGTGCAAAAAAAAGAATAATCAAATACACATTCCTTCTAGTCTTCTGACCATAGGGCACTAAGATCACATTGACACAATGAAATCTTGATTGTTAGAAAGCAAAGTAATTAGATAAAATAAACATCAGAGTATGATATAAGATATAGGTAACGATGAAACCCGGTCATCGGTGAAATAAAATAAAAGTCAAAAAAGCTATTGTTTCATTATGTAATGGTAAGCACGCTCGGCTACCGTACTGGAGGTCCCGGTTCGATTCCCAGGGGGGGGTCAAGTAAATATGAGTGATTCTTCTATTTAATATTTATTCAATATTACCCGTGACTGGTTCCTGAAGCAGAGGGCTGATCTCCTTTCCTTTATGTATTAATGATCAAGATAACACTGCGTTTATATGATGCCCTATGCACTATCAGGTACGGATGATGATTTTAAAAATGCAGTTCCACCAAGAAATGTTAATACAAAACTTAAATATCAATGTGAAAGGCATGATTGAGTATTTCAAATGCTTGAAAGTGGTTAGGCCAGGAATGAGAATTATCGGCAGGTTATGAAATAATTCACGAGGAGATGCAAGGAAGTGCAAGGGGAGAAGATTGTTCACAAAGACAGAGTGGTATGGTGTTCTTTTCTCTCTGCCTACCCCTGCGGAGAGCGGCATAGTGGTTAGCTAGTTGGTTAGTTACCTGGTGCCATATTCCGAACATTGGAGAATGCTTGCGCCGTGGCCCTCGCTGCTTGCGTCAGCTCATCCTGAAGCTCGTCCGTCATAAGCACAGTTTTAGAACCGCCT
Organism: Brachycentrus maculatus; assembly: GCF_059751285.1. NCBI lineage: Eukaryota > Metazoa > Arthropoda > Insecta > Trichoptera > Brachycentridae > Brachycentrus > Brachycentrus maculatus. Next base: position 964,346 of record NW_028280967.1, read on the forward strand.
GTTTAAAAATAAAGCAAAACATGTTTGAAATTTCCATATTTGTCTGTCAGCAAAGCCATAATCTGGCAATTATGGCTCCAACTTGAGCCAGAGGTATACTTGCTAGAAACACTTGAACCAAAGCTATACTTGCTAGTAACTCATGAACCAGAGCTATACTTGCTAGTAACTCATGAACCAGAGCTATACTTGCTAGTAACTCATGAACCAGAGCTATACTTACTAGAATTTTACAAACCAGAGCTGGTCTATTTCACAAACAGCCTGGAAATTAAACCGTGGACAAAAATAAAATTAGCAAAAAAAATTAGATGGCAAATTTTTTTTAAATCGTAACTTACATCACACTCACTAAAATTTACATTCCTTTATTACGGCCCTAGCTAATTTGTACATTATAAATATAATTCAATTCAAGCCCTTATCCGCACCCCAATGGTGCATAGGGCACTGCATTATATAAACACAGTGTTATCTTGATCATTAACACAGGAAGGAAAGGTGATCAGCCCTCTGCTTCAGGTACCAGTCCAGGGTAATATTGAATAAATATAAGAGTGAAAAAATCACTTATATTTATTTGACCCCCCCTGGGAATCGAACCCGGGACCTCCAGGACGGTAGCCGAGCGTGCTGACCATTACACTAGGGAGGCAGACAAAATATAATACATGTACATAATAACTGTGGTATAAAATGAAAATCTCTTTTAAGAATATTAAACAAGGATGAACAAGGAATTATACATCAGCCTGAAGTATTGTAATTATTCTTGCTTTATAGTTAGCAAGCGACATGTTCCAGAAAACGGTATGGTCCGCGAAATCATCGCCCAGGTTTTGCATTCGGTGAATTAGAGTATTAAATCCAGACACAATAAAAATAAAATAAAAAATTTAATCTTTTAACACACTGCTTCCTAGATTTATTTACCTTGCCCTCTGCCGACCTTGTCATAGCTGGCCAGATCCTTACCGTCCTTGTCCTGGCCCTGCTTAGCAGCCACGTCTGAAGTATTTACGCTCACCGTTGACTTGATTTCTTGCTGGGCTTCCCTCATCTTATCGTAGAACACCTAGGAGCAAAAATCACCTAACATTATGTATCTCCTGATATACATATACCGTAGTCATACAGGAGAAAGTGACCAAGTGCATTGTTTAACAAAAACGTGATCATTGACTATTTGCTATCTTAATAATAATAAAACCCTTATCCGCACCCCAATGGTGCATAGGGCACTGCGTCATATAAACGCAGTGTTATCTTGATCGTTTACACATGAAGGAAGGGTGATCAGCCCTCCGCTTCAGGTACCAGTCCAGGGTAATATTGAATAAATATGACAGTGAAAAAATCACTTATATTTATTTTACTCCCCTTGGGAATCGAACCCGGGACCTCCAGAACGGTAGCCGAGCGTGCTGACCATTACACCACGGAGGCGGACGTAGCTTAATAGCTTCATATTCTTAATAGCACATTAATGGCACATTCTTAATAGCTTAATATTGCCCTGAAAAAATCCCAAAGGATTTTAAACATGCAAGTGTAATATATTAACTAATTATTTTTTTGACATCTCATCAAAGATGAAGAAGAATGTGGAAGTCTGGGCATTTACGGGGCTTACGACCGTCATAGGCTGGTTTAAGTGATCACTTTACACACGTGTAACATTCACCAATTCTACCCATTATTGACAACCACACTACTCAATTTTTTTTTTTTGAATTACCTAACGTCCAAGTGACTCTGAAATCTAGCTACGGCTTATGCAACACCGTTTATCATGTCCCTACTCAGGCTTCAACTTTATAAGTTTCATAGCCTATGCCTACTTGTGAGTGGATTTACTCTTCATGTTTAAAGTTACTATAATTTCATGTAATTCATGAGTGAAAATTCTAGGCAAAAACACTCGCTCCACACTACTCAAATTCTTGGAAGTTCCATATATATGAACCAATTTAGAAACCTTGTTCTTGAATCACTAGAACTTCACTAGAGGCATCTATTGGTGAGATGTAAAGAAGCTTTTTATTAAGCAGAAACTCTTATATTAGTATGTGAGGTCCGAATCCTGGATTATAATCACACACATGAGAAACGCCACAAAATAACATTTTCATTTTTATTATTAAGCTTATAATTATAACTCCTGTAGTTGGAGATAATCCAGATTTTGTGAACAAGTATTTGGACACACTCAAAATGTTGTATATTAACTAATAGTGAATGACAAAACAATAAATAAGACTAAATACACACTGATTGTATTTAATTCTGACACATTCACTTTCAAAAGTCAAATACAGATGGTCAGATCAATCATAACGCATCTCAGTCAGGCAATCTCAGTTTCATAATCCATAAAGTGATACCCGTACATCACATTACAAATTTCGAACCCAAATTCTGATGCTAATAACACTGCGTCATCGTGACTGAGCTTATCGTAAGATAAAGATACGGTTTTTGGATACTCACTTTAAAGAAAGCTTGCGAAAAGTCACCGGTCTGAAGCTTGGTACAGCAGCTGTGCTGGATTATTGAGTTCCCGCCTTCCAGGAGAGCGATTCCTGGATAATGGAAGGACATACTGTCATTGAGGATACTTCACTTCAATAATTATCCAGTCAGAAGGAGAGTGTAAATCGAGGGAATGTTTAAATAGAGGGAATATTACACAAAGGAATGTCTTTACCAGGCTCATTTTCTGACATTTTAATAACAATAAAACCCTCATCCGCACTCCAATGGTGCAAAGGGCACTGTGTCATATAAATGCAGTGTTATCTTGATCGTTTATACATGAAGGAAGGGTGATCAGCCCTCCGCTTCAGGTACTTTGGTACCATGGTAATATTGAATAAATATTACAGTGAAAAAATCACTTATATTTATTTTACCCCCCTTGGGAATCGAACCCGGGACCTCCAGAACGGTAGCCGAGCGTGCTGACCATTACACTATGGAGGCGGACAAATTTCTGACATTTTAATCGCTTCATACTTACATTTTAAATAATGATTTTGAACTACTTTTTCGACGATGAATTAGTACAAAATACTATAGACGTACGTAATTGTAAATTAAATATGCTTAAAATGTTATTTTTTATTTGAAAAGTGGATAAACTTTGACAAAAACATTTGGAAAAAACCTCATGTGTTTTTAAACATTTTTATTAAAAAAAAACCCTAGCATTAAATGGTTAAAATTTCTCTCGTTTAAATTCTCTAATTTGCACATTTCGCTCACTGCTATTTTTTTTTGTTTTTTCTCCATTTGAAAAATATTTAGTATATTTAAAAAAAAATAATTAAACAATACCTTTTCTTCAAAATGCCAAAACAACACTTTCTGCCCTGTAGTGAGTAAATATTAAGTTTAAAATATGCCGCTTTTGCTGGGATATAGTACATTTTCTGGGCATTCCGAAAACATGAAACTGAAAATTGACGATTTTTGATATATGATGTTGTTGAAAGGAGTGAGCGATTTGAGAATTTCTCACATGAGCCAAAGGACTGAATCGAGAAGTATCAGTTGAATGGGAACTCACCGAGCTGGACGGCTTCGAAGAAGATGGCCGGAGAGTTGACGCTCTTGATGACCAGCTCCACGACCAGCTCCGAGGCGCCCTCCTTGTCCAGGTGGGTTTGCACCTCCGCCAGCGTCTGTCCCGTCCGTATCAACACCTTGGCTGCGTACACAATCACCCAATTAACAGTCTAGCCAACTTATTCTTAAAACTCTTACCAGCACCCCAGTGGTGCTAGGGCACTGCATCATATAAACGCAGTTTTTTCTTGATCGCTAACCACTGACTGCTGTGGGGGGTAATAACTGGCTGCAAGCAGCAACCAACCGGAGGAAATAGAAAGAAGGGGAAGAGGCCTATATCCAGCAGTGAAAGTCAGAGGGCTCATAAAGAAGAGAAGAAGAAAGAACACACGAAGGAAAGGTGATCAGCCCTCCGCTTCAGGTACCAGTCAAAGGAAATATTTAATAAATATTAGAGTAAAAAAATCACTTATATTTATTTGACCCCACCCCCCTGGGAATCGAACCCGGGACCTCCAGAACGGTAGCCTAGTGTGCTGACCATCACACTAAGGAGGCGGACAAACTAGAGTCGGTCATTATTGCCTAGAGAAACAGCCGGAGTGCCAACAAGTGAATGACACTGAAAATAATTTTGGCACGGATTGTATCACCTCAAACTCCTTTGACAATAATGAGCTAGAAAGAGATAGAGATCCTTCTCGTATCTTTTGTTTCTTTGTAACAATTTAACACACCTCAAAGCTGGTTGGCACGCTCCAGTTGTTTGAGAAACTCATTAGTATTATCATCCTGTATAGTCTATACAGTCAAAATCAAGGCATAAGAATGATGCTCAGCATAATAAGCAATAATTAATAAAAAAATACATTCTTTTTTTATATTTTTTTAAGTAAATTTATATAAGCGACATCTACCGACTAAATCATGAAACCGATAATATTTTTTATGTTTGTTTTTTGTCGATTTTATAAAGATTTGAAGATTTGCTAAGCTGGAACAAACAGCCATAGAAATTGTAAATGCAAGTATATAAAAATAATATTAAACGGTGCTGATTGAGCAATATTAGATAAAAACAAAATAGCAATCTCTGCCCACCCCTCTGGGGACATAGTGTGATATTAAGTGTACGCCTGGATTACCAAATTTCTAAATAAAACCTAAAAACTCATCAGTCAAAGGCATCGTCCTAATACAACGCTATAACGCGATTATCCCGCGTTCTTGAGAAATTTTACTCATACAAAACCGCAATTAAACATACAGAACTAGAAAAGGTGTCCTAATAACGAAAATGTTTGATAATCTATTCGCGCAAACTAAGTTCGTACAAACGCACTATCAAACAACGGTAGTGTAATGGCAAAGGGGTATATCCGTCAAATTTTTCATATTCTAAGTTTGTTCCACAAAATATCTAAAATAGTGTATTACATAACCTGGCAAAAAGGATAAAGCTGTGGTTGCAATACTTATTTAGTTTTATTAACCTCTGAGCTGCTCGATTTTGAGTGTCAAACTTTCCGTCCCGTGCTGGATTATTTTACATTACAATATTTTTGACAAAAAAGGCATATTTTTGCCTATTTTTTGTATTGAAACTTTCGGATATCCATCATAGATGTTCACAGTACACAATGCACTTTACTTATTATGTTTTTATGGTGTATTTACACAAAAATATTAACATTTACGGACTCGCGGCCTAAAGTATGGCGGCTGTATAGAAGACGCGGCTGTCGTATCTGCGGAGCACGAGCCGACCGGAAGTATTCACGATAAAGTTGACACTAAATTAAAATAATTTTGATATTTTATGACAATAAATCAAAGAGAACTAATTCATCCATGCCTCGAACCAAATTTAAGTGCAAAAAATTATCCATAGGTGTTGATATAAGTACGTAAGTTGAAAAACGACTATGCATGCGATCCGCAGTCAACGGTACTTCTATAAAAAACGACAATAGATGCGATCTGCAGCTTACGGGTTAAGATATGTACTCATTAAAATACATAAAACAAATGAGTTATTTAATTTCACATGTTTGTTTTTGCTCTCCTGTAAAATTTGGTCTCAGACAGATGTACCCCTTTACCTTTACACTACCGACATACAGATGTCGAATAGCTTTCATAATTGAGATTCGCGCGATAATTGCGTTGCATCGTCGCGGACAAACAAACGACATTGCGTAAACAACTACTCGCGTGGCTATCTATTAGGACAACCAATTTTCACTATTGCACGATGATTACGTCGTTTATTCGCGCGATGATCGCGTATTTGCATTGTATTAGGATGACGCCAAAGCGTTAAATATCACAATCAAGGAAATAAAATAATAAAAAAGTCATTTTCAAAGAGTTATGACATCATTCCCGTGGGTACTGTTATAAAAATATTAATTTATTATTCATGTCACAACACTTTAACATCAAAAAATACACACCTACCTATAAAAAAATCTGAAAATAAAAAATATAAAATTAAGGATTTTTATAATAGCAACATTAAAATGTACAATATTTTGAGTATGTATGGGTATGATTGATTATCATACAATGTATTATTTAATACACATTCTTTCCTTCTGAAAGAAAGCGAAACGTATCGGGCAGGTAGAACGGGGTCGGCTGGAGGCGTTTGAGATGTGGTGCTACAGCGCATGTTGCTCAATTTTCGTATTGTTGAAAGTGTTGTTTTTGCTTTTCTTCAAAATGCAAAAACAACACTTTCTACCCTGTCGCGGGTAAATATTAAGTTAAAAATATGCCGCTTTTGCTGGGATATAGAACATTTTCTGAGCATTCCGAAAACATGCACCACTGAAAATCGACAAATTTTGATATATGACGTTGTTGAAAGGAGTGAGTTCATAAAAGCCATCTATGATTCATAGATGGCTGTTGTGAAAGAAATCATGGAGATTGATCATATATATATGACTTCCAAAATTTGAGCAGTGTGGTTGTCAATCACGGGTAGAATGGTGAATGTTATACATGTGTAAAGTGATCACTTGACCAGCCTATGACAGGTTGTAAGCATTTGAAATATGAAAAATCATGATCATGAGAAGCTCACAGCAATCCATGGAAAGATCCATGCTTGGTCTAAGTCTGATGGATAAAATAAAAAATGAAGATACCAGGAAAAGAAAAAAGTAGGGGATATCATGGATCGCGCGGCAAAACTCAAATGGCAATGGGCAGGACATATCGCTCACTCCTTTCAAGAACGTCATAAATCAAAAAACTTGATTTTTCAGGAGAATGTTTTTAAAGTTTAAAAATAGAATACAATGTATTAAAAATAAATATCAAGCCACTTATTGAACTTTTTACTGTGCAACAGATCTTTTTAGGTAAAACCTGAAGGTTTTTTCTCCATTTGAAAAATATTTAGTATATTTTAAAAAATAATTAAACAATTCCTTTTCTTCAAAATGCAAAAACAACACTTTCTGCACTATAGAGGGTAAATATTAAGTTAAAAATATGCCGCTTTTGCTGGGATATAGTACATTTTCTGGGCATTCCAAAAACATGCGCAATTGAAAATTTTAGACGATTTTTGAGTTATGACGTTCTTGAAAGGAGTGAGCAATATTGCAAGACAGGACCCCACAAGATGGACCCCAAGAATTTTACGATGGAGACCTTGGGAGAATAAAAGAGGTGTCGGAAGACCCCAAAAAAGATGGTCAGACGACAGTTGCTGTGGGGGGTAGATACTAGCTGCAAGCAGCAACCGTCCAAAGGAAATGGAAAGAAGGGGAAAAGGCCTATATCCAGCAGTGGACGACAGAGAGTTCATGAAGAAGAAGAAAATCATGATCTTACCTGCCGGTCCATGTGCAGCTGTATTCATTGCTTGAATCGATGTAGGTTTGGTTTCTAACTTTCTCCCAACGAGATATTGGGAAAGCAGGGTATTCCTCAGTTGATTTCCCTACAAAAAAAAACATTATTCAATCATCAAATCTCTACCCGAGATCGACACACAGTCAGCGCCACCTTGGATAATGCCCACTGTGCGTTGGGCACACAGTTTATGCCGCACACAGCAGGATGCCAACACTCAACCCTCGATTTCCCTCGAAATAATTTTTGGCTTAAACGAAGCTTATTCTTTTTTTAATTTAAGTTTTACTTAGTAAATAACAATATTTCTTAAAAATCTGCTGTGACACATGTTTCGGTGTATTCAGCATCATGTTCAAACACCGTATAGTTTTGTGAAAGGTGTAGGTCTGCCTCCGTAGTGTAATGGTCAGTATGCTTGGCTACCGTTCTGGAGGTCCCGGGTTCGATTCCCAGGGGGGGTCAAATAAATATAAGTGATTTTTTCACTCTTATATTTATTCAATATTACCCTGAACTGGTGCCTGAAGCGGAGGGCTGATCACCTTTCCTTCATGTGTAAACAATTAAGATAACACTGCGTTTATATGACGCAGTGCCCTATGCACCATTGAGGTGCGGATAAGTGTTTGAATGAAAAAATGAATGAATAGTTTTGTATTTACTGAGTAAAACTTAAATTAAAAATGGATAGATTTTACCACAAAGTGACTGTCGAATCATTCAATGAAGCTTATTCTCTATATTGACATCTGTGGAAATTAAGCTTAAGCAGATTTTTTTGGAAACACGTTAAAAAAACGAAAAAAGAACATAAATATTGGGAAAATGTATTGCACGGAGAATATAGTCAGATGGGGAAAACAGCGAAGATGATTCTGGAATGCCCATGTTGTTTAGTAGAATCCATATTAAGATATGGAATTAAGTCTTGGGGACATTCGACGAAAATAAATTTAACTCTATCGCATAACCGATAATAACCATAATAATAGACTGGTTTATGTATTAATTTTAAATCAAACACAGATTTTTTGAGTCTACTAAGTTGTATTTTATTAACAAAAAACACATAAAAAATTATATTGTGACAATTGTTTCGCCTTGTTAGGGCATTATCAAACGAATGTCTTATCAAACTATAATGCCCTAACAAGGCGAAACAATTGTCACAATATAATTTTTTATGTGTTTTTTGTTAATAAAATACAACTTAGTAGACTCAAAAAATCTGTGTTTGATTTAAAATTAATACATAAATTAAAATGGAGTTCTACAAATTAAACGCCAAGTCAATAAATAATATAGACTGGCCCAAATTGCTCTTCAAGAGAACCCAGACGGAAAAAGACCACCTGGAAGACCTCCAAAGCGATGGGGTAACAACTGGCAGTCCACATCACAAAAGACGGATAACGGAACAGACAGATCCTCGGATTTATAAGAAGGAAGAAGAAGAAGAAGAGGGGTTTTATTGATGTTCATTTACAGTACCTTTTCCCCATATTCCGGATCCACCGCCATCATCTCTCTCAGGGTTCTCAGCACCTTGACGCAGAGCTTTTCTTCCTTCTCTTCCAGTAAGCGCTCCGTGTGCCGGATCAACCTGTGAAAATTAATATTTTATATTATTAATAATTTACTTGGTGGTATACAAAGCATTTACATATTGTCTCCTAAAGCACACAAAGTAAAAACTTTTTTTAAGAAGTCATCCAATTTGATTGCCCGTGTCTATTGTTGTCAGCCTTTAGTGCATGTTGTTCTGTGATCCCAGAGGCGTGCATTCTATATAGGCAGAAAAGCAGTGCCTACCCTGGATTCCTCGCGTTCCATATAGAAACACGACCAGTCCTACTACACCTTATCCTTACCCAGCCCTACTTATTGCCTACTTCTTCTCCCAGCTGTCTTTCCACCTTTTTGGAGGTCTGCCTGGGGGTCTGCGTCCTTCAGGGATTCCTTGAAGTGCGATACGTGGAAGTCTGTCATCTGACATTCTGTTTACGTGATCATTCCAGTATCGCCTTCATTGTCGTCCCCACCTCACGATATCCTCCGTCTTATACATGCTCCGGATGTTGGTATTTCTTACTCGGTCTCGCAATATGTTTCCGGTTATGGATCGGAGAGTCTTCATCTCGGAGGTTCAAAGTCGAGATTTTGTTCAAGAAGTATCTGCTCTTGCCTCAATCCCATAAGTGGCTATTGGTCGAACACATGTTTTGTATATTTGCATTTTACTTTCTATTCTCATGTGTTTGTTTCTCCACACCGAGTTTCTGACACATCCTGATATAACTGCAGCCTTATTAATTTGTTTCTGGGTCTCACCATATAGGTCACCGTAGCTACTAATGTCAACTCCAAGATACTTGAATTTAGATTGAAGATACTGCCAACCCTGATTAAAACTTTGTGCACGCCACTGTGTGATCCTTAGAGCTTGTTAATTTAGTATTATAGGATTAAATTAAACTTTAAAAAAAAACCAACACACAAACAAAGAGAGTTTATTACTGATGTGTAAAGGCAACTAGCCATAACTCAAGTTGCGGCTGTTTGGCTTAACACGGCTTACAGCATTCTTATAACTGGCCTCTATTGTATACAATCGCAGATTTTGCTCTATCTCTTTCCTTTACCGAAATATTCATTACTCATATAGCTGCAAAATTTTATTTATTTGAAACATGTGTTGGCAAAAAACATAATCTTTAGTTAACTTTAAACTCGTTTATCTCAAAAATATTGTTTTTGACTTGCGGCTATTTGCCTTTGCACATTAGATTATGGGTAGTTCTTCCAACAGACTTATATGTCAACAGTAGATAATCAGATCAAATTGAATAACGACTTCTTGAAAAGAAGTTGTTTCTTTCTTTTTCATCACGCCAATCAATGTACAAATTTAGTTATAAACTGACTATGTATTCTATCCCAATCAGTTAATTGAAAAATTAACAGTTTCATATTAGTCATACATATTTCAGTTGGACTTGAACAAGTATCATATTTTGAATTATGGAGGAGAATGTATTATAGCTGCTCCCGATAAAGCTACCAAAACATAGAGATAGTCGGAAGATGAGCAGAAAGCTACAGCCTGACCTGGAGATGAGCACCAGGTTGGGAACAAGAGGGACGATCTAGTGTCGGCCTATCAGGAACTCGGTAAAAACACTTAGAGATAGTCGGTAGATGAGCAGAAAGCTACAGCCTGACCTGGAAATGAGCACCAGGTTGGGAACAGGAGGGATGATCTAGTGTGGGCCAATCAGGAACTCGGTAAAAACACTTAGAGATAGTCGGAAGATGAGCAGAAAGCTACAGCCTGACCTGGAGATGAGCACCAGGCTGCCTGCTGACCTGGAGATGAAGACGCCGCTGACGTCGGGCTGACGGCTGTCCAGGCCGGCGGCGGCTTGCGCGGAGAGCAGCGCGGCGGCGGGCGTGGCGGGGAACAGCAGGCGCGGCCGGTACAGGATGTCCACCAGCACGCCGGACTCGGCCTGCACCAGCGGCCGCAGCTGCTCCTCCAGCAGCGCCACGATGTCCTGCAGGCCCTCCATGATGGAGCGGTCCGTGCAGACCACCTGATGATCAATCGTATTTAATTAAAAATAAAATAAAATTACGGTTTTACTTGTATTTATTTAGGTTGGCAGTGACAGGGACATATTTTTTTATTTTTATTTTAAATTCTTTTGCATTAAACAAACATGACATAAATTCAAATACAAAAAAATATGAATAAAATATAAATACTAAAAACGATCCCACAAAGGTATGGCCTGTGTGGGTATACAATATAATTTAGGTCATAGTAAAGGGTTAAATATATACATACATTGAAAGCTATTTTTTATTAGGAAATAATTTTCAATAGGGAAAAGCATACCTGTGATTGAGTTTTCTCCACTTTTTGCGTCTTGGCGGCCAGAAGCCATCGGCTGGTCTGTCGGGACAGCTTGGAGAACTTGGCCTGCTTCTGGAACACGTCCTGGACCTTGGTTTCCAGGTCTGACGGAATGGCGATGTTCCTCGTCTTTGCTGGAATGGAAAATTGTATACATCAACACATTGTTTGCGGGAAACGCCTAAAAGTGTCTTTGACATATCGCTCACTCCTTTCAACAACGTCATATATCAAAAATCGTCAATTTTCAGTTGTGCATGTTTTCGGAATGTCCAGAAAATGTACTATATCCCAGTAAAAGCGGAATATTTTAACTTAATATTTACCCACTACAGGGCAGAAAGTGGTATTTTTGCATTTTGAAGAAAAGGTATTGTATTGTTTGATAATTTTTTTAAATATCCTAAATATTTTTCAAACGGAGAAAAAAACCTTCAGGTTTTACCTAAAAAGATCTGTTGCACAGTAAAAAGTTCAATAAGTGGCTTGATATTCATTTTTAATTCATTCTATTCTTAAATTTTAAAAATGATCTACAGAAAAATCAAGTTTTTTTTATAACGTTGTTGAAAGGAGTGAGCGATATATTGGTAAAGAGTGGGAGACACCAAAAAACATTGTACAGATAGAAATTATGATTCGTTTACTGAGGGTCAGGCGGCAGACTGTCTGAGCATAATTAGCATCAGGGTTTATGGAAAAACCGCCCGCAAACAATGTATTGATTGACAGTCGTCCTGGGAAAATCATCGCTATTGAATGTCTCACTTACCGACTTCGCAGAGTGTCCGGATGCAGTTCTCTACGTTGAACATCTGTGGGGCGCTGAGCCACTGCCATTGGTACAAACTGAATGTTGTCTGCAGCAGTCGGACAAATATGGACTGTCTTGTCTGTGAAAAGAAATCATTAAATTCAGCCATCTTACCACAAAATCCAACACCCGTGTTATCGCCCGACCATTAATATGAATGAAGATGATGAGTTCAATCAATTTACAACATTTTGAGTGTGTCTTTGGACCACTTGTGTCCAAAGTATTTGGACACACTCAAAATGTTGTAAGTAAATCAACTGGTCAAATTATAAGCTAAAATAATAAAAATGAAAATGATATTTTCTGGGGTTTCTCATGTATGTGATTGTAATCCAGGATTTGGACCTCACATACTAATAAAAGAGTTTCTGCTCAATAAAAAAGCATCTTTTCATCTCACCAATAGATGTCTCTAGTATATTTCTAGTGATTCAAGAGCAGTGTTTCGAAATTGGTTCATATATATATAGAACTTCCAAGAATTTGAGTAGTGTGGTTGTCAATAATGGGTAGAATTGGTGAATGTTACACGTGTGTAAAGTGATCACTTAAACCAGCTTATGACGGTCATCAGCCTCGTAAATACCCAGACTTCCATATTCTTCTCCATCTTTGATAAGATGTCAAAAAATAATAGTTCATATTTGGACAGCAAAAAATAATTTCATTGATTGATTTGGCAGTCACTTTGTGGCACCTATCCATTTTTAATTTAAGCTTTACTTGGTAAATACATACCACTATTTCTTCAAATCTATTGTGACACATGTTTCGATGCATTCCGCATAATTTTCAAACGCGTTTGAAAGTCCTCAGGAGAAACCGGACTGTTGGCTGTCATCAACAGGCCTTCCGTTCCACTAGAAGGGGCTTCGGGATATTGTTTTCTAGCTTGTTTTATGGTACCAATGTCCTTCACTATATTCATCATGTCGCTCACTCCTTTCAACAATGTCGTATTATCAAAAGACTCGATTTTTCAGGAGATCGTTTTTAAAGTTTAATAATATAATACAATGTATTCAAAATAAATATCAAGCCACTTATTGAACTTTTTACTGTGCAACAGATCTTTTCAGGTAAAGCCTGAAGGTTTTTTCTCCATTTGAAAAATATTTAGTATTTTTTTAAAAATAATTAAACAATACCTTTTCTTCAAAATACAAAAACAACACTTTCTGCCCTGTAGCGGGTAAATATTAAGTTAAAAATATGCCTCTTTTGCTGGGATATAGTACATTTTCTGGGCATTCCGAAAACATGCATAACTGAATATTGACGATTTTTCATTTAAGACGTTCTTGAAAGGAGTGAGCGATGTATGATACCACCTCTCATGAGAGCTCCTTATGAACTGACACGGATCCAATGTCGGATAAGTCTTCACCCAGGCTCCTGCAATCCTAATAGATTATCCAGTCTACTACTTCTCTCTACCACAAATATTCAGGATCTCATGTGACAGATCCTCAAACCACCCATAGTATTGGATACCAGAAAATAAATTGGATTGTCACACAAACCTGCACTGCGGTTGATTGATCGCTGAATGGTGACCCGAAGAAGGTGCAGATGATGTGCATCAGGGCTCCGGTGACGTAAGACACGAGGGCCTTCTCTATCGGCTTCAGGAGCACCTGCGCGGCCCCCGGAATGGGGCCTGCATCGCCCTCTTCAGACAGCGGGAGCAGTGCTAAAAAAAAATATTTTTTTTTACCCAAAACCTTCTTGCAACACTTGTGATCCACTACTAAACATTAAATTCTGCCAAGAACACCATTGAAAATTTAATGATTATATATCAACATGAGGTTTCTGAATTGCACAAATATGTCATCATCTTCTTCGTCATACCCTCATCTGCACCCAATGGTGCATAGGGCACTGCACCATATAAACGCAGTGTTATCTTTGATCATTAACACATAAAGGAAAGGTGATCAGCCCTCCGCTTCAAATTGAATATTGAATAAATATTGGAGTGAAAAAATCACCTATATTTATTTGACCACCCTCCCTGGGAATCGAACCCAGGATCTCCAGTACGGTAGCTGAGCGTGCTGACCACTACACTACGGAGGCGGATAAATATGTGCACGCCTTAAACAATGTGTAAAATTGTCAATTTGACTAGCCCAGTCTAAATGTGAACAAGAAGTGCCTTAGTGTAACGGATATATGTGATAAAAATATGTAGCGGGTCAAGTCACAAAAAAAGCGTTGTTTTGATGCTCACGTTTGATGAGTTTCTTGTCTCCCGGGATGGTGACAGCTATGACCTTCTGGATGTCTCCGATGAAGGAATTCTCAAACAGGGTCCACATGTGATTGGAGGAGTAAATTTCCTTCATCTCAACTTCGGTATCGATGTAGCAGTGGTTCAGAAAACCAACGTAAGCATCTTTCACCTGGAAACAAAATCAAATCTCAATTTTAACTAACTAACTAACTAATTAAGTTAAAAATATGCCGCTTTTACTGGGATATAGTATATTTTCTAGACATTCCGAAAACATGCACAACTGAAAATTGACAATTTTTGATATATGACGTTGTTGAAAGGAGTTAGCGAATTGTTACTTTACGAGCGATTTGTGACCTCACTGGGTTTTTTCAACACTTGTTTATAATTCACAAGATTTTCAATGTGTTCAATTTTTTGTTCACAAATTCTCGATTTGCTCCACTTTGCATTTACTCCGCCTCCGTAGTGTAATGGTCAGCACACTCGGCTACCGTTCTGGAGGTCCTGGGTTCGATTCCCAGGGGGGGTAAAATAAATATAAGTGATTTTTTTGCTGTAATATTTATTTAATATTACCCTGGACTGGTACCTGAAGCAGAGGGCTGATCACCTTTCCTTCATGTGTAAACGATCAAGATAACACTGCATTTATATGAAGCAATGCCCTATGCACCATTTTGGTGTGGATAAGGGTTTTTATTATTTATTATTATTGCATTTACAGGGGCTAAAACCTCTCACTGGCTGGTTTGCAAGAGATCAATAAGTAATTATTTTATACATTATTTGTGCCACGTAAATCACTAATAAGTCATGGTTTTCGTAAATAACCATGTCTCTTTAACACGGGAGGACCCAGTAAGGACCATTATTGGAAGCTTCATAAAAAATCTCCTTAGAATGCCACCTGAGAGCATCAACCCCTCATGTCCCTTCTTCCAACTCCAAGGATTCCGGCGCCCCGAATGGCCGCTGACAACCATTCACCGACTCAGCGGAACTTCGAGACGCCGGACTGACCTGGGAGGAAGCCAAGGAGATAGCGCTTGACAGAGTGACTTGGAGACGTCTCGTGTTTGCTATATGCTCCACCTAGGGAGCGAACATGAAAAGAAGAAGAATAAAAAATAAATAATAGTTGGAATAGCAAGGACCTCAGAGGTGCAGTCTGGGTGCGATATCATCGCGACAATATCGTCCAGGGGCAGCAAACTGTGGCACTTGATCTCGGTGTAGACATTCTTCCCCATAGTGCAGCAAGTAAGGAGCTTCACCAGCTGTACATGATACCTGAAAAAATAATGAAAATTAATAATTTTCTATAAAAAGTCCCTTTCACTGCCTACACCGGGGTACTGCCAGGAAGCCTAGATGCTTCTGTATCAGATCTGGGAATGCGGTGGGACAGCTTTCAATATGTACAACTAACTATTGTTAGATATACATCTAGAAGGTCTATTAGGAAGCCTAGATGCTTCTGTATCAGATCTGGGAATGCGGTGGCACAGCTTTCAATATGTACAACTAACTATTGTTAGATATACATCTAGAAGGTCTATTAGGAAGCCTAGATGCTTCTGTATCAGATCTGGGAATGCGGTGGGATAGCTTTCAATATGTACAACTAACTATTGTTAGATATACATCTAGAAGGTCTATTAGGAAGCCTAGATGCTTCTGTATCAGATCTGGGAATGCGGTGGGACAGCTTTCAATATGTACAACTAACTATTGTTAGATATACATCCAGAAGGTACAGACCTTCAGATACAGGTACAGAGTTTTCAATTTAAATACTTATAATAAAAAATTGTCTTACTTGAGGGTGCTGCTGTCGCCGATGCCTTTGGCGTCGTTCCTCATCATCTCCACAAAGTGGTTGAAAGAAGCCTTGTCGTTGTAGAACACCAGCACATCTTCACCGGCATTGACAAGCTAGATTAAATGCAAACAATTAAAACCAAACGCTACAATCCTATAAAGGGTGAGTTTCATATTAACACATTGCTATCGGGCTGTTTTTTCATCAACCCCGACCATAATTTGTGAAAATAATAAGAGTCGTTTATGTACTAATCACCATAGAAATCCATTTTTGACTCGCGCAAAGACATTAATTTTTCATAGCTACAAAACTGTTTAATTTATTCCATACAAACTATATGATGGACACTAACTTATGATTTAATATTTTGCTGAAATTATTTATTAAAAAACAAAAACATATCTTAGTAGCTTCTTCTTTTAATTTACAACTTACATAGTAAATATATACTTACTGTTAACATTTTTCATTTTCTATTTTTTTTCTTTTTGATTTCTGTTGAAATCAAATATTTGTAGTTTATATTAATAAAAATAATAATAAAACTCTTATCCGCACCGCAATAGTGCATAGGGCACTGCGTCATATAAACGCAGTGTTATCTTGATCGTTTGCACATGAAGGAAAGGTGATCAGCCCTCCGCTTCAGGTACCAGTCCAGGGTAATATTGAATAAATATTACAGTGAAAAAATCACTAATATTTATTTTACCCTCCTTGGGAATCGAACCCGGGACCTCCAGAACGGTAGCCGAGCGAGCTGACCATTACACTACGGAGGCGGACAAGGTAGGTAGTTTATATTACATTTGTTTATATACTTTATCTAATATTTATTATAACCCTTATCCGCACCTAATAGTGCATAAGGCACTGCATCAAATTGACGCAGTGTTATCTTGATCATTACTTACATGAAGGCAAGGTGATCACTCTTGCGCTTCAGGAACCAGTCCAGGGTAATATTAAATAAATATTACAGTGTTAAATCACTAATATTTATTTTCACCCTCCCCTGGGAATCGAACCCGGGACCTCCAGCACGGTAGCTAAACACGCTGACCATTACACCACGGAGGCGGACATCTTATATAAACTACAAATATTTGTTTATAAATATATATTAATATTTTTGATATCTATTATATTCTTTCCAGTACCGTAAAACGGGGCTACTTGAACTTTGATGTGTTACTTGAGCCCAGTAAAAAACAAAAATTAATCTGTCTTGGTCTACAATAATGAACACATTGACATGATTCATTGTTTCCCTGACAGGTGACACTTATTGTCACGATACTTGGATGATACCACAATCTAAATAAAAAAATTGTACTGGGCTCAAGTAACACATCAAAGTTCAAGTAGCCCCGTTCTACGGTACCCTTTATTATCCAACAGAGTAAAATAAAATGTATACCCACACACAGGCCATGCCTTTGTGGGATCTTTTTTTGTATTGATATATAGTTTTGTTCTTGTAATTATACTATATTTTGAAATGCAAAAAAAATATACTGTCACCTCCTGTTACCTCCTGCATGACCATGTCCAGGCTCATTCATCTTTAGTGCCATTCATCGCAAGAATTTGTAATTTATTGTAACTGCAGACATTTGGTAGAATTCCATATTGAATTGTTGGGTAATATATCCAAAATAAAACAAGGTTTGGTGGATTGAATTCTACATTTATTTATGTATATGTTAATACATGACGCGTTTCGTCTTCTTAGGACATTATCAAACACTCAACACTTGTTTTATTTTGGATATATTACCCAACAATTCAATATGGAATTCTACCAACTGTCTGCAGTTACAATAAATAACTTTAAAGTAGCTGACATAGCTACTCAAGCAGTACTTTATTGTTTTATTTTGGACAATGTGTTTGATAATGTCCTAAGAAGACGAAACGCGTCACGTATTAACATATACATAAATAAATGTAGAATTCAATCCAACAAACCTTGTTTTATTTTGGATATATTACCCAAAAAGAATTTGTAATGTACAAATGTGAAAGAAGCGAGGATTGTCTGCAAAGCTAGAGTGTTGAAGCTAGAGGGTTGTTTGTTACCTCCTGCATGACCATGTCCTGGCTCTTCCTGATGAACTGGCCCTCGGCGCGCACGACGGTCTGCAGGAACTGCAGGTACTGCAGGCGCCGGCCGTGCGTCTCGATGCAGTGCACAAAGTGCTGCACCACGCGCTCGTTCACCTCGTCGTTGCACAGCTTGGTGTTGTCACGGAAGATGGCGCACACCGTCTGCGCCTCCCGCAACTGGAAACGCATCAAATTAATTCTTGGAACTTGCCTGCGGGTGGAATAGTAAGTACAGGGAGGGTGATGTCAAAAATACAACACTTGGACCAGAGTTAGCTCCGTCCAGGGTGATGTCAAAAATACAACACTTGGACCAGAGTTAGCTCCGTTTTGTAAAATTCTAGCAAGTATAGCTCTGGTTCATGAGTTGCTTGCAAATATAGCTTTAGAGCTATCAATGCGTTTTTTAAACCCGCAAAGCCACTAACTACTATTAGCGGATTGTAGCAGGTAGGATAGTCAGGATATCAAAAATACAACTAAAACACTTGGACCAGAGCTAGCTCCGGTTTGTAAAATTCTAGCAAGCATAGCAATGAGTTCTTTTTCTTAAAGGAACAACCCGCAAAGATTCTACTTTTAGAGGCTTATCTGCAGGTGGGAAGTCAGAAAAGGAAAGGGATTTTTTTTAAATATGTAGGAGGATTAAAAGTAACCTAGTTGTATTAATCCGTGGTCCGCCTCCATAGTGTAATGGTCAGCATGCTAGGCTACCGTACTGGAGGTCCCAGGTTTGATTCTCAGGAGGTTTAAATAAATCATCATCATCATCTTCTAAAGGCAGCGCCTTGTAGTGTCAGCCACTTGTCTCTGTCAGTCGCCATCCTCTTGAGCTGCGAATAGGAGGAGACGTCCATGAGCCGCTTCAAATCCTGGAAGTATGAAGTTCTTGGGCGGCCTCTTGTTCGTTTTCCCAAGATTCTTCCTTCGAAGATGTTGCTAAGAAAGGTGCTATTTCTAATTGAGTGCCCTATTAGCTTGGCCTTCCTCTTCAAAATATGATTTAAAAGCTCTCTTCTTTCTTTTACGTCCTGCAACACCTTTTCGTTGGACTTCCTTACGACCCATGATGTCTTGGTCATCTTCCTCCAAACCCACATCTCAAATGCTTCAAGCCGGTCTTTTTCGTACTTTTGGATGGTCCAGGTTTCACACCCATACAACAAAACACTCCAAACAAAAGCCTTTATGAATCCTTTTCTTACTTCAATTTTTAAATGTTTGTTTGATAGGAGGCTGTACTTTTTCATAAAAGTTTGCTTGGCTAGCGTTATCCTCTTTTTTATGTCTAGGGTACATTTATTGTTATATGTTAGCGTGCTACCCAGATAACAGAATTGATAACAGAATTGAAATAACAGAATTGAAATAACCCAGATAACAGAATTGAAAGTGATATTTTCAGTCTTATATTTATTCAATATTACCGTGGACCGGTACCTGAAGCGGAGGGCTGATCACCTCTCCTTTATGTATTAATGATCTGCATTTATTTCATGCAGTGCCCTATGCAACATCGGGTGTAGATAAGTATTCAATGATGTTTAAAAAAATTGTAGTAATTACCCCACAATTTATATTCCGGTAAAATCGCTATTTCAATTAAGGGTGTGGCAATTTAACTTTGAGCTTTCCAAACAGCTCTGAGCACTCTAGGATGCATCAA
This sequence comes from Brachycentrus maculatus, assembly GCF_059751285.1. Classification (NCBI taxonomy): domain Eukaryota; kingdom Metazoa; phylum Arthropoda; class Insecta; order Trichoptera; family Brachycentridae; genus Brachycentrus; species Brachycentrus maculatus. Next base: position 984,367 of record NW_028280967.1, read on the forward strand.
ACTTCTGATGCGGCCTTCAAAAGGAAAATTTAGCACATCCATGCTTGCATTTTATCTCAATGGTCACACTGGTACAATAAATTGTCAAAGAATTAACAATTTGACTGCATATAATAATATTTTTTATTTTGAGAATAGGTGTCTGCGGAGAATTTCAGGCGTGTGGTGGTTTGACTTTGTTAGGAATGAAGAGATAAGGCGTAGGATGCAGCAAATCTTGTTCACAACTGTCGTCAAGAAAGGGCGGTGCAGTTGGCTTGGCCATGTACTCTGCATGCCTCCTGAGAGCCGCCATCAAGCTTGCCTCTTTTACGAGGACGCCCAAGACGACCACTGCTGACAATTGGTCGGCAATTCTCTTCAGAACTTCGGGACGCGGATCTGACTTGGGAGGATGCAAGGGAGCTGGCAGCCGACAGAAAAGCCTGGAGACAGTTTGTGAATATGACTCCATATGCTCCACCTAGGGAGCGGATATGGTTTAATAAGTAGTACTTACGCCGGCATTGAGGAACAAGTCCAGATGGTTGTGCAGCAGGGACTGGTTCTGAGGGTTGTCGAGACAGAAGTTCTGCAGGAACTCGTGGGCCAGTTGCATCAGCTCCTCCATCATGCCGTCTTCCGCATCGTAAGGCACCTGGACCAAAAATCAAACTTTACTCATCAAAAACTAAACTTTCTTTGAAATCAGCAGGGTATTTTCATTAATCAGGTTTACAGCTTTAAATTAATTGAATATTCAAAGCAATTATTCGAATTATTCAATTGTTGAAAGTGGTCAGGTTAGGAGTCGAAACAATCGGCAGGTAGTATGAGGAGATGCATGAACATGGAAGGTATGTATGAGGAGATGCATGAACGTGGAAGAGGCGAAGAATGTTTGCAAGGACAGAGTGGTGTGGCGTTCTATTCTCTCTGCCTACCCCTGCGGGGAAGCGGCGTGATGGTTAGTTTAATTTAGTTCATTATTTGAACTTTTATCCGCAGCCCAACGGTGCATAGGGCACTGCATCATATAAACGCAGTGTTGTCTTGATCGTTAACACACGAAGGAAAGGTGATCAGCCCTCCACTTCAGGTACCAGTCCGGGGTAATATTGAATAAATATTATAGTGAAAAATCACTTATATTTATTAGACACCCTTCTGGGAATCAAACCCAGGACCTCCAGAATGGTAGCCGAGCGTGCTGACCATTACACTACGTAGGCGGACAATTATAATCAAAAGCAAATTATAATCAAAAGCAAACAATTATAATCGGCAAAGCAATTATAATGTTACAATACTGTCTTCTTCTTTTTCCTGGCTCCATCCCAACATATTGTCTTTGTAGACTGTTGGGGTCAGCTCTCCTCGTCCTCAGATTGTAGGTCCTTCTATCATGAACAACGTCACCCATGCCTTCGAATCATGTTATCTATCGAGGAATATCCGTGGCAATTGCCTGGTTCACAGTATGACCAGGTTTTTGCCTCCTATGTGCCTATGTATAATGTTACAATACTGTAAACATACAAAAATCATGTTTTTATTTTGAATTTCGGTATATAATATAAATATCTCAGCTGAGACAAAGCATCCATCGTTTTTATACAAAAGAAGATGGTCTGAGCATTCCAGGGCTTACAACCAAGTATATAAAAGAAGTTTTTGAGGTATCTCTACATGAGAGAGTACGGCTATTATCCTTGGCTCTACCCGACCGAGTTTCTCCAGGGTATGCTTGGCTACAATAGTTTAGAGACTAGAAGGAATGTGTATTTGACTACGTATTTTTATAGATTATTGTGCAGTATGATAGATGTCCGCCTCCGTAGTGTAGTGGTCAGCACGCTCGGCTACCGTTCTGGAGGTCCCGGGTTCGATTCCCAAGGGGGGTAAAATAAATATTAGGGATTTTTTCACTGTCATATTTATTCAATATTACCCTGGACTGGTACCTGAAGCGGAGGGCTGATCACCTTTCCTTCATGTGTAAATGATTAAGATAACACTGCGTTTATATGACGCAGTGCCCTATGCACCATTGGAGTGCGGATAAGGGTTTTATTATTATTATGATAGATAATCCTGAAATTATCCGGAACATTGGTCTGAATGTTGCCGATAGTTACCTAAGACAGCGTCGGCATAGATTGTTTCACATTCCTATACACAGGGCCAACCTGCCGATGGTTATGCCTGCAGGAAGAGCTACCGCTATGTTGAACAATATCTCATTGGATATTGATCTGTTCCGTGTGTCTGAAGGAGTTTTCCGAAGCGGGAATCTTCTACACCTTTAGCAAAAGTTCTTGCATATTTTCGATTTTAATGTATACTCTTTAAATTTAAAGTTTGTAATGTATGTTAATTGAAAATAAATAAATTTAAATTGAAATTGAATAGTTTAAGTTCACATTCCCTTTGCAATAATTAAAACACAAACCTGCAGTAACTCAAGGACTATATTGTGCACTCCGATATTCCTCAGGAGACGCTGCTCATGTCTTCGAGGGCGTCCCTCGGCTGCTGCCGAACGACCCTGAACGCAGAACTTGTTCATACGGAGAAGAATCTAAAATAAAAAACAGTCACATTTTATTTTGATTAGCGTCCAAGCTGCCTGGAATTTTTTTAAAACTATTTTTTAACCTTTCCGGGAGTATGGACGTAAATTAATGTGGGTGCAAATTTTCCTCAAAGGAGTCTGTCAGTTGGTATGATGTTGCTTGTATAGACAACATTTTGAGTGTGTCCAAATACTTGTTCAGAAATCTGGATTATCTCCAATTATAGGAGTATTTTTCATATTATTTTTTGACATATCATCAAAACAATATGAAAAATATTCCTATAATTGGAGATAATCCAGATTTATGAGTATTTAAAGTATTTATAAGTATTTGGACACACTCAAAATGTTGTAAATGTATTTGGTTATTAATTTTTGATAGATACAAATTTTAGAGTACAATTTTTGTTTGTTTTTTTTTTAATTACGTTAATTAAAAAAAAAGGGTAAAATCGAAAGTAGAGCAGACACCGCTGCCACAAAAAACGCGCTTAGAGTGTCAGAAATGAAGACTCTGAGAAGCATAACAGGCAAGAGTCTTCGAGATAGATTGAGAAATGCCAAGATCAGGGAAATATGCGAGATCGAAGATGTCGTTAGGTGGGGAAGGCAACAAAGAAGACAATGGTATGCGCATGTGAGGAGAATGGAACCATCCAGACTCCCCCACATCGCACTGTACGACCAACCCCATGGTAGACGACTCCCGGGCAGACCACCAAAGAGATTGGCCGATAGCTGGGAATCGACGTCGCAGGAGGCTAATCCCTCTTAAAAACAGGCCGCAAGGCCTATAATAAGAAGAAGAAGAAGAAAAAAAATTATGTAAAATTAATTTATTTTTTCATATTATTTTTTTTGACATCTCGACATAGATGAAGAATAATATGTAAGTCTGGGCATTTACGGGGCTTACGACCGTCATAGGTTGGTTTAATTGATCATTTAACACACGTGTAACATTCACCAATTCTACACATGATTGACAATTTTTTTTTTTTAAACTTTTTTTCTTGGGATAATTGTGTCGGGAATTTGTGGGGAATCGGCACTTTATTTTTCCCCAATTAGACCTAGATTTTTGCGGAATTCTGAAAATTGGCATTGATATACCTGCTTGATCTTGCCGTACTCCGTGTGGTGGTCGACGAGGAAGGACGCGGCCGGCGCGGCCCCCTCCTCGCCCAGCAGGCAGTCCGAGGACATGTCGCGCAGCAGCGGCGGCGGCGCGTGGCGGCGCGGGAAGCCCTTGCTGCCCGCGACCGGCGGCGACGTGGCCAGCCCGTCTCCCTGGCCCGACTCGTCGTAATCTTTAGACTTGGTCGAGCTCTGGGTCACTGGGTACAGCAAAACACAAAATAAGAGGAACTCGCTGATGAATATTAAGGTGGGGACTAACCTTCACATTTCGTCGTAACGTCGGTCGCAGCAAGCATCCGACTTCGGATGGAGCACTCGGAACGCTGTATTGACTATACAAATGCTGCATCGTAATGTAACACGTTACAATGAAATGACTCCGGTCAGTCCACACCTTTAGATCTTTATGATAATAATAAAAACCCTTATCCGCACCCTAATGGTGCATAGGGCACTGCATCATATAAACGCAGTGTTATCTTGATCGTTAACACATGAAAGAAAGGTGATCAGCCCTCCGCTTCAGGTTATCAGTCCAGGGTAATATTGAATAAATATTACAGTGAAAAAATCACTTCTATTTATTTTACCTCCCTTGGGAATCGAACCCGGGACCTCCAGAACGGTAGCCGAGCGTGCTGACCATTACACTACGGAGGCGGACATTTTTATAAGGCGGTGACCTTTATGAGTACACCTAATAAAACTTGATTTCACACTCGATAAGAATTTTATTCCAGGTTCTTGTCAATAGAACATTTTTTCAGTTTACTTTTAATAAGGTTCATGGTTGAAAGTGATTGTTTGCATGAATACATAGAGTCGAAGAGCTTTCCCGCGGGTATTTATGCCGGGCCGCATTTAAGAGGTCAAAAAAATTGTATAACAGTATTGTAAAAAAAAGTAAAACAATAAATAAAGGAGCCGTATGTGGCTCCCGAGCCACACTTTACCGACCTATGAGTTATGGTGCAAATGAAGGTAGGTTATCCACTACTTCTAGGTCCATCCGCAGAGGCATTCACATTGAGATGCGTTATTTCATCATCGCATTGCTAATTGCATTTCCTGTCTAATTGAAGGTTATACCACACAGTATAGAACTCTACACATACCATTTAAGTTTTGAGCGTGGTCTTCCAGAGGACCTTTGCTCTTGTAAACCCACAGTTCCGACTTCTCCACACTCTGCCTGAGGATGTCCAGGTCGGCTTTGATCTGTTTGTACGACTCCACATCGCTATCAGAAACGAGCAGTTGAACCTAAAGAAAATAAAAACGATCATTCTAGTGTGATATGGAACAAAATATGCAGTTTTGAAACATGCAAAAAACCTCCTTTCCAAAAACCAGTAAATAATTCTGAAAAAATATCATCCAGTTATGATCACTAGTTTTTTACCAGGATTATGACCGGAGACTCTCAAATGTCGGGAAAGTCAATTTTCAATAAAAAATTAAATAGCATCAAAGTGGTACATACATAAATCCAAGAATCGTAGACCAATGCCACATATAACTTTGATAAATCCATGCGAGAATGAGGAATCAAAATTACGGCATGGAAAATTGTAAACTTCCAAATGTCACAGAAGTCATTATAAAATCAAAAATCCAATACATACCATCAGAATGTCACTTTATTCAAAGAATTTTGGACAAAGTACGATTAAACATGGTATGTACATAGTAAAATTATTCACCGTAATTAAGATGTGAAAAATCATAGACTTCCAAATGTCACGGAAGTCAATAAAGAATCAAAAACGCAATACCATCAGAATGCCACTTTATTCAATGAATTTTGGACCAAGTATGAATACACATGATACACAGTAAAATTATGCAATGTAATTGTGGTGTGAAAAATCATAGACTTCCAAATGTCACAGAAGTCAATATAGAATAAAAAATGCAATACCATCAGAATGTCACTTTATTCAATGAATTTTGAACCAAGTATGAATGCAATGAAATACATGGTAAAATTAATAACCGAAATTGAGGTGTAAAGAATCGTAGACTTCCAAATGTCACGGAAGTCAACATAGAATCAAAAATGCAATACCATCAGAATGCCACTTTATTCAATGAATTTTGGACCAAGTATGAATGCAATGAAATACATGGTAAAATTAATAACCAAAATTGAGGTGTAAAGAATCGTAGACTTCCAAATGTCACGGAAGTCAACATAGAATCAAAAACGCAATACCATCATAATGCCACTTGAATCAATGAATTTGGACCAAGTAAGAATGCACATGAAACATATGGTATAATTAACCACTATAATTGAGTTGTGAAAAATCATAGACTTCCAAATGTCACGGAAGTCAATATAGGATCAAAAATGCAATACCATCAGAATGCCACTTTATTCAATGAATTTGGACCAAGTACGAATGTACATGAAACATATGGTTACAGTCAATATAGAATCAAAAACGCAATATTTACCATCAGAATGCCACTTGAATCAATGAATTTTGGACCAAATACGAATGCACATGAAACATATGGTATAATTAATCACCGTAATTGAGTTGTGAAAAATCATAGACTTCCAAATGTCACAGAAGTCAATATAGAATCAAAAAAGCAATGAATTTTGGACCAAATACATGAATAAGCACATGAAACATTTGATAAAATCAATAAACATAATTCAGGTATGAATAATCGTAGACTTCCAAATGTCACGAAAGTCAATGATGTCATTCAATTCCCACTCGAGTCAATTAATTGTCGACCAAGAAGGAATGAAGTGGTCTTCCAAATGTCACGGAAGTCACCAAGGGAATAAAACCAAGTTGAGATATCCTCAGAAAACATTTGATAGTCACAGATGACTTAGAACCAGGTTAGAATGCGGCAAACTCAGCAATTGCTGTAGACCAAAAACCATATTAGAATATATTGAAGGCGTTTGTCGAGCATTCTCCGACAAACCTGCTGACGAGGTACGTAGTACTTTGAGGGGTTTCTCAACGTCGTCCGACGCTGAGACAGGAGCTCGTCCAGAGATTCCTAAGAAGGATAAAAGGAAAAAAATACAGTTATGCTTATTACAGACCGAGTTTATCCAGGGTATGCTTGGCTACGGCAGTTTAGAGACTAGAAGGAATGTGTATTTGATTACGCATTTTTATCCATTGTTGCGCGGTATGATCGATAATCCTGAAATAATTCGGAGCATTGGTCTGTATGTTCCCGATAGTTACCTAAGACAGCGTCGGAATAGATTGTTTCACATCCTATATACAGGACCAACCTGCCTATGGTTATGCCTGTAGGAAGAGATACCGCTATGCTGAACAATATCACGCTGGATATATGTCTGAACGGATATTCAGAAGGGGGATTCTTCTACATCTATAACAAGAGTATTCTTGCTTATTTTCGATTTTTCGTTAATGTATACGCTTCAAATTTTAGTTTGTAATGTGTATGTTAATCATAAATAAATAAATTTAATTGAAATTGGATTGAATTACATATGAGACATTACAGTTTACTGAAAAGAAAGGAAGGAATCAGACAATTGGTCGGAAAGGCATATTTGTAGAGCCAAAGTTACCTGTTTGAAGGCCTGCAGGACCTCGTGGCGTTGCGAGAAGTGCCGGAAGAGCAGCGTCAGGGCGCCGCTGACCAGGGCAGGAGCAGAGTGCTGGGCGCAGAGCTGCAGCAGCACGCGGAGAACCACTCGGCCGCCTGATCCATCAAGATCCAATCCGTCCCTGGATGATAGCAATAAACAGATTATAAAACTCTTGGATTTGAAAGATTTTTGAGTTGTCATAGTCAAAAAGTGAACATGTGGCTTGTTTTAGATTTTGTATCATAAAAAGACAGTTGGCATTAATTTAGAACTTTTTAAAAAATATATCACATTCAAATTATTAATGTAGATATACAGTACCAACTTTCCTTTTTTTAGTTAATTTTGTTGGTGGCACTGAGTCATTAATCAATACATGGTGTTTAAGTACCAAAATACCCAAAATCTGTCAAAATATTAAGGAAATTTTGAATTTTTCTATTTCTACTTCTACTTCTATTTCAGCCTTCTTCTTGTGTCTAGTATTGAACAAAAGCCTCCCTCTTGGACTTCCACAGTTCTCTGTTGGACGCGACTCTCTTCCAGTGCAGGCCTGCTGCTTTCCTAATGTCATCAGACCATCTTGTCTGGGGCCTACCCACGTTTCTGCGTTCTAGGCCTCCAGTCAAGCACCGTTATTGTCCATCTATCCTCAGACATGCGTGCCACAAGACCTGCCCAGTTCCATTTCTATTCCGCAATTCTTTGAGCCACATCTATTACCTTGGTATTCCCTTATCCAAACATTAATTTTTCGGTCCATAAGGGGTATGTTTAACATCCTTCTCTCTATTGCTTTTTGTATTACCCGGAGTTAATATTTGATTTGTTTTGTTAGGGTGAATGTCTCAATGTCTAAATGTCTCAGTTCTTGCATATCTAATGTTATAAATGAACAACAAACCCGCAGCTGAATATTCCTTCCGCTTGTACTCCAACTGCCTCCAAGTCGACATTCCGGATCCCTCCGGACAATGGTTCCTTTCCATCGAGGCTCTTGGCAGCCCCCTGATTGGCGCTCGCCGTCACTTCCCGACTGCCGCTTGTTTCAGTCTTGGCCTTTTCATTGGTCGGGACGGGCGCGACGGGCGGAGCCACGCCCCTCCTCTCAGAGTCGTCGAATTCGCGTTTGAATATGGACAGTAGGCAGCTTATCCGGTAGTCAAGTCGAACGTCCAAAATGAACTGAAATGAGAAATATATATAACTCCGGAATATATTATATGGGTATCAAGACTGTCGAGGCGCTGTGTAAAGCTGCCCGACCTGCCCGAAAACCTGACATGATACGCACAGAAAAATATATAACTATTTAAAATCGGTTAAAAATATTGCTTCTCAAATTAGCAACACTGTCATTCTCTCTTTCTCTTAAACACAAGCGCTCAAGTTGTTATCAAGATACAAGGCACGAGCAAGATGCATATATACATCCATGAAATATGTTTAAAAAAACCAATTACACCAGTAACCACGATTTATATCAAAATTATACATGTATTATTTCATGGGTTTTCTTGGAGAGCGTCATTACAAACTTTATTTTAAGTGAAATGGCATGGGTGAAACAGAAAAATAATCTAAAGTATGGTTCACAGATGGCAGTACAAGTCCATTTTAGAAATAAATGTCACCGGGTTTTAGTTATAAGCGCGGGCGTTCATGTACCCCCATACTACTTTGAGGATAGTTTTGTTTGAAAGACCATATAAGGCCATATTCTACCATACGGACAGGTCAAGCATGACCCAGACCGGAGTGACTGGGGTGCTGAAACCCATCAACCTTACCTATAAAGTTGCATCTATTTTCTCAGGTTCAGTCGTTGTGAGTTGATTAGTTGCCTAGTTTGTTTACCTGCAATATCTCGATGATCTTCAGTTTGGTGTCCATCACGAGAGGATGTTCTCGGGCCATGGCCATGGATGAAGGCGATCTCTGCAATTTGCCCGTCGGAGAACCAGCCGCCGATTGCGCATTCGGGCTACTCATCTAGAAAAATAATCAACAAATAATAATCCTGTATACAGGCACCTCGGCACAATTACAGTCTGTTCACTGTCTGTTATTTATTTGGAAGTACAAATAATTTTTAAAAAATTTAAAAACTAAAAAAAAAACTAGAGGTTAACTAAACTAAATAACTGTGAACATTTTTTAAAATTATTTATTTGGCAGTATAAATAATTTTAAAAATAAATGAATTTAAAAAAAATACCAGAGGTAAAATAAGTGTTAGCAGACTGTAGGTATCATGCTAGACTGCGAAGCTGACGTCGCAATTTTGAACAAAATTTTCTCATCTTCTCCGTCTTAATCCTCATTCCTGAGGGTTGTGACCCTTGTGGAAGCAATGACTCTTCTCCAGTTATCCGTTTGGCTGCGCTGCACGTAGCGCTCTAACCACCGAGGTGCCTGCTGCTACCTTAACTGAAATTTGCTCAATTGACATTTCCTGACAGAACAACCTAACCTCCCGAAACCTGAGATTGTTATCGGGAACATAGAGATTGATTCTCTCCAGTACAACTGGGTTTATCGTCACACCGCGGATCAGACGGAAGAAAGGCGTGGCTAGGTACGCATCCCTTTTTTCCCCAGACTATTAAATCTAAGCATCCCCAGCATCACATGTCGCTCACTCCTTTCAAGAACGTCATAAATCAAAAAATCTTGATTTTTCAGGAGAACGTATTTAAAGTTAAAAAATATAATACAATGTATAAAAAATAAATATCAAGCCACTTACTGAACTTTTTACTGTGCAACAGATCTTTTCAAGTAAAACCTGAAAGTTTTTTCTCCATTTGAAAAATATTTAGTTTATTTAGAAAAATAATTTAACAATACCTTTTCTACAAAATGCATAAACAGCACTTTCTGCCCTGTAGCGGGTAAATATTAATTTGAAAAATATGCCTTTTTTGCTGGGATAAAGTAGATTTTCAGGGCATTCCGAAAACATGCAGAACTGAAAATTGACGATTTTTTATTTATGACGTTCTTGAGAGAAGTGAGCGATGTGCGTTGGCACAAACTACAGTTACTCTTACCATAGATCTGGACATTGGACCGAGGGCGAGTGAAGTCATCACGGCACCCATGTCACCAAGAGATCTCAAGACACCACCCTCGGCTGCAAAAGCATTTCAGTTTTATACTTTCAAAGTCAAAGTTGATAGATATATTACACAGAACTTCCTTTTAACACAATTTTAAAATAACACGGTGCAAAAAAATGAGGAAAAAATCTATCATTTGACAATGCATAACAGTGATTTAAAATTTCCTACAACCCTCATATGTACTCACTACCATAAAACGGGGCTACTTGAACTTTGATGTGTTACTTGAGCCCAGTACAAAAAAAAATATTTAGATTGTGGTATCGATCGAAGTATCGTGACAATAAATGTCACCTATCAGGGAAACAATGAATCATGTTGATACGTTCATTATTGTAGACCAAATTTAATTAGACAGATCTATTTTTTTTTGTACTGGACTCAAGTAGCACATCAAAGTTCAAGTAGTCCTTTTCTACGATACTGCACGGAAATGTATGCGAAAGGGGGATAACTGAATTATTTGCGTAAACAATGATTTTTTTTTTATATTTCAAAATAAAATTAAGTACAATAAGCTTTTTTCAACATGGCACGATCAGGTATGCCAAATACTTGAAAGTGGTCAGGTTAGGAGTCGTAACAATCGGCGGGTATGTATGAGGAGATGCATGAACGTGGAAGAGGCGAAGAATGTTTGCAAGGACAGAGTGGTGTGGCGCTCTATTCTCTCTGCCTACCCCTGCGGGGAAGCGGCGTGATGGTTAGTTAGTTAGTTAGTTAAATATATCCACGATTTTTCATTTTATTTTACTTTACTTTTTTCACTGTATATTACTATTATTTAGACACAATGTATTTTCTCGTGATTTGAAAGAGTAATTTTTAAATAAACCCGTAATACACTCTTTATGTTTTTTGTCTGCCTCCATAATGTCCTTTCTCTCTAAATATACAACAGCATTCATAACATATATGTAGAATTATTTGATTAGCTTTAATCAGTCAATCTAACTATTTTTTATATTTTTTTAAGTACAAGCTGTAAAATTCTCAAACCAAAAAATTTATAAAATTAAATAATAAAGTAATGCACTTTTTTGTATTTATTTATCATATGGTCATAAGTTGCCACATCACATCAACATTTTTAATATCGGTAGTGTAAAGGCAAAGGGGTATATCTGTCTCAGACCAAATTTTACAGGAGAGCAAAAACAAACTTGTGAAATTAAATAACTCATTTGTTTTATGTATTTTAACCTTTCCGGGAGTATGGACGTAAATGAACGTCGGTGCGAATTTTCCTTAAAGGAGTATCGACATTAATGAACGTCGAAGTCTATCTGTTAGTTGGTATGATGGAATTTGTATAATCATGACATCTGTGGATATTTGTATTTAACTTTGTCATAAAATAAAACCTAAAGATGGTGAGCTCTATTTTCTATTTTTAAATTATTTCTATCTTCATAACACAAAGATTTTATTTTAAAAAAATGTATATTTTAATTAAAAAAAAACCACTCCCTAGAGAAAGTCAAAAATCAATTATTGTACTCCTAGAAAGGTTAATATATACATATCTTAATAAATATTGCGACTGCAGCTATGTCCTTTTGCCAAATTATGGAATACACTATTTTGGACATTTTGTGGAACAAACTTAGAAAATTAAAAATTTGACAGATACCCCTTTGCCATTACACTACCGATATAAAGTAATACAATTATATACATACACAACTTCAACCTATCAGGTTCCTCCTTGTCAGCTTGGAAAATACATAAAATTACGTTATGAATCATCAAATTAGATATTTTACAATATTTTTTCCATATTTATCCAACATGCAAGACATGGACTGCTACAAATTCTATTAATACTCACAGTCAGTCTCTCCGGGTGATACACCTGTATCATTCAACAAGTCACCTTCAGAGACACAGTCCAGAATGCTCAGCAAGGTCCTGGTCAGCCTCAGTAGGTCACTAAAGCTGTAAACGCCAGATAACATTAGCTCAGTAAAAAAAAATACACAAAGTTTTTTTATCATTCATAATATTTTGAGTGCGTACAAATTTTCGATCTGTATATCTAGATTTTGTTCCACCAAGGGCGTTTGTGCACTACACGGAGTTTTACCGTCCGGCAGTCCGGTTTTGAAAAATGAAAGCGACTACGACAGTTTAGCGTGATCGAATTTATGCGCAACGTGTTCAGGCACCAATCCGAAGAAAGATGGACAAAAGCACAAGCCAATCATCATTTTAAAACGCTAACTGACGTGCCGGACGGTAAAATTCCGTGTAATTCCGTGTAGTGCACAAACGCCCTTAGGAGTTATTTATTTCAAGGTTTTTTTATTTGTATCTCAACATACAGTATCGAACAGATTAATTGAAACAAAACTTTTGTTGTATTTTCGTAAACAGTTTTGTGAAATCTTTTATTTATTAGTTACATCACAAATTAATATTTAATATAATCTCATTTGGGCTCAATCAAAGGTTTTACTCTTCTTGGCATCTATTTTATAAGGTTTTGACACGTGGATGCCATTTTTTCGTCTCGAAACCATACCTGAATTATGGACAAATGAGCTTTTCCACCGTACTGCAATCAATTTTAGAGAGCCGATTCTTACAGATTGATAAGAACTATCGATAAAATAAAGAAAGGTGTGTTGAGATGGTTTGGACATGTGGAACGTATGAGTGAGGAAAGAACAGTTAAACAAATTTATGTGGCGAATGTAGTTGGAAAAAGATGCAGAGCAAGACCGAGAAAAACTTGGCACAATCAGGTTTGTCAGATACTTAAAGGGGCCAGGTCAGGAGTCGTAATAATCGTCGCGTATATATGAGGAGATGCATTAATGTGAAAGAGGCGAAGAATGTTTGCAAAGACAGAGTGGTGTGGCGTTCGATTCTCTCTGCCTACCCCTGTGGTGAAGCGGTGTGATGGTTAGTTAGTTAGTTAGTTAGTTATATTGATATAAAGTACTAGTGGCGGGACTTCCATAGAAGCCCATAAGCCTGGCTTACAAAAATACATAACTAGTGTATGGTTGTTTTTAAATTACCGCGCGCTTGTTCGTTGTACTGGAATAATCTAGCCGAGAATAGCGGAGATTACAATACATTGTTTATCTTTATGTTTTTTGGGGGCTTACTGTACTGGGAACGGTAAGAAGTGAAGCAATTATAGGTCATCATATCAGCCCGTTGAGATCCACTGTAGGCCTCCCCTTTCCGCCTCCACTCCTCCCGATCCTGCGCTGTCCCCATCCACTGTCTTCCAGCAAACTTCCTGATGTCGTCCAACTATCTCATCGGTGGACGTCCTGGAGGCCTCTGGTTCCTCGGTCTCCACACCAGAACGCGTTTCCTCCATCTGTCGTCTGTCATTCTGGCTATGTGACCGGCCCATTTCCACTTCACTCTACCACGTCACAGACCTGTGACTGGCGTCGGATCCAATCGTTCTTTTTCTGTCTCTTAATGTTATTCCAATAATTCGCTCCATACTCCTCTGTGCAACTTGCAACTTATGAGAGGATTGCTTGGTCAGAGTCATTGTTTCCGCGCCATAGGTTAGGACGGGTAGAATGCATTGGTTAAACACTCGAATCTTGAGTGAGTTGGGAATGGAGCTTCGGAATGTGGAATTAAGCTTTCCAAAATTATAGGTACGTCATGTATTCACGAAAGTGAAAAAAATAAGGGCTTTCCTTACTGGTAAACCCTAGGCACGCCATTGTAAAGTACTCACTACCGGGTTATTTAACCGGCACAAGCTCACCTGTAGAAGCCAAAGTAGATGAGGTCCCTGGCCAGCTTGACCACCTCGAAGGTGAGCTTGTTCTGGTCGTGGTCGGAGAAGGACCACATGCTGGTGACCACCTTGCACAGGTAGTCCTCCACAAACTGGATGGTGGACGCGAACCTCGCCCGGACCGCGTCCTTGTTGGGGTCCGGACTCGACTTGTTAGACGCGTAGCTAGAAATAACATTTATTCATTCATCTGGCAGACAAGAGAACGGTAATGTGGCAACACTTGTCATATCCTTTAATATCGTAGTCGTACAGGAGAAAGTGACCAACTATCAAAACGTAAAATGTTCAGGAGGGCCATTTAAGTCACTTTTGCTTGGCAAGATAATGAACCCCAATGCGGTTAGTCATTTTTAACAAGTCAATATATTATATACTTCCAAGTTTAAAATCCTTTGGGATTTTTTCAGGGTAGTATTAAGCCAGTAAGATATCAAATAGTCAATGATCCCGTTTTTGTAAAACAATGCACTTGGTCACTTTCTCCCGTATGACTACGATATAACAGTAAGCGAGTTAAGTACTTGATTAGAAATTAAATAAGTACTTAATTAGAATTCAAATAAGAACTTAATTTGAATTTCAATAAGTATGATTTTTTTTTGTTAAGCCTCCATTTGTTTACGAGTGATTTAAAAGTACTTGGATTAGAATTTTAAAAAAGCACTTTACTATAATTCAAATAAGTATTTTCCAACTCCCCACCCAAGTATCCACCCTTCTTTGAGAACCTAATTCTAGAATAGTGGGCATAATTTCTAAAATGATAAAGCTAAACGCATTTGAACTATGAAATTTTGTATTAATTGTTATTATTATTTTCTATTATTTTTTTTGTTTGTAAATAAAAATAATACATGACACTGGCAGAAACATCCTTTCACTGGGTGACTGCCAAATAAATAATTAAAAATATTAAAAAATAAGATCAGATACTCAGATAACAGAAAATCAGAAAATACTTGATCAGAATTTCAATAAGTACCTTATTAGAATTTAAATAAGTACTTAGTTAAAATTTGAATTAGACCAACAAAAAAATGCATATACATAGTCCGTTCATATTTATTTTACCTCTGATTTATATTTCGTCAGCCAACACAACAGCTAGACGTAAAATAACTGTAGATTCACTGTAAGTGTGCAAAATAAAACCATAGTTGAGAAATGTGCGTCGGAGGAAAGAAAGAAACAAATGCACAGTAAAAGCTTGTAAGTTTGAACTACAATATTTTGAAAAAAATAATGGTAATTTAAAATTTAAAATAAAAACATAACTAAAATGTCTATACAATGCCTGCATTGCTCCTGTTCTCTTATACGGCTGTGAAACATGGCACCTTACAAGGGCCCAGAGCAGCCGTGTACTAAGCTTTGAGAATAGGTGTTTGCGGAGAATCTTAGGCGTGCGGTGGTTTGACTTTGTGGGGAATGAAGAGATAAGGCGTAGGACGCAGCAAATCTTGGTCACAACTGTCGTCAAGAAAAGGCGATTCAGTTGGCTTGGCCATGTACTCCGCATGCCTCCTGAGAGCCTTAATCAAGCTTGCCTCTTTTACAAGGCATCAGGTTCGCGCCGCCCAGGACGACCACTGCTGACAATTCGTCGGCAGTTTTCGTCAGAACTTCGGGACGCGGATCTGACTTGGGAGGATGCAAGGGAGCTGGCAGCCGACAGAAAAGCCTGGAGACAGTTTGTGGACTCCATATGCTCCACCTAAGGAGCGGATATGGTTATTATTATTATTAAAATGTCAGTATAGGCAGATTGGTGAATTGTGCCCTACCTATAGTTTCTGCGACTACAATAAATGATTGAGCTAACAAAAAAATACTATAGACATTTCAAAGTATCTCAAATCAACTTTCAAGCAAAATAAAATAAAAAATAAAATAAATAAGCTTTTATTTTTAACAAGCTGTACCCGGCTAAGCTTTACTGTGGCTTAGACTGATCAAATGGAAAAGAAAAAACAGCAATAACAAAATTCTAATATAATGTTACGGCGCAATATTTGTAGCAACATGAACTATGACCCCAAGCGCCCACTAGGGGCAGGGCAGGTTGTACGCGGGGAATGTTTACGTTATATCCCTTATGAGATGGATGCAGGGAATGCTGCACACACTTGTCATTGTACTGTCATGGCGACCTGTTGAATAAACCGATTGCATCCTAATTACGAGTTATTATTACCTATACCCGAGCCCCGTAATAATATTTTATGCTTGCGAAGCAATGAAAATATTAAAAATCTATAAAACACAAATTCTATTGAAAACATCGAAAAAAGTGAAAGCAGCTGTCAAGAAGCATGCTCTCCGTCATGAGTGTTTTTTTTTTTTACTACGTAAGTTGCAGTTACGTTCAACAGATGGCTCTGCCATTGTGGTCAAAAGCTGTTTTAAAAAATATGTTTTTAGTTGTCACAGTAAAACAAACGACTATCATAGGTGTAAAAAAAAATGTTATTCAAATGTAACTTTGTGTCAAAATTTAAAAGCCATCAATGAATTTGTTAAAAGATCTAAGATTTTGTACAAATGAACATTCCCATTATTATTTACGTAGATAATTTTTTTTTTGCAGTTTCAGAATATTTGATTATTATCATTATTTTATTTTGGACTCTTACTACTACTACTACTACTACTACCATCACGCCGTTTCCCCGCAGGGGTAGGCAGAGAGGATGGAACGCCACACTCTTCTGTCCTGACATACACTCCTAGCCTCCTTCACATCCATACATCTAGTCATACATGCCCTCCGATTACGCAGACTTTTGACACCGCCAGATTTTAGGTTCTGATTGATCTGATCGTGCCAAGTTAAATTTTAATTTTTTTTTTTTTTGGACTCTTAAATTTTTAAATAACAAGCTTTTACTGTTAGAGCATGCAAACAGTGCTATAATTAAAAATAAGTCAAAGTATACAATAATAAAATTTAAAAAAACAAAATTTAAAAGTTGAAAAAATAACAGCGATAATATAAAAATAAAATAAATATTTATTATACTCATTCATTATATAAATATAAAATATCTAAGGTGAAAAATAATCACTAAAGAGAAAAGTATTTGATAGTATAGTGAAACTTTAAGTTTTTTTAACTTAACATGTTCTGTAAAACTGTTTCCAACTCGAATAATCACAATTCAAGACAAATTTTCCCAGAAAACGAAAATCATATACAAAAAATTAAAATTCATAGCGTTAAACTATTTATTCATTTTTCCTCTTTTTTTGTAACCAGAGACATATCTAATCCATTAGGTTCCACTATATTTACATAAATTAACTCAAAAAAGGTCTTATACAAGTGTTTCATTTTTATATTATACCGGTCACAAGCGCGTTAACGCGCTCTCTAATTCACCGGCCATACAAAATGAGCGCGTAAACGTAAGTGTAAGTTCTCTTGTTTGAGCTTATCGCAAGCCAATATCAAATCCAATTGCAATATTTTTTAATTAGAATATACAGAAACCTCTGTAGTATTCTGCCTCTGTAGTATAATTCTGCCTCTGTAGTATAATGGTCAGCACGCTCGGCTACCGTTCTGGAGGTCCTGTGTTCGATTCCCAAGGGGGGTCAAATAAATACAAGTGATTTTTTCACTCTAATATTTATTGAATATCACCCTGAACTGGTACCTGAAGCAGAGGGCTGATCACCTTTCTTTCGTGTGTTAACGATCAAGATAACACTGCGTTTATATAATGCAGTGCCCTATGCACCATTGAGGTGCGGATAAAGATAAGGGTTTTTGATTGATTGATACAGAAACATGTATAAGAAAGATCAAGAAATACTAAAATATTACAATTTAACGATATTATCAAAGTTATAGTCATCTTTCCAAAAGTTTTCATTTTTTTTAATTACCTAACGTGACTCTAAAATCTAGCTACGGCTTATGCAACACAGCTTATCATGACCCTACTCAGGCTTCAACTTTTCATGTTTCGTAGCCTATGCCTACTCGTGAGTGGATTTACTCTTTATGTTTAAAGTTATTATGATTTCATGTAATTCATGAGTGAAAATTCTAGGCAAAAACACTCGTTTTCACATTATTGTTGAAAAAATCAAGGACTGCTGGGTACGGCCATATTAATACTTTCCGGCATTGAAAGGGTTAAATCATCATGTTATCAAAGTTTATGCCGAATCAATAAATAGTTGATATTTGATATTCAGGTCTAAAAGCAAATTTCATTAAAATAATTCATGAAGAGATTCCTGTAAACATTTTTAAATCAATCAATTCGCTTTCATATGAATAAATTTCATATCCGAAACCAAAATATATATTTATTTCACCTATTTGTAAAATCTATAATTAAATAAAGCGAGCGATAGATAGACTGTAAGAAAATGACATACATAAAATAGCATGTACAAAAGGAATCAATTTATGCTTACAAAGGTCAAGTATACCAAATGAGGGAACGTGTTGAACATCAGCAAATAGGTTAGAAGTGGAGGGAAACAGAAGAAAGGCATCCGATTGTCGACTTGAGAAAATGCTTTTTTATATGTGAAATTGCCAATTTTATATACATTTGTGGCAACATCGTTGAGTTTCCGCGCTGATTCCGCACTTCTTTAACTCCGAATATTATAAATTATTTGTCATTATTTGATTTCAGTATTTAGAGTAAATTTACACTTATTTCAATAAAGAAACCAACTGTAAGTACATCATTTTGTTTTCATTCTGTCCACTAATCCCTTACATGAACAAAAACGCGGCCACACGCCACCATAAAAATAGCTGATCCCGAAACTAATAGCTTTATAGCTATAAGCTTTAAGAGCTGACACTGGTGCTGCCATCTGTCAACAGCACATCTCCTTACTTACTTACTTTGGCTACTGTGCCAGAGGTCCCGGGTTCAATGCCCAGAGGGACAATTTTTAAAACATCATTTTTCATTTTTTTTTTTAATTACCTAACGTCCAAGTGACTCTGAAATCTAGCTACGGCTTATGCAACACCGCTTATCATGACCCCAATCAGGCTTCAACTTTTTAAGCTTCATAGCCTATGCCTACTCGTGAGTGGATTTACTCTTTATGTTTAAAGTTACTATAATTTCATGTTATTCACGAGTGAAAATTCTAGGCAAAAACACGCGCAACATAATTTTTCACTCAAACATTTATTTAATATTACCCTGGACTATGCAGTACCAAAAGTGCAGAATTAATCAAGATTAAGTATCAAATTAAAATTGCATTAATCTGACGCAGTGCCCTATGCACCATTGGGTGTGAATAAGGTTCAGAAAAAAGAAGATACTTGCATAAACTTACATGTATGAAAATATGAAAAAAAAATTGCAACATTCTTATAATTTTATAAAATTAGTTTGAATTTCAAATCAGTTGTAAATTTAAATGTGAGTAGGTTAATTGCAAATCCCTCTATACCGCATTGTTATATTCTTTAAACCAATCAATATATTTTTTTTATTATAGCAGGGTTTGAAATTAACCTGGTTGTGAATTTTTTTCATTTGGTATACTTTCTTTTGGGGGGAGGAGACGAGACAAGAGGGAAATATACAGACAAATACAGAGTGATATGGAGGTGAAAAACTCACATTCGGAGATCCATCGGCCAGTTTACGGAAAGAATGGGTTATGATAAGTGTTTAAATGTGATGAAATTATATCAACAAAATAATGCGTATCCATTCCTGTTCTGCTAAAAAAAACTATTTCAGACAGAGATGTTGTTGATTCAAAAGTTTGTTTTTTTTTTTAAATAACATTTACATACATTTTATTTTTTGACATCTCATCAAAGATGAAGAAGAATATGGAAGTCTGGGCATTTACGGGGCTGAGAACCGTCATAGGCTGGTTTAAGTGATCACTTTACACACGTGTAACATTCACCAATTCTACCCATTATTGACAACCACACTACTCAAATTCTTGGAAGTTCTATATATATGAACCAATTTTGAAACATTGTTCTTGAATCACTACAACTTCACTAGAGACATCTATTGGTGAGATGAAAAGAAGCTTTTTATTGAGCAGAAACTCTTTTTTTTTAGTATGTGAGGTTCGAATCCTAGATTATAATCACACACGTGAGAAACGCCAGAAAATATCATTTTCATTTTTATTATTTAAGCCCAATGCCCAGACTTTCACATTCTTCTTCATCTTTGATGAATATGGAAGTCTGGGCATTTACGGGGCTGACGACCGTCATAGGCTGGTTTAAATGATCACTTTACACACATGTAACATTCACCAATTGTACCCATTATTGACAACCACACTACTCAAATTCTTGGAAGTTCTATATATATGAACCAATTTTGAAACATTGTTCTTGAATCACTACAACTTCACTAGAGACATCTATTGGTGAGATGAAAAGAAGCTTTTTATTGAGCAGAAACTCTTATATTAGTAAGTGAAGTCATTTATGTATTTATACGAGGTCATATTTACATACATTGTTGACTTCAATAGGTAGACTTCTTTCTCTGTTTTATTAATTTATTATTACTATTTTATTGTATTGTTTTGTAAAATATTTACTTAATCTCCTTTAAAAATTTCTCGCATAAACTGTAACTGAGCCAATAAATTGTAATTGTAATAAAGGTAAATTTAATTACAATCAATTCACAAGATCAAAAGTTTAAAAAGAAACAAGTTTTTCCCTAAACTACGTAATTTATTAAAATTTTGTTAGTCAAGTTGGTATTACATACAACTGTACAAAACCTTCAAAAATCTTTCCAAAGAAGTCCACAGATGTCACTACAAGTCCTGTTTCTTAAACTCACGAAAGTGCTATGAAATATTCTTCTTTTTTATTAGAAAAAAAAGTGGGCTTACTCATGAATGCTGATTTCGGTTGGAATTTCACTCCATAGTCTGGCGTACTTGACGGGTGTAACCGGTTCCTGGGGGTCACGATCGGCGTGAAGATGGAGCATGAGACGGCAGAACGAAGCCCTCAACTCGAAAGGCATCGTTCCATTGGACATGCATCTGAAAAAATACACGCACTCCGTACACCATATGTGGAAGTTTTTGGTATCGTAAGGGAAGAGTTACAGATAAGAACTACATTTAACCTAACTATGAGTATTTCAATGTTTTAGAATTTAGTATATAAACCCTGATGATGACAAGGTTCTTGTCAAAACCGGTTGGATAAAGTGTACCAATAAAAAGTGGTTAAAACAAAGTTGTTTTATTTTATAAAGTTTATAAAATGTGCCACAAAGTATCTGCGAAAAACATTCAAGAAATTGTAATTTTATTTTCCCTGTGCCTCTCCAAAAAAGAGACTGAGCTCTTGTGCTTGTAAAGCGTTTATTGTTTTATTGGATTAATGGTATTATATATATTTTAAGATTGACATGTAATTGGCATTAATTTTTTTCTCCCTAGCGTCCATTGTTTACTTTGTGTAATACCACTTTTATTTGGTATTACACAAAGTAAACAATGGATTGTAAGGAGAGTGTTTTGTTACCATACCACAAAGTTATCAATGTTTTCAATAAACAAAATTATTAATTTTTTTCATAAGAATTTTCACTAATACTTTTCTAAAACTTTTATTTCTTTAGGGAGTTTTTTGAAGTACAGTGAAACCTCTATCTTTAGTTCCTCAAATAATCATTTTCCTGGATGTGTCGTTTATTTCTTCTACCCTGAATGCATTTCATACAAAAATAGATCGCATCGATCATTTTTGCGTATTTGATATATTTTGGCTGTTTTTTTTTACATTCTCCTCAGTTTTGTTACATTCGATGACAATATTCCAAAGTGTGGGATTGAAACTATCGAAAGCCTATGTGACGCAAGGTTGACGGATACACCAGGAGAGGTAGATATTGATGAAGAGGAGTTGCTGCCTGTACCTTTATTTTCAGAAGCATGCACACTCTTTGAAAGATTGAAAACTTTCTTCTTCGCACATTCAAATGCCAAAAAAATATTTGCAAAGATGAAAATAAACTGTTGACTTACGGAAATAAAACAGTTAAAAAAATACAAATGGCTATCACATATTATTTAAAATAAACAATAAACTTTAATATTTTTTTGGTTCTGTTCAACTTTGTATTTAAAAAAAATACATTTATTTACATCTAAACTTTGAATACCTTAGAATTTGACCCTACCAATGGTTATTCAGATTGGAAGGAGAGTATCTTCACTCAATAGCATCTCCTTGTGTTTAAACTTCTTAATCCCGCTTTCATTGTTTTCCCGCATTCATAGTAAATTTCAATAGGTCCCTTTAAAAACGATAGATAGAGGTTTCACTGTATTTAATTCCTAAATAGAGAATTAATTTAAAAGTGAGGTTACTTCAGGATGAGGTCTATGTGCAGTTGCTGCGAAAGGCTGTTGAGCGCGAGATACTGGCGGTTGAGGCACATGTTGGAGAACAGGTTGAGCTGATGCCGGTAGTACTCCAAGATGGCCAGTGCCTCCTGGTCGTGGTGGGCCGAGGCAAGCTTCTGCAGACTGCGGGTCTTCTGCAACACATCCAGACAGTGATAATCTATTATTTTTTGACATCTCATCAAAGATGAAGAAGAATATGGAAGTCTGGGCATTTACGGGGCTGACGACCGTCATAGGCTGGTTTAAGTGATCACTTTACACACGTGTAACATTCACCAATTCTACCCATTATTGACAACCACACTACTCAAATTCTTGGAAGTTCTATACAGTATATGAACCAATTTAGAAACTTTGTTCTTGCTAGCAGCCAAAAAGTTAAACGAAAATGTATAGATAAATAGCGTAACACAGAAGCTAGTTTTAATATATCTAAAGTAGAAATGTCTATCAAATGAATTAAATTACACAAAAATAATCTTGTAGCTATATTAATAAATCCCCCTCCATAGTATAGTGTTAAGCGTGACAGACTATGACTATGTCAAATAAATATGAGTGATTTTTTACCATAATATTTTTTCAATATTACCCTAGACTGGTCTGGCTGATCACCTTTCCTTCATATGTTGACGATCAAGATAACACTGTGTTTATATGATGCAGTGCCCTATGCACCATCCGGTGCGGATGAGGGTTTAAGAGAGTGAGATATTAACCCTTATAGTGCTGAGCTTATTTTCACATATTTTGCATAAATTGCTTTTCATCATCACTACTTGACGAATTTGACATTTTGTAGGTAGAAAAAAAAACTTTTATTTAACAAAATAATTTTAAATGGTTATTTATAAATGTTATTAACTTATTAAAAACATTATACCGTTCCGGTGGATACCTAAATCAAACTGCGCAATAGTCGGTATTGCGACGCTCCGCACTTTATACGCATTAATAGAGAGTCCATCCATGGACGGTTCACACTCTAAGGGTTAATAGTAAAAAAATATTGACAGCTTACCTTCTTATTATCCCATACAAGTAAGACCTCATCTTCCACGCTGGTAATTGGAGACAGCTTTTCTTCAAACTGGTCTGCCTCTTCCTCCATTGCTTCCCTGATATCATCCACATAGTGGGTCTTCATCAGTCTGGAATTCCAATATTTATAAGGCAACAGAAATTATGTATAGATTTATTGTTCACTTTGTGATTTAAATCTACAAATAAAATATTATTTTTTGACATCTCATCAAAGATGAAGAAGAATATGGAAGTCTGGGCATTTACGGAGCTGACGACCATCATAGGCTGGTTCAAGTGATCACTTTACAAAGTACAAAGTAAAGTGAACCAGTCTATGACGTCGTCGGCCCCGTAAATGCCAAGACTTCCATATTCTTCTTCATCTTTTATTTACGGGGCTGACGACCGTCATAGGCTGATTTAAGTGATCACTTTACACACGTGTAACATTCACCAATTCTACCCATTATTGACAACCACACTACTCAAATTCTTGGAAGTTCTATATATATATGAACCAATTTTCAGCTTTATAAATGCCCAGACTTCCATATTATTCTTTATCTTTGATGAGATGTCAAAAAATAATATGAAAATAACTCCTGTAACTGGAGATAATCCAGATTTTGTGAACAAGTATTTGGACACACTCAAAATGTTGTTAACCCTCCTTATCATTCATTGTTCTCTTCTTCTTCCTGGCTACATCCCAACTTATCGTGTTTGTAGACTGCTGGGGTCAGCTATCCTCGTCCTCAGGTTATAGGTCCTTCTGTCATGGACAACATCACCTAGGCCATGTCTTCGAACCGCATTCTCTCTTTGCTGCATCCATGAATTTTTTGGTCTTCCTCTAGATACCTTTCGAGGAAGATCCATTGCTATTGCCTGGTTTAAGACATGTTCCGGTTCTCTGCGTCCTAGTGCCCAAACCATCTCAATTGTCTTTCTTCTAACTTCCTATATATATATATATATCTGTTACGCCAAGGCTTTATTTTGTCTCTTTGTGTAAATACCACTTAAAAACTCTAGAATTTCGTAAAACTATTTTATCATCAGGTCAACTGTATACTTGTGGTATTATATGAGATTTTGTGGAGGATTTTGTCCGCCTCCGTAGTGTAATGGTCAGCACGCTCGGCTACCGTTCTGGAGGTTCCGGGTTCGATTCCAAGGGGGGGTCAAATAAATTTAAGTGTTTTTTTCACTGTAATATTTATTCAATATTACCTGAAGCGGAGGGCTGATCACCTTTCCTTCATGTGTAAAACGATTAAGATAACACTGCGTTTACATGAAGCAGTGCCCTATGCACCATTGGGGTGCGGAAAAGGGTATAAAAAAAATATTTAAAAATCAAATAAATAAAAAATTATATAGACTTTGAAGATGTATTGCACAAAGTGAACGATACAATGCTTTTATCGTACAAAATATAATTACCTTGTTTCGATAAGGATATCTGAATTTTTGGCACATAGAACGCTCTTGCAAATCAGCTCCTGAGTGACTGCGATGGCTTTCTTATTGGAAATACACAGGTCACTCAAGTAGTCGAGGAAGCGGGACTCCCAATTGGACATGTTCTTCCTGACCAACCCTGGAAATTACAAAACATATAACACCGAGTTTATAACATCTTTTTTTAGCACACTAATGGAAAGGTTAATTTTTCATAGTTCCAAAACTGTTTAATTCATTCCACAAAGACTATATGCTAGATGTTAATTACATACCTAAGTTTGTTTCGATTAAAATTTGCTTAGATTGTTTATTGAAGAGACAGATTTAAGCTCCTTTTTCTTGTAGACGTATCACTCATGTAGTACATGTTTGCTAACTTTTTACTTTTACTTTACTTTTTCATCTTTTTGATTTTTTAATATATATATTTTTTTGTTTTCTGTTAGTCAAGTATTTAGTAAGGCAGCAACAGGCACCTCAATGGCGCTAAGTGCAGCGCAGTCAAGGGATAACTGGAGAAGAGTCATTGCTTCTGCAAGGGTCACAACCCTCAGCAATGAGGAATAAGACGGGGAAGAAGTCAAGTATTTTGTATTTTTTGTATTTTATATTAACACTTTTATTCTAGTCCTTCTTCTTATAATATCTATTGTATTCTTGCCAGTGCCCTTTACTCTGGCCTAAAATATTAGGTCTAGTAAAAAGAAATCCATTATTTTTGCATGAAATTGAAGTCTTTATTTACCATAGTTAGAATAATCCAATTTAGGTCAAATATGCACCGTTTTGTTCGATAACTTGTTGTCATTTTGAAAGTAATTTCATTATGCCTCTCTCGTAGAAACTCTTGTCCCTATTGGCAAAAAACTGAGACAGTCGATTTTCACAAGCTTCTCTCGGTGTCAATTTTTCACCAGCCAAATCATTCGCCATAGACAGGAACAGGTGGTGGATCACTTGGTGCGAGGTCCGGACTATATGGTGGATGCATAAGAACCTCCCAACCAAGCTCTCGGAGCTTCTGTCGAGTCACTATCGATGTGTGAGGCCTGGCGATGTCCTGATGAAACACAATTCCTCTCCTGTTGGCCAAAGCTGGGCGCTTCTGGTCTAATGCTGCCTTCAGACGGTCCAATTGTTGACAGTACAGGTCCGAATTAAGAATTTGGCGGTAGGGGAGCAGTTCATGGTGGGTGATTCCCTGCCAATCCCACCAAACACACAGCAAAACCTTCCTGGCCGTCAATCCTAGCTTGGCCACCGTTTGTGCCTGCTCACTGCCCTTCGACCACGATCGTTTTCGCTTGACGTTGTCGTTGACGTGTTTTATTATATTATACAATGTATATCCACACACAGGCCTTGCCTTTGTGGGATCTTTTTTCGTATTAATATTACTTTTTTCATACTTTTATTTATATTGAGTATTGAAATGCAAAAGAATTTAAAATAAAGAAAAAAATTAAAATAAAAACATAATAAACTTACCGACGAATGTCTCAATTTCGGAAGCGGTGATGTGTTTTTCCAGGAGTTTCCTGTTGTTATGCAGAAGAGCTGTGATGGTGTCTTCCGCCAAAATGTCATACCCAATCTGCTTCTGCATGAAGCCAAAATGTTTTGCTATGTGTTCCTAAAAAAAAACACAAATAATTAATTCTGTTATTTTAACACATTGTAGTCGGGCACTTCGAACAATAGACTTTAGCCTATAGCTGGTGTTTTTCGCGATTAGCGCAAAAATATATCGCTTTCTTAAAATTGACACAATTTCTAAACCAAATAATATTTTCGATTTAAATTTTCAAAGAAATCATATATGACATTTGATTATCAAAAAAAAAATTATAATTTCTTTGATTACATCATAATTTTTAATTAAGTATTCCGTATTTCACAATTTTAGAAGCATTATAAACTCTAAAAAATAGTCTTCCCCTCCGAGGTATATCTGTACAATACTAATACATTCAAATAACAAAATACCAAACAGTAAAAAAAACAGTGCGAGCGGTATGAAAAATAGTCCAATACGTGACTCAAACTAAACAGGAGATTGAGATCGCATAAAAACTCTAGATTTCTGGCGACGCCTTTACATGCAGCACACTAGCCAATCCGGACAAATAACTCAAATAAGACATCTCTAATAATGTCGACAGACTACGGCTGTCCGTAGTCTATATTTAATATAATTTATTTATTAATAATAATAATTTATTTATTATAATTTATTAATTTATTTATATAATTTGGTCCTATAGATGGACCAAATTAATGCTAATTTCTAAAAAAATAGGGGTTAGGCAGCATCTCTCAACACTTGGTGGCACTTTTAGACGGTGCAGGGCTGCAGTACCAAAGCAATCGAAAAACATACCAAATACCCATATATTTGCAGCGGGTGCGAGGTGCAACTTTGCGTGGACCCATGTTTCAAAAAATTTCTTCGAAAAATATTAAAATATTCTGTCCTTTTTGTTTATCTAATGTTTACCTACTATAATTGTGTATTTTCTATATTTTTTTACGCATAACTAATGTATTAAAAAATATAATGATTTTTATTCCGACTAAAATTAGGTGTCTGAAATGGTTCCCACCACGATTATCTTTTTACCTAGAGTATTTTTATTATTTTATTTTTTACATTCATATTATAAAATGGCTTGTTAATAATTTCACGTAAATAATTTGAAGTAATTATAAGGAATAAAATTTGCCCACCAAAGGGTTAAAAGAAATCTTAAAACCTCGTATACAAGTCATCCGTGGCGAAAGTGTTTATCAGACCTTGGAGGTTATCTGCGCTGACACTGATTACCTGATTCTTCCTGTAGTCCTGCTGGCTTATCCTCAGCACGCGGTAGCAGAGGCGGAAGATGTGTTTGTACGGAGCGTGTCTCGGGTCTCCGAGCTCATCCAGCTTCAGGAAAGGCGGCTCCCCATCCGTCTCTTGGAATGGACCCTGAAAGAAAATAATTCAATTCAAGCCACAATCATTGAAATGTAAAGATCGTCAGGAATACTACCGTAGAACGGGGCTACTTGAACTTTAATGTGTTACTTAAGCCTAGTACAAAAAAAATATATTTAGATGTGTATACAATAATGATTGGTCTACAATAATGATTGATCGACATGATTCATTGTTTCCCTGACATATTGTCACAATACATTCATTATTGTAGACCAAATACAGATTTAAATATTTTTTTTGTACTGGGCTCAAGTAACACATCAAGTTCAAGAAGCCCCGTTCTACGGTACTGAAACACGTGTATTCTTGTTATAGAGCAAACAGCGACAAACAGCATTTTTTTCCAATCACAATAAAGTATTTTGCGTTCCTAAACTACTGAAATACGTGGTTTGTTTTTATAGGGCAAATAGCGAATAACAGCATTTTTTTACCATTCGCAATTAAGTATTTTGCGTTCCTAAATATTGTGATAAAAGGATAACTTTACACGCGTGTAACATTTACCATTCTACCCTAGTCTAATTTAAGTGTGTGATTGACAGCCACACACTTAAACTTCGGAAGCATCTCTTTAAGACAAGCGAGTCCAAGTTGAGTAAAGGTAACTTAGGTTAAAAAGACGTACAAAAAAAAATAAAGAAACATAGAAAAGAGGCGAAGTTTTAATGAACTCTTTCAAAGGTATCCTCTCTTACAGTCTCTTTTAGACTTGGTACCTTCTTAGAATTAGTTATATGAAGGTACGATAAATAACATAAAGTCAAGCGAGTCCAAGTTGAGTAAAGGTAGCTAAGTTTAAAAAATCGTACAAAAAAAAAAAAAAAAAGAAAAAAAAAAGTTGTTTTTTAATAAACTCTTTTAGAGACATGGTGTCTTAAAGTCTCTTTAAGAGTTTAGAGGGTGCTCGTCTCTTTAAGATTAAGTGTGTTACATCACCATATTGCGAATATGGAGAAAATAAAGCGGATGCGAATGATACTTTCTTCCTGTGTTCGCTCACGACAGAGAAGGAAAACTTTCTAATCAAATTACCTGGAGGATTTTGAAGATCTGCTTAAGTATATATTGCTCTCTCAGCAATTTCTGCCTGTCCCGATTCGGGTTGACCCCCACCAGCTCCAGCGCCTCCGCCTTGTTGGGCTCATTCTCAAACCCGGCGATGAAATAAACAATGTCCTGCAGCAGATATGTCAGCGCCCTGGAATCGGACACAAACCAATAGTGGAACCAGCATGATTCATTACATGATGGCTAGTTCTCTGTTACCTTATAGATATGTGGGAGGCACCATGGGGTAGTTGAGTAAACGCTCGACTGCGAAACTGGCGTCGCGGGTTCGATTCACGCTAATTGCAAAATGAATTCAAGAAAAGTTTATTTTCAATTTTTCTGGGTTTTTTTAATGTATTTTTCACATTTACCTTCATTTACCAACATTCCCTATCCTTACTATCCTACCTGCAGACAAGCATCTTAAATAGACGCTTTGCAGGTCATTCCTTTAATAATAATAAAAATTTTAAATGTAAGACCTGAAATCGCAAACAAATAAATAGTGGAACCAGCATAGTTCATGCATGATGGCTAGTTCTCTTTTCACATTATTCTTTCTATCCGCCTCGGTAGTGTAATGGTCAGCACACTCGGCTACCTTACTGGAGGTCCTGGGTTCGATTCCCAGGGAGAGGTCAAATAAATATAAGTGATTTTTTCACAGTAATATTTATTCAATATTATTACCCCGGACTAGTACCTGAAGCAGAGGGCTGATCACCTTTCCTTCGTGTGTTAACGATCAAGATAACACTGCGTTTTTATAATGCAGTGCCCTACGCACCATTGTGTGCAGATAAGGGTTTCAAGGTAACAGATGTGGCTCAACGAATCGCGGAACTAGTGGAAATGGGCAGGTCATGTGGCACGTAAGAAGACGAAAAAGGTGCTTTACTGGAGGCCTAGAACAGGACGCAGAAGCGTGGGTAGACCCCAGACAAGATGGTCCGATGACATTAGGTGGCGGGCCTAGAAGAGATTCACGTCCAATAGAGAACTGTGAAAGTCCAAAAGGGAGGCCTCTGTTCAATACTGGACACAAGAAGAAGGCTGAAGTAAGTAGTAAGTAGAAATAAGGGTTTGAAGAAGAAGAAATTCTGTTTAACTTTTGTTTTAAATATGGTACATGTGCTCACTTTCTCTCGTCATGATTGATGGCGCCTTTGCAGATCTTTGAAGACATGGACGACAGAACTTTGCACGCGTCGTTTGCAAAGTCCAAATCGCGCACTTCCGAAGGCGACACGGAGATGATGGCGAACGCCTCCTTGTCCTCCTTCTTGACGGAACATCCCACCTAGAAACGGCAACATTCCATTAGATCTCCCTGATCATTCATAGTACCGCAATATCGGCCCAAAAAGAAAAGGACCATTAGACAGAGGGAATGAGGATGTGAGGAGAAGAACCCAACAGCCCCTCATACTGTAAGTCCTGAAGAGGAGAAGGTGGACATGGTTGGGAGATGTCCTTAGAATGCCACCTGAGAGCATCAACCCCTCATGTCTCGTCTTCAAAGCCGCTGACGACCGTTCACCGACTATACTCAGCGGAACTTTGAGATGCCGGACTGACCTGACCTGGGAGGAAGCTGAGGAGATGGCGCGTGACAGAGTGACTTGGACATGTCTCGTGTTTGCCATATGCTCCACCTACGGAGCGAACATGGAAAAAGAAGAAGAAGAAGACAGAGATACGTACCTTTGACATGACAGGTTTTTCTTCATCTTTGTCAATCGGAATAGAGGTGGAATGGACCCATGTGTGAGTGCAAATATGATGCAACCTAAAAAAAAACAATCATCTCAAGGTACACATAATTATACTACGGAGGAATACAAAAATTCTGAGCCCGTATCTACTATATTTAATATTGATATTCTCATTTTAAAAGTCGAGTTGTAGTAAATACATATCACACAAAGGGGAAGGTTAACCCTTAGAGTGCGAACCGTCGATAGATGGACTCCATTAATGCGTATGAAGTGCGGAGCGTCGGAATACCGACTATTGCGCAATTTGATTTAGGCATCGACCTGTACGGACGTGTCTTAGCGCGCGCATGTATAACGTTTTTAATAAGTTAATAACATTTATAAATAACCATTTAAAATTATTTTGCTGTGAATTTAACATTGATTTTCCTATTTTTTTTTCAGTAAAAGTTTTTTATATCTACCTACAAAATGTCAAATTCGTCAAGTAGTGATGATGAAAAGCAATTAGCAATTTATGCAAAACATGTGAAAATAAGCTCAGCACTATAAGGGTTAAGAACCACTGTCTTAGATGTGATGTCATGGTAAGATAAGGTTGATTTAGGTTAGTTTAGGTTAGTTAAGGTTAGTTTAGGTTACCTGACGTAGCTGCTCTGCGGCACTAGGGAATCGGCTCTTGTCGTCGTTGTAGGATCCAGCTCAAACAGAGTAGCGATCTCTGAAGAGTAGGCCACGGAGACCAGCTGAAAACTGGGATCCGACCCGGCTATGTCACTGCAAAATCAAAGTAAACTTTCAGGCGATATTGCAGTAACTAAACGATGAATGTTAGGGAGAGTGTTGCAACCTGCTTCTATTATCCATAAAGTCATTGAAAAAAATATCTTAGTACATATCAAAGAGCTATTCATAAATGTATAATGAAGATCTGAAATAGATCAAGAGGAGGTAATCGGAGGAGACGGAGGTAAGAGGTCTAAATGAAATATGGAACAAAGGCAAAATAAAGGAATGGGTAAATGATCAAGAGTTTAAACTATGAAAATTGTAAAAAAGTTTTTTTTTTTTTTTTTTCTTTCTTTTTTGTGTGTATATTATGTTAAAATAGACTTTCAAGCACCGTAAATGATGCAGAATGCATCAAAACGCGTTTCACAATAGATTGTATTAAATAGTGATATTTACTTAGTAAAATTTAATTTAAAAATGGACAGATTTTACCACAAAGTGACTGCCGAATCAATTTTGAAAGCTGTCCCACTGCATTCCCTGATCTGATACAGAAGCATCTAGGCTTCCTGACAAACCTTCTCTTGCAAAGCAATTTTTGTCAAATCAATTAATGAAGTTTGTTTGAAGTGTTTCTGTGTTTTGTATCTTAGGTGGGATGTCTTACGGCGTAGTGACTCCTGCTTCAGCGGCCAGATAGTGTCCGGTGGCCAAGTGTTTGAACCTGAACAGCGAGTTCCAATCGCCAGCGCCGCCTCTGCAAGGGTCATGTTGGACAACCTGGCGATAAAAAAAGGCGGAAATATCACAATCAGTCTCTACTTAAGATTCCAGTTGAATGTCACGGTTTAGTATTATATTTCATTCATTCAAACCCTTATCTCCACCCCAATAGTGCATAGGGCACTGCATCATATAAACGCAGTGTTATCTTGGTCATTTTACACATGAAGGAAAGGTGATCAGCCCTCCGCTTCAGGTAGCAGTCCAGGGTGATATTGAATAAATATTAGTGAAAAAATCACTTATATTTATTTTACCCCCCCTGGGAATCGAACCTGGGACCTCTAGAACGGTAGCCGAGCGTGCTGACCATTACACAACGGAGGCGGACAAAAAGTATTATATTTAATCTATATAAATATGGTTTTGAAAGAGATAAAAGCAGATCTGGGTGTGAAATTTTGGTAAATGGGGAAATTATGGAATAGTTCGATGACTTTGTATACTTGGGAAGTATGTTTTCTAGGGATGGAAAGATTGATAAAATATACAGAAAAGAGAGAGAATACTGGGAACAGAGTGAATGGTGCACTAAAATCAGTTATAGCAAATATCAGTATAGCTGTCTCGCTTCACACAGATGTAGCGCGCAGTAGTTGGAGTGAAGTAAATAACCTACCTCAATTTCCCATAGCGCTTTGCTTGAGGTGGCTGCAGTGGCACTGGACCTCCCCGTGGTCCGCAGAAAAACGTGCTGTTGCTTTTTGTACTCATCCATGGTTAAGAATTTTTCCTGCAAAACAAAATAATATCACGATAATTCAATATAAGGACAGATAATAGGGTTTGAAAATGTATGATGAAACGCCTGAATGTTTGAAGAATGAAAAGGGTCTGAAAGATTTTTTTTTTAATGTCTTGTATACTGTAAGAAAATGTAAATATACATAAATACATATGATGAAAATGAAGTGTAAAAAATATTTTGTATTAAATTCAATATAAGAAATAAAAAATTATAATAATAATAATAAAACAGAAAGGCATTCAAATCTCACTGAAAGTAAAACTGTTTTCATAAAATGTATAGCCACAAGTGTTTCCATAAGGAAGAGTGGGGTCGTGTTTTATTCTCTCTGCCTATTCATGTATGGTGTGTCAGTTAGTCAGTATTATAAGCACATTTTTTTATATAGTATTGTTTACTCTGAGTCATATAAAAAAGCATAATTTTAAACACGGTGTTTGATAATGATGCTAAATGCATTAAAACATGTGTCACAATAGATTTTAAGAAATAGTATTATTGATCAAGTAAAATTTAATTAAAAAATGGATAGATATCACTAAAAGGCTTCACATGTTAGCCAATGCTTTTGAAAGTATAGATTTATTTAATATATTGTTTAACTAATATTTATTTAATATTACCCTGGACTGGTACCTGAAGCGGAAGGCTGATCACCTTTCCTTCGTGTATTTAACAATCAAGATAACACTGCTTCTATACAATGCAGTGCCCTATGCACCATTGGGGTGCGGATAAGGGTTAGAAGAAGAATTGTTATCCACCTTGAAGTCTGTACTTTCTCAGCATTTCTTCTCCATGTTATAATGGATAAATTTAAACGTTGTGTTTCACTCTCTCTCGCTGCTCGTTGATAGTGTGTGAAGGAGACGTATATTTACCAGTGCTTACTACATATTTGTTATTTTATTATTATTTTATGTTTAAGACTTTTTGTTTATCTATTAGTGTATTCATTAGTGTATTTTTATATTAGATATTAATAAAATGCAGCTTCTGAAGAGCATTAAATGGAGACGCGGATGCACGTAATTAGTGCAAAACACACATTTCCCCACATCGGGTAATTACGTCTCCATAGTATCTATGTATTATGTTAAAGGCATTAGCCGTTCAATAAATAAATAAATAAATAAAAAGTTGACTATCGAATCAATGAATATAAAGGAATTATGTTATCAATGTGTGAAACTATGTGGGAAATGCACAAACGGAGTGAAGAAAGTCACATTTAATGGGCACAACTCACCTGTTCAGCGTGAAATAACCTCACGACATCTCCGCCTTTCAGAATCTCTTCCTGATTCTCCCGGTGTTCCATGAACAGGGTCACCTTCCAGGAAGTGGACGCATTTACCACGTTAACCTACAAAAAAAGTTCCAACAGAGTAATTCATATTATTTTTTGACATCTCATCAAAGATGAAGAAGAATATGGAAGTCTGGGCATTTACGGGGCTGATGACCGTCATCGGCTGGTTTAAGTGATCACTTTACACACGTGTAACATTCACCAATTCTACCCATTATTGACAACCTCACTACTCAAATTCTTGGAAGTTCTATATATATGAACCAATTAAGAAACCTTGTTCTTGAATCACTAGAACTTCACTAGAGACATCTATTGGTGAGATGTAAAGAAGCTTTTTATCAAGCAGAAAGTCTTATATTAGTATGTGAGGTCCGAATCCTGGATTATAATCACACACATGAGAAACGCCAGAAAATCCCATTTTCATTTTTATTATTTAAGCTTATAATTTGACCAGATAATTTATTTACAATATTTTGAGTGTGTCCAAATACTTGTTCACAAAATCAGTCATCGGCTGGTTTAAGTGATCACTTTACACACGTGTAACATTCACCAATTCTACCCATTATTGACAACCTCACTACTCAAATTCTTGGAAGTTCTATATATATGAACCAATTAAGAAACCTTGTTCTTGAATCACTAGAACTTCACTAGAGACATCTATTGGTGAGATGTAAAGAAGCTTTTTATCAAGCAGAAAGTCTTATATTAGTATGTGAGGTCCGAATCCTGGATTATAATCACACACATGAGAAACGCCAGAAAATCCCATTTTCATTTTTATTATTTAAGCTTATAATTTGACCAGATAATTTATTTACAATATTTTGAGTGTGTCCAAATACTTGTTCACAAAATCAGTCATCGGCTGGTTTAAGTGATCACTTTACACGTGACGGTCGTCAGCCCCGTAAATGCCCAGACTTCCATATTCTTCTTCATCTTTGATGAGGTGTCAAAAAATAATATGAAAATAACTCCTGTAATTGGAGATAATCCAGATTTTGTGAACAAGTATTTGGACACACTCAAAATATTGTAGAGTAATTCATTATTATTTTCTTTATATCTCAAGTGTCAGAATAACGAGGGATAAGTTGCATATAACCGGTCATTAAGGCAAAATAATTCCCCTCATTCCTCTCCCTACAAATATCCAACTCATCCCAGCAAACAGGAACCCAATTATATACAACCTTTTAATTACTTTGTTTAAATTTAACAGAATCAATTTATGGTCAAATAACACATTTAACGTGATTAATAATAAAACGATTTTATTATTTTAACTTAACATTGGCAAAAGCATTGAATTCTATATGCAACGCCATTCCATATTAAAAAAAAAAGCCAAAATAAAAGAATGGGTAAATGATCCAAGAGTTATTACTGTGAAAATTGTAAAATTGTTTCAATTGTTTATTTTTTTCTTTCTTTTTTTTGTTTATACTATTTTAAAATAGATAAAAGTAATGAAAAAAGTATGTAAAAAGAACTCCACTGATAAGACACATAAGGTGGCTTGGTGGGTCTCTGAAAAAAAAATAACATGTTAATTTTGTTTATGAATTTATAAATCTTTGTACAGTGGAACCTCTCATAATGAGCATAATTCGTTCCGGAATATTACTTGTTAAGTGAAACACTCATTATACGAAACATTTTTTGTTTTGACTGGCGCGGAAGTCCTGGCTCACAAGTTAATGTCGTGAAAAAGGGACTTGGCCTTTCTCTGTAACTCGTTATGCGAAATGTGGTTTCGCTGTATATGTATAAACATGTATATTTTCACAAATAAATGAATGAATACAAATGTTTCAAGAATGTCACCATTTCTTCTGGCGATATGTTCGAGAAACTGAAATAATTTGTCTCAGAAAAAGAAAAGTCCATCATCTACATTTTGTCCATAAAGAATCGTGCCCACATAGACCCTGTATGAACACACCACCATAGACACTCACCTCTTTGCAGCCGACATTATCGGGAAGATCATGATTAGCGGAAACATGCAGCACCTGCTGCCCGGCATTCACGGGGTTCAAGATGACCTTGTCACCCACAACGACATTGTCGCCTGGAAAAAAAAACGAGCAAACATGTCATAGGAATTTCAATTAGTTAGGATTCCCAGAAAAGCGCAGATGTGATTGGATGGCAAACCTGTAGATCTCAGTTTGTAAAATGGCAGGATATAGAACCAGGAGCCTTCGTTGCCGTTGGCGTCCAGGTACACCCTCATGGCATTCCTTTCCAGCAGAGCCGGCAGTCTTTTATTAACCTGGAATATTTAAATAGAAGTGAAATTTAATTTTATAAAAAAATTAAATAAAAAGTGTGTGACGTCGACAAGGATGCTTGTTGAATTACTCCACGTGAGTGAAGACCAATCCTTGATTGATTTTGGAGCTAAAATAGGAACATTGTTTTAAAAAATGTAAAGGTGTTGTGGTCCCGGTTAGTGTCGCGGACTCTTAAGTCAACGTTTCTCGGTTCGAACCCACTATACCACAATTTGATACATATTTCTAGTAATAATATGTAGTATGAAATTGAAATATTTGTGTTAATAATAAAAACACAAGTAATTATCTTTTTTTTAAACTTATTGAAAATGCTAATAGTGATTTGATTTTATGAGATAATTGATGAATTTGAAATTAAGGCCAAGATCTCAAGCGTTAAAATCAGAATGCGCTCGGCCGCGCTCAGCGCTGCGTGTATGTTTACGAAGAAAAAAAATTGTTTATTGGATATTTTTTTAGAATATATTTATAGAAAAAAAAAATTATATATTTTTTTAACTCCTCACCTTCCAATAACTCTGAATAAATTCTTTTGAAAACAATTTTGAAGAAAAACTTATTAAAGGAAACACTTGTTTTCATACCACTTGAGTATATTTATGACTACTAATTTCGGAAGCTAAGCTTCCATCCTCAGGTCTTAATGTAAACATTAACAATTTTAACATGTCTTAGTGTAAAATAAGTGAAACTCACAGTTAGGTACTTATTGGACTTGACGTGCAACAATTGGACCACACTTCCATATTGCACCACGCTCCCCAGTAACTTCTTGTTCTCAA
This sequence comes from Brachycentrus maculatus, assembly GCF_059751285.1. Taxonomy (NCBI): domain Eukaryota; kingdom Metazoa; phylum Arthropoda; class Insecta; order Trichoptera; family Brachycentridae; genus Brachycentrus; species Brachycentrus maculatus. The sequence goes on from NW_028280967.1 coordinate 1,021,893, forward strand.
TATCATTCTGCTTCTTCTCAATTTCCGCAGCATGCTGGAAGAAAAATACCAAAATATAATCAGTTTTACAAATCTAGTATTTTGTTCCCGGTGACACAAAAAAGTGACACAAAAAACAATTAAAAACACGTTTTTATTACATGTACTAGATTTACCCAGCTACGCGTTGCTGTGCTATCGAAAATGCAATCGAAAAAAGTAATAGCAGCTGAAAAAGTGATAGAAGCATGCTGTCCGCCACGAGCAACATTTAATCATACGTGTGTTACTGTGTTATGTTTAATAGATGGTGCTACCATTGCGGTCAAAACGGTTTCTATTTCAAAAACATATTTTTACCTGTAAGAGGTATATATAAAACACGTGAATCCAATGTATAAAAAAATATGAAAAAATAAATAATTTTTCTTGAAAAAAGGTAAAATTGCTCTTATTTCTACAAAGGAAAACTTTGATCAGAAAAAGTGTTTTTTCCTTTATTTGTAACATAGGAGATGCCAAAATTTCATATGCAGAAGCCAGACCCAAAAATCATGTTGAACGGTGCAATATGTATTTTGTTTTATTCTTAATGAACAGTTTTATACATGAATGCCTCTCAAATTTTAGATACTTAGTTCTTCTAATAGCATTAAAGTTTTAATTTTAAATATTTGTGTATGAAAAATTAATAATCTCAAAAATTATGCACTAAAATCTCATAAATACTCAATTAATACGATTTTATTTGAAGATAAATATACTTGAAACGAAAGAGAAATAAAACATCATGCGGCAGGAATATACAAAGCGGTAAAATATTTTCGCGTAATGTGTATTAATATTTGGAAAAAAAACAATCAATTCTACGCAAAGTGTAAACAGTCGTCCGTTTAGCGGGGATACTTTCAACAAAAATTTCTATGTTTATGAAATATTATGAACACAAGGGAAATTCGGAGCAATAAATTGGCCCGAGCGACGACTTTATGTATTTTTTTACGAAATAATTAATGATTTACGAGAGCATTCTAACAGTAATATCTAAATTTAACTGCGAGAAAGTGGCTACCGAGAAAATATGGCTTATACTGGAAATTTACAAGTGGGATCATATGAAAAGTCGTTGACTGTTATATGTGTCGCCCACTTTCAAAATCCGCCAGATCCATGTAAGTCCATTTTCCAAAACATGCAAAATTCTCCGGGTAACATTTACGTTTAAAAGATTTGTCTCGATATAAAATGTCCAGACTTTCATATTCTTCTTCATCTTTGATGAGATGTCAAAAAATAATGTGAAAAATAACTCCTTTAATTATTATTATTATCGTTTACCATCGCTTATTATGTACAAGGTGGATTTTTGTTTCTTCTAACCAAATAAAGATGTTTTATTTAAATCTGTGTTGGGAACAGGAGGGATAATCTAGTGTGGGCCAATCAGAAACTTGTCAGCATTTGCTCATTGCTGGAAGCAAACCACGTTGCACTCCTCAGGAGAAGGCAGACTGTTGACTGTCATCAGCAGACCTTCCGTTCCACTAGAAGAGGATTTGGGATTTATTTTATATTACCCTGGACTGGTACTTAAAGTTTTTATTTTATATGGGAGTTGCATATATTATTTAACCTTCTTGCTTATTATGTACAAGGTTTATATATCATTAAGTGGATTTTTACAACATTTTGAGTGCGTCCAAATACTTGTTCACAAATCTGGATTATCTCCAATTATCTCTAACCCTTATCCGAACCCAATGGTGCATAGGGCACTGCATCGTATTGACACAGTGTGTTCTTGATCGTTAATTATATGAAGGCAAGGTGATCAGTCCAGAGTAATATTAAATAAATATTAGAGAGTAAATTCGCTAATATTTATTCTCACTCCCCCTGGGAATCCAGCACGCTAAACACGCTGACCATTACACCACGGAGGCGGATTATTTATGAAAAAGATTATTATTTATGAAAAATATTATTATTTATGAAAAATATTATTATTATTTATGAAAAATATTATTATCTATAAAAAATAACTCCTATAATTGTAGATAATCCAGATTTGTGAACAAGTACTCGGACACACTCAAATGTTGTACTTATATCGCTCACTCCTTTCAACAACGTCAAATATCAAAATACTTGATTTTTCAGATCGTTTTTAAAGTTTAAGAATATAATAAAATGTATTAAAAATTAATATCAAGCCACTTATTGAACTTTTTACTCTGCAACAGATCTTTTTAGGTAAAACCTTAAGGTTTTTTCTCCATTTGAAAAATATTTAGTATATTTAAAAAAATGATTTAACAATACTTCTTTTTAAAATGCAAAAACAATAGTTTCTGCCCTGTAGCGGGTAAATTTTAAGTTTAAAATATGCCGCTTTTGCTGGGATATAGTACATTTTTTGGGCATTCCGAAAACATGCACAACTGAAAATTGACAATTTTTGATATATGACAGTGTTGAAAGGAGTGAGTGATATCACTAGTCTATTTTAGGTTGGTTCCAACATATTTCCTGTAACAATAACCCTGTCCATGTACAAATTTACACTCTGCAAAAGACGTTTAGTGAACAAATAAACATCAGGACATCTCCGGCTATAAATAATCAGATAGAGCTGGTTACAGAGAGCAGTCACTTATAAAATAAAATAAAAACTATGTAATTTTTTCCACATAAATTTCATTTGACCAGCAATTTCATTGTAACCGGCATCATCAGACTGGTGTGACGCTAGACAAAATTCTAAGTTGTATACACAACACAGCAGGAGTTAAAAACCAAGATTTTATGTAATTTTTCTAACAAAATTAATTTAAATTGAATGAGTTTAAGTAGTGAATTATAATAATACAGGCCAAATCTCGGTATTACGAACTTCACGGGACCAAAAAAATATTTCGCTGTAATGAAAATTCGTTACACTGGATGTATAGGATATGACACATTTTAAATTTATTTTGATGCTATATTATACCCACTCTTATTAATAATGATAAAACCCTTATCCGCACCCCAATGGTGCATAGGGCACTGCGTCATATAAACGCAGTGTTATCTTGATCGTTTTTTACACATGAAGGAAAGGTGATCAGCCCTCCGCTTCAGGTACCAGTCCAGGGTAATATTGAATAAATATTACAGTGAAAAAATCACTCATATTTATTTTCACCCCCCCTGGGAATCAAACCCGGGTCCTCCAGAACGGTAGCCGAGCGTGCTGACCATTACACTACGGAGGCGGACAAACTCCACTCTTATTAGAAAATTAAAATTAGTTGTTACTGTTACACTACACCCAATCTTCCAGCCAGTGATCAATACAATATAGGTACCCATCTACCACAGGACATAACATAAATGAAACTATGATTTTCAAACTGTGAGACTTTATTGGAAAACAGAAATTTACAAGCAATGAAAGAAAAGTGAATTAAGAAGCAAGTTCAAATAGGTTTTTAATTTTTGATAAAAAAATTGGGAAATTTTCATATGGACTTCTCAATGCTTTAAATTGAATTGTAAAATCATTTTAAGATTTTGAAAAAAAAGTTCATTACTCTGAGATCGGTTTCGCTACATTGAATTTTGATTTAGTACATTTTATATGTAAGTTTTCCGGGGACGAATTGCAGATTCGTTGTACTGGAAATTTCGTTAATTCGGTATTCGCTACAAAGAGATTTGACCTGTATCACATGTAAGTTATGGTAAAGGTTTTAGGTATGATTTGATATAATTTTATGTTAGAAATGGATTTTGTGTGTGAATTTAAATAATAATACAGTGAAACCTCTATCTATCGTTTTTAAAGGGACCTATTGAAATGAACTATGAATGCGGGAAAACAATAAATGCAGGATAAAGAAGTCAATACACAAGGAGATACGATCGAGTAATGATACCGTCCTCCCAATCTGCATAACCATTAGTAGGTGGAAATTTCATGAATACAAGTTTTAGATGTTAATAAATGTATTGATTAAAAAAATACAAAGTCGAACAGAACCCAAAGATCTTCAGACCTCTTCTGCTGTATCCATGACACAAGCTTTCGATAGTCTGTATTCCACACGTTGAAATATTGTCGTCGAATGTAACAAAATTGAGAAAATTAAAAAAAAGTAAAAAAAAACAGACAAATTATATCAAATACGCAGCATAATTCAAACGGTGAATGTGGTAAAATGGTGGATAGAAACGATCGATGCGATCTATGAAATGAATTCGGGGTAGAAGAAATAATGTCCGCCTCCGTAGTGTAATGGTCAGCACGCTGGGCTACCGTTCTGGAGGATCCGGGTTCGATTCCCAGGGGGGATAAAATAAATATGAGTGATTTTTTCACTGTAATATTTATTCAATATTACCCTGGACTAGTACCTGAAGCGGAGGGCTGATCACCTTTCCTTCATGTGTAAACGATCAAGATAACACTGCGTTTATATGACGCAGTGTTATCACCATTGGGGTGCGGATAAGGGTTTTATTATTATTATTATTAGAAGAAATAAACGACACATCCGGGAAAACGATTATTCGAGGAACGATAGATAGTTTCACTGTACTCACATGCAGCCTTTTGAGAAGTCCCGTGTCCGTGTTGGTCTGCTTGGCCGTGTTCCAGAACTGCTTCTGGGCCGAGTACCGGTTCATGGGACATATCTTGAGCAGGCAATCTGTGGGGAGTAAACAAAACGCGTGTTTATCACCAAGGCGTGTTTATATCACCGGAACGGATTGAAACTACAGCAGATCCATACGTTTGAGGACCATGAAAAGTGAAAACTTTGAGGTTTAAAACATTTTTCTAAACTAAAATGTATGACACACATTTTATAGAAATCAAGTTTTGATTTGCATTTCACAATATAATGTAATTACAAGTACAACAACAACAAAAATATTGACACAAAAAAGATCCCACAAAGGAAGGCCTGTGTGTGTGGGTATACATTTTATTCTAGGTGATAATAAAAGGGTAATCAAAAGTAAAAACTTCGAGGTAAAAAACATTTTTCTAAACTAAAATGCACGACACACATTTTATAGAAATCCATAAAAAGTAAAAACTTTAAGGTTAAAAACATTTTTCTAAACTAAAATGCACGACACTCATTTTATAGAAATCAAGTTTTTTTTACATTATTTTTAATTCTTTTGCATTTCACAATATAATGTAATTACAAGTACAAAAAAATATATATATTATTAACACAAAAAAGATACCACAAAGGCATGGCCTGTGTGTGGGTATACATTTTATTTTAGGTTATAATAAAATAATATAATAAATTTGTCCGCCTCTGTAGTGTGATGGTCAGCACGCTCGGCTACCGTTCTGGAGGTCCCGGGCTCGATTCCCAGGGGAGGTCAAATAAATATAAGTGATTTTTTCACTGTAATATTTATTCAATATTACCCTGGACTGGTACCTGAAGCGGAGGGCTGATCATCTTTCCTTCGCGTGTAAACGATCAAGATAACACTGTGTTCATATGAAGCAGTGCCCTATGCACCATTGGGGTGCGGATAAGGGTTTTATTATTATTTTATTATTATAATAAAAGAATTTTAAAACATTTTTCTGGACTAAAATGCATGATACATATTTTATGGGAATCAAGTTTTTTTTCTTTATTTCAAATTCTTTTGCATTTCACAATATAATGTAATTACAAGTACAAAAAAATATATTTTATTAACACAAAAAAGATTCCACAAAGGCATGGCCTGTGTGTGGGTATACATTTTAATTTATGTTATAATAAAAGGGCACTAATACAAGGAATACAATAGATATCAAAAAATAAAATTCGATTAAAAGTGCTAATATAAACTACAAACATTTGATTTGAACAGAAAACAAAAAATCAGAAAGATGAAAATGAAAATAGTTGGCAAATATTTACTAAATGAGTTATAAATTTAAAAGAAGGTGCTTTCTTTAGGTGTTTCTTTAATAAATAATTTAAGCAAAATTGAAACAAACTTAGGTAATTAATGTCTAACACATCGCTCACTCCTTTCAAGAACGTCATAAATCAAAAATCGACAATTTTCAGTTGTACATGTTTTTGGAATGCCCAGAAAATGAACTTTATCCCAGCAAAAGAGGCATATTTTTAACATAATATTTACACGCTACAGGGCAGAAAGTGTTGTTTTTGCATTTTGAAGAAAAGGTATTGTTTAATTATTTTTTTAAATGTACTAAATATTTTTCAAATGGAGAAAAAACCTTCAGGTTTTACCTAAAAGATCTGTTGCACAGTAAATAGTTCAATAAGTGGCTCGATATTTATTTTAAATACATTGTGTTATATTTTTAAACTTTAAAAACGTTCTCCTGAAAAATCAAGTTTTTTGATTTGTGACGTTCTTGAAAGGAGTGAGCGATATAGTCTTGTTGGAATGAATTAAACAGTTTTGGGGCTATGAAAAATGAGTGTCTATGCGCAAGTCTGGATTTGCAAAAGGGGATTTCTATTAAATTATTCATTCATTTATTATTGGCTAGATCTATTACTATTTTTAGGAAATAAATATTGGAGCACAAAAACATATTTTAGACACTGTTGGTAAAAGATCTCTTGCAGCTCCAGTTCAACTGAATCAAACATTCAACCTATATATATATACACCTATATATGTCCGCCTCAGTGGTGTAATGGTCAGCGTATTTAGCTACCGTGCTGTAGGTCCCAGGTTCGATTCCCAGGGGGGGGTGAGAATAAATATTAGTGAATTTACACTCTAATATTTATTTGATATTACTCTGGACTGGTCCCTGAAGCGCAGAAGTGATCACCTTGCCTTCATATAATTAACGATCAAGATAACATTGCGTCAATACAATGCAGTGCCCTATGCACCATTGGGTGTGGATAAGGGTTGGAGAGAGAGATATGTACAGCAAAACCTCTATCTATCGTTCCCTGAATAATTATTTTCCCGGATGTGCCGAGAAAACAAATGTGCATCTCGCACAACTGCCTTTCAGGTACAATCAAACCATAAAACACATTTAAGACTCAAATGATTCATATGACAAAATTACGTAAACAGTGTATTTTTCGTACCTCTGAATTTCTTGGGAGGGTCGCTGAGGTCTCCAGCCTCTGGGCACACCACGGTCCTGTCATCTACCAACCTACAAAAAAAAACAAGTTTAATCAATCATACATTTTTTTTAATAATTTCATTACTACACTACTAATTTCATTAATTGATTCGGCAGTCACTTTGTGGTAAAATCTATCCATTTTTAATTAATGTCTTACTTAGTAAATACCACTATTTCTTAAAATGCGGTGTTTGAAAATGATGCGGAATGCATCGAAACACGTGTCACAGTATATTTTAAGAAATAGTGGTATTTACTAAGTAAAACATTAATTAAAATCTTTACTACTAGGCACACAGCCTGTGCCACATTGGATAACAGTACCCAAATTCAAACCTCAACTTGACATGAAACATGTATCATTCATTGACCAAGTTTCTCCAGGGTATGCTTGGCTACAACAGTTTAGAAACTAGAAGGAATGTATGTTTGACAACGTATTTTTATCAATTGTTGCGCGTTATGATTAATAATCCTGAAACTATCCGGAGCACTAGTCTGTATGTTCCCAATAGTTACCTAAGACAGCGTCGGCATAGATTGTTTCACATTCCTATACACAGGACCAACCTGCCGTAGAAATGGTTATGCCTGTAGAAAGAGGTACCGCTATGCTGAACTATATTACACTGGATATTGGTCTGTTCCCTGTGTCTGAGGGAGTATTCCAAAGCAGGATTCTTCTACATTTATTTTCTTTATTTTAAATTATTTTTGCATTTCACAATATAATGTAAATACAAGTACAAAAAATATATCGTAGTCGTACAGGAGAAAGTGACTAACTACCAAAACGTAAAATGTTCAGGAGGGCCATTTAAGTCACTATTGCTTGGCAAGAAAATAAACATCAATGCAGTTTAGTCATTTTTAACTAGTCAATATATTATACTTCCAAGTTTGAAATCTGTTGGGATTTTTTCAGGGCAATATTAAGCTAGTAATATATCAAATAGTCAATGATCATGTTTCTGTAAAACAATGCACTTGGTCCCTTTCTCCTGTATGACTACGATATATAGTATAATACAAAAAAATATCCCACAAAGGCATGGCCTGTGTGTGGGTACACATTATATTTTAGGTTATAGTAAAGAGCAATGGCAAGAATACAATAGATGTTATCAGAAATAAAATTAGATTAAGGGTAACATGGCAATATTGCTGTCAAGGAGTAAGGAATGATGTCAGCCAATGTATACCCGCCATGTTGCATGGAGCACGTGTACTGGAAAACAACCGGCAACCTGCACTTCCTCCCCGTATTGAGACCAATGTAGATCATACATAAAGTCGTATTGCGCTTGTGTTGTGAAATAAATCTTGTGTTACAAACCTTAAGTATTTTTACTAACAAACAACAACGGCTGTTACACATTATATTTTAAGTTATAGCAAAGGACACTGGCAAGAATACAATAGATGTTATCAGAAATAAAATTAGATTAAAAGTGTCAATATAAACTACAAATATTTTTGGTTGGTCGGAAGATATAGCTTTTTAGCAATAAGCCCGCCAATGTACTTATTTATTTTCTGTACATGAAGTTTAGATAAATAAATATTTCATTTTTACATAAAACAAAATCAAAAAGATGAAAATGAAAAAAGTTAGTATCTGCATCTCACTTCAATATTTTTCCGTAAAAATGGGAAAATGATACATATTTCATATCAGGTTAAGACACCTTCAAAATTGACATCTCATCTATGGGGTAAAGAATCCAGTATCCAATACGATAATAATATAAACCCTTGCCAGTCCAAGGTCCAATTTCATTCAACATGGATCTTTTTCCTAGTAGGTACCATGTCGAATGTCATTGGACATTTTATTATCATTAGTATCATTAAGTTAAAATGCAAGGTAACTTTTTTTTTCACTTGCATCAATTACAACAGTATGTGGAGCAGAGGACAAATGATTTTTGCCCATTGGATTTCCTGGAAGGGATACATAAGAGTCGTTTTAGGGGCTGACTTGGCTCACGCAGCGCTGCACAGTCACCGAACTTAAATTCACATCAACAGTTACTAACTGTCATTTACACCAATACCAAATCCAATTCTAATATTTTTAATTAGAATATAACGAGGCATCTATTAAAAAGATAAAGATCCACTAAAATATTACAATTTACCCATATTATCAAAGAAAGAGTCTTCTTAATAAAAGCTTTCACATTTTTGTTGAAAAAATCACGGCCTGCTGGGTACGGCCATATTAATACCTTCCGGCATTGAAAGGGTTAATGAAAAAAATAGTTTCCCTCTAAATACTGTAAATCTATTGTGGACCTGGTGGAATTTTTTTTTGGGACCGAAAAGGGTTAGTATTGTTAAGAGGTAATCCGTATGACAGTCATCAGGGTTTCAAATGATAGATAACATTTCATAGAAGAATCGTCACATTAAGTATCGGTACATATGGGACCTGAACCTACCCGAGAGTGCTCAGGAACCCGCTGACGCTGCCTTCCGCGTACAGGGAGACTATGTCCCCGAGGTGCAGGAAGCCCGCGGAGCAAATCAGGGCGTCCCCCATGGTCAGCAGTTCAGGACACCCTGGCGCAAAGGACCCTGGAACACAGTGACACTTGAGAGATGACGCTGAGATGTCAATATAAATATATATAAACATATAAAGTTACTGTGATAAGATTGAATTTGTTGACGAATTTGAATATTTGGGTATATGTATAGCTAATAAGTTCAAATGGGATTCTTATATCGCTCACTCCTTTCAAGAACGTCATAACTCAAAAATCGTCAATTTTCAGTTGTGCGTATTTTCGGAATGCCCAGAAAATGTACTATATCCCAGCAAAAGCGGCATATTTTTAACTTAATATTTACCCGCTACAGGGCAGAAAATTTTGTTTTTGCATTTTGAAGAAAAGGTATTGTTCATTATTTTGAAGAAAAGGTATTGTTTTATAATTTTTTTTAAAAAATAATTATTTTTCAAATGGTGAAAAAACATTCAGGTTTTACCTAAAAAGATCTGTTGCACAGTAAAAAGTTCAATAAGTGGCTTGATATTTATTTTTAATACATTTCATTATTAAAAATAAATATCAAGCCACTTATTTTTAAAGTTTATAATATAAATATAATATAAACTTTAAAAACGATCTCCTGAAAAATCTAGTTTTTTGATATTTGACGTTGTTGAAAGGAGTGAGTGATGTGTGTAATGGGTGAATTGTATGAATTTTGTTTCAATCGCGACATATTGTGTAATGTGACCATTCCAGATAACATACTTCATGTGATAGGTGTGTTATGTAAAAAATGCCTATTCTCGGATACAACAAGTAACGGTTATAACGAGCAAATTCAGTCGGTCCCTTCATCCTCGTTATAACCGAGTTCGACTGTACGTTAATAATTTTTCTTTTAAATAAATGTATACAATTTATGAAAATAAAATAAATTTATAAAATAAAAAAAATGTATAACATTTTGAATATTTAAAGCTTTGTGGATTATTGTAATATATTATTTGAAGAAATAAAATTTGTTTTTTGATCCACACACTTTTATTATTATAAACCAAGTAGTTTTGGCAACAACCTCTTGCCCTCTTCAGGGTTTGTTTTATAACTTTAAAAAACAAAGTTATAAAACAAACCCTGAAGAGGTTATTTTATTTCTCCAAACTTACTTAGTACCTAAACATCCTGCCGCTTTGCCTCAGGGGTAGGCAAAGAGAATAGAACGCCACACCAAACTCTCTTTGCAAACAACCTTCGCCTCTTCCACATTCATGCAACTCCTCATACATACTCGCCGATTATTCTGACTCCTGACCTGACCACTTCCAATATTTTCATATAATATCCAATACATTTATATTTCTTTTACAAGGCATTAGGTTCGCACTACCCAGGACGACCACTACTGACAATTCGTCGGCAATTCTCGTCTGAACTCGGGGACGCGGCCTGACTCGGGAGGATGCGAGGGAGCTGGCGGCCGACAGAAAAGCCTGGAGACAGTTTGTGGACTCCGTATGCTCCACATAGGGAGCGATATGGTTTAATTAAATGAATCGATTTTTTTTTGATATTCGATTTCAGAAAAATAATTTTCCCTAAATCGACTTTAAATTTGCTTGTTAAAATGAGGACTAATCCAGTATGCGAAACCATAATAATCGACATTTTCCATAAATCGTTTTTTTTCATTGCAAACAATTGAAACAAATGAAAAATCAAACAATTCATTTCTATAAAATAAATTCATACTGTCGAAAATATTGACAATTGACAATCGAGACGTACGAAAGTGGTAAATTCAAGAAATACGTTTTTACAAGAACCCAAATTTATATTGGAAAATCGATTTACGAAAATTAAAATTCGGTCACTGATTCAAATTCAAAAAGTCCATTTTCCATGAACCGATATTCATATCGTCAAAAATATTTCATGGTTATCAACTCCTGCCTTCTTTTATATATAACATAACAATTTGTATAGCCTCTCACCAGTCTGATGATGTCGGTAACGACGAAACCCGGTCGCTGGTCAAATAAAAAAGTGGATAAGCTAAAAATATTGGTTTTAATCTAATAATAAATTAAAAATGCAATTCCATCACGAAGTGTCAGTGGATAATATAAATCTGTCAAAAATATTGACAATTCAAAATGGAGACATTTTAGGATTTTTACGGAGTGTGTGGAAGTTTTTGGTGAGAGTATTTTAATGTTTTTAATGTTTTTGAATTAAAGTAAACCCTGATGATGACAAGGTTCTTGTCGAAACCGGTAGGTTAAATTGTATTAATAAAAAAAGTGGTGAAAATATAGTTGATTAATTTTATAAACGAAATGGAGACGTTCGAAAGTCATAAATTCAAATTTAGAATAATTAAATATTGTTAAATTAATTTATATTGTAAAAACTATTCTAGTTCGAAATTCACTCACTCGAAAATGAACCAAACTCTAATGGCGTTTGTGCACTACACGGAATTTTACCGTCCGGCAGCCCGGTTTTCATAAATAAAAGCGCCTACGACAGTTTAGCGTGATCGAATTTACGCGCAACGAATTTCACGCACCGATCAAGAGATCCGAAGAAAGATGGACAAAAGCACAAGCCAATCCAAGCCAATCATCGTTCATCGTTTTATCACGCTAACTGAAGTGCCGGACGGCAAAATTCCGTGTATTGGACAACGCCCTGAGGGCGATTGTCCACTACCCGGAATTTTACCGTCCGGCAGTCCGGTTTTCAAAAAAGAAAGCGACTACGACAGTTAAGCGTGATGGAGTTTACGTGTTCACGCACCGATCAAGAGCACCGATCCGAAAAAAGATGGAAAAAACACAAGCCAATCGTCGTTTTAAAACGCTAACTGACGTGCCGGACGGTGAAAATCCGTGTAGTGCACAAACGCCCTACTGTCAAAAAATATTACATACTCTGAGACGCCCAAAACTTCTAAATTTGAATTCAGCCTCCCGACATTCTGGCGAAAATGTGAATTTTCTTCGAACCGCGTTCAGAATTTTGAAGAGTGTGTATTCCAGAATATTCTCAATAATAGTGTTTACATTTGCGGCTAACTGACAAGCACTATGTGGGCTTTAGGAGAAAAGCTATGAGCTAAAGTGCCGACACTGCCATGTCGCTCACTCCTTTCAAGAACGTCATAAATCAAAAATCGTAAATTTTCACTTGTGCATGTTTTCGGAATGCCCAGAAAATGTACTACATCCCAGCAAACGCGGCATATTTTTAACTTAATATTTACCCGCTACAGGGCAGAAAGTGTTGTTTTAGCATTTTGAAGAAAAGGTATTCTTGAAGTTTTTTTAATTTTTTTTTTTAAACCCTTATCCGCACCCCAATGATGCATAGGGCACTGCGTCATATAAACGCAGTGTTATCTTGATCGTTTACACATGAAGGAAAGGTGATCAGCCCTCCGCTTCAGGTACCAGTCCAGGGTAATAATATTGAATAAATATTACAGTGAAAAAATCACTTATATTTATTTTACCCCCCTTGGGAATCGAACCCGGGACCTCCAGAACGGTAGCCGAGCGTGCTGACCATTACACTACGGAGGCGAAAAGAGGCGGCTTTTTAATATACTTACTACATTTTTTTCAAATGGAAAAAAAAACCTTCAGATTTTACCTAAAAAGATCTGTTGCACAGTAAAAAGTTCAATAAGTAACTTAATATTTATTTTTAATACATTTCATTTTATTCTTAAACTTTAAAAACGATCTCCTGAAAAATCAAGTTTTTTTATATATGACGTTGTTGAAAGGAGTGAGCGATGTATCCAAATATAACAGCTACAGTGAAGAATCACATCACAAACTATCCGTGAGAATTATCAAAGATCTATGGAAATCATTAAAATCTTCATCAATAACACTACATCAAAGTTTTGCAGTGCCCTATGCTCTAAAACGTGCGGATGGGTGCTAGTAGAAGAAGAATAACTGAACAGGAATATCGAATCCATTTTTTTATTATTAATGTATATTATTTAAATTAAACACTTGTATAAAGTACCACTTAATGTGTTTTATTTTATTACACACGACTAGTTTCGAAAACTACAGATGTTTTCATCTACAGATGAAAATGAATACTAACGAGCAAAAAAAAATCAGGTATTCCACACATATATAAATTACAGCTAACTAAACAAAATCTACTACTACTACTACTACTACTACCATCACGCCGTTTCCCCGCAGGGGTAGGCAGAGAGGATGGAACGCCACACTCTTCTGTCCTGACATACACTCCTAGCCTCCTTCACATCCATACATCTAGTCATACATGCCCTCCGATTACGCAGACTTTTGACACCGCCAGATTTCAGGTTCTGATTGATCTGATCGTGCCAAGTCTTTTTCGGTCGTCCACGTTCTGTTTTCCCTCTCACATTCGCCACATATATTTTCTTAGTCATTCTCTCGCTATCCATTCGCTCCACATGTCCATACCATTGCAAAGAGCTCTTTCTAATCTTTTCAATTATTCCTCGTTCAGCCTTACATTCCTTTCTTATATCGTCGTTTTTAATTCTGTCATACAATGATTTTCCACACATTCGTCTGAGGGAGCGCATTTCAACAGCATTCACTCTGCTTTCATCCTTCCTTTGCCAGTTCCATGTTTCGCTTCCATACATTAGTGTCGGTACTAGCACGCCGTTGTGAACCGCTAGCTTGGCTTCCATGGACATGTTCTTATTCCCAATCACTCTGTTAAAAGCACCATTTATTCTATTCCCTGCATTCACTCTTCTCTCAATATCCTTATCCACTTTTCCATCCCTTGTGAACATGCTTCCTAGATATAAAAATTCTTGCACCTGTTCTAAATTGGAGATAATCCAGATTTGTGAATTAGTATTTGGACACACTTGAAATGTTAAATAAATAAATTAACTGATCAAATTATATGCTAAAATAAAAATAAAATAAAAAAGATATTATCTAGCGTTTCTCGAGTATGTGAATATAATCAAGGATTCGGACCTCACATACAAATGAAAGAGTTTCTGCTCAATAAAAAGCTTTTCTCATCCCACCATAGATATCTCTAGTGAAATTATCGTGAATTCAAACAATTTGTTTCGAGTTTGATCAATATATCTAGAAGTTCCAGGAATTTGAGTAGTGTGGTTGTCAATCATGGGTAGAATTGGTAATCGTTACACGCGTGTAAAGTGATCACTTAGACCAGCCTTTGACGGTCGTAAGCCCCGTAAATGCCCAGACTTCCATATGTTAATTAATCCAAAAGTTATTTTCGTCTTTAATTAATCAAAATCGTTAATTAATCCAAAAGTTAATTTCGTCTTTCTTTTCTTCATCTATGTTGAGATGTTAAAAATTATATATAACGGAAAAAGTTGATTTCGTCTTTAATTTCCTTTTTTTAAACTACCAATAAAATAGAGTTTAACCTTTAAACTCTACAAAAGAAAAACGCTCTAAAAATAACTAAACGTGTTTCATAAATAGCCGAGCGTCGTTTAAAATTAACTAAACGTCGGCGGTTGAAACAAAACTTCACTGTTACAAAGGAATCCACCGCAAGAATTCCAACGATTTGAGTAAGAAAAAACTTAAAATAGATAAAAGTCTATCACGAAGTCAATTGATCGGTAGTAACAAATTATCTACCATGTAGTTAAAATTCTACAGGTATTTTTTTAAGTATACAAATTCAAAATTCGCCGTGTGGCATGTTGCGCCATCTTGTTGAAACCACATCAATGCCATTCAACTGAAGTACGAAGAAGTCAGTAATCGTGGTTCTGTGGCGCTCTCCATTGACCGTAACATTCTGGCCGGCATCGCCTTTAAAAACATATGGGCCAATGATTCCACCTGCCCATAAAGCACACCAAACAGTGACTTTTTATTAATGTAAGGGCGTCTCGACAAAGGCTTCTGGGTTTTCCCCACTCCGAATTCGGCAACTCTGCTTATTGACATAGCCATTTAACCAAAAATGTGCCCCATTGGTGATCAAAATTTTGCGTTGAAAAAGAGGATCCAGCTGAATATTGTTTTCAACCCATTCACCGAACCTACGACACGCCTAATGGTCATTCAGTCTATTCATGGTGAAATGGCAAAACGTACTGACTACAAATCAACTGTCAAATTGACAGTTGATGTTGACTTGATTTTTAAACTAGCAACATTGTTTCTACAGACTTTAACGAGATAAATAATAAATAAAATAAAAATAAACCCTTATCCGCAACCGATGGTGCATAGGGCACTGCATCATATAAACGCAGCGTTATCTTGATCGTTAACATATGAAAGAAAGGTGATCAGCCCCCCGCTTCAAGTACCAGTCCAGGATAATAGTGAATAAATATCAGAGTGAAAAAATCACTTATATTTATTTGACCCCCCCCCCCTGGGGATCGAACCCGGGACCTCCAGAACGGTAGCCAAGCGTGCTGACCATCACACTATAGAGGCGGACAAATAAGTCTATTTAAAAATCCTTTGTACAAGTGTGTCTAAATTAAGACAGAGTCGAAAAAATAAAGACCATCTCAATCAACAGATAATGTAATTTAGTGATTTTTTTCTCTGCTGCCAGATTTATTAATAAACATATTTACATAATATGTTACATATTTACAGATTGTGTATGAACAGTAAAGTAAACTACATAAATAAACAGTGGGCGTGTTACATCCATTCAAATCGATGTTTACCGAATGAACGTAGCGAAGAATTCACGAGAACCGGCCGCGATCGGGCCACAAATTGGTTTCCAAGATATCAAAACATAAGGTTGCACTGTCGAGTCGGTATGCTCAGTTCTAGATAATGATAACTCAAATGGCTCAAATAGACCAGAGCGACACAAATTGGTGTACGAGATATCAAACATAAGGCAACGAGAGGTTCTAGATAATGATAACTCAAATGGCACAACTGGACCAGAATGACACAAATTGGTGTCCGAGATATCAAAGATAAGGCAGCGAGAGGTTCTAGATAATGATAACTCAAATGGCACAACTGGACCAGAATGTCACAAATTGGTGTCCGAGATATCAAATATATGGCAGCGAGAGGTTCCAGATAATGATAACTCAAATCGCACAAATGGACCAGAACAAGGTAACGCGTTGACATCCCATTGTAATCGATGCCCGGGGGTAAGTCAAAAGAATATTTTAGACCGCTAAAAGTTCCAGTACAAAAATATTTAGATCGTGGTATCGATCGAAGTATCGTGACAATAAAAGTCACCTATCAGGGAAACAATGAATCATGTCGATACGTTCATTATTGTAGACCAAATACAGATTTAATTTTTCTTTGTATTGGGCTCAAGTAACACATGAAAGTTCAAGAAGCCCCGTTTTACGGTACATTTTTTTATTCAATTTAATTCAATTTCTATACATTTATACATATGGCAAACTTATAATTTTAGTTACGCTGCGCCTGTCCAAAAAAGAGACTGAGCTCTTGTGCTTGGAGAGGGACTTACACTCAAGGTTTAATGTTTTATTTGGTTAATGGTATAATAGTCTTTTTCTTTTCTTTTATATATATTTTAAAAAGATTTACATGAAATGGGCATTTTTTTTAATTTTGAAATCTTCTATTTTCTTATTTGATCTCTCAGAAGAATATGCGACAAAACGATGTATGATAAATGTGCGAATAGTGAAATAAGGAAGGAATGCAAAGCTGAGATAAGCATTATCGATAAAATTAAGAAAGGTGTGTTGAGATGGTTTGGACTTGTGGAACGAATGAGTGAGGAAAGAACGGTAAAACGGATTTATGAGGCGAATGTTAGTGGGAAAAGAAGCAGAGGAAGACTGAGAAAAACATGGCACGATCAGGTATGCCAAATACTTGAAAGTGGTCAGGTTAGGAGTCGTAACAATCGGCGGGTATGTATGAGGAGATGCATGAACGTGGAAGAGGCGAAGAATGTTTGCAAGGACAGAGTGGTGTGGCGCTCTATTCTCTCTGCCTACCCCTGCGGGGAAGCGGCGTGATGGTTAGTTAGTTTAGTTATTTCTTTAGGGGTAAAAATATAAAATATATAATTTCATGGTTGACGCATGTTAAGGAATGACTTATTGAGCGTCAAAGGTTATTAAAACTACGTTACGGAAACTAAAACTACGTATTGTTACGAGAAACATAACTAAAATCCTCTATCACATTTTTTTTCTTAAAAAAAAACTATGTCGTCACGTTTTCTTGGTGATGTTTCATCTAGAAAGGCAAAGGTCACAGTTTTCAATATTTTCTATTTATAGATATTTACAGCAGTAAATATATTAAAATATAATAAATTATATACTATTTACAGCAGTGTCGGGTTGTGGTCCCGTGGTTAGTGTCGCGGACTCTTAAGTCAGAGTTTCTCGGTTCGAACCCACTCTACTACAATTTGATACCGATTTCTAATAATGAGCCGCTTAGGCTCACAGAAATAGTATGAAATTGAAATATTTTTGTAAATAATTATACGTCCGCCTCCGTAGTGTAGTGGTCAGCACGCTCGACTACCGTTCTGGAGGTCCCGGGTTCGATTCCCAGGGAGGGTCAAATAAATATAAGTGATTCTTTCACTATAATATATATATTTATTTAATATTACCCTGGATTGGTACCTGAAGCGGAGGGCTAATCACCTTTCTTCGTGTGCTAACGATCAAGATAACACTGCGTTTATACAATGCAGTGCCCTATGCACCATTGGGGTGCGGATAAGGGTTTGAAAAAGAATTATACACAAATATTTATCTTTTTAATAAAAAAAAGACATAATACCTCCCCTCGTATAAACAAACAACAAAATGACATCTAAACACAGATTAACACAATGTAAAAGTCTAGGTATTTACAGGGCTTACAATCTGTCATAAGCTGGTTAAGTGATCACTTTATGCATGTGTAACGTTCACCATTCTACCCGTGATTGACAACCACACTACACAAATTTTTGGAACTCATATGCATATCATATAATTCACACGTCCCTTAATGTGTGAGTTCGCGGCAGTATCTAAGGTTGATTCAAGTAAGCTTTTCATTTAGTAGCGACCCTTTTATTTTGAAATGTATGCTAGATTCTTTCCAAATTATTTTACGTACTGGGAGACGCACGAAAACGCGGTTATTTTATTCACAACAATATTGCATATAAATTATCATATCATCCATAATATGAAATATCCAGTGTTAAATATAATAAAATAATAAAGCAACATGATATATTTATACCGTTGAAGAAAGTTCATTCTCTATCAAACATGATTATAAAAATGTGCCCTCGGCACAGAATAACCCAGTGACTTCTCATTATAGTAAATGTACAATTGTTTTTATGTGTAAAAATATGTTAAAATCAAATCAATTACAGTTAAATTTTGTGCTTTACAATAGTGTACATATTGAAAAAAAAAATAATATTAAATAATTAATAAAAATTTACAATAGTGTAGATATTGAAAAGGAATTAATATATTTTTTTAAATTCATTCATTTTACCACACGAAAAACTTCACGCAGGAAACTTTAGGACCTTCCTGCGTAAATGAGATAGTAATATTATTCTAATGTATGAAAGAATAACTATACGGACGAGCGACCTTGTCGTCCGTCGTGTCGCGTCGGCCCTGACACGTAACGTGTCGCACTGTCTCCGTGGGTACAGACCTTAAACGATTTATGAAGAAAAATACTGGACCAAATGCATGATTTAGATCAAAAATAATATTTTCGAATAATGCTAAAAAAATACGTACAAGGGAAAACCGACAGAGCCTATATTTTGGGGGCGTGTCTGCAGCTAAAGAAAAAAATTGAAAGGACTTTTTTTCTTGAAAGAGATCTTTCTCGAAAATCTTTCTTCAGTTGATTTGTTTGCGTTTGGCGGGAATCGAACCAGCGAAGCGACTTCAACTTCCCAGTTGGGTTACTCAACAACGTTATAGCACACGGCCATAAGCTCCTCTCGTGATCAAACATTTGTTCTCTACATGAGAGAGTACGGCTATTATCCTTGGCTCTACCCGACCGAGTTTCTCCAGGGTATGCTTGGCTACAATAGTTGAGAGACTAGAAGGAATGTGTATTTGATTACGCATTTTTATCGATTGTTGCGCGGTATGATCGATAATCCTGAAATTATCCGGAACATTGGTCGGTATGTTCCCGATAGTTACCTAAGACAGCGTCGACATAGATTGTTTCACATTCCTATACACAGGACCAACCTGCCGATGGTTATGCCTGTAGGAAGAGCTACCGCTATGTTGAACAATATCTCATTGGATATGGATCTGTTTCATGTGTCTGAAGGAGTTTTCCGAAGCGGGATTCTTCTACACCTTTAGCAATAGTTCTAGCATATTTTCGATTTTTGTATGTATTGTAATGTATACGCTTTAAATTTTTTGGTTTATAATGTATATCGTAGTCGTACAGGAGAAAGTGACCAACTAACAAAACGTAAAATGTTCAGGAGGGCCATTTAAGTCACTTTTGCTTGGCAAGAAAATAAACATAAATGCAGTTAGTCATTTTTACCAAGTGAATACATTATACTTCCAAGTTTAAAATCCTTTGGGAGTTTTTCAGGGCAATATTAAGCTAGTAAGATATCAAATAGTCAATGATCACGTTTTTGTAAAAAATGCACTTGGTCACTTTCTCCTGTAAAACTACGATATGTTAATTGAAAATAAATAAATTGATAATTGAATTGAAAAGTTAGGGTTAAAGGAAGAAAGATGGATCTTTCCATGGATCGCTATGAGAATTTAAGCTTCTCTGCGCTTCTTTTTGTAAGAACCATTGAACTTTTCACTGTGCAACAGATCTTTTAGGTAAAACCTGAAGGTTATTTCTCCATTTGAAAAATATTTAATATATTTATAAAATAATTAAACACCATTTCTTCAAAATGCAAAAACAACACTTTCTGCCCTGTAGCGGGTAAATATTAAGTTAAAAATATGCCTCTTTTGCTGGAAATTTTAAATTTTCTGGGCATTCCGAAAACATGCACAACTGAAAATTGTCGATTTTTGATTTATGACGTTCTTAAAAGGAGTGAGGGCTAGGTATATGAACCAGTTTTAGAACTTCACATCTATTGGTGAGATGAAAAGAAACTTTTACTGAGCAGAAACTCTTTTATTAGTATATGAGGTCCGAATCCTGGATTATAATCATATGCATGAGAAACGCAAGAAAATATCATTTTCATTTTAATTATTAAAGCTTATAGTTTGACTTGATAATTTATTTACAACATTTTGAGTGTGGAAGTTCTATATACATGAACCAGTTTTAGAACTTCACTAGAGACATCTATTGGTGAGATGAAAATAATGTTGTAAATCTAGAATGTGTTTGAGTTGGCCAAAAGCCGCCCAACTCAGTCCTGGTTGCCCACTGCAGGGTTAAAATCAAACATCTCGAGACTAATTTATTACCGGGGCTACGTTCGCGAAACGTGTTATTTTATTTGGTAAATATCGGACGGGATACAACATATAACAAATCGCGCAGCGGCTTTTACAGCGCCGTGAATATTATTTTTATTGTGTTCCTAAATATTTATCGGCGAGTGTGATCGCCGAATGGCCGGATTTAGCGATTTCAATGTCAGATACGAATAGTGATGTCCAATCACCGTAAATTCACAAATCGAAACATCGATTTTCATACATCGCTCACTCCTTTCAACAACCTTATATCTCAAAAAATCGTAAATTTTCAGTTGTACACGTTTTCGGAATGCCCAGAAAATGTACTATATCTCAGCAAAAGCGGCATATTTTTAACTTAATATTTACGAGCTACAGTGCAGAAAGTGTTTATTTTGCATTTTGAAGAAAAGGTATTGTTTAATTATTTTTTAAAATACATATATACATAGTATTTTTCAAATGGAGAATAAACCTTAATGTTTTACATAAAAAGATCTGTTGCACAGTAAAAAGATTAAGTGGCTTGATATTTACTTTTAATACATTTCATTTTATTTTTAAACTTTAAAAACGATCTCCTGAAAAATCAGGTTTTTTGATATATGACGTTTTTGAAAGGAGTGAGCGACACCCACCTAGATCAACACTGTATCAACTCAAAAATTATGATCTTTTTTTTTAGATAATCACTTATTCGGATTCTACAAACGAAGACGCATATATCAATTTATCCGATTTGTCAATATCTTATTCTTCAAAATATAGCGCTATATGTTACTTTTGGTGAAAAAAAGAGTTCGATTCTCTCTGCCTACGCCTTCGGGAAGAGGTGTGATAGTTAGTTAGTTAGTTAGTATAAAATATTTAAATGTAAATATTCTTCAATATGCATTGGTCCATTCATAAAAGAAAACAGGAAACTTGTATTACATAAGGCGACATCACTATACGTTTTTCGTCTCCCAGAAAAAACTGTTTTTTTGAGTTGATACTCTTTTGATCTAGAGGTGCGATATGAATTGCTATTCCGGATTAACGTGGTAATAAAAATAGGGTTTGTTAAAAGCAATTATTAACAATTTTTCATCAATGTTCTATCATTATTATAATTATTCAGATACTGAATTATCTACCCAACGGAAGATTTAAAATATAACTACCTCTCTATATGAACCTTCATCCGCACCCGATGGTGCATAGGGTACTGCATCATTTAAACGCAGTGTTGTCTTGATCGTTAACCCATCAAACACTCTAATATTGAACAAATATTAGAGTTAAAAAAATATACATATATATGTATATATATATATATATATATATATATATATATATATATATATATATATATATATATATATATATATGTATATGTATATATATATATATATATATATATATATATATATATATTTGTATATAATTTCTAACATAAATTTGGAGTCACTTTGCTAATAAATATATATATATTTAAATATATATATATATATATATATATATATATATATATATATATATATATATATATATATATATATATATATATATATATATATATATATATATATATATATATATATATATATATATATATATATATATATATATATATATATATATATATATATATATATATATATATATATTTAAATATATATATATTTATTAGCAAAGTGACTCCAAATTTATGTTAGAAATTCTGGATTTCACTTCACTTTTCTTACTTGCTCCAGGAGTTATTCATATCAAAATCCAAAAATTCGAGATGAACCTACATACATTTATTACTTTGGCAAAAACTTACTACAACCATAAATGTTGTCGAAGTGGTTGCATGCCCAAGAAATTTTCCATTGAG
Source organism: Brachycentrus maculatus (assembly GCF_059751285.1). Classification (NCBI taxonomy): domain Eukaryota; kingdom Metazoa; phylum Arthropoda; class Insecta; order Trichoptera; family Brachycentridae; genus Brachycentrus; species Brachycentrus maculatus. Next base: position 1,044,860 of record NW_028280967.1, read on the forward strand.
CGATAAAAAAATCACAATTGGCAACAATAAAAAACACCTAAAATGTGAATTTGACTGGTTTTGATTTCAAGACACGTGCCTGAAAGGTTGTACGTATTATTAAAACATTCTGATTTTATAGACTAGTATTCTGATGTCTTGTCGTTTGAAAACGTGTAATATTCATTAATATTTTATGAGATTATTTATATTAGAAATTCAAATTAATTAAGCATGAAAAAAACATGGCACGATCAGGTATGCCAAATACTTGAAAGTGGTCAGGTTAGGAGTCGTAACAATCGGCGGGTATGTATGAGGAGATGCATGAACGTGGAAGAGGCGAAGAATGTTTGCAAAGACAGAGTGGTGTGGCGTTCTATCCTCTCTGCCTACCCTTGCGGGGAAGCGACGTGATTGTAAGTTAGTTAGTTAAATTAATTACGAAATTTAAAAACATGATAGTTTTTTATTTATTTTAGAACACAACGTCAGTGGAAATTTAAAATGCATAGGCATAAATCCGAAAATCAATAGTTTTAACCCTAAAATAAATATTAGTGATTTTTTCACTGTAATATTTATTCAATATTACCCTGGACTGGTACCTGAAACGGAGGGCTGATCACCTTTCCTTCATGTGTAAACGATCAAGATAACACTGCGTTTATATGACGCAGTGCCCTATGCACCATTGGGGTGCGGATAAGGGTTTTATTATTTATTATTATTTAACCCTAGATAACTAAACTGCATTTGTAGATACATAGTAACTAAACATTCGTCAGGCGGACTACGCAATTTAAAACGTGAAAATTATCAAAAGTATTTATTAAAAATAGTAACTGGTTACATGGCACTCAAGTTTGGTTTATTAGGAATGAATGTAAGAGACATTTAACAATAAATCCCTATTCCGGAAACAAAGGCTGGCGGGTGCGGGGTGCAGGGAAGTAAGTGCACTTGACTTGCACCCAGAAGGGCGTCGTCGCGTGGACGAATGTTTAGTTATCTAGGGTTAATTACGAAATTCCGTCGTTACGAAATACGTCCGCCTCCGTAGTGTAATGGTCAGCAAGCTCGGCTACCGTTCTGGAGGTCCCGGGTTCGATTCCCAAGGGGGGTAAAATATATATAAGTGATTTTTTCACTGTCATATTTATTCAATATTACCCTGGACTGGTACCTGAAGCGGAGGGCTGATCACCTTTGATTCATGTGTAAACGATCAAGATAACACTGCGTTTATATGACGCAGTGCCCTATGCACCATTGGGGTGCGGATAAGGGTTTTATATATATATAATTACGAAATTTAAAAACATGGTAGTCTTTTTTTATAATTTTAGAACATTACGTCAGGGGAAATATAAAAGTGCGAGGACATAAAAAATCACAACAGTTTTAAATGGCATTTTATTTACATTTTGAGTGTGTCCAACACATATTTACAAATCTGGATTATTTCCAATTAGGAGTTTTTTTTTAAATTTTTAAATAACTCTTATTGGAGATAAACTAGATTAGTGAACAAATATTTGGACACGCCTACTCGAAATTTTGTATATTATTTTTATTAGTTTTCCAATGGAATGATCGGAATGTCCGCCTCCGTAGTGTAATGGTCAGCACGCTCGGCTACCGTTCTGGAGGTCCCGGGTTCGATTCCCAAGGGGGGTAAAATAAATATAATTGATTTTTTCACTGTAATATTTATTCAATATTATTACCCTGGACTGGTACCTGAAGCGGAGGGCTGATCACCTTTCCTTCATGTGTAAACGATCAAGATAACACTGCGTTTATATGACGCAGTGCCCTATGCATCATTGGGGTGCGGATAAGGGTTTTATTATTATTATTATATGATTAGTATTTTAATCTGAGCTCCCTCACTGACTTCATACGAACGCCATCAAACATAAGTTATGTATGCAAGAATCAACATTGCGGTTTAGAAAACGTTTTATTTCATTTGGTAAATATTGGATTAAATATAATATATGTGTCGTCTACTTTAAAATGCGCCAGATCTAATTTCATAAGATTTAAAAAAAAAATTAATACTGTATCGGAATGCCAATTGTGGGTTTTATTGTTTAAAATATTTATATACTTGAAAACCCTGCTAAAAATACTTAGCGTTTTATTTCAAATTCCGCTATTTTCATGAAACCTGCCTTCTGACCCATATCGGCCAATCAGAGAGCGGGGATAGGTCAAAAATTAAGATGACGTCATTATCGGTTTGTGTCTCGTGTTTTTTTTTTAAATACTGAAAAAAAATCCAAAAAAATGGGGAAATTCTCCATTTCATAATATTTTATCTAAAGATAGACAAATCTTTGAAACATACATGTTACCCGGATAATTTTGGATTTTTTGTAAAATCGACTTATAGTTATATGTAAAGTAGGCGACACATATTTGTAACAAACCGCAAACATCATCTTACCAATGATGGTTCAATATTGTATCAATACGGAGCCCTAACTTAGATGCTGGAAGGGACAAGAAGAATGGTAACTACTGAGATGATGCAATTTTCAGGTGTTCATATTAAAATTCTACACCTCGCATTACATAAAAATCACATTTTTTTAGTGCTTTACAACAACAACAAAATGTTTTTCAAAGTTATTGTTGCATTGTGTTACGAAAACATAAGTCAGCTATGTATTCTGAATGTTTCAATGTCCAAATGAACTTAATAGCTTCGTTTTCCAATTAAAATGCGGCACATAACGATTTAGCCGACAACAATATAGCTGTTATTAAGTCATTATGACCGAGTTAAAGACGGCACTTCGGTAAATTGAAACGTCTCCAAACACCCAATTGAGCCAATAATAACAAAACAAGTACTAGAGCATTAATTATTTTCTACATACCAGATTACGGCGGAACACATGTCACTGCACAATTAGATAAACAATGTTTTCACAGCACGCTCGAATAAAACAACACTGAAACCACGATACAAAAAAATGCTAATTTGAAATGATAACAAGTTACTCGAAGCACTGATAAAAAATATGTCGTGTTTGTCGAGAGCGACGCCGGAAACTAAATAGGTGAATGACATAAATAATGAAAATATTCACCTTTGACATAGGGATTGGAGCTCCGGAATAATAATTGTTTAAATTATTTAAACGCCTGAACCCGAAAATGTTTGACAAAACTCCATCCGATACAGGCGTGCGAACTTTTCAGAATGACATTCGATAGGACATTTTCTATGGAGAAAATTCTCAGGGACCATAGTAAATTTCTCAGTAGATTCTAGTTTGAAACCCACAAGACGATTAATATTTCTCGAATTCGTTTGTACATACAAAAATATGACGCTGAACCTAGTCCCTCTGTTCTGCCCTTATATAAATCGTCATATTTTTACTGAACTCCATGTGTTAAAAACCTTTAGAGAACGCAGCCGACGTCCTTTCTGAGCTCATTTATCTTACAAGATTTTCAATACAATTTATACCAGTGCCCATCATTGCATTAATATTCAGAACAGCGTAATTTCAATGAAACACTTAATAGAAATTACTAATTTGTTTACATATTCATCTGCGAATGAAGCAATGGTAAAAAATGTTATTTTAGTTAAATGTGATTTTCACGTTCAGAAAATATCGATAAAGGAAATGATTACAACAGTATGAAATAATCTTAAAAGTTGAAACCTGAGTAGGGCCTTAAAAACGGTGTTGCATAAGCCGTAGCTAGATTTCAAAGCCACTTGGACGTTAGGTAAATTTAAAAAAATGCCTATTCCGGTACACTGGTGACAAGTTTCGCTTTTTAAAGCCCACTTAAGGCTCCTCTCACTCTCCTCAATCTACAAATCTTTTACCTCAATCGCGTTTTTTAAACACAATCAGTCCACGTTGATATTTTGTCCGACTTATAACCCACGAGATGAATATGTTTTCTACGTGTAAATATGCTTATAATGCTATGGTTGCGGTTTATAGTGTTGGTTGCATGATGATGAAGTTATTATTCCAACAAAGAGATGGGACCTCACGAAACCGGTAGACAATAACATTTTGAATCATTTTTACATTTTTATCCCTTACTCTTAATAAATACATGGCCATTGAACATATATTGAGCATTAAAATAATAATATGCGTTTGTGTATAAAATAAAATAACAAAATGAAAAGGCATAAAAATGTACGTTTAAACATTTAATTTTATTTTTTAACGATTTTTAAATAGATAATTAAAAGTATAATGAATAACAACGCAAATTTTTACAGTAAAATTCGTAAAACTGTCATCTCCAAAAAAAATGTGTAAATGAATGTCTAGTCATGAGTTTACGCTTAGTCAGGTTTGATTCATCAAAAAAATAATGTATTCAAAAAAATAATAAATAAATAAAAAATAATGACAGAAAAATATTAATATTTATTAGTTCATTGTCTATTATTTTACACTACGGCAATCTCGGTACTTTTGACAGCTCCCATCTGTTATCCATTTTCTATGGCGCAAAATTCAGAAATATAGTGTCAGAAATAAAATGGTCGGTAGTTCGCGAACGTTGTTGTTCTTCGTCGATAATTTTACACAATTTTCCTGTTCTTAATCGCGAATATCGACTGTGACATCCTCATAAAATGAAAAACAGTTGAGTGTATATTAAAAAATTGTATTCGCCTGTGGTAGAGCTGTGGTGATTCTTCTAATATTGTGAGTTTTTGTTTACATTTTCATGTTTTGTGCCGCAAGTGACAACTTGTCGCGCATGTCATCGGTTTATTTTCGTCGAGATGTTGGTTATTGTTTCGCGCTACGTGGTTTAAATACGGATGGATGATCATGCATAGTTCTTTAATTAAATTAGCGTGCCCTTAATACGTTTACGTCGTTTCCTCTTTATCTCCGACACGAAACTTTATTATCGCTTCTGCATTCTGAGTTCCAAGTTCGATTATTTATGGTTCCATTGACTTCAAACATAACCGATAATGAGAATTCACCTATATATTTATTATTCTAAAATAACACTGTTGTTTTGTACACTATTTTTGTTGATTACTTCATTGCAACTAATTAGCATGTGATTAAATTAATTTATGCTACTTCGCATCCAACATATTCCTAAATCTAGTTATCGTCTTCGTCTGTGGTCTCAATCTTGCAGATTGCAGCAACAAATGACACCTTCTTCGCCATTCCGGTCTATTGTGCGTAAACTCACCATTTATTTTTGTCCTCAAATGGGACATCTACTAATTTATACATAATAGTATGTATATTCAAGAATACAAATATTTTTTCATAGTTTTTATGTATTAATAAAAAGAAAAGGAATGTAGATAAGGAATATAAGAGGAATAAATAATATATATATATTTTTTTTTTAAACCCTTATCCCGCACCCCAATGGTGCATAGGGCACTGCGTCATATAAACGCAGTGTTATCTTCATCGTTTACTTATGAAAGAAAGGATACATACTCCGCTTCAGGTACCAGACCATGGTAATATTGAATAAAAATTACAATGAAAAAATCACTTATATTTATTCGACCACCCTTGGGAATCGAACCCGGGACCTCCAGAACGGTAGCCGAGCGTGCTGAGCATTACACTATGGAGGTGGGCAATATAAATATGAAAAAATTATGTGGTTTTATATTTTTGGACAACGGGACAGGCTATCTAAATACGGGACGGTCCCGTTCAAAACGGGACGTATGGTCGCTTTAATTATGCGCCACCCTCTTCAGCTCCTCATATCGCTCACTCCTTTCAACAACGTCATATATCAAAAAACTTGATTTTTCAGGAGATCGTTTTTAAAGTTTAAAAATATAATGGAATGTATTGAAAATAAATATCAAGCCACTTATTGAACTTTTTACTGTGCAATATCCTTTTTAGGTAAAACCTGAAGGTTTTTTCTCCATTTGAAAAATACTTGTTTATTATTTTTTTTTAATAAAACAATACTTTTTCTTCATGGAATATATTACTACTAGAAGATTTTGATATTTTTGTCTAGTTTGTTGTTCAACGATGATACTAATCCACAATATTCCACGTACCGGAAGTAACTTTAAATGTTTATATATCAAGATCCAATTGTCCCTTTAATTACATATATGACTGGGCAATTTTTTTTTTAATATAGAATATTGCAGATTTTAAACCATTTTTAAATTTGTTTTTGTCGACTGCCCCCAGGACTTAATTCCATATCTTAATATGGATTCTACTAAAGAACAGTAAATAATCTTTAAGGCCGGTTTAGGCAGGATGAAGTACAGCTTATAAAAAGTACTCCCTAGAACCCGTAGACGATCACAGAGTTTTATAATATGCGAATCCCATTTGAACTTATTATCTATACATAAAACTAAATATTTAAATTCGTCAACAAATTCAATCTCATCACAACTACAATTTTGTTGCCTTTTATTGTGCAAACAGTCAAAATTGTGTGCAAAAATATTACCTATCCATCTCTCCATAATATCTCTATCATTCTTCTATGATCTAGTTATATTACTTGTCTATTCTTGATATCAATCTCCGTAGTGTAGTAGGTAGCGCATTTGGCTACTGTGCATAATGTCCCGAGTTAGCTTCCAAATGGGGTCACTTGGTTAACCCATATCCGCTCTCTGTGTGAAAAATAAAGTTATCCGTCTGGCTATAGGATATTCTGTCGGCTGATAGATACTTGTGGACGTTAAAAAACACATATCGCCCACTCTTTTCAAGAACTTCATAAATCAAAAAACTTAATTTTTCAGGAGAACGTTGTTAATGTTTAAAAATATAATCAAATGTATTAAAAATAAATATCAAGCCACTTATTGAACTTTTTACTGAGCAACTGATCTTTTTAGGTAAAACCTAAAGGTTTTTTCTCCATCAGAAAAATATTCAGTACTTTTAAAAGAATAATTAAATAATACCTTTTGTTCAAAATGCAAAAACAACACTTTCTGACCTGTAGCGGGTAAATATTAAGTTAAAAATATGCCTCTTTTGCTGGGATATAGTACATTTTCTGGGCATTCCGAAAACATGCACAACTGAAAATTGACGATTTTTTATTTATGACGTTCTTGAAAGGAGTGAGCGATATATGTCGGTAGTGTAAAGGCAATGGCGTATATCTGTCAAATTTTTCATTTTCTAAGTTTGTTCCACAAAATGTCGAAAATAGTATATTCCATAATCTGGCAAATCTAGAGTTTTTATGCGATCTCAATCTCCAGTTTAGTTCGAGGCATTTCACGTATTGGACTATTTTTCATACCGCTCACACTGTTTTGTTTACTGTTTGGTATTTTATTATTTGAATATATTAGCATTGTATAGGGAATGATACCTCGGAGGGGAAGACTATTTTTTAGAGTTTACAATGCTTCTAAAATTGTGAAATACGGAATACCTAATTAAAAATTATGATTTTAATTTATTTTTGATGATCAAATGTCATATATGATTTCTTTGAAAATTTCAAACGAAAATATTATTTGGTTTAAAAATTGTGTCAATTTTAAGAAAGCGATATATTTTTGCGCTAATCGCGAAAAACGTCCGCTATAGGCTAGAGTCTATTGTTCGAAGCGCCCGACTACAATGTGTTAAGATATGTACATATAAAAATACTTAAAACAAATGAGTTATTTAATTTCACAAGTTTCTTTTTGCTCTCCTGTAGAATTTGGTCTGAGACAGATATACCCCTTTGCCTTTACACTACCGATGTGTACATACATTTATAAATTTATACACATTATTAGTATTCTTTTTTTGCAAAGACCAACCAAGCCACTTTAGGTGTCTTTTTACTGGAGTTCTTTTAACAAACTTTTTTTAAATCTATTTTAACATAATATGCATTAAAATTTTACTATTGGCAGTCGTAAGTTTTCCATCAATATTATGTAACTTCATAATAGTAAATTCATTGAAGCAATACAAGTGTATTATGTTACATTTGCCAATGTAGGTGACATCACGTATATCCAATTTCACTTTGGTTCACATGGAACCTTTGTTGTGCTTAGACTTGTAAAAATATGCCATTCAAGGCGTATTTAATAATAATCGGCTCAGTAATAACTGGTTTTGAAACAAATATCTGAGTTTATGTCAATATTAATTTTTTTTTTATTTTTATGATATATTTTATAGATATATTTTTTTTATTATCATTTTGATACAATTTCTATACATTTATACATATCGCTCACTCCTTTCAAGAACTTCATAAATCAAAAAACTTGATTTTTCAGGAGAACGCTTTTAAAGTTTAAAAATATAATACAATGTATTAAAAATAAATATCAAGCCAATTGAACTTTTTACTGTGCAACAGATCTTTTTAGGTAAAACCTGAAGGTTTTTTCTCCATTTGAAAAATATTTAGTGTATTCAAAAAAATAATAAAATAATACCTTTTCTTCAAAATAAAAAAAAACACAAGCACAAGAGCTCAGCCTGTTTTTTAGAGAGGTACAGCGAAACTAAAATTATAAGATTGCTAACTAACTAACTAACTAACCATCACGCCGCTTCCCCTCAGGGGTAGGCTGAGAGAATAGAACGTCACACCACTCTGTCTTTGCAAACATTCTTCGCCTCTTCCACGTTCGTGCATCTCCTTATACATACCCGCCGATTATTACGACTCCTAACCTGACCACTTTCAAGTATTTGGGATACCTGATTGTGCCATGTTTTACTCGGCCTTCCTCTGCTCCTTTTTCCAATTACATTCAACTCATAATTTTATTTTTTTATTTTTATAAGATTGCCATATCGCTCACTCCTTTCAAGAACGTCATAAATCAAAAATCATCAATTTTCAGTTGTGCATGTTTTCGGAATGCCCAGAAAATGTACTATATCCCAGCAAAAGAGGCATATTTTAAACTTAATATTTACTCACTACAGGGCAGAAAATGTTGTTTTTGCATTTTGAAGAAAAGGTATTGTTTAATTATTTTTTTAAACATACTAAATATTTTTAAATGCAGAAAAAACCTTCAGGTTTTATCTAAAAAGATCTGTTGTACAGTAAAACGTGGCTTGATATTTATTTTTAATACATTGTGTTATATTTTCAAACTTTGAAAAGGATCTCCTGAAAAATCAAGTTTTTTGATTTATGACGTTCTTGAAAGGAGTGAGTGATATGAAACTGGTGGGGTTCGGTACCTCCAACATGGTTAAGAACCACTGATTTTATATGCCTGGAATTTAATATCAAATTCTCATTTATTTTGCACTCACTTAAATATTTAACGGTATTACTTATCGGTACTTTTACACAGATAAAATCAACAACAAAGATAATAATTTTTGATAATTTATATAGCACCACTTTAAGTACTACTCGAGTACCTCAAAATATCCAGAAACAGATTTAGTGAACAATTAAGCTAGAAGTTTTTTTCTTTCTAATTATTATCTCACTCTCACAGTTTCCACTTTCATGCCATCAGACCTGCAACGGAAAGGCACGCTCGTCAAATTTAGTGCGCTTGTTGCGGGCTGATGAAATCACTTTACCCATGATCTATTCATCCGAAATATACAGTTCTTTAAATATTCTAAAATCGTTTTATGAATTTGTTTTGACTATGAAAAAATAACAAAAAATTGACAGCGCAAATGAATTATATCTATTATCAGGCAAATGTATTGTTGACAATTATTACTGATACCATTTGATCTTTTCTACCTAACATTTTAAAAACATAATTTTTTATGTTGTTAATTTATATTCATTCATTTTTAAAATTAAAATATTTTTCACAAAAACGGCTCTGTACAAATTGGCCAATTTATAAATAACGCTTTGATTTGTATTTCTTTTACAATTTAGTGAAAAAAATCCGTATTGATACAATAATTGTATTTACTTTTCATTAATTGATTCGGCAGTCACTTTGTGGTAGAATCTATCCATTTTTAATTAATGTTTTACTTAGTAAGTACCACTATATACGGTGTTTGAAAATGATGCGGAATGGATCGAAACACGTGTCACAGTAGATTTTAAGAAATAGTGGTATTTACTAAGTAAAACATTAATTAAAAATTGTATATACAATAAACTTTATGCAAAAATATTTTTTATGTGAATTTTATAGTATTTTACCTACATATTTTAATTTTTTGATCATTTCGAATCATTTTATGCAAAAAAAAAATTAAAATCATTACCTTTAGTTCAAAAGATATAGCTATTTTACACCGAATATATATAATAATAATAAAACCCTTATCCGCACCCCAATGGTGCATAGGGCACTGTGTCACATAAACGCAGTGTTATCTTGAAGCCCTCCGCTTCAGGTACCAGTCCATGGTAATATTGAATAAATATTACAGTGAAAAAATCACTTATATTTATTTTACCACCCTTGGGAATCGAACCCGGGACCTCCAGAACGGTAGCCGAGCGTGCTGACCATTACACTACGGAGGCGGACTATGCTAATAATTAATATAGTAACTCAGTTATTAGCGAAATAATAACTTCAAATGAATTGTTCCAATTTTCTTTAATGTTAGGCAGATTTATGGTATTGTAAAAATCTCAATTTCATTAAGCAAATAATACTTTTTCTATTAAATTTTTATATATTTTTATCCAATTTTCGTAAATCATTTTACGGTTACATTTGCATCTGGAATTAAGCCATTTAATGTGTACAATTAAAACACATGTTTATGGTTGGATATGGTAGTTTTTACAATAATTAAGAAATCCCCATCTATGTCGCAGTTGTGATAACAGACCCAACAGCTTGCTATGATGTCATTTTATTGCTCTAAGAGTTAGGGCTGTGAAATCTGATGTGAATGAAATAAAAATACAATAGAATGCCAGTTTAAAAAAGTCACATTTTCAGTTGAAATTCAACGCAGAGATGAAAAAAAAACACCTAAGAATTGTGAGAATTTTCTTTTTTTTTTTCTTTTTTAATAGGTGTCGGGAAAACGGTAATAACAGTAAACTTTTTTAAATATTTCATATTGACCCTTACTGGCCCAATGTCGAATCTCATTCAACATCGATTTTTTGCTCTTAGGTCCCATGTCGGATGTTATTCGACATTTTTTTCATCATTAGTATTATTTATTTAAATTCCAAGCTTACATTTTTTTCACTCGTATCTATTACAACACTATGTGGAGCAGAGGACAAAATACTTTTTTCCAATTGGAATGTAAATGTCTACCTAGATTTTTTTTTAATTTTAGGGGACCGGAAAGGGTTAAATCTAGCTGTACCCCGCCACGCGTTGCTGCCTCTCCACGTGGTTAAATAGAAAAGAAAAAATACGTAAAAAGCACACATTTCTTATATGTTTCATTTCACATTTGAAAATATCTACGAAACAACAATGCTACCGAAAACATTGAAAACGTAAATTATATATACAAAAAAAGCAAAAGTGAGAGCAGCCGTCAAGAAGCATACTGTCTGACATGAGCAGTGTTTAGTATTTCATGCGTAGATGGCGCTGCCATTGCGGTAAAAAATATTGACACATTTTTTTCTGTCATAGAATAACTTTAAAAAATAAAAATTTACATTTTTAAAATATAAATAAATAAAAATTAGCCCGTATTCGAAGGCAATATTTTGTCAAAAATTCAAAGTAATTGGTGAATACCTTTTATTTGGAGATTTAAAATTTTGAACAAACATTTTTTTTTATATTTAGATACTATTTTTTGATCATACTGCTGTAGCTACACCCCTGGTCTTATGTATTGTAATTTGTTTGCCAACTTGTAGTCACCTATAACCACTAAAGTACATACTGCTAATTTTATATGAGTCAACTCTTGCATCACGATATGTTATTTCCTATTAATAGCTTCAATTTTACTTGTGAATTTTGTTTGTTGTTAATAATAAATCACTTGGCAGTGCACAGCGCAGTCCTGGTTCCAACCCTGATGTATGCAAGGGAACCATGGAGTTGGGAAAAGAAGGATGAAAAGTAGAAGCATGCAGTCAAAATGCGATCTCTCAGACAATTTTATTTTTTATTTTTTTAATTACCTAACGTCCAAGTTACTCTGAAATCCAGCTACGGATTATGTAACACCGCTTATCATGACCCTACTCAGGCTTCAACTTTTTAAGATTCATAGCCTATGCCTACTCGCGAGTGGATTTACTCTTTATGTTTAAAGTTACTATAATTTCATGTAATTCATGAGTGAAAATTCTAGGCAAAAACACTCCCGTCTCTCAGATGAATCTTCTTCTTGCCTGTTTTTAAGAGGGATTAGCCTCCTGCGATGTCAATTCCAAGCTGTCGATCCATCTCTTTGGTGGTCTGCCCTTGGGGTTGGCCGTACAGTGTAATGTGTGGGAGTCTGGATGGTTTCATTCTCCTCACATGCGCATACCATTATCTCCTTCGTTGCCTTCCCCACCTAACGACATCTTCTATCTCGCATATTTCCCTTATCCTGGCGTTCCTTATTTTGTCTCGTAGACTCTTGCCAGAAATCCTTCTTAGATTCTTCATTTCTGACACTCTAAGCTCTCTGTTTTTTGTGTCTCAGACGAATGCGTGGCAAAATGATGTATGATTGATGTTCGAATGGTGATATACGGCAAGAATGCTAGTCTGAAATAAACACTATCGATAAAATTAAGAAAAGTATAATGAGTTTTTTTTGGGCATGTGAATTTAATGAGTGAAGAAAGAATAGTAAAAAAAAATATTATGTGAATATGATTGGTAATAGAAGCAGAGAAAGACCGAGGGAAACATGACATGATTAAGTATTTCAAATACTTGGGCGTGGTCATGTCGGGAGTCAGAATGTGAAAGAGGCGAAGATTATTTGCAAAGACAGATTGGTGTGGCGTTCTGTTTTCTCTGCATACCCCTGGCAGGAAGCGACATGATGGTTAGTTAGTTTATATATTGGAGATGTTTTATTCTTGATTTTTCATATTGGTGACATTAAATCAGCAATAAAGTAATCACTTAAACCGATCATGACGGTTTGTAAGCCCTTTCATATTGTTATTCATCTTTTTTAATCCTAGAAAAAAATAGATAAAAATACACAAAAAATAATTATAATAAAAATAAATTATATCACAAACATAAACAATAAATAATAAGTGTGTGTCCGTCTCCAAGCACAAGAGTTTAGTCTCTTTATTGGAGAGAACTGCGTTATTAATTTTAAGATTGTAAATGTAGAAATGTCTAGAAAATTGATTAAAATTATAATTTTATTAAAATTAAACTCTTGAATAATACACTTTATCGAGTTTTATTTTTATTTACGACTAGTTTCGAAAACGACAATTGTTTTCATCTTCTGGTACAAATAAGAACAGTTTTAATTTGTACCAGAAGATGAAAACAATTGTCGTTTTCGAAACTAGTCGTAAATAAAAATAAAACTCGACAAAGTGGATTATTCAAGTGTTTAATTTTAATAAAATAATCATGTCATTCCACAATGTTAATGCCGAATCAATAAATAATATAAAATTATAAAATACTTTTGTAACCATGTTAAATAAAAACTTTTAAAATGATGAGCTGTCAAAAATGTAGAGATAATAACTCATTTATACTACCCGTATTTTCCACACATCCTATATTTGAATAAAATATTCACTATCAGCTAAGTAAAATAAAAATAATAATAAAACTAAGAAATGTCGGTACAAAATTGACATCAAATAAAAGTAATACTTATTTCCGTTTGTTTTTTTTTTTTGTATCAGTATTATATCATTGCTAGATGATGATTCAGTAAACTTATCTTTCTAAAAATTCTTTCGGGTGTAATAAATTTCAGGTCTTTTCGGGTATTTATTTTATTTAAAAAGAAAAAGATAATGTGTATGTGCATTAGTGTGTGTGTGTGTGTGTGTGTGTGCGTGTGCGTGTGCGTGTGCGTGTGCGTGTGCGTGTGCGTGTGCGTGCGTGTGCGTGCGTGTGCGTGTGTGTATGTGTGCGTGTGTGTGTGAGCGTGAGCGTGCGTGTGTGTGCGTGTGTGTGTGTGTGTGTGCGTTTGTGTATGTGTGCGTGTGTGTGTGCGCGTGTGCGTGTGCGTGAGCGTGCGTGTGTGTGTGTGTGTGTGTGTGTGTGTGTGTGCGCGTGTGCGTGTGCGTTTGTGTGTGTGTGTGTGTGTGTGTGTGTGTGTGTGTGTGTGTGTGTGTGTGTGTGTGTGTGATCAAAATAAATAAAAGTGATCATTATTCATTAATTGATTCCGCAGTCACTTGGTGGTAATAATTTCTTTCCATTTTTAATTCAAGTTTTACTTGGTGAATACCACTAATTAAAATCTATTGTGACACATGTTTTTACGCATTCCGCATCATTTTCGGCGTTTGAAAATTACTCAGAATGCATCGATATATTTGTGTAAGTGTAACAATAGATTGTAAGCAATTGTGGTGTTTACTAAGTAAATTTTTGATTTAAAATAAATATACATCAGTGGCTTTTTGCTTTTATACTTGGATCTAATAATTACTCAGGACTGGTAGTAATCTTTGTCCGAGAGGTAGCATTTTGACTGCATTCAGTATTCTTTCATCCTTATTTTGCTAAATCCATTCATCACTTTCATTCATTAGACCTGGTACCAGGACTCTGTTGCGCACTGCCAGTCTAGTTTTCGCTGTGAGGCTTTTACTTTTTATAACTGATTTCAGTTAACCAACAAACCCGGTCCAATTTCCGTCCAACTCCCTCCAACTCCCTTCCTCACACACACACACACACTGTTTTTTATTTTATTTTTTATCTCTTGATCTTTTTGATTGTTATTATAACATAAATTGCTCACTCCTTTCAAGAACGTCATAAATCAAAAAACTTTATTTTTCAGGAGAACGTTTTTAAAGTTTAAAAAAATAATACAATGTATTGAAAATAAATATCAAGCCACTTACTGAACTTTTTACTGTGCAACAGATTTTTTTAGGTAAAACCTGAAGGTTTTTTCTCCATTTGAAAAATATTTAGTATATTTAAAAAAATAATTAAACAATACCTTTTGTTCAAAATGCAAAAACAACACTTTCTGCCCTGTAGCGGGTAAATATTAAGTTAAAAATATGCCTCTTTTGCTGGGATATTGTACATTTTTTGGGCGTTCCGAAAACATGCACAACTGAAAATTGACGATTTTTGATTTATGACGTTCTTGAAAGGAGTGAGCGAAATGTGGAATTGTGCAATTGGCTTTTTTCTTTTATTAATGTAACTATTTTTTATTATATACTTTTACTTTTGTCCGCCTCCGTAGTGCAATGGTCAGCACGCTCGGCTACCGTTCTGGAGGTCCCGGGTTCGATTCCCAAGGGGGGTAAAATAAATATAAGTGATTTTTTCACTGTAATATTTATTCAATATTAACATGGACTGATACCTCAAGGGGAGGGCTCATCTTTCCTTCATGTGTAAACGATCAAGGTAACACTGCGTTTATATGACACAGTGCCCTATGCACCATTGGGGTGCGGACAAGGGTTTTATTATTATTATTATTTACTAAATGTAAAGCTGTACAATTCCCGAATAAATAGAAATAAAAATAAAAATAAAATTTACCTCTTAAATCTACTAATTCGCTTTATGAGAAACGATCATCAATTGTTTAAGTCGTCTGTGATAATCGCTGTACAATTGTGAGAATTTATCATTCTGTATTATATAGTAGGGTAAATATTTCCACTTCTTATCAAAACAATTAATGGCTCTGTGTCTAACAATCTATTACTAAACATTAAATATTTATAGAGCTGAGAAAGTATAATTAAATGAGTCATGTGGTGAAGTTTATACTGTCTTGACCTTGTTGACCATGAAGGATTTGTTCTTTAAACCTTGCCAACCATAAGGGATTCGTTCTTTAATCCTTGTCAATCACAAGGGATTCGTTCTTAAATCCTTGTCAACCACAAGGGATTCGTTCTTCGAACCTTGTCAACCACAAGGGATTATTCTTCAAACCTTGTCAACCACAAGGGATTATTCTTCAAACCTTGTCAACCACAAGGGATTCGTTCTTCAATCCTTGTCAACCACAAGGGATTCATTATTTAAACCTTGTCAACCATAAAGGATTCGTTCTTTAAACTTTGTCAACCACAAGGGATTCAATATTTAAATCTTGTCAGCCATAAAGGATTTGTTCTTCAAACTTTGTCAACCACAAGGGATTATTTAATATATTATTAGATTAAAACCAATATTTTTAGCTTTTCCACTTTATTTTTATTTGACCAGCGACCGGGTTTCGTCGTTACCGACATCATCAGACATCACCAGTCTGATGATGTCGGTAACGACGAAACCCGGTCGCTGGTCAAATAAAAATAAAGTGGAAAAGCTAAAAATATTGGTTTTAATCTAATAATATATTAAAAATGCAATTCCATCACGAAGTGTCAGTGGATAATATAAATCTATGACAAGGGATTATTTATATTCCATGTAAGTCCATTTTATAAAAAATGCAAAATTCTCCAGGTAACATTTACCTACGTTTGAAAGATTTGTCTATCTTTATATAAAATATTATAAAATATAGAATTTTTAAATTTTTTTAGAAAATTATTCAGTATTTAAAAAAAAAACACGAGACACAAACCAATAATGATGTCATCTCAATTTTTGATCTATCCCCGCTTTCTGATTGGCCGATATGGGTCAGAAGGCAAGTTCCATGAATAAAGCTGAATTTAATATACAACGCTGTTTTTAAGTATTTTTTAGCAGGGCTTTTCGAATATATAAATATTTTAAACAATAAAACCCACAATTGACATTCCAATAGAGTATTTATTTTAAAATCTTACAAAATTGGATCTGGCGGATTTTGAAAGTAGGCGACACATTTCATAATCCATATCTGTATAAGCGCCCTTGAGGTAGTATATTACGAAAATGGCACTATATAAATCATCCAAATTATTGTTATCAATAGTATTCTTCAACCTTTGTCAACCACAAAGGATTCATTCTTCAAAGTGATAGAAGGGAAATTACTGATCTGGTTCTGTTATATAAAATTCTTAACAATTTTTCGGACAGCCCTGTTCCCCTAAATCAAATAAAGCTTAGCGTGCGCCAAAGAGGTACTAGGCAAAAATCTGTATTCGCAGTATTTGAACATAATGCAAACTATGCCATGTTCTGTCCGATTCCGCGGCTTCACATGTTAGCCAATGCTTTTGAAAGTAAAGATTTATTTAATATATTGTTATCCTCCTTGAAATCTGTACTTTCTCAGTATTTCTTCTCCATGTTATAATGGATAAATTTAAAAGTTGTGTTTCACTCTCTCTTGCTGCTCGCTGATAGTGTTTGAGGGAGACGTGTATTTACCAGTGCTTACTATTTGTTATTTTATTATGATTTTATGTTATAAGACTATTTCGGCTGTCCAAATTTAAAACACAGTAAGGGACTTTTTTTTGTAGTAGGTTTTTTTTGCATTTTTGGACTAAGCAGAGTCTACTTAGTCCATAAATGCAAAAAAACCTACTACAAAAAAAATGTCCCTTACTGTGTTTTAAATTTGGACAGCCGATTTGTTATAAGACTTTTTGTTTCTCTATTGGTGTATTCATTAGTGTATTTTTTATTTTTGTATTAGATACTGTATATATGTATTATATGTATTATTTTTTATTTTATTTTATTTATTCGGGAATTGTACAGCTTACATATAAAAAAAATGATATAAAACAATAGTTACATTAACAATAATAAATATTATTTTTGACATCTCATCAAAGATGAAGAAGAATATGGAAGTCTGGGCATTTACGGGGCTGACGACCGTCATAGGCTGGTTTAAGTGATCACTTTACACACGTGTAACATTCACCAATTCTACCCATTATTGACAACCACACTACTCAAATGTTGTAAACAATAATAAACATTACATTACATTGACAAAAAATAGTTACGTTAAAAAAAAAAAGCCAATTGAACAATTCCACAATTATGTTATAAAACTATTAAAAAACATTCAGAGATTAAACAAAAAACAAAAAAACAAAAAAAGGGTATTATATAAAATAATAGATTTAGCAGGAAGGAGAAGGAAAGGAGAGGAATTAATAAGGGTGGTTAAAGGATTTTTTTTTCTAGGTAAGCAGTTTAAAAACATATTAAATATACATACATACATATACATACGCATACATACACACATATATATACATATACATACATATACATATTCATTATATATGTGTTACCTTAAAGGCTTCAGCCGTTCAATAAATAAATAAATAAAACCTTTTTAACTATGCCACAAGAGTTTTGTTGCTTTATGTACCCTATTAAGTAAAAGAGAAGGGTGATAAAGTGTTAATAAATAAACCATAGAATGGAGTATGCGTAATAGACCTTGTCAACCGCGTAGAATTTGTTCTTCAAACCTTGTCAACTGAGCGAGTTCTTTTTCTTTTGTTGACTATGAGAGGTTCATTCTTTTAACCTTGTTGACAAGGAATCAAGGAACGTGAGCGAACCAAATCCAGAATTTGAGAACAAATATATCATAGTCAAAATTTGTTTATATTTCGTCATACACATAATTACAAATTACAATAATGTGCCCTCATTGAGTTCTCCCGTGCCAAAGGCACATATTAAAATACTTATTTATAGAACTACATATCGCTCACTCCTTTCAAGAACGTCATAAATCAAAATACTCGATTTTTCAGGAGAACGTTTTTAAAGTTTAAAAATATAATACAATGTATTAAAAATAAATATCAAGCCACTTACTGAACTTTTTACTGTGCAACAGAACTTTTTAGGTAAAACCTGAAGGTTTTTTTCTCCATTTGAAAAATATTTAGTATATTTAAAAAAATAATTAAACAATACACTTTCTTCAAAATGCAAAAACAACACTCTCTGCCCTGTAGCGGGTAAATATTAAGTTAAAAATATGTCTCTTTTGCTGGGATATAGTACATTCATTTCTGGGCATTCTGAAAACATGCACAACTGAAAATTGTCGATTTTTGATTTATGACGTTCTTGAAAGGAGTGAGCGATATTTGATAGAAAATTAGTTATTAAATGCAATGAAATACGACACAGCCGAATCTATTTCAAATCTACCTACCTCCATTATCCATTTATCAATAGCTCTTTTATACTTTGTTTTACCCTGCTTATAAATACAGCGATCAAGATAACTCTGCGTTTTATGATGCAGTGCCCTATGCATCATTAAGGTGCGGATAAGGGTTTGATTGATTGATATAAATACAAGCTTAATTACAAATGAGAATTTTTTTACACATTTACTACAGTGTTTTCAAAGACATATTGTATGGAAGAAAAAATATATATATGTATAATAATAATAAAAACATGGCCTAATGATGTTACATATTTTTAGTTTTTAATTTGTTGCCGACGGAGGTTAGAGGTCGAAATAAAATATGGAACAAAGGCAAAATAAAGGAATGGGTTAATGATCAAGAGTTAATTCGATGAAAATTGTAAAATAGTTTTTTTTTCTCTCTCTTTTTTTGTGTATATTAGGTTAAAATAGATAAAAACAATAAACAACGTAATAATAATAATAATAATAAAACCCCTATCCGCAACCCAATGGTGCATAGGGCACTGCTTCATATGAACACAGTGTTATCTTGATCGTTTACACACGAAGGAAAGGTGATCAGCCCTCCGCTTCAGGTACCAGTCCAGGGTAATATTGAATAAATATTACAGTGAAAAAATCACTTATATAATATTTTGACCCCCCTGGGAATCGAACCCGGGACCTCCAGAACGGTAGCCGAGCGTGCTGACCATTACACTACAGAGGCGGACAACAACGTATGTAAAAAAAAATCCACTGACGAGACACACAAGGTAGCTTGGTGGGTAAATTACATATAAGAATTTTTTACACATTTACTACACTGTTTTCAAAGACATATTGTATAGAAAAAAATATATATATATATATAATAATTTTAAAAAACATGGCCTAATGATGTTATACATTTTTAATTTTTAATTTGTTGCCGACGGAGGTTAGAGGTCAAAATAAAGGAATGGGTAAATGATCAAGAGTTAATTCTATGAAAATTATAAAACGGTTTATATTCTTAATTTTTTCTCTTTTTTTGTATGTATATTAGGTTAAAATATATAAAAAAAACAATAAAAAAAACTTATGTAGAAGAACTCCACCGACAAGACACACAAAGTGGCTTGGTGGGTCTCTGCAATTTTTTTTTAATTGTAAATATGTTTTTTTATTGTTATTTTAAATAAATGTATACAATTTTTATAAAAGAACAATAAATTAAAAAATATATATATTTCACCTTTATTATCTATCTTCGATTAGCTCTTTTAGTTTTTTTTTCAATGACTTTATATGGATTATGGAAGCAGGCTGTACATTTTTATTGCATAATATCATATCTACTATGTTTATTTTCCCAGATTTGCGGTTAAACATGGCTCGTCGAGGTATCAGGGCCGCAGACAGTGGAGGAGTTCTGGGCCAGGATATCAGGAAGTTCCACTCCCACCGGCGCCAGCTGCACAGGATCCTGGGAGAGACGCAGCGATGCCTCAAGGAAGTGGCGCACATGAATCTGTTCCCCCTTGGTAACCAATAACTCATAACCTCTCCGTACGTACCGACGCGACCGTGGGGCCATGAAATATCACGTCAGATAGCTTATGGCCCCATTTATTGTAACTGCAGACAGTTAGTGGAATTCCATATTGAATTGTTGGGTAATATATCGTAGTCATACTGGAGAAAGTGACCAAGTGCATTGATTTACAAAAACGTGATCATTGACTATTTGATATCTGACTAGCTTAATATTGCCCTAAAGAAATCCCAAAGGATTTTAAACTTGGAAGTATAATATATTGATTGTTAAAAATGACTAACTACATTGGTGTTTATTTTCTTGCCAAGCAAAAGTGACTTAAATGGCCTTCTTGAGCATTTTACGTTTTGCTAGTTGGTCACTTTCTCCTGTACGACTACGATATCCAAAATAAAACAAGGTTTTTGTTGGGTTCAATTCTACATTTATTAATGTATATCTCAATACGCGATGCGTTTATAAACGCGTCACGTATTAAGATATACATAAATAAATGTAGAATTCAATCCAATAAAAACCTTGTTTTATTTTGGATATATTACCCAACAATTATGGCCCCATGTTTGGGACGTATTGATTATTTCAAATAGACAATATTTATTGATAATATGCGTGCGATATGTTTAAAATGTCGAAATTCAACTTAGAAATCAGCTTTAATGTTACAAAATTTGCATAAAAAAAAAACGTTTTCTTCAGGGTACAAACCTTTTCATTAATATCTTACTACTCGAGAGGTTTAGTATATGCCTGTTTAGTATAGTAAAGCCTCGATATAACGGACTAGTTGGAGGAGGGGGTGTCCGTTACTTGCTTTTGGTAATACTGCTTTGAAAAAGGAATCAAGTTTTGTTTGCACTATAATTTATATATGTATTTTAAAGTTTTTGGTGGTCATAAACGTAACAAACTTTCAGGTTTTTTAATGTTGTAATTTTGTACGCAGAATCTGCGATAGCGGAGGCAGTCAGGATATCGCGGGAAGGGGCTCTCCGTCCCGCGTGCATCCTCGTGCTGGGGCCGGCCAGGGCTCGCCTGGTCAACCTTCTCCTGGGGGAGAGTGTACTGCCGCAGAAGAGCTCATCTTCCGCCCCCAATGGATGGAGATGGGTGAGGAAATATCTCCGTATAGCTTCGTGTCTGCAGTTGATTTTTCATCAGTACAGCAGAGTCTCGATTATCTCCGACCTTCAGTTATCCGACCCAACATTTACCCAAGCTTAAGTTTAGTTTCATAGTTCACTGCACTGTATGTGAGTATGTACCTACTGCAAAACATGTTTTCTTACTTTGCCGTAAGTGCATTTTGATAGTATAGTTCATGGGTCGGCAACCTGCGGCCCGCGGGCCGCATGCGGCCCGCGAGACATCTTGGTGCGGCCCGCGAGATTCTCGCCGCAACGCACATGACGGACGATATTATACACAATCGAGTGAAAGGAAGCGAGAAAGGGAGCGAAGGGAATCTCATTGATTTTATTAAATACAATAAATGTCGTTAAAATATACGCTTAGCGTTTTATTTTTAAAACTAAAATATTTGTACATAAATATTGTATGTATACCTACTGCAAGTGCGGCCCGCACTGATCCCCATGAAAAATATTTGGCCCTTTTACAACAAAAGGTTGCCGACCCATGGTATAGTTCATTACATTCAGTTATGCTACATGTTCATATTTGAAAAGTGTTCGATGTGCAAATAAAATTAACGCATTTGCAATGTCGTTTTTATAATTTTCTTTTAAAAAAATCATGTTGAAGCTATCGCAGGACTGGTCCTTAACAGTTTGATCAAATTTCTGCAACAGCACGGTACCGATCATTAGGCTGTTAACACATTGTTTGCAGAAAAGCTTAAAAGCGTCTTTTACATACTGTTGGTAGAGAGGCAGAGACGCTTATAAGCGTTCTATTTGCTTACTTTTGGTAGAGAGCTAGAGACGCAAAAAAAACATACAGATGGGAATAGGGTTTGCGGATACTTGTGATTAGTATACTGAGGTTGGGCGGCAGACTGTCTTAGTATAAATAAGGCTGAGGTTGATGAATTGATGAACAAAACCGCCCAACAACAATTTGTTAACTATCTTTTTTTTGCAGCTGCGGATTCAACACGGGCTTCGAAGGCAGATAAGGCTGAGTTTGGGAACAGATTTCGAAGTGGTTGAACCCAACTTATCCTTGGACTCAAATTGGGAACAGATTCCCCTCAAAGTATGTTTGTTTTATTTCATATTTATCTAGATTTTTGTACATTAGTATATTATACTAGTTTGTACGAGCCCTTTTCCCATCTACTGTTTCTCCTCTTTGTCCTTTCCCATACAGCAGTTCATTATATTCTCCTTAAACTCCTACGCTAATTTTATAAACTGAAATATTTGAAGTTGCATACAAATCAATGTCCGCCTCCGTTGTGTAATGGTCAGCACGCTGGGCTACCGTTCTGGAAGTCCTGGGTTCAATTCCCAGGGGGGGGGTGAAATAAATATATGTGATTTTTTCACTCTTATTCAATATTACCCTGGACTGGTATCTGAAGCGAAGGGCTGATCACCTTTCCGATGTGTTAACGATCAAGAAAAACTCTGTTTATCTAATGCAGTGCCCTATGCATCATTGAGGTGCGGATAAGTGTTTTGAATACAAATCAATTGTTTTCATTCTCACACATTCTAATATGGATATGAAATAATTCAAAATAATTGGTATTTCCAGAATAAAACTCTATTTTAAAAAGTGTCGGGTTGTGGTCCTGTGGTAGTGTCGAGGACTCTTAAGTCAGAGTTTCACGGTTCGAATCCACTCTTCCACAATTTGATACCTATTTCTAATAATGAGCCGCTTAGGCTCACAGAAATAGTATGAAATTGAAATATTTGTGTAAATAATAAAAACACAAATATTCCACAAAAAATTAATTTAAAAAAACCGATGTGACGTCATCACAAGATGTCCCTAATTTAGTGTGGATATATCCAATTTTTTTAAAATGAAGGGTTTAAATTAGAAACAGAATGTGCGAAAGAAGGCAGGTGCCGTGGCGTAGTTGGGTTGACGCTCGACTGCGAAACTGGCGTCGTAGGTTCGATTCCCGCCAAGTGCAAAATAAATTTAAGAAAGATTTATTTTCAATTTGTCTGGGTGTTTGTGATTTATTTTCCACATTTACCTTCCCTACTCTTACTATCCTACCTGCAGACAAGCCTCTAAAGGTAGAGGCTTGTCTGCAGGTAGGATAAAAAATTAATTAAAACAGTGTGCAGTTGATAAATTTGACATAAAGATCTCTCAGGTTTGTAGTGTCTTATTTAGAATATATGACAAGAAAAATAAGACAAATAAATTAATAATGTGACGAATCTTGTTTGATATAAAATCTTGAATCCATTGTATCTATTGTATTGTTTCTAGGGATCAACCTCATTTATTTATTATTTATTATATACGCATTCACAATCGCTTTTATGATATATAAACTGAATATGCTATAAAGCCTTGTACATTACAGGCAAGGAGATATTTTTATGCAACTAAATAAAAAAAATGGACATTTAAAAAAAAAACTGTATGTATAAGAAAGCCCAAAGCACTGGAATATTTTTCTTTTAAAAAGAAAAAAATGTCTCTTGTACCCATGCTTCTTTTTATAAAGGTTAAATCACGGAATGATGAAAAATGACAGTACCTTAAGCCAACTCTCTTCTAAAGAGGTTTCATTTATGTCAGGGTCTCTTATATCCAAGCTCATACTGCGCATTTGTAATTTTAGGATCTCAAAAGAAGCGACCCTTTGGACCTTTCCACAGTCATGGACATCGAACTCTGCAATCCTTTCTTAGAAAACGGAGTTCAGATATTAGTCCCGCCCGATTTAGGAGAACTTTCCCTGGAGAACAAGACGGCTTACGACTTCACCCACGAATCGACGATAAAAGATTACGAAGCGTTCTACGCAAAACGTGGATCGCTTCTAGAGAACATCTACCCCATCATTGTCTATGCTTTGGACGAATTAGGACCGATCGTAGCTGTGAACAAAAGAAGATCGAAATTAAAAATTGAACACTTTTCCAGCTACAAAAAAGCAGATGCAAAGACCAATATTGTTTTGAACGGGTCGAGGAGTTTTTTGTCTAAATTTAAGGATTTTGTGATTAAGAGAGATGAACAAATTAGTGAGAATCGTGACTGTGATATCGCCCCCTCTAGTTTTTATGTACCTCTAAGGAAAAATAGTTGTTTAGAGTCGGTCAGAAATGCCTGCCAATCCATAGACAAAGTCGAGTCCGGCTGTTCGGATTTCGACAGAACAAAATTGAATAACCACGGACAAAACGAAACAGCAAAGCTCCAAGATGAATTTTCAAATTCGGATTGTGATAACTGCAGCGGACTCAGCGAAGAGGTAAGAACTCTTATTTTATAACTACAGTAAACCCCCCCATAATGCACACTCGTATAAGGTTTTCCCCTTTAACGTTTTTGGCAGTTTTTTTTTCTATTACGGTGATCCCCCGTATAATGCAGAAGGACTGTGTGCCTTGACCTAGATAAGTTGGCACATCGAAATAATTAAATAAATTTTTATTATATATCAATATGGATCTTTTATTCAACATGCACAACTGAAAATTGTCGATTTTTGATTTATGACGTTCTTGAAAGGAGTGAGCGACATGTCTATATGCGAACAAGCCATATACTAGTAAATGTGTGACATGTCTCTTGATATGTGAACGGGTTACACTTCCAGTATATTCTCCTTATCTCATTTCTTGACCCCATCATTACATACCCAAATTAGATAACAATGTTTTAAGGTAAATATGTAGTATTTTTTAAGTACATTGTATAAATATTATGCAATATATGAGCAATTATTTCTCTACCGTATAAAATGTAAAATGTTATATTTTCTTTTTTTTTAATTAATTTGCAGGACCTTCTAGATCTACGACAAATATACGAACTGCATCCAAACTCCCAAGTGTTGTTTGTGCTGTTTGCGGACAGCATACAAAAGGCGGAAAATCCAAACATAGAACTGCGATTACCGCCAAATTTGAAAATGATGCCGTCAAAGAACGGCAGCTCGTCCACTTCTCTGGAAAATTATTCTTTAAACGAATCGCCCGTCTCTTTGGACATCATGTACGCCAATTCGGAGGGCACTGCAAATTCCGAACTGTCGTCTATCTCGCCAATGTCGGATTATGTTTCTGGCAAAGCTGTCGCCGGATTGAGTCCGCGGATGATGAAAGACGACCGACGAAACGATTTGAAATTGGAACCACGGATATCGGAAACAGATGAAAAATTATCGTCGTCTGTCAATAGTGCGGAGTCCATTTTGTTTTCCATGGACGAAGATAGAGATAAGTTGTTAGAGCAACAGAGGTCTTTTCTCGCCAGCCTCGTGGATCAACTAGCTCAAATGAGTAAGTACTTTTGACTTAAATTAAAAATTGCCACAAGTTCAGCGGCATATACTGCACGGTGAAACTCAGTGAGTACTTATATTATTGTAATTTATAATTATATGATGAATTAAAAATAAATAAAAAGTCGGGTTGTGGTCCTGTGGTTAGTGTCGCGGACTCTTGAGTCAGAGTTTCCCGGTTTGAACCCACTCTACCACAATTTGATACCTATTTCTTATAATGAGCCACTTAGGCTCACAGAAATAGTATGAAATTGAAGTTTTTTTTGTAAATAATAAAAACACAAATATTTCTCTTTAAAAATAAAATACTTAAATTTTGCCTGAAATTAGGTTGTTACATCAGCACTAGGCTGTGTAAGTAGGTACTTTTGCGATATTTATTGTCTATGGTAACATTTTCCAAATATTTTTAATACAGGTCAACTCCTGAACTGATTTCAGTGCACCCCCAACCCCAAATATTTTGTTTGCTTACATTTTTTGAAATTTACAACAATACTTATTTGTTAGTTGCCTTTCAAACTTGTCAGAAGTGTTATTATCCTTCTTTGACTGATACTATTTTTATTATTAGTTGATTCATCACCATATATAGATAATATGGTTGCTAAAAGAGGTTTTAAGAAGATTACTTATTGCAAGATGAAGGCCATGATTCCGCTGCAAGTAAATCGAAAAATAAAAAGTGCAGCATGTGATCGACACTCGTCTCCTTTCAACGTCATATATCAAAAAACTAGATTTTTCAGGAGATCGTTTTTAATGTTTTAAAATATAATAAAATGTATTAAAAATAAATATCAAGCCACTTATTGTACTTTTTACTGTGGAACAGATCTTTTTAGGTAAAATTTTAATGTTTTTTCTCCAAAATTAAAAAAATAATTAAACAAACCTTTTATTCAAAATGTAAAAATAACATATTCTGCCCTGTAGCGGATAAATATTGAGTTAAAAATATGCCACTTTTGCTGGGATAAAGTACATTTTATGGACATTCCCATAACATGCACAACTGAAATTTGACGATTTTTGATATATGACGTTGTTGAAAGGAGTGAGCGATACGGCAAACGTGCCATCGGCAAACTCAGTGAGTGTACATTATTGTAATTTGTAATTATGTTTATGATGAATTAAAAATAAATAAATAATGTCGGATTGTGGTCCCGTGGTTAGTCATGTATTTATTATATTTATAGAGATATTATGGTTATTAGAAGCAATGTGTACTAGGTACACGACACCAGGAGGGAAGGAGAATTTCTCGGTTCGAACCCACTCTACCACAATTTGATACCTATTTGTAATAATGAGCCGCTTAGGCTCACAGAAATAGTATGAAATTGAAGTATTTCTGTTAATGATAAAATCACAAATACTTAACTTTAAAAAAAAGGGTAAATAAATTATTTACAACATTTTGAGTGTGTCCAAATACTTGTTCACAAAATTTCCATCAAAGTTCTAGTGATTCAAGAATAACGTTTCAAAAATTGGTTCATATACATATAGAACATCCAAGAATTTGAGTAGTGTTGTTGTCAATAATGGGTAGAATTGGTGAATGTTGGTGAATAATGGGTAAATGTGTGTAAAGTGATCACTTAAACCAGCCTATGACGGTCGTCAGCCCTGTAAATGCCTAGAATTCCATATTCTTCTTCATCTTTGATGAGATGTCAATAAATAATATGGAAATAAATAATAATTTTGGTTCCTCAATTTTCAAACAACGTGCTTTTATGAACATATTTTCTTATTTTATCTTTCTGCAGAGCACTGCTAGGAAGCGGAATATTGATTAGACAGTCAATTAATGTCAAGTGTCATTGAAAATCTGCCAACCGACCATTTTACATAGGAAGACTAGATTGTTCCATGTATTTTTTTCTGCTTGATTGAATCCGTAATTGCTCTTATCAATTGTTTTTCCATTAAAATGCTGTTCTTCTTGATGCAAAATATCGTCATTTAGTTGGGTCTGGCGCAATCTGGATATTTCTATCATATAAATTGTATACATTTTAATTTTATTAGGTCGTTCAGATATAATAATAATAATAAATAATAAATTTGGATAACTTATATAGCGCCATTTTCGTAAAATAATACCTCAAGGGCGCTTCACTGTGAATGAATTGGGGAAAATATGATGGTGGAAATGATCTAGCGAACAAATGTGTTTTTAGTATTTTTCTAAAGATCATCTCACTATTTCTAACCATTGGTGGAAGAGCATTCCACGCCGTCGGTCCTGCAACAGTAAAGGCACGCTCGCCAAATTTAGTGCGTTGGTTGCGAGCTGGTAAGATCACTTTGCCCATTGCAGATGTTGTAGCCGATCGAAGCGTGAGACGTCTATATATCGTGAAATGCAAATTTAAAAAGAGATTTACAACATTTTGAGTGTGTCCAAATACTTGTTCACAAAATCTGGATTATCTCCAATTACTGGAGTTATTTTCATATTAAAAAGAGATTTTTGGGTTAGACTCTCTTTACTTACTTACCCGCAGATAAGCCTCTGAAATACAGGCTAGCGGGTTATTTCATTATAAAAATGTAAAAATTGTCCGCCTCCATAGTGTAATGGTCAGCAGGCCATGAGAGAGTACGGCTATTATCCTTGGCTCTACCCGACCGAGTTTCTCTAGGGTGTGCTTGGCTACAATAGTTTAGAGACTAGAGGGAATGTGTATTTGATTACGCATTTTTATCCATTGTTGCCCGGTATGATCGATAATCCTGAAATTATCCGGAACATTGGTCTGTATGTTCCCGATAGTTACCTAAGACAGCGTCGGCATAGATTGTTTCACATTCCTAAACACAGGACCAACCTGCCAAAATGGTTATGCCTGTAGGAAGAGCTACCGCTATGTTGAATAATATCTCATTGGATATTGATCTGTTCCATGTGTCTGAAGGAGTTTTCCGAAGGGGGATTCGTCTACACCTTTAGCAATAGTTCTTGCATATTTACGCTTTTTGTATGTATTTAATGTAAACGCTTTAAATTTTTTAGTTTGTAATGTATATGTTAATTGAAAATAAATATATTGAAATTGAAACACTGCGTTTTTATGATGCAGTGCCCTTTGCACCATTAGGGTGTGGATAGGGATTTTTAAAAAAAAATCTACATATTTATGTCAACATTTAAAAAAAATACAGTGTTTTGTTCAACTACTTCTCAAATAAGTCACAGATATTGCAGCTCAGGGTTTCTGAGGAGAATGAATATACATTTTTCTCTTGCAGCGCATTCCCTGTCCAGTCACAAGTTCACCGGCCACTGGCTCATAGTGGACGACAGCCGACCAGACAGCGACGCAGCCGACAAGCCAAACGCCATCAGCGACCCGAGCAAAACGAGCAACGCGAACGGAGCAGCCAACACCAGCACCGACGGAGTACTCCAGAGACCCGAGTTCATCCGCAATCTGGTCACCTTCAGCAAGGCGTGTCTGAAGAACTATATCCTCGACGATTGCAACGAACTGAGCGAGGTAAGAATGAAGTTTTGGTATTCTTATTTATTTTATTTATACCTTTCTAACTACCCGCCGATTGTTACGACTCCTAACCTGACCACTTTCAAGTATTTGGCATACCTGATCGTGCCATGTTTTCCTCGGTCTTCCTCTGCTTCTTTTCCCAATACCATTCACCTCATAAATTTGTTTTACCGTTCTTTCCTCACTCATTCAATCGGCGGGTATGTATGAGGAGATGCATGAACGTGGAAGAGGCGAAGAATGTTTGCAAGGACAGAGTGGTGTGGCCCTCTATTCTCTCTGCCTACCCCTGCGGGTAGGCAGAGAGAATAGAGAATTTGACACACCTGATTGTGCCAAGTTTTTCTCGGTCTTGCTCTGCTTCTTTTTCCAACTACATTCGCCTCATAAATTTGTTTAACCGTTCTTTCCTCACTCATATGTTCCACATGTCCAAACCATCTCAACACACCTTTCTTAATTTTATCGATAATACTTATCACAGCCTTACATTCTTTCCTTATTTCATCATTCGAACATCTATCAAACATCGTTTTGCCACACATTCGTCTGAGGGATCGCATTTCGACCGTATTCAGTCTGCTTTCATCCTTCTTTTGCCAACTCCATGCTTCGCTTCCATACATGAGGGTTGGAACCAGAACTCCTGATACTCTGGATAAACCACGGTCCCATTATCTGCCAATTTACAAACAAAAACATTGAACTCTGTCAAAATTTATTTTAAATATTAAAATCAAGCACCGATTTTTAGGGTCTACTAAGTTGTATTTTTCATTTAAAAAAAATCATTAGCAAATTTATGATTCGTGACCATAGTATCGTCTTACTTACTACCACTTTA
The DNA here is from genome assembly GCF_059751285.1 of Brachycentrus maculatus. Lineage (NCBI taxonomy): Eukaryota > Metazoa > Arthropoda > Insecta > Trichoptera > Brachycentridae > Brachycentrus > Brachycentrus maculatus. The sequence goes on from NW_028280967.1 coordinate 1,075,335, forward strand.
CACTTCTTCTTGTGTCCAGTATTGAAATGAAAAGGCCTCCCTCTTGGACCTCCACAGTTCTCTGTTGGACGCGACTCTCTTACTGTGCAGGCCCGTTACTTTTTTAATGTCATCAGACCATCTTGTCGGGGGCCTACCCACATGCAAGGCCTCCAGTCAAGCACCTTTATTGTCCATCTAACCTCAGACATACGTGCCACATACCTCACTCCTTTCAAGAATGTCATAAATCAAAATACTTGATTTTTCAGCAAAACGTTTTTAAAGTTTAAAATATAATACAATGCATTAAAAATAAATATCAAGCCACTTATTGAACTTTTTACTGTGCAACAGATCTTTTTAGGTAAAACCTGAAGATTTTTTCTCCATTTGAAAAATATTTAGTATATTTAAAAAAATAATTAACAATACCTTTCTTCAAAATGCAAAAATAACATTTTTTGCCCTGTAGCGGATAAATATCAAGTTAAAAATATGCCACTTTTGCTGGGATATAGTACATTTTCTGGGCATTCCGAAAACATGCACAACTGAAAATTGACGATTTTTGATTTATGACGTTCTTGAAACGAGTGAGCGACATGACCTGCCCAGTTTCACTTTTTTTCCGCGATTCTTTGAATCTTTTTCAATTCTTCGAACAAAACATTAAATGATGTTAAAATAGTTTGAAAAAAATCATTAAAGCTTTTTTTTAGAATTATCCAACAAAATTATTATTTTAAAAATATCAACGCAATATTCTTTGATTCGGCAGTCACTTTGTGGTAAAATGTATGCATTTTAAATTAATGTTTTACTTAGTAAATACCACTATTTCTTAAAATCTACTGTGACACATGTTTCGATGCATTCCGCATCATTCTCAAACATCGGTGTTTGAAAATGATGCGGAATGCACCGAAACACGTGTAACAGTAGATTTTAAGAAATAGCGGTATTTACTAGGTAAAACATTAATTAAAAATCAATATTTTCCGCATCAATGAGCATGTGGAAAGGGTTTATTTTAACCGGATCCACGTCGCTCGCATAACCGTATGTGTTTTCACAAAACATTCCCTGTACGCGGCTGACATAACCGTTTGTGTTTTTACTTTGCTCCAAGTTTCGAACCTCAGTTCAACTTGGAGGGATTTTTTCATGGTGTGGAACTTTGGATAAAATAATACGTCAATCCTTGGCCTTATGACATCTGTTGAAATATCTGACTAATAATTTGTAACATCACAAGGATAAATAAAAGAACAAATCCCTGATTTTTCTTGCGGTCGGTAATTAGTCCGCGCCATAATCATACCCTATATCTGTCTCACTCTCGACGCTACGCATCGCCAGTGGGTAAGAGTGACACACTATGCGTGCTTTGATTTATTTATGTTACGATCTTATTTGTTTATATTACGATATATTTCAAGAATAATGTGACACGAGTGTATTATAGAGTACCAAAAAGGCACAATGAATCCCATTGAACGTTTTTGTTTAAGAAAATAAATCGTTTCTTAACTAAATACATGATAAAAGTAATCATTTAAAAAACGGCGAAATACCGCCGCGCACAGGCGTCTCTCAGGAACAAAGTGAACGCGGTTAAAAGGTTAATAATTGAAAGTTTAATTGAGGGTTTTATTTGAATTTCAGATCCACAATGCATTACTACAGCAATTTATAATCTCATCTTTCGACATGGCGCGAGAGATGCAAATTGTCCCCAAGAAAATACACTATGTGGCCATCATGGAGCAGCAACTGTATGATGTAAGAATATGTCGTAGTCATACAGGAGAAAGTGACCAAGTGCATTGTTTTTATTAAAACGTGATCATTGACTATTTGATATCTGACTAGCTTAATATTGCCCTGAAAAAATCCCAAAGCCATTTAAAACTTGGAAGTATAATATATTGACTTGTTAAAAATAACTAACTGCATTGATGTTTATTTTATTTTTTATTTTCTTGCCAAGCAAGTGACTTGTTACAAACATTTACGTTTTGTTAGTTGGTAACTTTCTCCTGTACGACTACGATATCCATATTATTATTATTATTATATTAAAACCCTTATCCACACCCCAATGGTGCATAGGGCACTGCTTCATATAAATGCAGTGTTATCTTAATCGTTTACGCATGAAGGAAAGGTGATCGGCCCTCCGCTTCAGGTACCAGTCCAGGGTAATATTTAATAAATATTAGAGTGAATAAATCACTAATATTTATTTAACCCCCCCTGGGAATCGAACCCGGGACCTCCAGAACGGTAGCCGAGCGTGCTGACCATTACACTACGGAGGCGGACGAGTGTCCATATTAACAACATTTGAATTTTTTTTAAAGGAATAACCCGCAAAGCGTATATTTTATATGCTTGTCTGCAGGTAGGATAGTAAGGATAGGGAAGGTTAAATGTGAGAAATACACCACAAACACCCAGACTAATGATCATGATAATACATATTTTTATTAATATTTTTTTTTAAAACATCATCCTTTATTTTATTGTTAAATATCTAATGAGGTATTTAAAAATTACCTCATCAAATATTTTAATTCAAAACCACTAGATTTTTATTAAAGGGGTATTTGTAAAGGAACATTTATAAAATAGGAAGAGGTTATTAATAATGATGGCAATTCCATACCTTTGTTTAAAAATCACTATAAATACATATTTTATAGTGATTTTTAATACATAAAAATATATTTATCCAATTCATTCATTCAAACCCTTATCCGTACCCCAATGGTGCATAGGGCACTGCATTATATAAATGCAGTGTTATGTTGATCGTTAACACACGAAGAAAAGCTGATTAGCCCTCCGCTTCAGGTACCAGTCCAGGGTAATATTGAATAAATATTAGAGTGAAAAAATCACTTATATCAATTTGACCACCCCTGGGAATCGAACCCGGGACCTCCAGATTGGTAGCCGAGCGTGCTGACGATTACACTACGGAGGCGGACATACATTTATAGTGATTTTAAAACAAAGTTGCATTTTAATTATAAGATGGCAATTCTATTTTAGCAAATTGGCAAATTTTAGCATATTAAGTTTTAAATTTGAGTTACTTACATAAAAATGTTTTTAGTATATACATATTTAATGTATGTAATCATTCTGTGTGTGTATATATATCTTGGCTATCCTTGCCCATTGAAATATGCTCTTTAGCCATTCTTTCTTCATCCATCCAAACACACATGGCCGAATTATCTTGGAGAATATTTCGCTCACTCCTTTCAACAACGTCATATATCAAAAATCGTCAAATTTCAGCTGTGCATGTTTTGGGAATGCCCATGAAATGTACTATATCCCAGCAAAAGTGGCATATTTTTAATTTAATATTTACCCGCTACAGGGCAGAAAGTGTTGTTTTTGCATTTTGAAGAAAGGGTATTGTTCAATTATTTTTTTAAATATGCTAAATATTTTTTAAATGGAGAAAAAACATTCAGGTTTTACCTAAAAAGATCTGTTGTACAGTAAAAAGTTTAATAAGTGGCTTGATACTAGTTTTAATACATTTTATTATATTCTTAAACATTAAAAACGATCTTCTGAAAAATCAAGGTTTTTAATATATGACGTTGTTGAAAGGAGTGAGCGTATTCTGATTCTTCTCAGTTCCTCTCTTTATTAAAATATTTATTCCTTTATTGTAACTTGACATTTGTATTGTGGAATATTGTAACTGGAATAGTACAGGCGCTTTGTCTTACTCATTTTATGTTAATGACTTGATTTATGTAACTATTCTGTAAAATTCTCAAAAATTTCTTAATAATAATTATATAATTATTTATTTGTAGACTCTTCACGAAAAATTCACGGGAGATGAGAAACGAGAAGAGCTATTAGTCATCATACAGAGAGTCTTGCAAGAAATGAAACAAAAAATCAAAAGCGAGTGGGACAGGAGAGGTAAATGCTTTTTTTTGTACTCAAAGTTTTGATGGATTCTTTTACCTAATTATTTTTTTACAAAAATGTTAATAATATTAGTATATAACCATTCACCGAGATGTTGGGTGCATGTCGGTCTTCGGGTCTACCAAAAATCGCATGTGTTAAATATTTTGTGTAGTTTTAAGTGTGTAAATGGTGCTATGGTGGTGAAGGGTGATATTTAGGTATTAATTTTAAATCAAACACAGATTTTTTGAGTCTACTAGATTGTATTTTATTAACAAAAACACATAAAAAAATTATACTGTGACAATTGTTTCGCCTTGTTAGGGCATTATTAAACATTATCAGACATTCGTTTGATAATGCCCTAACAAGGCGAAACAATTCGCTCACTCCTTTCAAGAGCGTCATAAATCAAAAAAACATGATTTTCAGGATAAATTTCAGGTTTTTTCTCCATTTGAAAAATATTTAGTATATTTCAAAAAATAATTGAACAATACCTTTTCTTTAAAATGCAAAAACAAGACTTTCTGCCCTGTAGCGGGTAAATATTAAGTTGAAAATATGCCTCTTTTCCTGGGATAAAGTACATTTTCTGGCCATTCCGAAAACATGCACAACTGAAAATTGTCGATTTTTGACTTATGACACTCTTGAAAGGAGTGAGCAAATTGTCACAATGAATTTTTTTATGTATTTTTGTTAATAAAATACAACTTAGTAGACTCAAAAAATCTGTGTTTGATTTAAAATTAATACATAAATTAAAATGGAGTTCTACAAATTAAACGCCAAATCAATAAATAACGGTGATATTGTTTGCATGCTGTGGTAGTGATTGTCCTGACGAAGAGACGGGTACGTCTCGAAACCGGTAGACGTAAAAATCTCGGTGAGTGGTTATATACTAATATTACTAACATTTTTGTAAACAAACAAATAAGTAAAAATGACTTAAAAGTGCTTTAAATATTATATAAATAATATTGAGATTCTTTTACCACTTATAAGATACATTTTGCCTTAAATATTTCCATTACAGATCCTTCATTTCACCTGGGAGAAACCTGTCTCAAAGGCAAAACACCCAACTCCATATTCTACGAGTTTGACGACCGATTGAATGGAAACGGGACAGCTCCAAATCCGGATGTTACATCAAACGGTTCTCCGCAAAACCGACAACGACCGGATCTCTTAGACAATATAACCGACGAATACTTGAAAGAGTACTGCGTCATAGAATCTGCAATCAAAGAGACGACTTTCTCCAATGAACAGCACATGGATAAGGAGATAGAAATGGGTTCGCCTGTGTCGGAGAACTCCGAGTTTGACGCCAGTCCTCGACTCGCCATAAATTTCAATGTTAAAGAGCAAAATGGCAATGTGTTTAGCGGAAAAGGCGAGACGAATTTCGACTGTTGCAAGACGTCCCAGATGACGTTCAAGCAAGCATCGCTAGAAATACAGAGAGCAGTTCTCGCAAGGCTGAGCAGAGACATCAGCTTGCAGTTGGTGAATTTTGTGGATTGCTTGCGTGACAGCTATTTCGGGACACTACAGCGGTAATTATAACACTATCTAGTTGACCAAACTTCTTCTTCAAACCCTCATCCGCACCCGATCGTGCATAGGGCACTGCATCATGTTTATTGATGCGTTGTTATCTTGATCATTGCCCGTTATTGAGGGCTGATCACCTTACAGTCATGTGTGCTTGCACACATGACGGAAAGGTGATCAGCCCTCCCCATCAGGTACCAGTCAAGAATAGTATTAAATAAATATTAGAGTGAGGTTAGGTTATTTTAGTTTAGTCAACTGTGTAATGGTCAGCACGCTCAACTACGGTGGAGGTCCCGGGTTCGATTCCCAGGGGGGTTCAAATAAATGTGATTTTTTCACTCTAATATTTATTCAATATTACCCTGGACTGGTACCTGAAGCGGAAGGCTGATCATCTTTCCTTCATGATCAATGTACTACTACGTTTATATGATGCAGTGCCCTATGCAGCATCTGGTGCGAATTTGGATTCAAAGGATTTGAAGAAGATGAAGAGTGTATGAGGAGTGTATGCATGTAGAAGACGTGAAGAATTATTATTATCGCTATTATCCTTGGCTCTACCCGACCGAGTTTCTCCAGGGTATGCTTGGCTACTACAGTTTAGAGACTAGAAGGAATGTGTATTTGATTACGCATTTTTATCCATTGTTGCGCGGAATGATCGAAAATCCTGAAATTATCCGGAACATTCTATCTGTATGTTCCCAATAGTTACCTAAGACAGCGTCGGCATAGATTCTTTCACATTCCTATACACAGGACCAACCTGCCGATGGTTATGCCTGTAGGAAGAGCTGCCGCTATGTTGAACAATATCTCATTGGATATTGATCCGTTCCATGTGTCTGAAAGAGGTTTCCGAAGCGGGATTTTTCTACACCTTTAGCAATAGTGCTAGCATATTTTTGATTTTTGTATGGTTTTTAATGTATACGCTTTTTTTGTATACGATTTTTTTGTTTGTAATGTACATTTTAGTTGAAAATAAATAAATTTAAATTAAAAGAATGTTTGCTATGGCAGATGAGTGTCATGATGTTTAGTTATTAGTGTCCTCAGTGTATTCTATTCCTATCCGCAGGTGCCTGGAGTCTCTGGAAGAAGGGCGGGACAGGCGGGCGGCGTCGGAGGCGGTGCGTCGCATCCTATTGGTCACCCGCTCCGTCAACCTCCAGCACTGCGCCTCCTTCTCCTTCCTGCACGCCCTCATGGACCAACTGCGCCGATTCTTCCAGAGGTACCTGATCTTTTTTTATCAGAAATGTATGCACAGGGCAGAGTGTTAAAGCTTTAATGACCACACAATTTGCTAGAAACTTACGCCTGAAAGGTTTTTTTTTGCAAAAATTAACAGTTCAAATACCTCCTACACCATTTTGGCATTCTATTTTAGCTGTGCGTTATCAATATCATTCGCAAAGGTATCATTACAAAACTTCGCTATACTCAACATTACTTACTAGAAAAAAACATTTAATATTTAAACTATCAAATATCAACAGAGTTTCTGCTCAATAAAAAGCTTATTTCATCTCACTTTAGATGTCTCTAGTGAATTCAAGTACTATGTTTTGAATTGGAACAAAATATATGTTTATATTTATATATATATATATATATATATATATATATATATATATATATATATATATATATATATATATATATATATATATAAAGAAGTTCCAAGAATTTGAGTAGTTTGGTTGTCAATCATGCATAGAATTAATGTGTAATTACCTACAAGTGTGTAAAGTGATTAAACCAGCCTATGACGGTCTTAAGCCCCGTAAATTCCCAGACTTCCATACTCTTCTTCATCTATGTTGAGATATCAAAAAATAAAATTAAAAAATAACTCCTAATTGCAGAAAATCCAGATTTGTGAACAAGTATTTGGGCACACTTCAAATTTTGTAAATATTAAGGTTTTGAAATTTCATTACACTTATATATTGAAAAAAATATGTATTTTGACTGATGTTAGTCATTTTAAATGATATTTCGTAAGTAAATCCTGAAAGTGAAATTTAATGTGTAAATATAAGATATTTTTTCTAAGCAAAGTTGTGTATAGTCACGGACGCCAATATGGGTGAAGTGTTAATTTTTTAGTATTGATTATTGATTCCCAATTCAATAGTTCATATTTATACCAATCATCAAAATTTTGCATGCTAATTTTTTTATTAAAAGTTTGAAATTTCTGCCATATATTGTGGGTATTCTGGCAAAAAAACGTCAACTTGAAAATATGCAATTTTGACTTAATGATGCAGTATTATAAAGTTTTCAGCATTCTATAAACTGGCAAATACACTAAATAGTTTGAAATGTCATATTTATGTGGTTTTAAAAGTAAATTCAATGTTATGTTTAATGGCGGGTATTTTATTCAGGCTAAAAGCTTTAAATAATTGGGATCATTTAAACTGTGATTTTAGAGTTAACGTTTTTTGGCTGTATATCCACTATATATTTTTTAAAATTATGGATTATCAATTTTTTCTATGAAAACAGTGTTGAAGCACTACATTTGCTAAACCCGTGAATTATGTGGACAATTTTAACCTTACTTCTTCCAGAAGAAGCCAAAATATTCACAAAAATCTGAATGGATCAATGAAAAATTTAAATAATTTAAATGCAAATAGGTTTTGAAAGAATTGTAGGTGTGTTATGTGCAGGCTGTCACTCAGCACCGGCAGCGGGCGCTCCTGCTGCGCCGCCAGTCCGCACTGGAGGAACCAGGTGGCCTTGGAAACCATTCAATCTCTCAACGCTCCCAAGGTGGCCAAACTCATCTCCATGCAGGTACCTGATCCGGCTCTGTATTTTGTAATACATACTAAGAATATTAGCCCCCTCGACACCCCCTATATGGCCAAACTCATCTCAATGCAGGTATCCGATCCGATCCTGTATTTTGTAATACATACTGAGAATATTAGGTCTCTCAACGCCCCCAAGGTGGCCAAACTCATCTTCATGCAGGTACCTGATTCGGCTCTGTATTTTGTAATACATACCAAGAATATTAGCTCCCTCGACGTCCCCAAGGTGGCCAAACTCATCTCAATGCAGGTATCCGATCCGATCCTGTATTTTGTAATACATACTGAGAATATTAGGTCTCTCAACGCCCCCAAGGTGGCCAAACTCATCTCCATGCAGGTATCCGATCGGATTCTGTATTTTGTAATACATACTAAGAATATTAGCTCCCTCGACGTCCCCAAGTGGCCAAACTCATCTCCATGCAGGTACCTAATCCGGTTCTATATTTTGTAATACATACTAAGAATATTAGCTCCCTCGACGCCCCCTATGTGGCCAAATTCATCCCAATGCAGGTATCCGATCCGATTCTGTATTTTGTAATACATACTAAGAATATTAGCTCCCTCGACGTCCCCAAGGTGGCCAAACTCATCTCCATGCAGGTGCCTGATCCGGCTCTGTATTTTGTAATACATACTAAGAATATTAGTTCCCTCGACGCCCCCTATGTGGCCAAACTCATCTCAATGCAGGTATCCGATCGGATTCTGTATTTTGTAATACATACTAAGAATATAAGCTCTCAACGCCCTCAAGGTGACCAAACTCATTTCCATGCAGGTACCTGATCCGACTATGTACTTTGTAATAGATGTTTTTTGAAAGAAAGAAAAAGCATAATAAACGCAGCATAGCTATGGCATCAGAATCCAACTATGGACTCTCACCCAAGTTACACCACGAAGAAGATTGAAACAATTTATTGTTATTTATTTTATCAGTCTTTGGATTATTCACCCTACGCTTTGACTAGCTTAATGTAGTGATGAATTCAAAAGTAATCACTGTGTATCCTATTTTATTTATATTTTTTTCTTTATTTACGGCCGCAGCCAATTTTTAATAATAAATTTAATACATGCGATAATTATTGTATAAAATAATAATCTCTTTTAAGTATATTAAACAAGGATGAACATATTAGGCAAGGAATTATACATCAGCCTGAAGTATTGTAATTATTCTTGCTTTATAGTTAGCAAGTGACATGTTCCAGATATCGGATATTGATTTCTCTTCATCAAATAATGATTAAATATTAGTGTGTTTGACCTGTGAATGAATGCAGAATCTGCAAGTAAGCTGACGAGCGTACCCTCCTTGAGCGTTTGACCTGTGAATGAGTGCAGAATCTGCAAACAAGCTGACGAGCATACTATCCTTGAATGTTTGACCTGTGAATGAGTGCAGAATCTGCATATAAGCTGACGAATATACCCTCCTTGAGTGATTGACCTGTGAATGAGCATACCCTTCTTGTGCAGCTCCGGGAGCGCATGCGCCTGTCGCACGAGCAGTTCCAGGGCGCGCTGCAGGCGCTGAGCGACCACCACGCGGCCCGGCTGCAGCAGACAGAGGAGCTGAAGCTGGCGCTAAGGAAGCTGCACGCGCCGCGCTTCGCCCGCCTCTGCCTCGAGAGCACCTCGCTGCGCGACCTCGTGTGCCACGGCATCCCGCACGTGGCGAAGGAGATAGGTGAGCCCCATTGCTAGTGATATTAATATCGTAGTCATACAGGAGAAAGTGACCAAGTGCATTTTTTACAAGAACGCGATTATTGACTATTTGATATCTTACTAGCTTAATATTGCCCTGAAAAAAATCCAAAGCAATTTTAAACTTGGAAGTATAATATATTGACTTGTCGAAAATGACTAACTGCATTGATGTTTATTTTTTGCCAAGCAAAAGTGACTTAAATGTCCCTCCTGAACATTTTACGTTTTGTAAGTTGATCACTTTCTCCTGTACGACTACGATATTATTTATTAAATCGGAAACTGGATTATTCATCCTACGGATGAGATGTCAATTAAAAGGTGTCTCAACTTGATATGAAACATGTATCATTCAAGTCTGAGAATCCCAGGGCTCGCAACCTGGCATTTGGCTGGCTTCAATTTAAATTTCAACTGAATTTTTGTAATACTATCACTAATTGTCCACCTCCGTAATGTAATGGTCAGCACGCTCGGCTACCGTTCTGGAGGTCCCGGGTTCGATTCCCAAGGGGTGTAAAAAAAATATAAGTAATTTTTTCACTGTAATATTTATTCAATATTACCCTGGACTGGTACCTGAAGCGTAGGGCTGATCACCTTTCCTTCATGTGTAAACGATCAAGATAACACTGCGTTTATATGACGCAGTGCCCTATGCACCATTGGGTGCGGGTAAGGGTTTAAAAAAAAAAAACTAATTGTAAAATGTAAATGATTAATAATTTTACTATATTATTTTGAGAAATAAAAAGACTGCTTTTTGATCCACTCACATTTTTACTAACAACCAACTAGTTTCGGTAACAACCTGTTGCCCTCTTCAGGGTTTATTTATGACTCATAGTTGGTTGTTAATAAAAATGTGAGTGGATCAAAAAACAAAGTCTTTTTACAAAGTCATTTACGGGGCTGACACCGTCATAGGCTGGTTTAAGTGATCACTTTACACACGAGTAACATTCACCAATTCTACCCATTATTGACAACCACACTACTCAAATTCTTGGAAGTTCTATATATATGAACCAATTTTGAAACATTGTTCTTGAATCACTAATATATCACTATGATCCACAAAGTTAATGCCTTCAATATTCAAAATATAATAATTTTACTAATTTACTTGTATATCAGCATGTTAATTTTTCGTCTGCTAGCAACATGTTATGTCTTTCACTCTAGTACATCTGATATTACCACAGGGAGAGAGCGAGACAATTAGATTACCCGGCTTTCGTTTTATCCTATTTACAGCCTATTGCTTAGTCAGCACTCGGCTGCGCGCTAGAAAGGACGTGGAATCTGTGACTCTGTGACTTGTGAGTTACGATTTGCGTAATCCGACTTCCATACAAATATGAACTGGGGTCTTTTGGCACCCCGATTCGGATCACATAATTTTATGATCATTATGGGGAAGGTTAATTAATAACACCATATTATTTTTTGACATCTCATCAAAGATGAAGAAGAATATGGAAGTCTGGGCATTTACGGGGCTGACACCGTCATAGGCTGGTTTAAGTGATCACTTTACACACGAGTAACATTCACCAATTCTACCCATTATTGACAACCACACTACTCAAATTCTTGGAAGTTCTATATATATGAACCAATTTTGAAACATTGTTCTTGAATCACTAGAACTTCACTAGAGACATCTATTGGTGAGAAAAGAAGCTTTTTATTGAGCAGAAGCTCTTTTATTAGTGTGTGAGATCCGAATCCTGGATTATCATCACACACATGATAAACACCAGAAAATAACGTTTTTATTTTTATCATTTTAGCTTATAATTTGACCAGATAATTTATTTACAACATTTTGTGTGTGTCCAAATACTTGTTCGCAAAATCTGGATTATCTTTAATTATAGGAGTTATTTTCATATTATTTATTAATAATAATATTTACTATTAATAATATGAAAATAACTCCCATAACTGGAGATAATCCAGATTTTGTGAACAAGTATTTGGACACACTCAAAATGTTGTAAATAACACCGTAATATATCTGTCCCTTATGCGTTACACTGTCATTGGCAGGACGGGGGCAGTACGGAGTGGTGTACGCGGTGAAGGGGCCCTGGGCTGGAATGGAACCGTGCGCCGTGAAGAGTGTAGTTCCGCCTGATGAACGCCACTTGAACGAGCTAGCCATGGAATTCTTTCACACAAGGTACAGTGAAACTAATGAGATAGTTTTGCAGTTGTATTGTGTGCAACTTTTTCTTGACACTCCATGATAATTTTGTCACAAAATCCCTATTATTTTTTGACATCTCATCAAAGATGAAGAAGAATATGGAAGTCTGGGCATTTACGGGGCTGACGACCGTCATAGGCTGGTTTAAGTGATCACTTTACACACGTGTAACATTCACCAATTGTTTGCTTTGTATAAAAAAATAAATTTTGTTTAATGGCCGGGTAGGAAATCTCATTTCTAAAATTTGGCCCGGCTGCTGAAAATGTTGGCCACCCACGCACTATGGCCAACCAGAAAATAGGTTGAGTAACAAGAAAAATAAAAACATTGTTCTGTTTAAAATAAATAGTCAGTTAATGTCTGATTTGTGCAATTTTACCATTACAGCGATTAGTTTGTGAGACAATGCATTTTCCTGGTGCTAGATCTCAAAGCTTCTACATGCTCACTTCAAATGTCTCTAGAACTCAAACAATGAATAGATCTAAACAACTTTTGGCAAAAATTTAACCTTACCTCGTTTGAAAATGACATCTTACACCTGCGATGCCACTAAAAGAATTGATATGTTATTTTATATACTTTTTACCAGATTTATCGAATGATTCAATTTCAATTTATTCAAAAATTCATATGTACATGACAAACTTAAATTTAAGGCTTACATATTTATGATATTAATTATAAAGTGTGTATTATTAATACAAATTACATGTACAAAATGTAAAAAGACTCTTTTTAAAGTAGTAGAAGAATCCCGCTTCGGAATACCCCCTCAAACACATAGAACAGATGAATATCCGGAGTGATATTGTTCAGCATAGCGGTAGCTCTTCCCGCAGGCATTACCATCGGCAGGTTAGTCCTGTATATAGGAATGTGAAACAATCTATGCCGACGCTGTCTTAGGTAACTAGTGGGAACATACAGACCAATACTCTGCATAATTCCAGGATTATCGATCATACCGTGCAACAATCGATAAAAATGCGTAATCAAATATGCATTCCTTCTAGTCTCTTAACTATCGTAGCTAAGCATACCCTGGTGGAACTCGGTCGGGTAGAGCCAAGGATAATACCAGACTTTGGAATGAATTACCCCTCCTTGTTAAAAATTCACCTTCCCTCATAACTTTAAAGAAATGTCTGAGACATTACTATTTATTATTAGAATCCTAACAGTCCATCAAACCTCCTCCCTTATTTTTCCCCTCTACCTTCTTCTCTAAACTCCCATTTTCCTTTGCCTTCCTTTTCATCAATTTGTAATTTATGGTTTTTTAAATGTTCGAGTACATACTATCTACCCTCTGATTGCAAACAGCTATATATATAGTATCAAACGTTTTTGATCAATATCACTAGTCTGTTTTTGGTTGGTTGGAAGATATTGCTTTTTAGCAATAAGCCCGCCAATGTACTTATTTCTTTTCTGTACATGAAGTTAACATACTATCGGGTAATAAATAATACCCAATAGCTACCTCTATTCTATGGTCCCCTTGAATGTATTGCCCTCGGTACTCAATTCAATTGGTCCTGTACAACCAACCCTTTGATTGTGTGCAGGAACATCCCTCCTCACGACCGGATAGTGAGTCTGTGCGGCTCGGTGATCGACCACTCGTACGCGGGCGGGAGTCCGGCCGTCCTGCTGGTGTCCAAGCGCCTCAAGTGCGACCTGCACTGCGCACTCCTCAACGCGGACATGACCTTCAAACAGAGGATGCAAATTGCCGTCGATATCGTCGAAGGTGAGCTACTTCTACCAGACTCACAAATATTCATCAAGGCAGTTTTTTCATCAACCCCAACCCTAATTAGTATACAGGGTCATTCACTTTTCACGCAATAAAGCCATAATTGGTACTGTTGTGTGGCTTGTTGCCCTGTTTTGTTGGAACCACATAACGTCCAAGTCATTATCTTCAATCACCGGTCAAAAAAATTGGTTATCATTCGACCATATCGCTATAATTTCAACTCGTTGTTCGTTTGTTGAACGATGCATTATCGTAAATGGCAAACATTTAACTAATATTATGATACTTCAGATGACAGCTGAGTTCGACAAGTCGCTCACTCCTTTCAAGAACGTCATAAATCAAAATACTTGATTTTTCAGGAGAACGTTTTTAAAGTTTAAAAATATAACACAATGTGTTAAAAATAAATATCAAGCCACTTACTGAACTTTTTACTGTGCAACTGATCTTTTTAAGTAAAACCTGGTGGTTTTTTCTCCATTTGATAAATATTTAGTTTATTTAAAAAAATAATTAAACAATACCTTTTCTTCAAAATGCAAAAACAACACTTTCTGCCCTGGAGTGGGTAAATATTAAGTTAAAAATATGCCTCTTTTGCTGGGAAATAGTAGATTTTCTGGGCATTCCGAAAACATGCACAACTGAAAATTGACGAATTTTGATTTATGACGTTCTTGAAAGGAGTGAGCGAAGTGTCAAATGCCAGCGCTTTCATCTTGAAACCATGAAATGAATGACCCTGTACTAATTAGGGTCATATACTAATCACAAGTAACCGCAAACCAATTCCGATCTGTACAGTGTTTTATGGCGTCTCTCGCGCTCTACCAAGAGTAAGCAAATAGAACGCTTACAAGCGTCTCCTGCTTTCTACTAACAGTATGTTAACCTGTCCGGGAGTGAGCTTTTTTGGCTATTTTTTTTACTTTTTATAATTTTATATTATATTCGATACTATAAGCAATATATTTTATTGAATATTCTTTTTTTTACGCCAGTAAACATGATTTTATTTGTGATTATATTGTTTAAATACAACCACAGATGGCAGTACATGTGCCATTTTAGATATAAATATCTGTAAATGAAGAGATTAAATTTAAAGTTAAAATAATAACCTAGAAATTGTGAGTTTTATTTATTTACATATTTATTTTTTACATTATTTCTGTCTTCATAATACATATCGCTCACTCCTTTCAAGAACGTCATAAATCAAAAAACTTGTTTTTTCAGGAGAACGTTTTTAAAGTTTTAAAATATAATAAAATGTATTAAAAATAAATATCAAATCACTTATTGAACTTTTTACTGTACCACGGATCTTTTTAGGTAAAACAAAAAATTAAACAATACCTTTTCTTCAAAATGCAAAAACAACACTTTCTGCCCTGTAGCGGGTATATATTAAGTTTAAAATATGCCTCTTTTGCTGGGATATAGTACATTTTCTGGGCATCCCGAAAACATGCACAAATAAAAATTGACGATTTTTGATATACGACGTTGAAAGGAGTGAGCGATATGTAGATTTCATGAAAGAAAAAAAATCATGCAAAAAGAACTCAACTCCCCAGAGAAAGTCAGACATCAATTATTATTCTCCCAGAAACGTTAACAAAGTATTATCATGAAGTTTTTAAAAAAAATGCAAAATCCATATTTTTTTTCTTCATATCCATCATTTATTCCAGGCATCCGTTACCTCCACTCGCAAGGCCTGGTGCATCGCGACATCAAGCTGAAGAATGTCCTCTTGGAGGAAGACCACCGCGCCAAGCTCACGGACCTCGGCTTCTGCATTCCGGAAGCCATGATGTCGGGATCTATCGTTGGCACTCCGGTCCACATGGCTCCGGAACTGCTCAGCGGATTATACGACAGCTCTGTGGACGTCTATGCCTTTGGGATACTGTTTTGGTAAGCCAACTTGCAACTCACTTGTTATTATTATTAATACAAGACAAGATGGCCATAGCTGTTGACAATATAGTCTCATTTGGGAACTAGACGGCTGTAGCTGTCAACAATATAATCTCGTTTGGAGACAAGACGATTTTAGCTATCAACAATAAAGACTCATTTGGGAACTAGATGGCTGTAACTGTCGACAATGTAGCCTCATTCAGGGACAAGATGGCTGTAGCTGTTGACAATATAGCCTTGTTCGGGGACTAGGCAACTGTAGCTTTCAACAATAATGACTCGTTTGAGAACTAGATGGCTATAGCTGTCGAAAAAAAAACTCATTTTATTACTAGACAGCTGTACAGTAAAAACTCACTTGTGAATTATATGGCTGTAGCTGTCGACAATAAAAACTCATTTGGGGGACAAGAAAACTATAGCTGTCGACAATAAAGACTCATTTGGGAACTAGACGGCTATAACTGTCCACAATAAAGACTCATTTGGGGACTGGGCGGCTGTAGCTGTCAACAATAATACCTCATTTGGGGACAAGACAGCTGTAGCTTGTCAACAAAGCCTCATTTGGGGACAAGATGGCTATAGCCGTCTTGTGTTTTTAGTGCTCCATGCAGTTGTAGCCACTCTGGTTATACTTATATTTTTTTAAATCAAAGTTTTGTCCTTTAAATAGCCACAGTTTGCTTTTCTTTTGGCGGATATATTAGTTAATTATTTTTTTCAGGTACGTTTGTGCCGGCAGTGTGAAATTGCCATTTGCTTTTGAACACTTTCAAAACAAGGAACAGCTCTGGTGTAACGTCAGAAAAGGTATGTAAATATTCCCCCTTTATAACTTATCATGTAAATAACATAGAAATAAGAGCATTAGTTGCAAAATTATTAATTGAAAGTGGAGCATATCTGTGAAAAATGTTCCACCATTTTGTATGGAATTTGAATTTTTTAGAGATTTACTACTTGTTATTTAAAAAACTAACTAACTATAACCATCACGAACACCACACTTCTCTGTCTTTGCAAACATTCTTCTCCTCTTCCACGTTCATGCATCTCCTCATGCATACCCGCCGATTGTTTCGACTCCTAACCTGACCGCTTTCAAGTATTTGGCATACCTGATCATGCCAAGTTTTTCTCGGTCTTCCTCTGCTCCTTTTTCCAATTACATTCGCCTCATAAATTTGTTTTACCATTCTTTCCTCACTCATTCGTTCTACATGTCCAAACCATCTCAACACACCTTTCTTAATTTTATCGATAATGCGTATCTCAGCTTTGCATTCCTTCCTTATTTCACTTTTCGAACATCTATCATGCATAGTTTTGTCGCACATTCTTCTGAGAGATTGCATTTTGACTGCTTTCAGTCTACTTTCATCCTTCTTTTGCCAACTCCATGTTTCACTTCCATACATTAGAGTTGGAACCAGGACTCCGTTGTGTACTGCCAGTTTAGCTTCCGCTGATAGGTTTTTATTTGCTTCAACTGATTTCAGTGCACCATTCACTTTGTCCCCAGCATTCACTCTCCTTCCTATCTCTTTATCAATCTTTCCATCCCTAGAAAAACAAGGAACAGCTCTGGTGGAACGTGTAACAAGGATCAGCTCTGGTGTAAGCTCTGGTGTAAAAATGTGATAATGATAGAATGAAAGATGCAGATCCCTAGAAAGGGATGTTACATTATCACTATCACATTTTGGTCGTTTCGAGGACCAACATGCACTAGGGGTTGCTGAATGAACATGCACTAAGATCCGAGGTCTGACATGCACTAAACCTAGTTATCTTATCAAAATAAGTACAGTTTAATAGATATTATGTTGCATGAATCGGTGCCGATCATACAGTATTCAAACCAACCAATATCGGTGAGTCTGTTAAACATTTGGCATCAGGTCTTCGTCCCGAGAGGCTCCCGTGCTTCATGGACGCCTCCTGGAACCTGATGGAGAAGTGCTGGTCGGCCACACCCTCGGTCCGGCCTCTGCTGGGCGATGTGCAGCCCATCCTGGAAGACCTGAGAGACAACCCGGAGGCACACCAACTGAGAGACACCTTCGATTGACTTGTCTTGTATGTAAATTCTGCACTTTCAAATTAAGTATGGTGGAACCTCGATGTAACTGTTCTGTCAAATTTCCGCATAAATAAAATAAAATTTAATTTAAAATAATAAATCTCAAAAGATAAAATTCGTCAATTTGATAGAAATATAATATAAAATTTTATAGAATTTGTTTTATTGGGACTCTTGACATCAACGTTTCATTGTATTTTTTGCGTTGAATAAAAAATTATATTGATCTTATATAAGGATTTAAAAAATTTTTTTCAGATGTAAAAAAATCAAGCATTACAGATACAACATTATTTCTGAAAACCAGTTATTTATACTGATTAATTTTACAATAATTTCAAAGCATTTATGAACAATTTCAATAAACCCCATTAATATTTCAAGATGAAAACTATGTTTATAAAAAAAAAATTAATTCATTTTAGCATCTGCAGTAATTGAGCTTGTTCAAAGTCATTCATTTTCATTCAAACCCTCATCCGCACCCCAATGGTGCATAAGGCACTGCATCATATAAACGCAGTGTCATCTTGATCGTTAACGCATGAAAAAAAGATGATCAGCCCTCCACTTCAGGTACCAGTCCAGGGTAATATTGAATAAATATTTGAGTGAAAAAATCATCTATATTTATTTGATCCCCCCCTGGGAATCGAACCCGGGACCCCCAGAACGGTAGCCGAGCGTGCTGATCATTACACTACGGAGGCGGACTTATCTCAGACCTCGATATTACTGTTCTGTTAAATTTCCAAATAAATAAAATAAAATTAAGTTAAAAATAATCAATCTCAAAGGATAAAATTCGTCAATTTGATAGAAATATAATATAAAATTCAAATAGAAGTACAAAATTTTATAGAATTCGTTTTATTGGGACTCTTGACACCAAGGTTTCATTCTATTTTTTGCATTGAATAAAAAATTATATTGATCTTATATAAGGATTTTTAAGTTATTTTTTTTCAGATGTAAAAAAATCAAGCATTGCAGATACAATATTATTTCCGAAAACCATTTATTTATACTGATTTCCGTTTAATTTTATAATAATTTCAAAGCATTTATGAACAATTTCAAAAAACCACATTAATATTTCAAGTTGAAAACTGTGTTATAAAAGAAATTAATTCTTTTTAGCATCTGCAGTAATTGAGCTTGTTCAATGTCATTCATTTTCATTCAAACCCTTATCCGTACCCCAATGGTGAATAGGGCACTACATCATATAAACGCAGTATTATCTCGATCGTTTACACATGAAGGAAAGGTGATAGCCTCCGCTTCAGGTAATAATATTGAATAAATATTACAGTGAAAAAATCACCTTTATTTATTTAACCCCCCTGGGAATAAAACCAGGAACCTCCAGAACGGTAGCCGAGCGTACTGACCATTACACTATGGAGGTGGACATAACTGTTCAATGTAACTGACCAATGTTTATTTTTATCAATATTATTTAATGTGTATTTAAATCTTCTACCAAATTCTAGATTGCCGCCATTAGCGAAAAAAAACTATTTTTTTTTTACATAAAATGGTTTGCAAGTAGATTACTCATCTCGCTCACTCCTTTCAACAACGCCATATATAAAAAATCGTAAATTTTCAGTTGTGCATGTTTTCGGAATGCCCAGAAAATGTACTATTGGGTTGATGCAAAAGTTTTGACCGTTTTTTACATATATTTTATTTTTATTTTTTTTTCTTGTGTATTATTTATTTAATAAATTATATAATTTCCATCAGTTCTTTTAACCTTCTTCCATCTTTCTATCAACTTATTAATACCAGTAGTATAAAATTCCGCGGATTTTAATGCGAAAAATGAAGTAAGGGATGTTTTTACCTGCTCTATTGAATAATTTTTTTCATCATTAAAATTTTTTCGCAGTGATCGGAATAAATAAAAATCAGAAAGAACAAGATCTGGAAAATACAGTGGATGCTTGATAACATCCCAATTTAACTCATTTAGCTTGTGTTGGGTCATCATAGCCACATGTGGTCGCGCGTTGTCGTGATGAAACACTGCCCCTTTTCTGTTTACCAATTCTGGTCTATCCTTTTGAAGGACCATGTTCAATTTGGATAATTGCTGACAATATCGTTCTGTTGTACTTGTCTTATCGTGTTCCAAGAGTTCAAAATACACAATACCCTTATTATTCCACCAAACACAAAGTATAACTTTTTTATGGATTTCGGCCTTCGAAGTTGTTAATGGGGCTTGTCCAGGTATAGTCCAATGTCTTTTTCTTGTCACGTTGTTGTACACGACCCATTTCTCATCTCCCGTCACCAAACGATGCAAAAAAGGTTCATGTTTTTGTCTCGCACTCAAAGCAACGCGCGTTGAAACACGATCCAATAAATTGGCAGCCGACAATTGATGAGGTATCCAAACGTCGTACCGCGAAACCATTTCCATACGCTTCAAATGTCTTAATGCGATTGTTTGGTTGACTCCCATCATTGACACAATCTCCCTGATGGTTAGACGTGGATAAGTGTCAATTATGACTTTTAATTCGTCATCATCAGACTTCAATGGCCGCCCGGTACGTGGTTTATCAATGAGTGAAAAATCTCCAGATCGAAATTTTGCAAACCATCTTTGTACCTGTCGAACTTTGATGACATCTGCTCCATACACTTCACAAATGTTTTTGGTTGCCACACTCGCGGTATTGTCTTTACGGAATTCATAAAGTAAACAATACGTAAATGCACTTTATCGAACGACATTTTGAAAAAATACAAGGAGTTATTACTGTATTCTGGCCAGGCCAAAACTGAATAGAAAGTAGAGGAAAAGCATCCTTTATACAATGGAATCATAAAAAAGAAGATTCTATTCATAATTTATGAAAAAAAAAATTTTTACCAGGGATCATAAAAAACGGTCATTACTTTTGCATCAACCCAATATATCCCAGCAAAAGCGGTATATTTTTAACTTTATTTACCCGCTACATGGCAGAAAATGTTGTTTTTGCATTTCGTATTGTTTAATTTTTTTTTTTAAGTACTAAATATTTTTCAAATGGAGAAAAAACATTTAAGTTTTACCTAAAAAGTTCTGTTGCACAGTTAAAAGTTTTAGTGGCTTTATATTTATTTTTAATACAATTTATTATATTTTTAAACTTTAAACACAATCTCTTGAAAAATCAAGTTTTTTGATAAATGATGCTGTTGAAAGGAGTGAGCGATGTCACAGAGGAATAATTTTTTGGATATTTGTTCGTGTATAATAGATTCTTCCAACAATATTTTTACAGGATAAAAGAAATATGATCTCTAATACAATTACTAATTTTAATTTAAGTGAATTACTATAATTTTATTTCATTCGTTGATCTAGTTTATAGATATATCAGAAAGCTTTTAAGGCTGGAGACGTTATTTTTTTAACAATTCCCTAATTCACTGATCAACAAAATTATACTTTTCGTCCGTTAAACTGATTGGAATGGCTGTTTTTTATCGAATATTTTGCTATTATTTAATATTTTCAATGCATTTTTTTGTCAAAAATGAACCTTTTTTTTGGGTTACAAATTTAAAAAGCTTGTTGTTTTAAAATAATTATTATATTTAAATTTACCTACACATATCGCTCAATCCTTTCAAGAACGTCATAAATCAAAAAACTTGATTTTTCAGGAGATCGTTTTTAAAGTTTAAAAATGTAACACAATGTATTAAAAATAAATATCAAGCCACTTATTGAACTTTTTACTGTGCAACAGATCGTTTTAGGTAAAACCTGAAGGTTTTTTCTCCATTTGAAAAATATTTAGTTTATTTAAAAATATAATTAAACAATACCTTTTCTTAAAAATGCAAAAAAAACACTTTCTGCCCTGTAGCGGTTAAATATTAAGTTAAAAATATGCCGCTTTTGCTGGCATATAGTACATTTTCTGGGCATTCCGAAAACATGCACAACTGAAAATTGACGAATTTTGATTTATGACGTTCTTGAAAGGAGTGAGCGATATGTATTAGTCTAAATCAAAACGTAGTTTTTTAACAAAGTCACTAAATTTTAAATAATTGACTAACTAAACAATGTTGTTTTTTGTCCGCCTCTATAGTATAGTGGGTTATATTCTTATCGTTATCCGCACGTAATGGTGCATAGGGCACTGCATCATATGGAAGCAGTGTTGTCTTGATTGTTAAATACACAAAGGAAAAATGATCAGCCCTGCACTTTAGGTACCAGTCCAGGGTAATATTAAATAAATATTACAGTGAAAAATCACTAATACAGATAACCCCCCCCTATAACATTTAGATAGGTACCGCATTTTAATTTAATTTTTTAAATATTTTTAAAAGAGACATTTTTGTGTTTTTATTATTTACACAAATATTTCAATTTCATACTATTGCTGTGAGTCTAAGCGGCTCATTATTAGAAATAGGTATCAAATTGTGGTAGAGTGGGTTCGAACCGAGAAACTCTGACTCCGCGACACTAACTACGGGACCACAACCCGGCCTTTATAACATTATCAGAGGGAATGTTTTTAAGGCGTTAATTTTTTTTTAATTATATTTTTGCAATCAAACCAGGGGCAAAGACTGAAATGAGTTATTTATAATTTTAAAAAAAAATAATTTAAAAACATGA
Source organism: Brachycentrus maculatus (assembly GCF_059751285.1). Taxonomy (NCBI): domain Eukaryota; kingdom Metazoa; phylum Arthropoda; class Insecta; order Trichoptera; family Brachycentridae; genus Brachycentrus; species Brachycentrus maculatus. The sequence continues at coordinate 1,098,045 of NW_028280967.1, forward strand.
ACCCCAACGTTCCCTCTGATAATGCGGTACCTATCTCAACTTCATAGGAGGTTTTAATGTACTATTTTCACCCTCCTGGGCTCAAATCTGGGCCCTCCAGCACAGTAGCTAAACATTCTATCCACGCATGAATGAATAAAAACAGTATGTAATTTTTATTTTTATTTGATTACGTAAGAGATTCAACAAAACAGTAGAATAATAAGAATATCTTAAGTGAAAAAATTAGTAATATTTGATTTTCTGTGACCGCACTACATACCAGAAGGGTTTTCAAATTTAAATTTATTTTTTAAGCCCCTTTTTAAAGTTTACTTATAACCAGACTTTTGACCGCCTCCGTAGTGTAATGGCACGCACGCTCGGCTACCGTTCTAGAGGTCCCGGGTTCGATTCCCAGGGGGATAAAATAAATATAAGTGATTTTTTCACTCTAATATTTATTCCATATTACCCTGGACTGGTACCTGAAGAAGAGGGCTGATCACCTTTCCTTCATGTGTTAACGATCTAGATAACACTGCGTTTGTATGATGCAGTGCCCTATGCGCCATTGGGATGCAGATAAGGGTTTTATTTCATAACCAAAGTTGAAATTACCTTGGAAACAGCCCATAATATTAAAATGGCTAAATTACACAATTAATAAAATTCAAGTGAGATTGTATGTGATATAAATTAATGTAAAACAATTTGATGAGTCTTTGATTGGTACCTTTATTAATATTTAAGAATCAATAATAATCATATTTTATGATATTGTATTTTATTAAATTTAACATAGTATTTTCTTACACATCGCTCACTCCTTTCAACAACGTCACATATCAAAAATTGTAAATTTTCAGTTGTGCATGTTTTCGGAATGCCCAGAAAATGTACTATATCCCAGCAAAAGCGGCATATTTTTAACTTAATATTTACCTGCTACAGGGCAGAAAGTGTTGTTTTTTAAGTATTTGTTATTTTGAAGAAAAGGTATTGTTTGATTATTTTTTTAAATATACTAATTTTTTTTCAAATGGAGAAAAAACATTCAGGTTTTATGAAAAAAGATCTGTTGCACAGTAAAAAGTTCAGTAAGTGGCTTGATATTTATTATATTTTTAAACTTTAAAAACGATATTCTGAATAATCAAGTTTTTTTATATATGACGTTGTTGAAAGGAGTGAGCGATATTTGTTTTATTATAATCTCTAAATTTATGGACGAGATATTTTTAAAATTAGATACCAATGGATATATTAAAAGTTGAAACCTAGGTCCCCTTGCTCGATGGTCCAGGCTTTGTTAATTATTTGCCATGTACACGTTTTTAGGACTCAATCCTATTTTGTTCAGTATTTCTCATTTTATAAAAATTACCCATTTGGATATTCTACTGCAGTGGAACCTCTCTTAACGAGTAATTCGCATAGTGAACAAAAAAAAAGTGAAAATGTTGCTCCCTTAAAGGTGGAAGCTGACCGGAGCATTTCGTCGTAACATAACATGTTACGATGCGAGCATTCAGGCAGTCAGTACAGCGAGCCGAGGGCTCCATCCATAGTATCGGATGCTCGGTGATGCTCGCCACGAGCGATGTTACGACGTTATGTTACGACAAAATGCTCCAGTCAGTCTCCACCTTTACATGTGACATTTCGCATAAGGAGTTACAGAGAAACGGCAAGTTTCTTTTTAACGACATTCACTTGTGAGCCAGGACTTCTGCGCCAGAGCATTAGTCTGTGTTTCGCTTAACGTGTAAAATTCTGGAACGAATTATGCTCGTTACGAGAGGTTCCACTGTATTGCTAATTCTGATGTCATATTTTAATAATCGATTAATGTAGACAATGCATAACTTCTTCATTGAGTACTAGTATTTTTTTTTTGTTTAGTTCTTGTACTTTTTCATTGTATAATTCCAAATTTGCCTGAAATGAAAGCATGTTCATATTTTTCTTAATTCATTTTTGGTACCGTAGAATGGGGCTACTTGAACTTTGATGTGTTACTTGAGCCCAGTACAAAAAAATATTTTAATCTGTATTTGGTCTACAATAATGAATGTATTGACATGATCCATTGTTTCCCTGATAGGTGACACTTATTGTCACGATACATTCATTACTGTAGACTAAAAACAGATTTAATTTTTTTTTTTTGTACTGGGCTCAAGTAACACATCAAAGTTCAAGTAGCCCCGTTCTACGGTATATAATTTTTGTACTGACATTTCTTAGTGTAACTGCATTTTATTTTGTATAATAAAACAATAACTTTATAGTTTTTCACTTAGTAAATACCACTTTTTCTCAAAATCTACTGTGACACGTGTTTCGACGCATTCCGCATCATTTTCGAGCACCGTATGTGAAGCTTGTTCTTAATTTTAGAGTTGGATCCTTGGAACGTTGAAGGTTGAAGAGGGTCCACTTTTATTTTATTTGACTAGTGACTGGGTTTTGTCGTTCAATGGTCAAATAAAATAAATGCGGAAAAACTTTATATTTGTTGTTTTATTCTTCTTTTGATATTGTTTTTAAAAATATGATTGACCTTTGTTTACATATTATAGAACTGTGATTAAAAAGGGTGTCGAGTGAATCCTTTCATGTATTTTTGTGCATTTTATATAGTTATGTATATTAACTCCTTAACGTAGTCATAATTCTAAGTGATGAAATTTTAATATGAAAGTTATGTATTTTTAATAAAATATTTTATTAAGAACATTTGTTTTATTTAAATCTTTCTGTTTTGGATCTTAAACCAACAAATAGTAATATTACTTATTACTTATAACCCTTATCCGCACCCAATGGTGCATAGGGCACTGCATCAAATTGACACAGTGTTACTTACGCGAAGGCAAGGTGATCACTCTTGCGCTATATATATAGTAATATAAAATAATAATAATAAGTATTCTTCTTCTTCTTTCCATGTTCACTCCCTAGGTGGAGCGTATGGCCAACACGAGACGTCTCCAAGTCACTCTGTCACGCGCCATCTCCTTGGCTTCCTCCCAGGTCAGTCCGGCGTCTCGATGTTCCGCTGAGTATAGTCGGTGAATGGTCGTCAGCAGCCTTCCGGGGCGCCGGAATCCTCGGGGTTGGAAGATGAGACATGAGGGGTTGATGCTCTCAGGTGGCATTTTAAGGACATGTCCTAACCATGTCCACCTTTTCCTCTAGGTTTTCATAATAAATATATGTTTATGTAATTGTAAATGAAAACACTTGTTTTTCACCACTTGAGTTATATTTATTTTAATGACTAGTTTTGGAAGCATCTGTAGCTTCCAAAACTAGTCATTAACTTGTCCAAGTGAGTTTTTTTTATTTCTCTTTATAATTTATATCATAGTCGATGCTATAAGCAACACATTTTCTTGAATAAAAAAATAACATATACACCAGTAAACATGATTAATTGCAACATTGGCAATTTTGACATAAATCGTGTTTTAAACATGTTTTGATATAAATCACATCATAAATCATAAGTTTTGTATTGGTCGTATATATACGACCATACTCCTGGAAAGGTTAAAATAAATATAACTCAAATGTCATGTCTTACCACAAAGTGAATGCCAAAACAATCCATGAAATATGTATTTATATATATTTATAAATATATATATATATATATATATATATATATATATATATATATATATATATATATATCTGTATTTTTTTCAAACCATTCAAATACTGATTAAGATCTAATCAGTAGTACATAGTAAATATTTGAATTTAGCCTAAAATTGGGACATTATATAACCACTGAGTGTATACAGATGTGTAGGTAGGTACTTTAGCCATATTTATTGTCTATGGTAATATATTGCCATAGACAATAAATTAGTAAAAACATTTCTCCTGAACTGATTTCATTTCACCCCCCACCCCAAATAATTGTTTGTTTACATTTTTTTTTAATTTACAACAATACTTATTTGTTAGTTGCCTTGCAAACTTGTCAGAAGTGTTATTATCCTTCTTTGACTGATATTATTTTTATTATTAGTCGATTCATCACCATATATTGATAATATGGTTGCCAAAAGAGGTTTTAAGAAGATTACTTATAGCAAGATGAAGGCCATGATTTCGCTGCAAGTAAATCAGAAACAAAAAGTGCAGCATGTTTCTGACACTCGTGAATTGGAGTCCTATGCTCTGTCAGTGATAACTTGTTCCGTGGTGACTCTGTACTCAGTCACCGAGACACCTTCCTTCGTCAAACTTATGGTAAGTATAATATATTTATTGTAACTGCAGACAGTTGTTAGAATTCCATATTAAATTGTTGGGTAATATATCCAAAATAAAGCAAGGTTTTTGTTGGATTGAATTCTACATTTATTTATGTATATCTTAATACGTTACGCGTTTCGTCTTCTTAGGACATTATCGAACACTGACTCTACAGTATTAAGTATAATATACATACTAAATAATATGATACACCAAATCCACAAGATTGAGACCACAGAAGAAGATGTATGATGAGATGCATGAACATGGAAGAGGCAAAGATTATTTGCAAAGACAGATTGGTGTGGCGTTCTATTTTCTCTCCCTACCCCTGCGGGAAACCAGTCTGATTTCAGTTTCAGGTGTCTTAGGTTTATCTAAAATTAGTATAGAACAGAAAAATTATATAATTTAAATTATATAATTTTTATTCGAAGCACTAACTTTGTGATTTTCCATTTTATAATTAAAATGTAACTTTGTTTTAAAATCACCATAAATATTTTCTTATATAATAATTTTATTATAATGTCTACCGGTTTCGAAGCTAACTGCTTCTTTAGCAAGACTGATTAATACTAGAATGTCTACTTAACAAAATTCAAAATATTTTGACGGTTAGGGAAAGAAGCTTGGGTAGATCTCAAGTGGTTTTTTTTATTATTTTGTGTTGATTGGCAGTCACAGTCAAAAGGGATCAGGGATGATGAGTGATTGGAAACATATTTAATAATGGACTTTTAGTAAAATCATTTACTTGTGTATTTATTAGTTGTAAATTATTATTAATTGCCTTTTTAATTTCTTATACTTCGAAGTAATCTAATTTGAGTCCTCTATTGCATGTGTGTTATTTATTTAAACCTTTATTTTTATCAAATGAGTGATTATTTTCTATCAAGTGATTGGCAAATTCCCAATAATTATTATTATTTAGACATCCGATGTAAAGAGCATACAAGATGAAAAAATTATGTATCACAAGACTACAAACGTACTTTAAATTTATATAGTGAATTTGTCCTATTAAACTTCAATATTGGCTTACATCATCAGAATTTGATATTTATATTTCAGACTTTGTACTTATTTTGGTTCAATGCATGATATTCTAATATACTAAACTGTCGTAAAAATTACGACGGCAAATAGACGATTCCCGGATAAAACAATGTTTTTGCCCCCTGCTTCACAGTACCTTCCAATGTTCCTTTAATTTGTTTTAATTATCACATCTTAAACTCAAAGAGTGTTACTAATACTTCTAAAATAATAAAGGTTTTTTATTGTCTTATTTATTCTTGTTTAAATTATTTATAATTGATAGATTTAATTTAAGTTACGAATTGATTTAAAAAAGGGTATCATATACCTAAAATTTGGCGTTGTCAAAAGTGTACGCAATCGGAGGGCATGTATAACTAGATGTATGGGTGTGAAGGAAGCTAGAAGCGTATGTCAGGAGAGAAAAGTGTTGGTGTTCCACCCTCTCTGCCTGCCCCTGCAATGAAACAGCGTGATGGTAGCAGTAGTAGTAGTAGAAAAGGGTATTTTTTATCGGAACATTCTAGAATGTGTTAATTTTTTTAATTTTTTTTTTTTAATATTTATTTATTTATTTAAACTTCATGTACAGAAAATAAATAAGTACATTGGCGGGCTTATTGCTAAAGAGCAATATCTTCCAACCAACCAAAAACAGACTAGTGATATTGATCAAAACGTTTGATACCATATATAGCTGTTTGCAATCAGAGGGTAGATAGTACTTGAACATTTAAAAAAATACAAATTACAAATTAACATATAAAAAAGTATAAATTACAAAAGGTGATAATAAGGAGGGCAAAGGAAAAAGGGAGTTTAAGGAAGGAGGTAGAAGGAAAAACTAAGGGAGGAGGATTGATGGACAGTTAGGATTCTTATGATAAATAGTAATGTCTCAGACGTTTCTTAAAAATATAATGTCAACATCGGAGTGACAAGTGTACAGGTGTGTATCTAAATGATCTGAAGGTACATATTTTTTATAGGTGGATAAGTCTCCAAGACGGAATGTTATCAGCGCCAAATGTTCCTGTGCCAAAAGTGGCTCTGGCCTGTGTATTCACATCAGAGCAGCGGTTGACAATATCAACACATCCTCTGTTAAAAACAAGCCCCTTTACTGCATCAAGCCCCCGCCAGAGGACATACAATCATTCGAGTACTGCAAGCACACAGCAGTATACCCCGGCTAGATCCAGAAGGAAAGTTATCATTATAAAACCTAATGAAATACCCCTGGAGGATTGTCCGCACAGACAAGCCTGAACGTGAGTATGATTATTCCTTGAAAACAATTGACAGATTTAGATAAGAATGATTTTCATTTAAAAACATTACCTCCTTCTGGCACAAGACTCTAAGATCCGATTAATCCAAAAATTTACAACACTAATTTTACTAAAAAAAAACTAAATTTTGTTTTAGCCATTTGTTTGATGAGCAACCAGTTTCATTGTAATCACCGTCAGACTGAAAGTTAAAAAGTGGTATGGATTTGGCTATGAAATTGGATCTAGCCTGTCACAACTTTAGATTTATAATTTATGAGCCAGATGCAATTCCCGCTGAAAACATTAGCTTAATTTATCATTACCTCAATGAGTTAAATTTTAAGACTGACTTTCGTCTGAGCTTAATTAGAAATCCCTCCATTATAAAATTCCAGAAATAAAAATAAAAAATGGAATTTAACTATTAATATAATATCTTTTATTTTGGACTCATTGTTTTATATAGGCTGAAAAAAGTCACCGTTTGTTAGTTCATAACAAATGTAACATATATTTTTTTAAACGCATATATTTTTCTATGTACATCATAAAACATGACTCACACATATCATTATAATTTTAATTATTCCTTATTTACTATGTGAATTATTTTCTTCATCTATGTTATAACGATTTAATACTTTCAACTAGTTTTGAAATCAGACTCTGTGTGTTTTATATTTTAATATAAAAATAAAACACTCATATAGTGGTACTTGTAAGCCCACTTTTGAGTTTATTACAACAATGCAAACACGACTAGTTTTGAAAACTACAGATGTTCTCCATACAGGGTTTGTATTTTCCCCATTGATGAGAACATATCGCTCACTCCTTTCAACAACGTCGTCAATTTTCAAAAAATCGTCAATTTTCAATTGTGCATGTTTTCGGAATGCCCAGAAAATATACTATATCCCAGCAAAAGCGGCATATTTTTAACTTTATATTTACCCGCTACAGGGCAGAAGTGTTGTTTTTTTTCATTTTGACCGAAAGGTATTGTTTAATTATTTTTTTAAATATACTAAATATTTTTCAAATGGAGAAAAAACATTTAGGTTTTACCTAAAAAAATCCTTTGCACAGTGAAAAGTTCAATAAGTGTCTTGATATTTATTTTTAATACATTTTATTATATTTCTAAACTTTAAAAACAATCTCCTGAAAAATCAAGTTTTTGATGTATGACGTTGTTGAAAGGAGTGAGCGATATGTGATTCTTGAAGCTAGTCATGTTTACATTTATAAACCCAAAAGTAGTCTTATGCAAGCATTTTATTTTTATATTCATATCATATTATTCTACAAAGTTTTGTCAAATCAATAAATAGTGTTATATCTCCACTAAAGTAAGTAGAGTTCTGTTATTAAGTATTGTTATTTGTTATATGTGATAATGCTTTTAACTTTATCACATATTTATTATTGTCATTTATGATATATTGCTATTTACGCTCCAAAACAAATATTGTCTCATTCATTCCTTGAACTATCACACTTTGAATAAATAAGATTATGTTATCTTTATATTTAAGTACTTGTTATCATAGGCAGATATGTATATCATCCCTCTAAGTGAAAAAAAAAACTAGTTATAATTGTATTTAAGTTTTGTTCACCGATTTTTCTTGGTGGAACTGCATTTTATAAAAGAATAAAACAACAACTTGTCGCGTTGCGGAAACAAGGTTTTATGTGGATTCCTTATAGTTTTGAGATATGAGAGGTTGAAAATTTAGATAATGTTTTCTCAAATATTCTATATAAATACTTATTTACTATTTTAATTATATGATTAAATCATACCGTAAAGCAAATTTAATGAAATTTTTTTTAGAAAAGTTCGAATCATAAATAATTTTTAAGTAAAAAAAAGTTCAGATAGAACTTTGTTACCTTGAGATTTTTCAAAATTATTCAAATAATACAATGCAACAATGTTCTATCACAAATAGAACCTTGTTGCAGTCACTTAGATGACCAAAATATTTATTTTAATTTGTTTTTACTGCCAAAGTTGGTGGAATGAAAATATTTTTTTGAATATTTATAAAGACTTATATTATTATCAATAACATTAGGCAAAACAAACAATACATAGCGTATATTGACTGTCATAAATAAGGTTGATATTTTTTATATAATAGGAAACAATTTAACAGAAATAAATATAACACAATAAAACTATGATTAAAATATAATAAATGCAAAAAAAATATAGACTTAATTCTCTAAATAAAGCATTTTAAAATTCTCTGTCAATTAAAGGCATCCATCTGAACATCGATTTCATCGACTCGATTTTAGCTTCCGATAAGTTTTGCTTATTTTTAGCTGGTTTTGGGGTAATTTTACTTATAATTGTACTGTATGATGTTGGATTCAGAGAGATTGGACCGTTGTTTCTGGTTTGAACGTTAGTTGCTAATATGTTTGCGTTGGAAAATATATAATAATGTAATCAAAAACATACTGTATTTCTCAAAGCTGGCTGTGTTTTAAATATGTACCTGAAATTTGTTATGTCTGTTGCCTACTTTCAAAATCCGCCAGATCCATGTAAGTCGATTTTCCAAAAAAATGCAAAATTCTCCGGGTAACATTTATATTTAAAAGATTCGTCTTTCTTTAAATAAATATTATGAAATAGGGAATTTTAAATTTTTTTTTTCAGTATTAAAAAAAAATACAAGAGACAAACATACCGCTCTCTGATTGGCTGATATGGGTCAGAAGTTCCATGAATATAGCGGAATTAAATTACAATGCTGTTTTTAAATATTTTTAGCAGGGTTTTTAAGTATATAAATATTTTAAACAATAAAATCCACAATTGGCATTCCGATAGAGTATTTATTTTAAAATCTCATAAAATTGGATCTGGTGGATTTTGAATGTAGGCGACACATGTGTATAATGCTATCATTAAATAATAACTTGTTTTATTAATAATTATGGAACCATCTCAATTTATTTATTCATTTTGTATAATTTTAAGGGGTATGCTTTCATCATATCAAAATATTTTCTCAATTAATAAAAATGTATTGCAGTTAGGATATTGTATTTATGTGTATGATATTGTATTTACGTGTCCGCCTCCGTGATGTAAGTGTGTTTAGCTACCGTGCTTGAGGTCCCGGGTTCGATTCCCAGGGGAGGTGGTGAAAATAAATATCAGTGATTTTACACACTAATATTTATTTAATATAACCCTGGACTGGTCCCTGAAGCGCAGGAGTGATCACCTTGCCTTCATGTATGTAACGATAACACTGGGTCAATACGATGCAGTGCCCTATGCACCATTGGGTGGGGATAAGGGTTGAATAATTAATGTGTATAAAGGTGGAGACTGACCTCCTCATTTCGTCATAATGTAACATTCGCGGCGAGCATCTGACTTCGGATAGAGCACTCGGAACACTGTATTTTTTATTTTAATATTATAATATCTAATTATATCATAGCGCCGTGGCGTAGTCGGGTAGACACTCGACTGCGAAACTGGCGTCGCGGATTCGATTCCCGCCAAGTGCAAAATAAATTCAAGAAAGGTTCATTTTCAATTGGTCTGGGTATTTGTGATGTATTTTTCGCATTTACCTTCCCTATGCTTACTATCCTACCTGCAGATAAGCCTCTAATAGAGGCTTTGCGGGTTTTTCCTTTTCTAAATTTTTTTTTTTTTTTAATTAATTGATTAAAATAACAAATGGATCACTATAACTTTCAATTTGCCTTTACATAATTTTGTTAAATGTTTGAATTCTTCCAAGACATGGAAAAGTGTGTTTTTATTTAAAAAAAAAGATTTTATGGGGGTTCTGCCTTTAATATATTTATGGCGGACGTTAGTTTAAAAATAAATCTGTTTTTGACATTCTCCGGACCATAGGGATATGCCTGTCAATTATGGTGACTTGCCCTGATGACAAAGCATCGCTTATCTAGAAAGTCTTCTTCTTCTAACCCTTATCCGCACCCAATGGTGCATAGGGCACTGCATCATATTGATATCTTGATCGTTACTTACATGAAGTCAAGGTGATCACTCCTGCACTTCAGGAACCAGTCCAGGGTAATATCAAATAAATATTAGAGTGTACAATCACTAATATTTATTTTCACCCCCCTTGGGAATCGAACCCCGGACCTCCAGCACAGTAGCTAAACACGGTAACTATCACACCACTTAGGCGGATGTACTCATACGTTTATTAATCATTTGACCGAATATATCATTCTCATGACTTAAAGTATTAATGATACAGCGAAAAATATTTTTAAAAATATGTAATTTATATATTTTTTTTATTGTCCGCCTCCATAGTGTAGTGGTTAGCACATTTGGCTACCATGCCAAAGGTTTCGGGTTCTTTTCCCAGGAATGTCAAAATAAATTGTGATTTTTCACTCTTATATTTGTTTAGTATAACCCAGGACTGGTGCCTGAAGCGCAGGACTGATCACCTCACCTTCATATAACAAACAAATGAACATTACGTCAAAATAATGCAGTGCCCTATGCACCATTGGGTGCAGATAAGGGTCAATTGTATTTTTATTGTTTTTTTTTTCGATTTATTTAAGCTATGACATAAAATTGTTATTTACACTTATCCACACCCTATGGTGCATAGGGCACTGCATAGTATTGACGCAGTGTTATCTTGATTGTTACTTACATGAATGCAAGGTGATCACTCCTGCGCTTCAGGGACCAGTCCATTAATATTGAATAAATATTAGAGTGTAAAATCACTACTATTTATTTTCAAACCCCCCCCCCCCACCCGGGAATCGAACCCGGGACCTCCAGCACGGTAGCTAAACACGGTAACCATTACACCGCAGAGGCAGACATTATTACTCAATGTATTAGACTCACCTCTTTTTGCAGATCCTACTTTATTTGTTGAGCGTCACCATGGGCTATTAAAAGGAAACAATTTATCGTTTTCATTTCTTTATTGGGATAGATCACGTAATGATAATACATGAACATAAAAAATATATATATATTTCAATTATGGCAATGGTGACCAACTTTACAAACAAATAAATTTATTTTTAGCACGCTTGCCTACCGTACTGGAGGTCCCGGGTTCGATTCCCAGAGAGGGGTCAAATAAATATTTAAAAGTGATTTTTCACTCTAATATTTATTCAATACATATTACCTTGGACTGGTACCTGAAGCGGAGGGCTGATCACCTTTCCTTCTGCGTTTATATGATGCAGTGCCCTATGCACCATTGGGTGCGGATAAGGGTTAGAAGATTTTTCATTCATTTTCATTCGAACCCTTATCCGCACCCCAATGGTACATGGGGCACTGCATCATATAAACACAGTGTTATCTTGATCGTTAACACACGAAGAAGAGGTGATCAGTCCTCCGCTTCAGGTACCAGTCCAGGGTGATATTGAATAAATATTGGAGTGAAAAAATCACTTATATTTATTAGACCCCCCTCTGGGAATCGAACCCGGGACCTCCAGAATGGTAGCCGAGCGTGCTGACCATTACACTACGGAGGCAGACAAGATTTGTCAGTATTAATTCATTTTTGGTGTTCATCTGGACCCGTTATTTCTTTATGAATTGTATACTATTAATATATTCAATCGTAACTGTATTTATCAAGCAATTTTCTAAAAAAGAGCATTACTTTAAAATTGAGATTTTAAATATTTAGGTGAGGTATTTGGTGAGATGCAGCCGGAAAACATCCGGAATTGACATTCTATCCGTGATTCATAAACGTTACAACGCTAGTCTTGTATAGGTGTTTGAGTGTTCAACCCTTCGATATTCAAGGTTTTTCAATGATTAAATTGACCATCCAATTCCCAATCTGAATGGATTTTTATCAAATTCCAAGCCTTTAAAAAAAGTGAACGTTCAAATTATTTTTTGACATCTCATCTTCTGGGCATTTACGGGGCTGACGACGTCATAGGCTGGTTCAAGTGGTCACTTTACAAAGTACAAAGTAAAGTGATCACTTGAACCAGTCTATGACGTCGTCGGCCCCGTAAATGCCAAGACTTCCATATTCTTCTTCATCTTTGATGAGATGTCAAAAAATAATATAAACTTATTAATTGATTCGGCAGCCACTTTGTGGTAAAATCTATCCATTTTTAATTAATGTTTTACTCAGTAAATACCACTATTTCTTAAAATCTACTGTGACACGTGTTTCGATGCATTCCGCATCATACGGTGTTTGAAAATGTACGAATTTTAAGAAATAGTGGTATTTACTAAGTAAAACATTAATTAAAAATAATATAAACGTTCACTTTTTTTAAAGCCTTGGAATTTGATAAAAATCCATTCAGATTGGGAATTGGATGGTCAATTTAATTATCAAAAAACCTTGAGTATCAAAGGGTTGAACACTCAAACACCTATACAAGACTAGCGTTGTAACGTTTGTGAATCACGGATAGAATGTCAATTCCGGATCTTATCTGGCTGCATCTCACCAAAATTCCTGAATTCTCAATTTTAAAGTAATGCTCTTTTTAGAAAATCGCTTGATAAATACAGTTACAATTGAATATATTAATAGTATACAATTCAAAAAGAAATAATGGGTTCAGATGAATACCAAAAATGAATTAATACTGATAAATCTTGTCCGCCTCCGTAGTGTAATGGTCAGCACGCTCGGCTACCGTTCTAGAGGTCCCGGGTTCGATTCCCAGAGGGGGGTCTAATGAATATAAGTGATTTTTTCACTCCAATATTTATTCAATACTACCCTGGACTGGTACCTGAAGCGGAGGGCTGATCACCTTTCCTTCGTGTGTTAACGATCAAGCTAACACTGCGTTTATATGATGCAGTGCCCTATGTAGCATTGTGGTGCGGATAAGGGTTAGAAGATTTTTCATTCATTTTCATTCGAACCCTTATCCGCACCACAATGCTACTTAGGGCACTGCATCATATAAACGCAGTGTTATCTTGATCGTTTACACATGAAGGAGTGGTGATCAGCCCTCCGCTTCAGGTACCAGTCCAGGGTAATATTGAATAAATATTACAGTGAAAAAATCACTAATATTTATTTGACCCCCCTGGGAATCGAACCCGGGACCTCCAGTACGGTAGGCAAGCGTGCTGACCACTACACTACGGAGGCGGCCATACTGATAAATAGAAACCATTTATTATATAATTAAATTGTAACTTTGTTTTAAAATCACTATAAATATTTTATTATAACTTAATTATAATGTCTACCGGTTTCGAAGCTAACCGCTTCTTTATCAAGACTGATTAATACTTGATTAATTAATAGCATCAATCAGTCTTGATAAAGAAGCGGTTAGCTTCGAAACCGGTAGACATTATTATTAGGTTATAATAAAATATTTATATTAATTTTAAAATAAAATTACATTTTAATTTTAAAATGTAATATCACAAATTTATGCTTCAAATATAAATTATACCATTTATTATAATTTTTAATTATTAAATATATTAGCGACCTTTGTACCCTAATTTAAAGTGATTCGGAATAACTTAATACATATTGCTCACTCCTTTCAAGAACGTCATAAATCAAAAAACTTGATTTTTCAGGAGAATGTTTTTAAAGTTTAAAAAAATAATACAATGTATTAAACATAAATATCAAACCACTTAATGAACTTTTTACTGTGCAACAGATCTTTTAAAGTAAAACCTGAAAGTTTTTTCTCCATTTGAAAAATATTTAGTTTATTTAAAAAAATAATTAAACAATACATTTTCTTCAAAATGCAAAAACAACACTTTCTGCCCTGTAGCAGGTAAATATTAAGTTAAAAATATGCCTCTTTTACTGGGATAAGGTACATTTTCTAAGCATTCCGAAAACATGCACCACAGAAAATTGACGATTTTTGATTTATGACGTTCTTGAAAGGAGTGAGCGATATAGCCTGCACCGCAGAAATAAAAATAGTTGCACTTCCTTAAAAACTTAAACTTAAAATAGCATTTTATAAATGCGATTCAGCAAATAAATACGACTATAAATAATATTACACACTTGTCTTTTAAATCACATTACAGTTGATCAATTTATAGACGACATTGGACCGTGCCCAAAGTTATAACTTTCTTGGAGAAATATTTAAAAAATAATACATATGATAAGAGAATATATCGTGGGTATACTCGCAAAAAACGTTAACTCTAAAATATGAAATATTGACTTAATGGTGCAGTATTATAAAGTTTTTAACGTTCCATAAACTGGCAAAATATACTAAGTAGTTTAAAATGTCATATTTATGTGGTTTTAAAAGTAAATTTAACTTTAAGTTTAATATTGGTTATTTTATTTAGTATGTCCGCCTCCGTAGTGTAATGGTCAGCATGCTCGGCTACCGTTCTGGAGGTCCCGGGTTCGATTCCCAGGGGGGTTTAATAAAT
Source organism: Brachycentrus maculatus (assembly GCF_059751285.1). NCBI lineage: Eukaryota > Metazoa > Arthropoda > Insecta > Trichoptera > Brachycentridae > Brachycentrus > Brachycentrus maculatus. Next base: position 1,113,063 of record NW_028280967.1, read on the forward strand.
ATAAGTGATTTTTTCACTCTAATATTTATTCAATATTACACTGGGCTGGTACCTGAAGTGGAGGGCTGATCACCTTTCCTTCGTGTGTAAACGATCGAGATAACACTGCGTTTATATGAAGCAGTGCCCTATGCACCATTGGGGTGCGGTAAGGGTTTTTATTATATTATTATTATTTTATTTAGGCTAAAAGCTTGAAATAACAGGGATTTAAGAGTTAACGTTTTTTGCCAGTATATCCACGATTTGTACAAATAAATTCTTATTTTGTGAGAAATCAATAATAATAGTTGCAATCAATAATTTTTTTGAAAAATAGGACATAAAATCATATGTTATTAGTTGTCAATTTGACGAACCGCAAAAAATGTGCAGAACATCAGTGTGAACATGGCCTAACTCATAATATACAAACAAGTTTCAACATTATATCCTACAACTAGTTTAAATCTATACTCAAATAATTATTAAACTCGTATACTTGATCATTTGTAATATATAACATTACTGACAAATAAATAACATACAATTTTCATGTTTGTTTAAAATACTTCACATTTTATATGACACAATATACATTTTATTAGATCTAACTAATTATTATTGTCTAATTTTCATTAGATATGTCCTTTTTAAGACCTCCAATCTGCATCAGGAAGGATTTCTAAAATGTATAAAAATATATACATTTTTAATATAATACAATCAATAAATCATTGACAATGGAACCTCTATATATGCCACTAATCCATTCCCGAAAACCTGTTGAGTATGGAATTCAACAAATATAGAAATGGTTTTTCTTTTAACACATTGTTTGCAGGAAACGCTTAAAAGCGTCTTTTACATACTGTTGGTAGAGAGTGGGAGAGGCTTATAAGTGTTCTATTTGCTTACTTTTGGTAAAGCGCGAGATGTCAAAAAACATTGTACCAATCGGAATCGGGTTTGCGGTTACTTTTGATTAGTATACGACCCTAAATGGTATACTAATTAGGATCGGGGTTGATGAAAAAACCACCCGACAATCTTTTAATAATTGACTGAAATTCAATTAATCTATTTCAAGCCCTCAAAAAATGGCACATTTAGGAATAAGAAATTAGGGAAAAACCTTAATTGTACTAAGCATAGATTAGAACAGAGGAGGAATTTATTTATTGCTTAGGACTCACAGTTTTAACATCAGGTAACTCCAAATCTGATGACAGTTTTCGTTTTACCAATGATCCAATAGTACACTTGTTGAGTTGACGAGTTGCTTGAATGGAAATTGATGGAAATGACAAATATCGGAACACTTTTTGACATCAAAATGTGCCAAATTTGGAATCTATCCCATATAAAGGTTCCACTGTACAAACATTATATATAAAACAATACTTTTCAATTATTTCCAAATTGAAAAAATACATTACAAATAAATTATCATAGCTAAACTTAGAACAAATATAATTGATAAATATATAAATAATTTTATCACCGCATACTGTCTTTTGAAAATGTGATGTGTGTATAAATAAGATTTACACATTTTATAAATATAATTATGTCTTAATCCGTATAAATAATAATAATAAATATTTAGAACAGAAAATATAAATATAAATACTTTTTATGAATTTCAATCCAAAATGATAATTTTTACTATTTTTATTTTTAAAACAATTATTAATTTACATATTTGTATTGAATAAAGCGAATTTGAATCACAGTTATTTACTTTGTGATGATTTTTTACCTTTGTCTACACCAAAATGGTGTACAGGGCACTACGCAGTATATGAAGGCAGGTCGAACATTACTGCTCTCAAGCTTTTGGATATAGGGGTGGAATATATTTGATAAATGACGTAAGTAAAGAATATATGCGAAAGAAAATGGAAGAGAAAAAGGGGAATGCAATGGCCAAGGCACTCGGTGTCTTATACCCGTACTCATACTAGCTTGCGTGAATTGTACACTACTAATATGTACAATGTCCGCCTCCGTGGTGTAATGGTTAGCGTGTTTAGCTACCATGCTGGAGATTTTACACTCTTATATTTGTTCAATATTACCCTGTACTGGTCCCTGAAGCGGAGGAATGATCACCTTGCCTTCATGTAATTAACGATCAAGATAACACTGTCAATATGATGTAGTGCCCTATGCACCATTGGGTGCGGATAAGGATTAGAATATGTACAAAGCTCTTGATGATTCAAACAGTTAAAAAGTATACATTTCTTAAATACTCAACAAAAAAATTATATGTGCTCAAAACAGCGACATACCACCTTCAATTTAAAACGAGAACATTTTAGATATGTATTATTATGATTGCACATCAATCAGAAGACCAAATAATAAGCATATTTCTTACCAAATATTTTATACAAAGTCATATTGATAATAACTATATTTCGATAAAAAAAAACAGTTAAATATAAATATGTATTTGAATTGTAACCGTATAATACTGATATTCTCATGATTTTTTAAAAAATAAAGATAAAAATACATTATACTCTCAATTTCACAAATTAATAGGTATTTTCTATACACATCGCTCACTCCTTTCAACAACATCATATATCAAAAAACTTGAGATCTTTTTCAGGAGATTGTTTTTAAAGTTTAAAAATATAATACAATGTATTAAAAATAAATATCAAGCCACTTATTGAACTATTTACTGTGCAACAGATCTTTTTAGGTAAAACCTGAATGTTTTTTCTCCATTTGAAAAATATTTAGTATATTTAAAAAAATAATTAAACAATACCTTTTGTTCAAAATGCAAAAACAACACTTTCTGCACATGTAGCAGGTAAATATTAAGTTACAAATATGCCGCTTTTGCTGGGATATAGTATATTTTATGGGCATTCTGAAAACATGCACAACTGAAAATTGTCGATTTTTGATATATGACGTTGATGAAAGGAGTGAGCGACATGTTAAAACTTCATATTACAGTCCGAAAATTAACCGGAACCCCACCACCTGTATTCTACCCTCATCCATTTAAAATCATAATTTTCTCTAATTATTTATCATAGTTCTGAAAAAATATACTCATAAACAAAAGTATCTATGTACACTTGGGGGGCCTTGTATAACACAATTTTATAAAACATGGATGTATAAATTGTGGCGTATTTTTTGTTTACTTAATCATATAATTTTATAAAAATATTTGTATTTTTATAACACGGTTTCAGAAAAATAAATGAATTAAATAATATGTATCGTATTAAAAAAATAAAGAACAAATTCATTTAAACTATCTTAGATTTTGTTTTGGAACGCAAACCCTTATTTTGTATGAACTTCAAACCTTCTATAACACGGGTTTTTGTAGAACCATATAACCGTGTTATACGGGGCCCAAATTTATATTTATTTATTGTATTTCTAGGAAAAATGGTTAAATCAAGCTGTTAATATACTTTAAAAGTAACTTGACCAAATTACATCAAATGTAAGAAATATGTATTGTAGGAATTCAAGAATTGAATAGACTATAAAGTTTGCTTGAAGCTATTTGTAAATTTGACATAGGCAATAAGCCTGTTATAAAATTATGTTTATAAGTGTAAATAAATATATAACAATATAAATTGTATGTTTTTTTTCTTTCACCCTTTTCACGCACTGATTCGATCTCTTTCTATAGATGTGAAACATTGAATGTAAAGAAACAGTTCATAAAAAATATATACAAGAAAAAATAAATACATGTATTTGTTACTATGTATTATGCAGTATGCATACAGTTATTGTATGATAGAAAAATGATGAAAAAAATACTGTTTTATTTATTTTTTATATAAATTTATATAAATCAATAAAAAAATAACCTTTTTTAGGTACAAGTTATATAAGTAGGTACTTTTTAGTATGCAAATAATTTATGGTTAGGTTAGGGTGCCTGGCACTCATACAAAATGTAATTTTTTAAGATATAAATACTTTTCAATCACTTGAATATCACAGTTTTGTTTGATAAATTTGTTTTTTTCATGTGCTGTAATATGTAGTTGTCAAATTGCAATAATAAATATTTAAATACTTTCCGTTTTAAAACAAACAAAACTTACGTTATCTAGAGTTTTTTGAGTAGCAAATATACATTATAAACTCTATTAAGAAAATATATCATTAAATAATTTAGATTCATAATTCTAATGTCATCTAGTATTAATTAGGTACACATAGGGAAAAAGTCAATACCATATTGTCGTATCTACTCTAATTTAGCATAAAGGGACTTATATTATTATTTATAGTTTCGGCATTCAATTAGTGGTAAAACATGATTAAATTCCAAATAAAACACTTGTTTTTTACCACTAGAGTATTCTATTTTGATGGCTAGTTTCGGAAGCTACAGATTTTTATTCAAACCCGTAGATGGACACGTTTGTAGCTTTCGAAACTAGTCGCTAACCCATTGCAACACAAGGTCAATTTGTCACTGACTCACAAAGCCGGCGATTCGCTGGTTTGTCTTTAAAGTGATTTTTTTTTACATTAAAACTGAATGACAATAACTTTATCAATAAAAATGAAATAAATAAGTATATTTTGGTTACTGATTTCATAATAAGATGTAACTATCACAATTTTTTTTTAAATTAAGCTTTTATGTTTTACCATTTTTATTTTATGTGTAATTTAATCTTAATATTATTGTGATAAAAATGTGTCAAAATTAAATAGTGTGTTGTATGAACAAATAATGTCATCTTTATGAAGGGTGCAATGGGTTAAAATATAATACTCAAGTGGTTTATTTATAATTCAAACAGACTTGACCACTTTTGAAAACTATCTCTTTAACTTATATTGGTAACCTGATAATTTTTTCATGTAAAACATAACACGTTAGTACTATGAGGTTAGGTTAGGTTGGAACTATGGCACCTGCCTGAATAATCAATCATGCCTGTTGACTGTAAGAGGCAAGGATTCCTCCTTGGCGGGGGGGATGTCCTGATCCAGGGGGACCTTCTCTGGAGTTTCTGGAGCTTCATCAGCTACGGGCGGAGGCAAAAATGTCCCCCCGTTGACTTGTTCAATAGCTTGACGGAGCTAAAAAAAACACATCTTTAAAACAGAAATATTCCGAAGTGATTAGGAGTCGAAATAATCAGCGTTAATGTATGAAGGACCTCATACATTAACATCTGCCTCTCTCTTATAATAACAAGAAATTTGGGTAGCATATATTTGTCCACCTCCGTAGTGTAATGCTCAGCACGCTCGGCTACCGTTCTGGAGGTCCCGGGTTCGATTCCCAGGGGGTGTCAAATAAATATTTGTGATTTTTTTACTGTAATATTTATTCAATATTACCCTGGACTGGTACCTGAAGCGGAGGGCTGATCATCTTTCCTTCATGTGTAAACGATCAAGATAACAACGCGTTTATATGAAGCAGTGTCCTATGCACCATTGGGGTTTATTATTTATTATTATTATGTATGAAGGGGATGCATAAATGTGGATGGAAGTGGCAAACATTGCTTGTTTCCAAAAAAAACATTGGTATGGCATTCTATTCTCTGGGTTAGTTAGTTTATATTTTGGATGTGTTTTGTTCCTAATTTTATTTATTTTCGTGACCTTGTATTTAGAATTTTCACTGTTAGCATCGAAAATTAATCTAGTTAGCATTCTACAAATATTTTTATAATTTCTAGAGATGTAATGACAAGTCGCCATTGTGAGCTTAGCAGTTAAACTAGAGATAATAAATCAGTTAGTTATAAAATATAAAAATCAATACACTGTTTGCGGGAAACGCTTAAAAGCGTCATTTTACATACTGTTGGTATGTAAATGACGTTTTTAATAACGCTCTCTGAGCGGGAGATGCTTATAAGCGTCCTATTTGCTTTCTTTGGTAGAGCGCGAAAAAACATTACACAGATCAGAATAAGGTTTGCGATTACTTGTGATTAGTATACTAATTAGGGTCGGGGTTGGTGACATTGGCCTGACAACAAATGTGTCAAGTATGAATATAAATAAAAAAATTATAGACAGTTTTAGTTTTGTACAATACAGAATAATATAAAAATTTATATCTTGATACATGCGAATATAATAATTATTATTTTCAATATCGCTCACTGCTTTCAAGAACGTCATAAATCAAAAATAGACAATTTTGGGTGCTGCATATTTTCGGAATGCCCAGAAAATGTACTGTATCCCAGCAAAAGAGGTATATTTTTAACTTAATATTTACCCGCTACAGGGCAGAAAGTGTTGTTTTTGTATTTTGAAGAAAAGGTATTGTTTAATTACTTTTTTAAATACACTGAACATTTTTCAAATGGAGAAAAAACCTTCAGGTTTTACCTTAATAGATCTGTTGCACAGTAAAAAGTTTAATAAGTGGCTTGATTTTATATTTATTTTTAATACATTGTATTATATTTTTAAACTTTAAAAACTTTCTCCTGAAAAATCAAGTTTTTTGATTTATGACGTTCTTGAAAGGAGTGAGCGATATATTGATGTAAAAAATAATAACTTAGTTATGTCATTTTAAATGTTAAAATAAGTGTAAATTATAAAGCGCCCTTGATGAAATTTCTCACAAAAATGGCGCTATATAAATTGTCCAACAAATAAATACAGATTTTGAAGCATAAATTTACCTCCTTCAAACCGACGATTCCAACAAGTCGTCCGATAGTCGTCACATACGCCATGTTTACTCCAACCATCGAGAAAAGGGAATGCACCTGGGGAAGGAAAAAATCAGTATTATTAAATAACCATAATTCTTCAACTTCAAACCCTCATCCGCACCCGATGGCGCATAGGGCACTGCATCATATAAACTCAGTGTTATCTTGATCCGACTACACATGAAGGAAAGGTGATCAACCCTCCACTTCAGGTACCAGTCCAGGGTAATATTGAATAAATATTACAGCGAAAAAAATCAAATAACCATAATATTTTACATTAGTTCCCACTAGAGATGTGTCTGCGGGTGGCACTACATCGTGGTATTTTTCAAGAGTAAGAGTTAATTTTTGTATAAGACGAGAATAAGCACCTCCCAGCAAAGCACTCAAATCACAATTAACACACTTTATGGTAACATATTTAGAACTACAAGATCCCAAACACAGAAACTTACCAAACAAAATCTATCATACCTCTTTTGGTCAAGAGAGCTTTGATTATTATGCAATAAAGTTGTACAACCTGCTTCCATTATCCATAAAAATAAGTTTTAAAAATAGAAGCTAAATATAAAAGATCTACTCATAAATAGAAATAATGAAAGGGGGTAGATCTGAAATGGATTGTATCACTCAGTCATATTTGATTACATGTCATAAATAATTTTTCAGCACAGAAAACTCTGAGAGGGAACATTATTGTAATCTGTAATTACGTATATGATGAAATAAAAAATAAATAAATGAAAATATTAAAAAATAAATGAAAAACCTCATTAATTTAAATTATCATAAATTGAACTTTGCTAGAATTCAAATGAATTTAGACAAACTTTTGATTTTATTGAGCTTTAAATAACAATGGTAAAAACCTTAAGCAGTGAGGTTTTCTCCACCAGTTGGAACGGGGCGGGGTCGATTCGGCAGCAATATCCGTCCACAGTGGACGGGTCGCGTTCTCGCATCCGCATGAAGTCGGCGGGAAGCGCCATCTCGGCCTGCTCCCACGCACGCTGCTCCGCCGGCGACATGTCGCACACGCGCTCTCCGGGCTAGCATCACAAAAACGAGCATGTATGTCATATGTGGAGTTCCTCACCAAAAAGTTACATTTCCAATATAGCACAAAAAATCCTTTAGACACAAATCTATTCTGTTTACTGTATTCTATCAAAATCTTAATTAAAGTTGCGACAAAACGTGACCAATCCTGTGTTAAACCAATATGAAATCATTAAATCGCACCAAAACTTAACAATTTTACAAGCTAGAATTCCTGATTACCTATCACAATTTGATACCTGCTTTTAAAAATGACCTTCTTAGGCTTACAGAAATAGTATAAAATTTAAGTATTTTTGTAAGTAATAAAATCACAAATATTTTTTTTCTTTAATTATAATGTATACCAATTATCAACAAATTTATGTTTTTTATTGATTTGGCATTAACTTTGTGGAATGATATATTGATTATTTTAAGAATTAAACACTCATTGAGTTTTATTTCATTTCACACATCGCTCACTCCTTTCAAGAACGTCATAAATCAAAAATCGTCAATTTTCAGCTGTGCGTGTTTTCGGAATGCCCAGAAAATGTACTATATCCCAGCAAAGGAGGCATATTTTTAACTTAATATTTACCCGCTACAGAGTAGAAAATGTTGTTGTTGCATTTTGAAGAAAAGGTATTGTTTAATTTTTTTTTTAATAAATTAAATATTTTTCAAATGGAGAAAAAAACCTTCAGGTTGTACCTAAAAAGATGTGTTGCACAGTAAAAAGTTTAATAAGTGGCTTGATGTTTATTTTTAATATATTGTGTTATATTTTTAAACTTTAAAAACGTTCTCCTGAAAAATCAAGTTTTTTGATTTATGACGTTCTTGAAAGGAGTGAGCGACATGTTATCTATGTTCCCACTGATAAAAAAATTAAACTAATAAACCTCTTCATCCTTCATCATCCCAAGGACACAACTCTTAAATTTAGACTTAGCTTCAAATACGGTGTTTGAAAATGTTGCGGAATACATCGAAACGTGTCACAATAGATGTTAAGAAATAGTGGTATTTACCGAGTAAACCTTAATTTTATTTATCTTTGCAGCACGGTATCGTAATGTTTATATAGAATCAATAGAACCTCTTATATAGTGAGAATAATTTATATATTATAATAAAATCATTGTTAACTTTGTGGTATGGTAATATAACACTCTCCTTATCATTCATCGTTCACTTTGTGTAATACCACTTAAAAACGATACTTCATGATAACCGGTTTCAGTAGAAGTCATCTATTGAGATAAAGATGATTGCTTACCAATTGAACTTTCTTGTAGATGGAAGGAGATCTCTGCGCGGAGAGTGGTGTGGGAGGGGGAGAGTAGTCTCCCTGTCCCTCTCCCACGCCGACCTCTCCGCTCTCGGGATCCGGGTTCACATCCTGCAGAGTCGTGCTCTTCTTGAAGATGGCGTCGAATGCCATGCGGATCCTGCAGATGGTGAAAAATATTCAACAAGCAATGAAACAAAAATTTCCTTTTATTCAAAATGCAAAAACAACACTTTCTGCCTTGTAGCGGATAAATATTAAATTAAAAATATACCGCTTTTACTGGGATATAGTACATTTTCTGGGCATTCCGAAAACATACACAACTGAAAATTGGCAATTTTCGATATATGACGTTGTTGAAAGGAGTGAGCGATATATGTATATAAAAGTATATTCAATCCAATAACAGTGTTTAATTTCGGATATATTACCCAACAATTCTATAAAAGATTATCAATACAATCAATCGAAATTTAATCACTTAATTCAAACAAAAAACACACTATGTACCTTACTACTCAAAACACTGCGCAGTACTAACTAGAATAACACTGCATACCATAAATTGTATTTATTTTCACCCGAATATACTTTCTGCATGTAAACCTTACCCAGTTAACTCATTTTTGCACATAATACCCGCCCGAGTATACTGAGGCATGCTCCTTAAGCGGTTAAATCAGGAAGATTGATTGCCTACCTGCTCTCCGCTCCAGTCACAGTGCTGTAAACTGAAGGATGAGGAACTGGCGATGTCGGAGTGGTGGTGGTACTGCTTGTTATGATGGGGCGCATCAGTGTAAAGGAATTTGTCTTCTTCAGGATAGATTTCGGGCGGAACAATGCGCCTGGGAACAAATAATGTGTCTTAAATGGATGGCCATATTTTCAGAGGAGCGATACTTTTACTGGTTGTTTGTTTGTTGTGCTGGGTAGTTTTCAATACCGTCATTTTGTTTTCATCCCGCTTGTCTTCCTGATAAAAGGGTTAATTTTTCTTTAACCCTTTCTGGTCGCCCAAATTTAAAAAAAAAACTAGGTAGACATTCCAACTGGAAAAAAAAATTGTCCTCTGCTCCACATACTGGTGTAATCGATACGAGTGACAAAAATGTAAGCTTGGAATTTAAATAAATAATATTAATGATGAAAAAATTATCGAATAACATCCGACATGGGGCCTAAGAGGAAAAAATCGATGTCAAATGAGATTCGACATTGGACCAGTAAGGGTTAAATTTAAATTTAATTTCATTTTAATTCTTTAATTTTTCTTTCGATTCAAATTAATTTTAAATATTAAAATCAAACAATAATTTTCAGAGTACACTTTATCATTTTCAAACACCGTATGTTATGTACATTTTAAGAGTAGTGGTATTTACCAAGTAAAATTAAAATAAAAAATGGATAGATATTGCTACGAAGTGACTGCCGAATCAATTAATCACATATTTAATATCAAAATATTAAAGGACGTCGTGGATTTCATCAAAAAATTCCTTAAGAACAGTGGCATGGACAAGCAATGCATAGATGAATAAAATAGGTGGAGAAAAACCATCAAACATTTAGAAAAATTAGTATTCCAACAATCTACTTTCATCCTTCCTATAGTGATACTATTACGGAGCAATATTTACCTGGAAGAAGTCCCGACTGATCGGTGCTCGTAACAGAGATCCCGTGCTGCAGCAGGGGTGACTGAGGAACTTGTAGACGCAGGATATCAGGGGCGGGTGATACCTATGTCATAAAAAATAACAAATTAATTATAAATATAAGATAAAAGAACTTTGTTTTAACCACTTTTTATTGGTACAATTTATCCAACCGGTTTTGACAAATACCTTGTCATCATCAGGGTGTATCATGTACTTACTCTAAAACATTGAAATATTCATAGTTAGGTAAGTGTTCAATTCTAGTTATTTTTTTAAATGATGCGGAATGCATTAAAACACATCAATATTGGTTTTTACTAAGTAAAACTTAAAATTAAATATGTATTTTTTTTTATTTTATCTGTACTGTATTTTCAATTATTATTATTGTAAATCAATGTATTTTATCCATTTGTTGTCATCACATTTAAATAAAATCACCTCAAATCGAGATGGTCTTCTGGTTTTCTTCTTCTGTTCCTCTCGCGCCTTCTCCGCAGCCTCTTGCTGCTTCTGCGCAGCCACCTGCAAGCGCCTCTCCCTGCCGACGTGCTTGTCTATGAGTCGGACCAGTTCGGCCCTTTGCACCGACCCCAGCAGGATCATAGAGTCCGGGCTGTCCACCAATGGGAGACTTCGAAGACCCTTAAACCGTACCACGACACATCAATATACAGAAAATTACATGTAACCGCAAATCCAATTCCAATCTGTACAATGTTTTGAGGCGTTTCTCGCGCTCTGCCAAAAATGCTCTCTACTAACAGAATGCAAAAAAAAAATTAGCGTTTCTAGCAAACAATGTTTTTAAAAAAAAACAATACATAAGGGAAAAGTATTGATCTATGAATTATTCTTCTTGTTTTTATTACCCTCATCCGCACCCAATGGCGCATAGGGCACTGCATCAAATTGATGCAATGTTGAATTAATTACATAAAGGCTAGATGATCAGACCTGCCCTGGGTTTGATCATCCAGGGTTTGATTGCACCAGTTTTTTCTCTCAAATATTATATAAATATTAGAGAGAAAACACTTGACATATTTTGACCCCCCTGGGGATCAAACCCAGGACTTCCAGCATATATTATTTTTATAAATTCTCTACAAAAATCTTCAAGTAATTTTAAATATAGATAGTAAATAGCTGCCCTATTAATTAAGGTGGAGACTAACCGGAGCATTTGGTCGTAACGTAACACGTTACGATGCGAGCATTCAGGCAGTCAGTACAGCGAGCCGAGCGCTCCATCCATAGTTTCGGATGCTCGGTGATGCTCGCCGCGAGCGATGTTACGACCTTATGTTACAATGAAATGCTCCGGTCAGTCTCCACCTTTATACTAGTAATAATATTTAAATTAAATAAAATAAAACAAACCTTATTTTCTTTGAGAATGTCTTTCAACTGTTGGTATGTGATACCATTCCAAATGTATTTGATTTTTCTTTCCATGAAGTCTTCCACATTCATATTGTACATGCCTAGAAACAATATAACATGAATTATGAAAAGGAAACATGGAACGAACATATATTTTGAACACTCTTTTTATCATTCATCGTTCACTTTGTGATGCCGCTAAAAAAACTCTACTTCACGACTTCCAGTGCCAGAATGACCATGAAGACAAGGTAATCACTCCTGCGCTTCAGGGACTAGTCCAGGGTTATATTCAATAAATACAATAGTGTAAAATCACTAATATTTTTATTTTCACCCCTCCCCTGGGAATCGAACCCGGGACCTCCAGCACGGTAGCTAAGCACGCTAACCATTACATACAAAGATTGCTAACTAAAGGCTTTTTCTCTGTCTTATTCCTCATTATTGAGGGTTGTGACCCTTGTGGAAGCAATGACCCTTCTCCAGTTATCCCTTGACAGCACGCGGCGCTCCAACCACCGAGGTGCCTTCTGCTGCCTTAACTTGATCGGTCCACCGTGTGGGGGGTCTCCTCTCCCTCTATTCTTCTCCAGGCTACCGATCACAACCAGTTGTTCCAGATTATCCTCGTTGCCACGAACTGAAGAGTGCTAAAGGCAGACAACAGTAATAAATCGTCTCACCAGTGTGTCCGGTGAGCAGGTCGGGCAGGTAGGGCAGCTTCTTGATGAGTATGATGGAGTCGTAGGCGCTCGGCTGCAGCAGGGAGGCCACGGCGTTGGCCACCAGCACGGCCGTCACCAGCGGGACCACGTGCGTCACCTGCCCTGTCATCTCCAGCACGATCACCGCCACCGAGACAGTGTGCGTGACCGCTCCTGACACAGCGGCCGCGCCCACACACGCATACCCACCTAGGAATGTGAACAATCATGTCACAATTTCTTCTTTTTTAAACCCTTATCGACACCCCAATGGTGCATAGGACACTGTATCTCATAAACGCAGTGTCATCTTGATCATTAACACATGAAAGAAAGGTGACCAGCCCTCCTCTGAAAATGAAGACTCTAAGGAGCATATCTAGCAAGAGTCTACGAGATAGAATAAGGAACACCAGGATAAGAGAAATATGCGAGATCCAAGATGTCGCTAAATGGGGAAGGCAACGAAGGTATGCGCATGTGAGAAGAATGGAACCATCCAGACTCCCCCGCATTGCGCTGCAATGGCAACTTCAAGATAGACGATTCCTGAGCAAACCACCAAAGAGAAGGATTGAAAGCTAGGAATCAACATCGCAGTAGGCTAATACCACTTACAAACAGGCCACAAGGCCTACACCGAGCAGAAGAAGGACATATTACAGGTCCCACTCACCGGGAAGTATGGGAGAGACGTATCCGCCGTAGCGCAGTCCCATGGGGAATGTGGCGTGCACCAGCTCACCCACGAGTCGGCCCAGTCCGGCTCCTATCTTGAACACTGGGATGAATATACCAGCCGGGACGGGAATGGTGGAAGCCACGATTGTCAGGAAGAACTGGAACAGAAGCAGTACACCGTAACATTTTTATATTGTTTCACATTTTCAATAAATTTCGCAACTTAGTTTTAAAAAAAAATTGCTTAGCAAGAGCAGATCTGTCAGGAAGCCTAGATGCTTCTGTATCAGATCTGGGCATGCGATGGGACAGCTTTCAATATGTACACCGTAACAGAATAGAATCTCCACAATCCGGCAAGTCTAAAAAAATCCTTTAACCACTCTCATTAATTCCTCTCCTTTCCTTTTCCATCCTACAAAATCTATTTTTTATACCATACCCTTACCCTTTTACTCCCTTCCTCACACACACACAAACGCTCCCACTCTTTTATTATATTATTTTTTAATCTCTTAATATTTTAATAGTTATTATAACAAAAATGTGGAATTGTTCAATTGGCTTTATTTTTATTAAAGTAACTATTTTTGTTAATGTATTGTAATGTTTATTATTGTTAATGTAACTATTTTTTATTATATACTTTTTAAAATGTCAAGCTGTACAATTCCCGAATAAATAAAATAAATAAGTTTAGAACTCTGGAATACCCTGTAATCCAGAACTACAGGCGGAAGTGAAATAATTTAATCACAAAGATACACTTTTCTCTCAATTGGTTTTGACAATGAACCCTACAGGTGTCCTATCTGGGGCATGTGCTGAGAGGAGAGAAGTACGAGCTATTGCACCTAATCATAAAAGGCGAAATAGAGGGTTGACGAGGTGTGGACAGAAGACAGATCTCCTGGCTCCGGAATATAAGAGATTGGACGAGGATTAGGACCATCGAGGCACTGTAATATATCAAACTTTCTTAGTAAATTAAACGAAACACTCTCAATGCATACTGCAAGACAAAACTTATTACTAATAATAATAATAAAAATAAAACCCTTATCCGCACCCCAATGGTGCATAGGGCACTGCGTCATATAAACGCAGTGTTATCTTGATCGTTTACACATGAAGGAAAGGTGATCAGCCCTCCGCTTCAAGTACCAGTCCAGGGTAATATTGAATAAATATTACAGTGAAAAAATCACATATTTATTCTTACCCCCCCTGGGAATTGAACCCGGGTCCTCCAGAACGGTAGCTGAGCGTGCTGACCATTACACTACGGAGGCGGACAAAAAATATATGTTAACATCATGACTAAATTACACAACCAAGCTAACGACTATCTAGATATGCTCTCAATGCACGGGCTCCATGTTGGGATCGATAAACCGACACGAGTAGCAGAAACCATATCTACCTACATAGATCACATCATGGTCAGAACCAAACTAAAATTTAATACCATGGTTTATGAATGTAGTATCACAGACCACTATGCAACCATGATAGGAATGAAACTCAAAAATGAAACTAAAAAATGAAACAATAGCCATAACTATTGATACACCAACCATTAACCTTTTAACCGCGTTCACTTTGTTCCTGAGAGACGCCCGTGCGCGGTGGTATTTTGCCGTTTTTTAAATGATTACTTTTATCATGTATTTTTTAGTTAAGAAACGATTTATTTTCCTAAGCAAAAACATTCAATGGGATTCATTGTGCCTTTTTGGTACTCTATAATACACTCGTGTCACATTATTCTTGAAATATATCGTAATATAAACAAATAAGATCGTAACATAAATAAATCAAAGCACGCATCGTGTGTCACTCTTACCCACTGGCGATGCGTAGCGTTGAGAGTGAGACAGATATAGGGCATGATTATGGCGCGGGCTACCGACCGCAAGAAAAATGAGGGATCTGTTCTTTTATTTATCCTTGTGATGTTACAAATTATTAGTCAGATATTTCAACAGATGTCATAAGGCCAAGGATTGACGTATTATTTTATCCAAAGTTCCACACCATAAAAAAATCCCTTTAAGTTGAACTGAGGTTCGAAACTTGGAGTAAAGTAAAAACACAAACGGTTATGTCAGCCGCGTACGGGGAATATTTTGTGAAAACACATATGGTTATGCAAGCCGCGTGGATCCGGTTAAAAAACATAGTACATGTAGATAATTAAGCATTCCTCAGAAGCCTACAGAAACGTGGTCTGATATATTGACAATGACAAATCCCAATGATGCCACAAACAAGTTTATTGAAGTAATCAATTATCATTTAAGCAATGCCACTAAAGTAAATTAAATAAAATAATAAAACTGTTCAGAGCTGCCCAAGACAAGGACAATTACTCTCAAGTGATGTTCAACGTCACGGGGACCTGACATGACACTAACAGAACAAGAAGCAATCTTCTGATGAGTCTTAGAGGGCTAGATATTCATACATCACCCCACATATAGAATATTTAGCACCTCACACTAAAAATTTGAGATCATCAATACTCACGGTGGAGACTGTGAATGCCGTCAGGCTGACGAAGACTCCGGAGTGAGGAGTGGTCCAGTGGCGGAGCACCTCGGCCTGGTCGGCGGGCAGGTCCTCTCCTGTCCATGTGAAGTTGGCAAACAGACTCATCACCTGGAAGCCAGTGTTATTTATGAGGAAACATATTGCTCACTCCTTTCAAGAACGTCATAAATCAAAAACTTGATTTTTCAGGAGAACGATTTTAAAGTTTTAAATATAATATATAATTAGATAAAAACCAATATTTTTAGCTTTTCCACTTTATTTCAATGAGAAAATAAAGTGGAAAAGCTAAAAATATTGGTTTTAATCTAATAATATATTAAAAATGCAATTCCATCACGAAGTGTCAGTGGATAATATAAATCTATTAAAAATATGATACAATGTATTAAAAATAAATATAAGCCACTTACTGAACTTTTAACTGTGCAACAGATCTTTTTAGGTAAAACCTGAAGGTTTTTTCTCCATTTGTAAAATATTTAGTATATTTAAAAAAATAATTAAAGAATACCTTTTCTTTCAAATGAAAAAACGACAATTTTTGTCCTGTAGCGGGTAAATATTAAGTTTAAAATATGCCTCTTTTGCTGGGATATAGTACATTTTCTGGGCATTCCGAAAACATGAACAACTGAAAAATGACGATTTTTTATTTATGATGTTCTTGAAAGGAGTGAGCGATATATCAATCAAAATAAGAAAAAAAAATTAAAACAGGTTAACAGACTAATTTTGGTCAGAAAAAAATACAGATAAAAATGGATTACTATTACAGCTATAGAAATTTTTAGTACAGTAGTAGTCTCTGTAATGGTCAGCACGCTCAGCTACTGTTCTGGGGATCCCGGGTACGACTCCCAGGGAGGGGTCACATAAATCTAAGTAATTTTTTCACTCTAACATTTATTCAATTTTACCCTGGAATAGATCTGAAGCAGATTAACCAGTGGCAATTTAATTGCTTTACAGCAACCTTGATTTTCAAATTTTCGACATCCAATATGACCAAAAATGTCTGTCATATTTACCTGATCATGAGTGGTGAGGTCGCCAGCAATGTACTGTCCGAAGCCCATTGGGAAGGTGATGCTTGCAATGAACAAAGCGATAATGCCAGGATACAGAAAACGGCTGTAAAAAAATTATATTCACAGTCACTCAATTCAAAGTCATGGAAGATAGCGGACATCAGTATTCATATAGTATTTTGAAGCACTCACTTCTTCTGCAGAAATTTGTTGATCCGCTTGCTGTTTCTCATGCTGATGACATACTGGCGATGCAACCATACATAGCCAGCTCCAATAAGTCCCGACACCACCCTGAACACATGAAATTCTTTATTTATTAAACTGGCAATGAATTACATGATATATTATTTGAATATAAATCAAAACATGATTTATTGATGAAAAAATATGGAATGGCTGTTTCGCCTTTTGAGAACATTGTCAAACATGGACTTATTTAAAAAGTTAAAACGCCAACACTAAAATTTGTCAGTTTAGAAATTCACAAAAAGAACTTTTCAGTAATTTACGTATTTTAATAATATAATGTTTTAAGTTTATTTAATTTATTGATTTGTTAATGGGTTTCATAGTTAAAGCATTTTGAATATAGCTTTTAATTGAGGTCACTTGTGCCCCCCATGGCGCTGCGGTAAACACAGGCAAGGTAACTGGTACACCCCATGGCGTTTAATGTGTTAAGTAGAAATTTTCTATTTAAAGTATTTTAAACCAGTGTTATCAAGCTCAAGAAATATGCAAGATCGAAGATGTCGTCAGATGGGGAATGCAACGAAGGAGACAATGGTATGCGCATGTGAGGAGAATGGAACCATCCAGACTCCCCCGCATTGCGCTGCACGGCCAACTCCAAGATAGACGATTCCCGAGCAAACCACCAAAGAGATGTGTCGATAGCTGGGAATCGACATCGCAGGAGGCTAATCCCTCCTTAAAACAGGCCGCGAGGCCTACAATAAGAAGAAGACGAAAAAGAAGTTATCAAGCTCTCATTGATTACATTACCCCATGATGGCGAAGGCCACTAGTTCCTGTGGATCGAATGGGAAGTCCATAGCAAAGTTGGTTGGGAACATGGCGGTGACAGTGTGAGCACCTCCTGTCCATACCGCCAGCAGTCTGAACACCTACAAAAAATACCGACCATTAGGGAAACTGTCACAAAATTATCTTTTCTCGAGTTGACTCAAGTTTTAACCCTTTGTGGGCAGAATATTTTTTTTTTTAAACACATTTTTATTTCTAGAAATTATTTACAATTAAGTGTATACAGCAACTGAAAATTGTGCATACAGATTGATACAATATTTATCCTTCAAAATACAAATTGTGTGCCTGGTAGTTAGCAACAAAGACGATGTTTTATAAAGTATAAATAAAACCATTTTTTCTCGAAAATATGAGGTAATATATAACACTACTTATTTTTAATAACTCACTTGTCATTTTGTTTATTTCGTTCAATAACCTTACAAAATTGATAAACTAAGATACAGATAACCTATAAATATCCCGACATGTGCACATCGCCACAATAAATAGTCTGAAATAAGCTCCAAGACAATGATACCAACATGAAATCTATACAAGCACTTTTTCTATTACATAGGCAACACATATTGCACTATGGTTTTAACTAGAAACCTGTAGGCACTTGGACAATTTATTTTAAATTTGTGGTTATCAGCTGTAACCAGTTGTCCTGAAAGGGTTAATGTAATAATAACCATCAACTCTGATAAAGAACTACTAACTTACTAAAGAATAACATTTTGAGTGTATCCAAATACTTGTTCACAAAATCCATGTTCTTCATCTTTCATGAGATGTCAAAAAATAACTAACTAACCATCACACACCACTATGTCATTGCAAAAAATCTTCGCCTCAACCACATTTATGGTTTAGGAGGCATGAAAACATATAACTGTACATCAATATATACAAAACAGAACTCACGGTTGCTCCGCAGACAGCAGCAAAGAAACCTCTCCAGTAGTTTCTCACGGCAAAGTATACTGTTGTTACTTCAATTGAGAACAGCACACCTTAAGAAAAGAAAATAATGAGTATAACTTAAATTCTTGGAACAGAGATCTCGAAAAAGACAATTTTTTGAGAAAGGAATATAGAAGTTTTCAAATCACCTTTCAAATAACTTTCAAATAAATTTATTCACCATTCTACCAATGATTGAACTACCATTTAGCTTAATTTTTTAAATACAGTAATAGGTTATCAAAAGAGGCGCCTAGAGAGATATTCTGATGGATTTAGAGGCCCCAGGAGATACGTTGGAAGGCAAGGAAGTGGACAATATATTTGTAAATCTACCCTCTCTATGTGAGAGGACATTCTGTCAGTTTCATTTCATTTAATTTCCTGAATCTAATAAATATTTTAGCAGTGGATGCTAGACCGGAAAAGATTGAGAACCTGTATAGTAGACAATAAAAACGGGTGGATAATTTATTTTAACTTCAGGTACAGAAAAGAAATATGTACATTGGCGGACTTATTACGAAGAAGCAATATGTTGCTATAATATTTACATAGAAGCAATAAACGCAGTGACAGAATAATAAAAGTTCAGAGGGTGCAGAGGTAATGAATAAGTCAGTCAAGGCCAGTCACCCTTACATAGTTATCCTTGCATGCTAGTCACCTACCTCCGATGGGAGCCGCAAAGCAGGAGCCAACTCCCACGGCGCACGCTGCCGCCAGCATCTCGCAGGTCCTCGATTCGTTCTCGTAGATGCCCTGGAAGGACGTCACCAGCTTGCTCAGAAGGGATGCCACCATCGAGCCAATGTGGACAAAGGGACCCTGGATAACATCAAAAAACATTGTTTTAACCCATTGCACCATTAATAAAGTTGACATATCGCACACTACTTTCAAGAACGTAGTGAATCAAAAATCGTTCAAAAAAAATTTTCAATTGTGCATGTTTTTGGAATGCCCAGAAAATGTACTATATCCTAGCAAAAGAGGCATGTTTTTAACTTAATGTTTACCCGCTACAGGGCAGAAAGTGTTGTTTTTGCATTTTGAAAAAAAGGTATTGGTTTAATTATTTTTTTAAATATACTAAATATTTTTCAAATGGAGAAAAAACATTCAGGTTTTACCTTAAAAGATCTGTTGCACAGCAAAAAGTTCAATAAGTGGATTGATATTTATTTTTAATACATTGTATTATATTTTTAAACTTTAAATCGTTCTCCTGAAAAACCAAGTTTTTTGATTTTTGATTTTCTTGAAAGGAGTGAGCGATATGTAATTTGTTCATAATTTGTCCTGCCTCCGTAGTGTAATGGTCAGCACGCTCGGCTACCGTTCTGGAAGTCCCGAGTTCTATACTGGAGGTTCGATTCCCAGGAGGATCAAAATAAATATAAGTGATTTGTACCTCTAAAATTTATTTAATATAACCCTGAACTTTTCCTTCCTGTATTCAACAATATACAAACCTCTTTCCCAAGTGGCATGCCACTACCCAGTGTGGCTGTCAGTCCAACCACCTTGGCCACCAGCGTCTTGAAGGTCAGATACTCCTTCAGGTTCACTCCACGGAGGATAGTCTTCATCTCCGGGATACCAGAGCCTAGACACAGAATCATGAAAAACATAAATACCAATTTTGTTGGTGCTTTTATTTCTGTGTTCACAGGAAGTGTACAAATAGAAATTCACTTGTGTATTAGTGAAATGACAGTGAAGTGGTATAACTTTGTGGAATCCATGTTTTTTTGTGAAAACATCTGTAGTTTTTTTAAACTAGTCATGAGACATGAAATTATATCAATTAGTGATCTACAAATACAAATGTTTAATTTTTAAAAATGAAGTATTGCTTACTCATTTATGCTTTTTACTCTCTTACTATCTGACACAAGCTTGTACAAGTACAGTTATACAACTCTGACTTTGTACACTATTAATGTATAAAAGAAAATGTGTCGGGTGGTGGTCCCGTGGTTAGTGTCGCAGACTCAGAGTCAGAGTTTCTCGGTTCGAACCCCTCTACTGCAATTTGATACCTATTTCTAATAATGAGCCGCTTAGGCTCACAGGAATAGTATGAAATTGAAATATTTGTGAAAATAATAAAAACACAAATTTTTCTCTTTTTTAAAAAAAATAATTAATAATAAAAATAATAAAACCCTTATCCGCACCCAAGTGGTGCATAGAGCACTGTGTCATATAAACGCAGTGTTATCTTGATCATTTATACATGAAGGAAAGGTGATCAGCCCTCCGCTTCAGGTACCAGTCCATGGTAATTTTGAATAAATATTACAGTGAAAAAATCACTTATATTTATTTTACCCCCCTTGGGAATCGAACCCGGGACCTCCAGAACGGTAGCCGAGCGTGCTGACCATTACACTACGGAGGCGGACAAAAAAAAAATCAAAAAATAAAAAAAAATAATAAAAAATAAAATAATTAATATGTAGAACTCAAAACTGAAATCAATAGTACTAAAAAATCTTGTTTCTTAACGTCATACAGAAAAACCTAAATTCAATTTTTTTTTAAACTAATCATTTTGTTAAAAATCAAATTCTACTTTAATTTAAAGATAATAAATAATTGTTTTCTTTCGTGTTTTCAAAACTCATAAAACCGGCTACGAATCCTTATCTTTATTCAACACGACTCCCTTTAATGCATGGCTACAATATTTAATTGAATCGAGTTTGAAGCACATATTGTGTTAATTAATAGTATGCAATATTCCAAAAATTTTAATCAATAATGCTAAACAAAATCTTTTAAGTAACTGAATAGTATTCAAAATACAACCAATCAAATCAATAGTACTCAAACTCAAAAAATTAAAAACCTTAGTATTAAAAATTATAAAAAAAGTTCAACAGTACTCAAAATTTGAATGAATAGTTATTTATTGTAACTGCAGACAGTTGGAAGAATTCCATATTGAATTTTTGGGTATTATATCCAAATTTATGTTTTTATTTTAAATCAAACACAGATTTTTTGAGTCTACTAAGTTGTATTTTACTAACAAAAAACACAAAAAATTTATGACAATTGTTTCGCCTTGTTAGGGCATTATCAAACGAATGTCCTGTTATGACAATTTTCATAAATTTTTTATGTG
The DNA here is from genome assembly GCF_059751285.1 of Brachycentrus maculatus. Lineage (NCBI taxonomy): Eukaryota > Metazoa > Arthropoda > Insecta > Trichoptera > Brachycentridae > Brachycentrus > Brachycentrus maculatus. The sequence continues at coordinate 1,135,255 of NW_028280967.1, forward strand.
TTTTTGTTAATAAAATACAACTTAGTAGACTCAAAAAATCTGTGTTTGATTTAAAATTAATACATAAATTAAAATGGAGTTCTACAAATTAAACGCCAAATCAATAAATAAATTATATCCAAAATTAAACAAGGTTTATTTGGTTGAATTCTACATTTATTTATGTATATGTTAATACATGACGCGTTTCGTATTCTTGGGACATTATCAAACACTCAAGAGTATTTGTGTCCTAAGAAGACGAAACGCGTCACATATTAACATATACATAAATAAATGTAGAATTCAACCAAATAAACCTTATTTAAATTTGGATGTATTACCCAACAATTCGAATGAATAGTTTTTAAAATTCAATACTATTGTATTCAAAATACAAAAAAATTTAATGAACACGTTTTAAAATTGAAAAAGTAAAAGATTACCGCATATTTTAAATTGTTAATAAAAAAAAATTACCTATGGCTTGTGGAGCCACAATGTGCACAAAACCAGCTGAGAAGAGGATCAAAATCACAGGCAAGGAGACCCAAGCCAAATACTTGGCCAGCAGGCCATCTGCTAGGTCGCGGTACATCCATATCCTGGCTGGAACGTCAAGTTATCAGTCAAAAACTGAATCAACAATTTTATTATTATTTATCCTGTCAGACATTGGACTTTTTTTATTATTTCTTTAGTTAGCTTATATTACATTTAATAAAAACTATTTTTTACACTTAATTTACATCATATATATCGTAGTCATACAGGAGAAAGTGACCAAGTGCATTTTTTACAAAAACATGATTATTGAGTATTTGATATCCTACTAGCTTAATATTGCCCTGAAAAAAATCCCAAAGGATTTTTAACTTTGAAGTATGATGTATTGACTTGTTAAAAATGACTAACTGCATTGATGTTTATTTTGTTGCCAAGCAAAAGTGACTTAAATGGCCCACCTGAACATTTACGTTATGTTAGTTGGTCACTTTCTCCTGTACGACTACGATATTTACATCGTCTTACAGTAAACGAAACATTTATTTGTAAATTCTTTCAGTCTCTTTTCATTCTTCATACATTCAGGCATCAACAATAGAGTGGATTTAATTTTTGCATTCACATGTCTTCTTAAATTCAAGCCTTGCTTATAATATAAGACTCTAGGAGTAATAAAAAGGCAATTTATTTTCCTGAGATAAGATAATAATATATACTCACAAATCCTATTCTCGATTAAGCAGCATAAAAATTGACACGGATTAATAAATTATATGTCACTAGATTCATTGTATAGATTTCAAACTGTCATAAATAGATTTATTGATAATGATAACATTGTTATCGGAGAAATCAATTAGATTTTAAACTGGAAGATTAGAGATCAAACTCGAAAATGAGAACAGTTGAAAAATCCGTTTATTCAAAACTTTTTACTAGTTGATTCTGCAGTCACTACTTTGTATATTTTTAATTGAATTTGTAAATTTGTAATTGGTAAATACCACTATTTTTTTCAATATTTTGTTACACAAGTTTCAATTGCATTCCGAAAATTATGCAAAATACATTTTAAAAAAACGTGTCAGAATAAATTTTAAGAAATAGAGTATTTTTTTAATTTACCAAGGAAAACCTTGTTCCCGTTTTAGCCACATATTTTTTGAGTAAAATGGTCAGAATTCAATAAAAATTATTGTTAGACTGTTTCTCTATAAGATGTAACACAATGATACAAATCAGACAAGAAGTCGGATAATAACACCAGCAAATATATCGCTCACTCCCTACAAGAAGGTCATAAATCAAAAAACTTGATTTTTCAGGAGAACGTTTTCAAAGTTTAAAAATATAATACAATGTATTAAAAATAACTATCAAGCCACTTTTTTAACTTTTCACCGTGCAACAGATTTTTTTAGATACAACCTGAAGGTTTTTTCTCCATTTGAAAAATATTTAGTATATTTAAAAAAATAATTAAACAATACCTTTTCTTCAAAATGCAAAAACGACACTTTCTTCCCTGTAGCGGGTAAATTTAAGTTAAAAATATGTCTTTTGCTGGGATATAGTACATTTTTTGAGCATTCCGAAAACATACACAACTGAAAATTGAGGATTTTTGATTTATGACATTCTTGAAAGGAGTGAGCGATATAAGATAAAAATTGTGATTTTTTTCTCTAATTGAAATTAAAAACCTTACCATTGTTGCACATGGATATACCACGGTCCATTATGAAACTGAGCAACGCCATGATGATACCGAGTAGAGCTAAAAAGACCCATTCCTCTCCGAGCTTCGCAAATGTATTTCTCCAGATAAAAGCTGAAAGAATAGACAAAATCAGTTGGCAATTGGGGACAAGTAGTTGGCAAGCGATGACAATCAGTAAGCAAGTGAGGACAATCAATTGGCTTGAATCCACATCTTTTCACACTTATTACAGCAAAATAGGTACTTTTGTCATCATGAAGTGACCATTTTAAAATATGTAATAAAAATGTAACAGTTGAACAAACCAAACGCTTTGGCAAATCTCCCAGACGGTTTGCTGGATAACTCTCTCTCCCTAGCTTTGTCGTCTCGTCTTCTTCTTCTTTCCAATCTCTTCAGTCGTCTGGCTTCACTTCTGGCAGCTGCTGATAGGTCCCGCGTGTAGCGGCCATACATCTGCAATGCGAAAACCCCCGATAAGCCGACAATTCAAAAACTATATACACGCTAGTACATTTATCATTAATCGCATATTAAAAAGCTATACATTTATTCATATAAAAATTGAACAGTTGTTTAGTAAGGAATATATAACGAACATTTAGTTACAAATTTATATAACAAACAGCTCATCATTAAATATTGTAAACTAAGAGAATTTTTTTAAAGGAAATATCCCGGAAAGCCTCTGCTTTTAGAAGCTTGTTTGCAGCTAGGATAGTTCTCATTTCTTGCAGTAAATTGAACACTGAAATGAAAGGTTTAACATTATATATCTGGAATTTGGAAATTTCTTTATTAACTCATTAAGGATGGGTATTTTTTATGATTGCAGAGTGCTAGCAATAGGACTCAATAATTGTATACATATAGTTAGGACCTTAACGAAGACATTAGTACATAATATTCATATAAAAACATTAAACAATCCCTTCTTTTCTGACTTTGAAATGAGGCCGGCGCAGGAGGTAAAAATACTATTCCCAGATCAATTGATTGAACGGGTCGGAACCTTTCCTGCCTTTAGTGTGTTGATAATTGCAATTGTATTTATTCCATTGTACTGAATGCTGACATTTTAATTCCTATCAGATCAAACTCAAAATCAGTATTAAAGGAGAAAAACTGGGAAATACTGTTAAGTAATTATTATTAAGATTTATGTTGAATAACATGGGAAGTCTTTGCATTACAAAGTAAAGTTAGAGAAAAGGAATGAAAAGAACAAAGGATGGTAATGAAAAATTAGAAATTGTATGAAATATATATTTCTAAGGAAAATTACCGTCATTTTAGCTGTTGGAAAATATACAAATACACTTTTTGAAGCTGGATATAATTATGACAATAAATGTCACTTATTTGAAACGCATTGGTAAAAAAAGGGAGTTTGTTTGAATAAAAACATTGATATCAATCCTTAGTCTTTATCCATAGTTGCACTTTTCTTTCTACGTTTTTCAGAAATTTTGTATGATTTTTACAAGAACCACTTAAGAAGTTTTTTCTCCGCCTAGTAATAATGGCTACTGTACTTTACTGTGGTTTACATTGATCTTATCAATTTATTTTTCATTTTTACAACCCCGAATGTATCGTTTGCACTGCAAACAATGAAGCCATCTCATTTGCCTTGAGATTGCAGATCAGAATCAGGATTTTTCTTACCCTCGAGGTATTTGTGCATATTACCAGTGTGTGTTGATATATCGCTCACTCCTTTCAACAACGTCATATATCAAAAAACTTGATTTTTCAGGAGATCGTTTTTTAAGTTTATGAATGTAATAAAATGTATTAAAAATAAATATCAAGCCACTTATTGAACTTTTTACTGCGCAACAGATCTTTTTGGGTAAACCTGAAGGTTTTTTCTCCATTTGAAAAATATTCAGTACATTTAAAAAAAATAATTAAACAATACCTTTTCTTCAAAATGCAAAAACAACACTTTCTGCCCTGTAGCGGGTATATATTAAGTTAAAAATATGGCACTTGTGCTGGGATATAGTACATTTTCTGGGCATTCCGGAAACATGCACAACTGAAAATTGACGATTTTTGATATATGACGTTGTTGAAAGGAGTGAGCGATATGAGTTGCACAGGCTGGTACGAGGAAAGGTATACAAACCCATTTCCTTTCCTGTATAGCAGTAACAAGCTTTTCCAACGCTCTCAAAAAGACACTGAGAGGGGAGACTGCAACATGTTGCAGTTATATCCTAGTAATGTTTGTAAAGGTTGTGCACATTTTTAACTTAGTTTGGTGAATTTTTAATTATTTTAATTAAAATCAACATCTTTTTTATATGTGTTATTATTTCATTAACTGATTCGGCAGTCACTTTGTGGTAAAATCGTTCCATTTTAAATTAAAGTTATACTTAGTAAATACCACTATTTCTTAAAATCTACTGTGACACGTGTTTCATTGCATTCTGCATCATTTTCGGTGTTTGAATGCATAAAAACATGTGTCACAGTTGATTTGAAGAAATAGTGGTATTTACCAAGTAAAACTTCAATAAAAAAATACATGTTAATATATTCTTAATATTATTAATATTTAAAGCTTTTACTTTGTGGTTAGTCATTTTTACTTATTTATTTTCTTACAAAAATGTTAATAATATTAGTATATAACCACTCACCGTGAGTGGTTATATACTAATAGTATTAACATTTTTGTAAAAAGTACATGTAATTAACCTGTGCTTTTACTTGTTTCTGTAAGTTTGTTGTGTTCTCATCTAATTGAGTAAAAAACATTTAAACAATAGAGTTCGGCCCTGCTTCATACGTTGGATGAATGAATATTTACTGTCTTATTTTTTAAAAAACCATAGTATTTTTAAAGACTTTTAAACAGTATGTTTTGTAATGTCTATAAAAACAGAATAGGGAATCAAAACCTCCAAAATAAAAACTCAGACTGTCACAACCCATAATCGAATCCTACATACAAAATTTAAGTCAATTTAATACTCTTGCTTAAAATGTATTACGTTTGACAATGAACTAGAAGTGTTTTATATTAAAATGTACTATAGTGTAATAATTATAAATTCAATAAACTTGTTTTAGATATGCATACTCCAAATGAGTCATGGGGAAATACTTGTGTTTCAAAAGTGTGTCAAATTGAATACAAAAAGGAGAATTGTCATAGTGAGTACATTCTAATAAAAAAAATAGAGTATTTAAAAAAGAAAATAAAAATACAGACCCATGAAACATAATTTCATTAACTGATTCAGCAGTCACTTTGTGATTTCATTCAGATCTGTATAATAACTATGACAGACATTCAGGTCTGTATAATAAACTATGTTATTATACAGACCTGAATGATGGAAGTTTAACTTCTGAAACATGTAGTCTTTAATAAAAACTCAAGTGGTATAAAACAAGTGTTTTCTTTAATCATTGTAGCTGAAGAAATATGGAAGTCTGGGCATTTGGGTGAAAATTAAAAAAAAATAATATGATAAATAACTCCTATACTTGGAGATAATCCAGATTTGTCAACATGTATTTCAACACACTCAAAATGTTATATATTTTATAACTGCTTTAAAACACCTTTTATAATGCAAGATAAAACGCGAGATTCTAATAATCCCAGAATATTGTGCGTACACTGGGAACAAACATTTGTAATCTTTATCTCAAAGGTGTTTACGTAGCTAAATCCATTCCATCTACCGTGTACTTATTTGGTCTAACATATAACGCAGAAACCGTTAGTATATTATTAACTGTACGTCAATGCAGGTCTAGACCAACCCAAAGACGGTCGGTAAAATTGGCGATTTTTACATCACCGACTCATTGCAGCAATCGATCGATTGTACACAGAGGCAATTGAAGCAATTGATATTTGCAACTTTTCATCAATGGCCAAAATTTCAAGTAAGGTCCTTACCTTACTTGAAATTACTTGCCTTTACTCTACCTTTAGAGTAAAGGCAATTGAGATGGTATGGGTACATAGGACGCAGAGAATCTGATCATATTGTGAATCAGGCAATCGCCATGCATCTTCTTTAAAGATATCTAGAGGAAGTCCAAATAATTCATGGATACTGTAGAAAGATAACATTATTCGAAGGGATGGCTTAGGTGATGTTGTTAATGACAGAAGGATCTAAGGCATACGATTCAAAGGCATAGTCCAACTTACGTTGCCCATGACAGAGGGACCTACAACCTGAGGACGAGGAGAGCTGACTCCAACAGTCTACAAAGACGATAAGTTGGGATAGAGCCAAGAAGAATATTGATGGCCAAAATTTTAAATAATTAAGGTAGAGGAGAGGCAATTGAGATGGTACGGGCACATAGGACACAGAGAACCTGATCATATTGTGAACCAGCCATACGCCATGGATCTTCCTCGAAAGACATCTAGAGGAAGACCAAAGAATACATGTTGTCCATGACAGAAGGACCTATAACCTGAGGAAGAGGAGAGCTGACTCCTACAGTCTACAAAGACGGTAAGCCAAAATTTGAGTGACGTAAGTATTGACTAACAATCAAACAAATCTCGATTCCAACAGAACTGTGCAGAGATGGTGTATCTCCAATGTAACACCTCACTCAATAAGTCTCCAGTCTGACACATATATATAGCAACCCTGTTTTTATAAAATATTACCTAAAGTTTTATGTTTTGTATTGACATTTCTTGGAAGGGCATTTTATATAATAAAGTAACAACTATACAGTTTATTCCATATATATTTTATTTAACCAGTTATAGGGTTCCGTCATTATCAACATCATCAAACTGATAATGTCAGGTCATTGGTCAAATAAAATTGATGTGGGAAAAACTACATGTTTTTTTTTTCAAAATTTATTTATTAATTTTAGGTACATAGATACATTTTTTGTATTTTATTAATTATATGTATTATGGCTGTATTTTATTAATTATATGTATTATGTAAATATAAATATGTATTTATAGGTAGAGGTTAAAAACCATAATTTTATTTTTTTTTAAACATAAAATTTAAATTGAATGAATTAAAATAGTGCATTATGGTAATAATTACACCTAAAATATGGTTAGGGTTTTGAGCAGGATTTTATATAAATTTTACAATATAAATGGATTATTATTTAAATACAGTGTAGCCTCCCACCGGTCCGTTGATGAAATGTAACGACGAAACCCGGTTACTGGTCAAATAAAAAAATATATAAAAAAAACTATTAAGTTGTTGTTTCATTATATACTGCATAAAAGGCGCTTAACTCTTGCCTTTTCTTATAATCCAATGGTTAATTCATAAAGTATACCCGCTAACTACAAAACATACTGATTAACTAGTCTGAAGGTGCATCTTCATTATACAGTTTGTTATTTCTAATTCAGGGCAGCGTGTGATGTGTGAGATAAGTCGACCTTGTCTGTATGTGATAAAAATCTAATGAAAAATGACCTACTTACTCGCGTTAACGGTCAGGACAGACTGACATTTTCCATTCTTGTAAAAAGATACATTGCCTCCATTGAGATGCCTAAAGGTGGAGACTGACCGGAGCATTTCGTCGTAACGTAACACGTTGCGATGCGAACATTCAGGCAGTCAGTACAGCGAGCCGAGCGCTCCATCCATAGTTTCGGATGCTCGCTGATGCTCGCGCGAGCGATGTTACGACGTTATGTTACGACTAAATGCTCCGATCAGTCTCCACCTTAATATATCTCGAAATACCACCGTCGCGGGTTGTGTACAAATCGCTCACTCCTTTCAAGAACGTCATAAATCAATAAACTTGATTTTTCAGCAGAACGTTTTCAAAGTTTAAAAATATAATACAATGTATTAAAAATAAATATCAAGCCACTTGTTAAACTTTTTACTGTGCAACAGATCTTTTTAGGTAAAACCTGAAGGTTTTTTCTACATTTGAAAAATATTTAGGATATTTAAAAACAATGGTTAAGACTTTTTCTGCAAAAACAACACTTTCTGCCCTGTAGCGGGTAAATATTAAGTTAAAAATATGCCTCTTTTGCTGGGATATAGTATATTTTCTGGGCATTCCGAAAACATGCACAACTCAAAATTAGCGATTTTTGATTTATGACGTTCTTGAAAGGAGTGAGCGAGTGTACTAGATAACTAAACTATATTTATAGATACAATGCCATTTGTGGATCGCACAATATAGACATATGTAGTAGCTGTGCGGAATAGTGATTTATTGTTAATTGTCTCTTACATTCATTCCTAATAAACCAAACTTAAGTGCTATGAAACCGGTTCCTATTTTTAGTAAATACTTTTGATAAGTTTCACGTTTTTAATTGCCTAGTCCGCCAGACGAATGTTTAGTTATTTTCATTAATTGATTCGGCAGTCACTTTATGGTAAAATCTATCCATTTTTAATTAATGTTTTACTTAGTAAATACCACTATTTCTTAAAATCTACTGTGACACGTGTTTCGATGCATTCCGGTGTTTGAAAATGATGCGGAATGCATCGAAACAAATGATGCGGAATGCATCGAAACACGTGTCACAGTAGATTTTAAGAAATAGTGGTATTTACTAAGTAAAACATTAATTAAAAATGAATGTTTAGTTATTAGGGGTTAAAAACAAGTCAGATTATTCCTGATTATTTCAAATATATTTTTAGGAGAGGGAGCGTAAATAACATTTAAATTTTTAGATACTTCTATTTGATCAGTTGATTATTAACAATTTTATCATTATTTATTAGACACAGCATTATTGACCCTACGGATGTATCGGATGTTACTTCAGGCTCTTTCTATATAAAGGATTTTCGGCTTTAACCCTTTCCGGTCCCCCAAAATGAAAAAAATATATATAGGTAGACAGTTACATTCCATAAAAAAACTAACTAACCATCACGCCGCTTCTCCGCAGGGGTAGGCAGAGAGAATAGAAGGCCACACCATTCTGTCTTTAACAGAATGGTGTGACAAAAATGTAAGCTTGGAATTTAAATAAATAATACTTATGATGAAAAAAATGTCAAATAACATCCGAAATGGGACCTGAGAGCAAAAACTCGATGTCAAATGAGATTCGACATTAGACCAGTAAGGGTTAACGGACACCCCCTCCCCCTAATGTAGATAATAATAAATGAAAGATAAAGCTTTTTTTGCACACGAAATAATCAAACAATTCACCGTCTTCAATATTTCGGAATGATCAAAGTTGAACGCGCATTAAAATACTTTTTGATTGGACTTAATCATATGTGTATTGAGATTGTAAAAAGACGTTTAACTAGTTTGACCCTTGTAGGAAAATGTTTGCGGTAAATTATGCTTGCGTGTGGGCTTCTATTAACACTGTGATGAATCATTATATTCTTACTTTCATCGGGTCAAATTTTATTTATTTATTTATTTTTCAAAACATATTATATACATAAGCCCTGAAAACCCTGAAGAGGGCAACAGGTTGTTGCCAAAACTAGCTGGTTAATAAAAATGTGAGTGGATCAAAACACAAAGTATTTTTATTTCTCGAAATAATATATCAATATGATCCACAAAGTTAATGCTTTCAATATTCAAAACATCATATATACTGAGTCACAAGATTGATCAGTATATCTGGGAGTTTCAAAATTTTGAGTATTGTGGTTGTCAATCATGGGTAGAATTGGTGAATGTATATTTGCACATCTTTGACATCTCAACATAGATGAAAAAATAAGAACATGGACCTTGCATACAAATAAAAAGAGTCTCTCCATAATAAAAGCTGTCCTCATTTCAACAAAGATCGCTGTTGTGAACTCATATTCTTTTCTCACTGACAGACCCCCTGAGAGTCATTATTGACCCCTGGGGGTCCATATAGACTGCTTTGAGAAACTATGATTTTTCAGAACTGATACAAGCACAAACAGCGAATACATAATTTCGCTGCATAATATGTACATTAGGGTAATGAGTCACATTGGGTTTGGTAATTAGTATGCGGTTTCCAGACATCAGCTTGAATAGACATGAAGACTCGGTAATCAGTTACACATATCGCTCACTCCTTTCAACAACGTTATATATCAAAAATCATCAATTTTCAGTTGTGCATTTCCCACCAAAAGCGGGATATTTTAACTTAATATTTACCCGCTACAGGGCAGAAAGTGTTGATTTTGCGTTTTGAAGAAAAGGTATAGATTTATTTTTTTTTTTAATATACGAAATATTTTTCAAATGGAGAAAAAACCTTCAGGTTTTACCTAAAAAGATCTGTTGCACAGTAAAAAGATCAATAAGTGGCTTGATAATTATTTTTAATACATTTTATTATATTTTTAAACTTTAAAAATGATCTAAAAAATCTAGTTTTTATATGACGTTGTTGAAAGGAGTGAGCGATATCCATACCTTGGAGGCAAAAGGTCATAATTTAATATTTATCGAAATGGATTGTTTTTTTTTTACATTTGAATAACCTACAGCAAAAAAAAAACAAGATAACCATCGGGGATAGACAAAGAGAATAGAACGCCATACCACCGTCCTTGCAAACATTCTTCGCACCTTTCACATTCATGCATCTCTTCATACATACCCGTCTATTATTTTGACTTCTGACCCGGCCGCTTTCAAGTATTTGACATACCTGATTGTGCCAAGTTTTTTTCGGTCTGCCTCTGCTATTTTTTAAAACTACATTTGCATCATACATTTGTTTAACTATTCTTTCCTCACTCATATGTTCCACGTGTCCAAACCATCTCAACACACCTTTCTTATCTTATTTTATCGATAATGCTTATCTCAGCCTTTCATTCTTTCCTTATTTCACCATTTGAACATCTATCATACATCGTTTTGCCGCACATTCGTCTGAGGGATCACATATCGACTGCATTCAGTCTGTAACCTAAAAATTCTTATACAGCAGATCTGACTTCATTCGATTGGTGTATTGACGTAACATTTGTGAAAATCGGGGAGCTGTTGGACTATTCCAATTATTGTCACCATTGATTTTATAACTAACTAACTAACCAAAATTACTAATCAAAAAACTAAATAAAAACTAATAAAAAATATGAATATGCAACCCCATTCACCTAAATATCTTGCTGGAAACATTAAGTACCTCTCAAATCATGGTCTATCACTTCGTTCTTCCCAAGAAAGAACACTTTCCATTCCTCGGCATAACACATTCTTCAGTAATTCCTTCTCTGTCCAAGCGGCCAGACTATGGAATGAATTACCTCTCCTTGTGAAAAATGCACCCTCTCTAATAACTAAGAAACGTCTGAGACATTACTATCTATCATTAGATTCCTAACTGTCCATCAAGACTCCTCCCTTAGTTTTTCCCTCTACCTCCTTCCTTAAACTCCCTTTTTCCTTTGACTTCCTCATTATCAATTTGTAATTTATGTTTTTTTTTAATGTTCAAGCACTATCTACCTTCTGATTGCAAACAGCTATATATGGTATCAAACGATTTGACCAATATCAGTAGTCTGTTTTTGGTTAGGTATTAGCAATAAGCCCGCCAATGTACCGTAGAACGGCGCTACGATGTGTTACTTGATCCCAGTACAAAAAAATATTTAGATCTGTAGTTGGTCTACCTCTTTTAGTCTGCCTCCGTAGTGTAATGGTCAGCACGCTCGGCTACCGTTCCGGAGGTCCCGGGTTCGAATCCCAGGGGGGGTCAAATAAATACAAGTGATTTTTTCACTGTAATATTTATTCAATATTACCCTGGACTGGTACCCGAAGCGGAGGGCTTATCACCTTTCCTTCATGTATAAACGATCAAGATAACACTGCATTTATATGAAGCAGTGCCCTATGCACCATTGGGGTGCGGATAAGGGTTTTATTATTATTAGTTGGTCTACAATAATGAACGCATCTACATGATTCATTGTTTCCCTGACAGGTGACAATTATTGTCATGATACGTTCATTATTGTAGACCAAATACAGATTCAATTTATTTTTGTACTAGGCTCAAGTAACACATCAAAGTTCAAGTAGTTCTACGGTACTTATTTCTTTTCTGTACATGAAGTTTAAATAAATAAATAAATATGCCTTCATATTTATTTATTTATCAGCTAAGGCAAATTAAAAGCATTCGCAAGAATCTGCCAGTTGATGCTGCCCGTCAATTAATAAATGCGTTTGTAATATCGAGAGTAGATTATTGTAACGGTGTATACACGGGTCTACCAAACAATAAAATGACTCGACTGCAATCAGTGTTAAACGCAGCAGCGAGACTAATTTTTGGAATTTCTAAATTCAGTCACATCACCCCACTACTTCACAAACTCCACTGGTTACGCTTTCCCGAAAGGGTTGAGTATAAACTCTGACTACTCATGTATAAATCAATACACAATATGGCTCCAGAGTATCTTAAGGAGCTGTGTATTCCAGATTAATTGGTTGATAGTCGTCTCACGCTTCGATCGGCTACAACATCTGCAATGGGCAAAGTTATCTTACCAGCTCGCAACCAACGCACTAAATTTGGCGAGCGTGCCTTTGCTGTTGCAGGACCGACGGCGTGGAATGCTCTTCCACCAATGGTTAGAAATAGTGAGAGTGAGATTATCTTTAGAAAAAGACTAAAAACACATTTGTTTGCTAAATCATTTCCACCATAATATTTTCCCCAATTCATTCACAGTGAAGCGCCCTTGAGGTATTTTTTTACGAAAATGGCGCTATATAAGTTATCCAAATTTATTATTATTATTATTCATGCATCTTGTCAAAATTTTGAATGAATGTGATGTCAATACACACAGTATAGCTTGAGAACATAGCGTAATCGAAAAAGACACGCATGTTATAGAACTATCTATCAGGGAAAGATCTATCTATGAAATTTGTTTCGTCATTGTATTATGTATGGATTGTATTCATGTGATTGATAAATAAATTTATGGAAAGATATTTATGTTGGGAAAACAGAACGTGGACGACCGAAAAAGACTTGGCAAGATCAGATCAATCAGAACCTAAAATCTGGCGGTGTCAAAAGTCTGCGTAATCGGAGGGCATGTATGTCTAGATGTATGGATGTGAAGGAGGCGAGGAGTGTATGTCAGGACAGAAGAGTGTGGCGTTCCATCCTCTCTGCCTACCTCTGCGGGGAAACGGCGTGATGGTAGTAGTAGTAGTAGTAGTATTAGTATTTATGTTAGTAATTAGTTTTATTTTCTAATTTGTTTATTTTAAGCATGCTTCTTAGATTATGTTTATTTTTATATGCCTATTTACTATCCTCCTTTATTGTTTTATATTTTACATTTTGGCCTGTTTTGTTCAATTTTTTATCTTTTTTACATTTTTGTTTGAGTTTCAGTGTTCTTTATTTTTCCTGTTGTTCTGACTATGTTTTTTTTAAAAATATTTTTATTCTATTATTTTTCTATAATTCAATCTTTGCTTTTGTTTTTTTTTTTATATATCTTATTTACTTTGTTCTAAAATTTTGTTATTTTTGTAGGTACCTCGTCAACTAAATAAAATGAGTAGTAGAAATTATTCATCAAGAATGTTGTATATCGTGGTTCAGCATGCAATACTGCAAATGTGACAAAAAACAAAATGTTCAGGAGAGCGAAAAAAGTTATTGACATATTTGCGGTATTGTTGTACTGACAACATACGCGGTGTAACATTTTGCCCTTAAACATGACGATTCTGAGTATACACAATCACGAAGAATAGGATAACAAATCAAATGGTATTAAAGTCACTTTTGAAAAAAATGTCGAATTCGCGGTATTGCATGCTGAATGATAATATGTTACTCTTGTGTATGTAATATTTTTTTTTTTAAATTTATTTATAACCCTTATCCGCACCTAATGGTGCATAGGGCACTGCATCAAATTGACGCAGTGTTATCTTGATCATTACTTACATGAAGGCAAGGTGATCACTCTTGCGCTTCAGGAACCAGTCCAGGGTAATATTAAAAAAAATATTAGTGTTAAATCACTAATATTTACTTTCACCTCCCCCCCTGGGAATCGAACTTGGGACCTCCAGCACGGTAGCTTAACACGCTGACCATTACACCATGGAGGCGGACATAATGTTTTAAAATAAAAAAATATGTATAATTGAAAATACTCGCCAATTATGTTGTTTTTTTTTTTACATGACGTCTACATTCGCAAACATTTTCAAGAACCAATTAAGTGCGAGAGTCGAGGGACGCCTGTACTTTATACATAACGTCAATAAATATAATAACAAGAATCGTTTGATAAATTTTAAAGATTGTTCGCGCTGGGATTGGGCTAGTAAGCAAATGAGCATTAAATTTATCTAAATACACTTTAAGTAAAGTATACAATATAATTAAGTATCTTATTTATAATGTGACATTTTATTTCGAGTCAGTAATATACAAAGAAATATTCGTAAAACATGATGAATTTATAATTCAGATCAACTTACCAAAGTGTTCTGGTATCCTAAACCGCTCTCTTCGTCCGACATCTCGCTGTGAGACGGCGTCATCTTCTAACCGAGCTGGGAGCTCGATGTCTTCAAAATATTAAAGGATAAATAAAACCACAATAGTCAACAATACTAAGCTTTTACCTCCCGAAAGTTATATGCGCAACGACACACGCACATTTGACGCCTTAGTGGCCCAGATGGGTGTTTCCTGTCAAGAAATCATAATAGATGTAATAATTCATAATTGACGTCGGCGTCGGTGCAATTTCATGCAAATCATATTATCACGCGTCGCACAGTCACGGGCGTCACGAACGGTCACGGTGATTTGAAGAACTCTCGCGAGTCCCCGGTCCCGCGACTAATAAAACTGACATCTGACCACCTGACGTATGAAAACAGGTTTACCATTGACAAAATACAGCATTGAAAAATGTTGAGAAATATTCGGGGCTAGTTGTACACAAAATAAGACCCTACTTAAAAAAATATATATAACATTTAAATTATTTACAACATTTTGAGGGTGTCCAAATACTCGTTCGCAAAATCTGGATTATCTCTAATTATAGGAGTTGTTTTCATATTATTTTTTTACATCTCATCAAAAATGAAGAAGAATATGGAAGTCTACATTTTTTTTAATATTTTTTTTCAGCTTTATAGACCACTGCACATAAATGATGCAGTATGACTTGATCCTTGATAACATGATGGTAACTTGATAAGTCACACAGCTTTAAAAATGGATTTAATAATTCATGTTAGCCGTACCGGATACTAAGCCCAAGAATAAACATGGTAGCCAAATGTTCACAACCACATTATATTTGGTATCATTTGGATATTGTATATTGTACGTAATCCGTAACGTGCATTTTTTTGTTTTGTAATATTATGTATGTATCTACCATCTACCTTTGTATTACCATGGTTACTTAGGAGATGTTTACAAATATACAAGGGACAGATAAAAATAACATATTTCGATAACATATTGAATGATATTTTGTAAAATTCTACCTTTAGGGTACTTAGTCATGATGAAATTTTTGGGAAAAGAAAATTATCTGAATGATTTGGTAAACAAATACATTTTAAGTTGTTTTTCATAAGATCACCTTACTTTCTTTATTTCTAATTGCTGGTTTCTACCAGCTCTTCTCTTCTGAGCATTCTATCCCATCGACGCAGCAATAGCTGAGGTACGCTTGACAAATTTTGTGCGCTGGTTGGGAGATGGTAAGATCGTTTTACCCATGCTGATCGAGGCATGGGACTAATTCAGCCAATTCGTCGCAAATGCACTGCTCTTTTATATACTCCGGAGCTGTATCACGCATTGATAAATACATTAGCAGACAAAGTCTATACTTTACCCTTTCGAGAAGGTGTAACCTGTGCAATTGCTGAAGTAGTAGAGTGATGTGACTGAATTTATAAAATCCTATAATCATTCTTACCTTAGCGTAATACCAATTGCAATTGAGTCATTTCATTATTTGGTTGACCAATATAAGCATGCATACAGTTACAATTATTGACTTGACTTAACCTGCGAATTCTTATAAATGCTCTTAATTTGCCTTAGCTGTTAAAAATATATGCTTGTTGTTTTACAAATTTAACAGCAGGTGAAGTGATACTCCTCATATTGGGTAGTATTGTGTTATCAATTAAATTATGTTGTTTGGGTTTAGCTATGCAGTGCTGTTCTGATTGGACTCATTCAGAGTCAATCCAGCCATCAATTCCAGTCATCCATTTCCATATTTTCTCAATGCTCTTATCAATATAATCAATATGTTTGTCTTTGTTACCCAGTTTATAGTACAGATGAATTTGCTTATTATCTGCATATCAGTGAGAGCATATTCAATATGATTGTACTATGTTTTCTATAGCTTTAGTGAAGAAAAGGTATAAAAGAGGACCAAGGACTAAACGCTGGTAAAAACTATGGTTAGGTGAATGAATATTTTGAAATAGGAATATTCATATTTTGGTAGGTATGATAGAAACCGTGGATGTGCTTTATTACAAGTACCACATTTCTTTCATTCTTTCTGGCGCAATATTTTTGCTTACCGGGTCAAAAACAGCACTTATATCCAAAAAGAAAAACAAAACAAGATTACCAGCATCTTCATCAGTTATTACGTCAGACAGTACTCTCACTATGCCTGACTGTAGAGTGATATCACTCGTATGACAAGTGCGTCTCGGAAAGCAATGTTTTATTTACATTTGTGCAGAGTTTCTAAGCAAAAATTTTCTCTGATATTTCAGATACTACAGGAAGGTTACAAATCAGGGGGTTAATTTGAAAGATTTTCAAATCAGCAGGTTATTCTTAAAAAAAGTGCAACTTTAGCTTTTTATAAATTTTGGGACAACGCTTTTTTTTCAGATATGTGTTTATTAAATTAAACTAAAAGGAAGGTAACTAAGAATAGAGGCAAAAAAAATATTTACGCTATTTGTTTTTTTAAATTATTAATTAGAAACATACAATACTAAATATTACAGCTACAGTTTTATTAAAACATTTATATTAAAAAATAGAATTTTAGGCGTGTGGTGGTTTGACTTTGTGAGGAATGAAGAGATAAGGCCTAGGACGCAGCAAATCTTGGTCACAACTGTTGTCAAGAAAAGGCGATTCAGTTGGCTAGGCCATGTACTCCGCATGCCCCCTGAGAGCCTTAATCAAGCTTGCCTCTTTTACAAGGCATCAGGTTCACGCCGCCCAGGACGACCACTGCTGACAATTCGTCGGCAGTTCTCGTCAGAACTTCGGGACGCGGATCTGACTTGGGAGGATGCAAGGGAGCTGGCAGCCGACAGAAAAGCCTGGAGACAGTTTGTGGACTCCATATGCTCCACCTAGGGAGCGGATATGGTTTATTAACATATTTAAAATTACAATAGGTTTACAGAAAACACATATACAGTATACATTCTTCAGTAGCAATGACTCAAATTTAAAGCATAGACAGAATGATCAAATTTTACATGTGGTCAATACTGTAGTACTGTTGTGGACTCTAAAAGTTAGGATAATAAACACACAAGACACCTTTGGGATGTGGCTCTATAGATACAGGCTCCATATATCTCGGATCGATAGACTAACAAACTCAGAAGATCTTAGATGAGCCAGAATAGCCCGTGAACTGTTAATGAATGTAAAAAAACACAGGATCTCCTAATTGGGACACTAAGTGATAAGTGATAAATGTGTTTTCCTCCAACTTATCGTGAAAGGAAAAAATAAGAAATTGGAAGAAGGCAGATGTCCTGGCCTTATTTGAGTACACTTATATCAATGTCTTATTCACCGAAAATTTCAAACCTGAATTAAAAATTAAGTTTGATTTTTGATTTATAGAAAAGATTTTTAAATATTATATCCAATTACTATTCTTACTATTGATTGTAATTTTTTATTAATTGGATAGTATTATACGCTGTGAGATTTAAATAATGATAATTCATGCTAAGACTCAAATCATTTTTCAATTATTTGCAATACATATTTAGTTAACCAGTTAAGTTCGAAACAAAATGTTATCATAATGTTTACTTCAAAGAGGTTTGAATATCCGATTCAATAGTTCAGAATCAGACCATAGATGTCAATAAATATATTTAATAGTGTTATTTCGTAATATAATGTTGTGTAAAAAAGAACAACGTGAAAGAAATCATTTTCAAAAATTTAATTATAACTGATTATTGTATATTTAAAAAAAAATCTGTGCATTTAGATAAATCAACAATTTTACCGCTAAGTGTTACAAACAAAGAATGAATGAAAGTAATGAAAGAATGAAAATGTTTTTCTAGTATTTTGATAAAAAAAAACTAAAACTGTAAGAAGGTACACAATTTTTTAAATGTGTTGCCGTGATTTTATTTTATTTTATTAATTCTTAGTGGCAATTTAATGATGTACGTGAAAAATTTTACGAAAAAGTATATGTAAGTTAAAACACGATAATATTAATTTAAAAAGAGAATATGCTTAAATTTGAAAACTAAATGAACGATGAAACTAAGAATTAAAAGGATCAAATAATGCATAAAACAAAAAATTACGACACTGAGAATATTAATCATTTATACCCGTTTATTAAATGTAAATAAGAACTTACTTTGACAGAGGAATTAAGTTTCGGAATATTTTTCACTGTGGCAACACTATCTCTGGCACATGGCAACGTTTAAGTTTACGGTATTTTTGTTCAGAAAGAAAATGGCCGGCCCAAGCCCCTCCGGTTGTGCGGGCGTGCGGTGTTTTTAATCGCGTTTGAACAGTTTCGATGGTGATTCGGTCGTTTTGAAAGGAAATTAATTTCGGAAAAAGTAAACTGTGTTAAATTAATTTTTTCAGTGTTATGTGATGTGATTGTTATAGTGAAAGTGTAAAATACGGGCTCATCCCTTTGTCCCGTCAGTGAAAATGGCCGAACACTAGTGAAGAATTAACCTCCGATATTAATGTGTATAACGTGTTTATAGTTTAAAGATGAACCAAACTCTTGGGAAAACTTCTACACCTAACATATAACACCCCTTTGGATTTACTTCATTCAAAATACCTTAGATGTAAGTTAATTTTTGTTTACAAACTTTATTTTGTGTTTTCAAACTTGCAAAGTAAGTTCGTGTTTAAAAACTTGTTTTAAGTGAATCGTACTTGCGGTAACATTTTTGTTCACTTAAAATCATGACATATTGATATTTAAAGTATAGTTTACAGTACTTTAGGCCTGTTAAATGAGTTTTCGGCAGTTTTTGAGAGACTTTGAAATTGTAAATATTGAGATTTAAGTCGTTAAACTCAGATTGACATTCCACACTTACGAAAGTTATGCGCTATGGTTTTGTTGTACCGCTAGTTTTGTGAGAGTTTTTTCGTGGTTGCCCGCCTAACTTCGAGTTTAGTCGAGTGTAATAATTTATCTGGCATTGTATTATATATTATTTCAATTGAATTTGGGTCGGCTTCGATAAAGTATTACTTTACTGCGCGCAACCGGCATTTTTATCTCATAGAAAGCTCTAACAAATTCCTTCAACTTAATCGTTTTTATTCGCTAAGGTGGAATGATTATTGTAATTTTTTAAATAAATGATGATATATTATTTTAATACACATAAAATGTATATCGTGAATTAATTTGAGAATCATACTGGTTGAAAATTTCTACATACGAAATTAATTATTTGAACTCGGTTTTATTGAAGTCCAGATATTTTTTTTATTGTTACATTGTTCTATTACACAACAACTAGTCATCTTATATTACTTATAATCCTCATGTTTATGATAATCGTATAAATTTACAAGTATTATTATTGTTGCACAAAATTATAAATGTACAATGAAACACGCCATAAAATTCAATATCCCATCAATAAAAAACGTCCTCAAGATTTTTATTCCAATTTTCCAAATCAATTTTCAGATATTATTGTTAAACGATAAATATCATTGTGACATTTAATATATACGAATATCATTCTAATTGATTTACGATCATGTTTTAAATTGCGAGTAGGGATTTAATTTTTATTTCTATGGCGTTCTAGGTACTCGCCTATTAAATATTTTTTCTCTTTATTGTTACTATTATATTATCTCGAATTACACAACTTGTTGAAACTAATTATTTATTAACATGTATAAACAAATAATGTCTTCATTAATTGATTCGGCATTCACTTTGTGGTAAAATCTATCCATTTTTATTTTATATATCGTACTCGTACAGGAGAAAGTGACCAACTGACAAAACGTAAAATGTTCAGGAGGGCCATTTAACCGTTTTTACACTTTTGTTATCAATTAAAAACAAAGAAATAATGTATTCACGATTGTGATTATTTTTGTGTGAAAAGAGATGTTTACCAACATTGAAATGAGTAAATAATATTTTAGAAAATTTACATCCTAAAGTTTTTAAAATTACTTAAAGCAGTTGGTCACTTTTTCCTGGCAAAAATCTAGGAAAAAATGCAGATAGTCACTTTTGATTAATAAATTTTAATCCAAAACATTTTATTTTATTAATTTAAATTAAGAAAGAAACTTTTTTTGGAAAATAAACTAGCTGGTAACATAACATATATTTTTTAAATAACAACTTTTTTTTATTAAATATACAAAAAGTAAAGAAGTATTATTCTGACTCAGATTCAGAATCTAAGTTTGGTTCTGGTGCTCTGTCTTCTTTTATATTGACAGAAAGTGATCTGTGCCACCCATACTATTCCCGTGGAATTGCACCAGTATCACCAGCAAATCTTTCTTCTTTTTCTTAGTTCTTCTTTGTATAAATAATTTAATAAGGAAAACTTACTGAAAATCCTCACCCAAATACTGGCAGGATTTTAAAATCCTCGTTGTACGAATACTAATACATTTTTTTTCCTGGTCTAGTCTGCTCATATCGGAAGCATTTAATTTGCAGCCATGAAACAATTTAGCTGTCTTTATTTTTATCGTTTTTTTTGTCATGTTTTTGGTAAGTGATTTGAAATCTGTGTATGCCTCCGTGGTGTAATGGTAAGCGTGTTTAGCTACCGTGCTGGAGGTCCCGGGTTCGATTCCTAGGGGGGGTTGAAAATAAATATGAGTGATTTTACATTATAATATTTATTTCATATTACCCTGGACTGGTCCCTGAAGCGCAGGAGTGATCATCTTGCCTTCATGTAAGTAACGATCAAGATAACACTGCATCAATACGATGCAGTGCCCTATGCACCATTAGTTGCGGATAAGGGTTAGAAGAAGATTTGAGATCAAACATATCGTCAAATCTTAATTCATATACGTTATATGGATCACTCTTTCTTGATTTTTACACATTTTCATCAATAATTTACCTCTGCTGGCCATTTGACTTTGAATTTAGTCACTTTGTTTCTCTAGAAACATTTAAATGTCAAATGTTTCATACAGAACTATAAAAAAACTTCATGGCGTTGAAAATTGTTACAACAGGCAATAATGTCCAACTGTCACTTGGTCACTTTTGCTTGTAAAGAAAATGAACATCAATGCAGTTAGTCATTTTTAACAAGTCAAAATATTTTACTTCCAAGTTTAAAATCTCTCTGGGATTTTTTTCAGAGCAGTATTAAGCTAGTAAGATGTCAAATAGTTAATAATCACGTTTTTGTAAAAACTGCAGTTGGTCACTTTCTCCTGTATGACTACGATATGTATATATCCGCTTCCGTAGAGTAATGGTCAGCACGCTCGGCTACCATACTGGAGGTCCCGGGTTCGATTCCCAGGGGGATCAAATAAATATAAGTGATTTTTTCACTCTAATATTTATTCCATATTACCCTGGACTGGTACCTGAAGCGGAGGGCTGATCACCTTTCCTTCATGTGTTAACGATCAAGATAACACTGCGTTTATATGATGCAGTGCCCTATGCATCATCAGGGTGCGGATAATGGTTTGAAATGAAAAAAAAATATGTAGTATGTTTTGAAAAAAAAAGGAACAAAAATGTTCTGGCGCCAAATGGCTTTTTTGTATTTTCTACGACATGCTCCTCTGAGAAAGATTTAAATTTAAGATTTCACAGATTGTACGCATTTAGACCATTGTGTATTGTATCCTCATTCTTATAATAATAGCATTTGCGTTGTATGTTGTATATCATCGCTCATTATTGCACGCTAATTCAGTATCCGAACGGCGTCACACGCGATCAAATCACGCGGTAATGCCCGACACGATTTCCGAATGCTAAAATCATGAGAAATTTAAATACGAATGGCAGGGAAATTTGAGACGAGGCGATATCATGTAGGAAGGTGCCCACCAAACTCTCGCTGACATTTCGAGAAATGTCTATGGTGAACACAGAATCCTATCATTTTTTAATACACTAAAATCATGGGTGGCCAACATTTTCAGAAGCCGGGCCAGATTTAAGAAATGAGATTTCCTACCGGGCCGTAAAACAAAATTTATTTTATTATTCAAAGCAAAAAAGAAAAACATGTCTTTAATACTTATCAGTTCTTGTGTTACTCTTCTCTTTTTTAATCCAACGTCTTTACTACTTGACGCCATTACGGGTCTTGAAATTGTTAGGATAGTGAAATACTCCCATATATCGCTCACTCCTTTCAAGAACGTCATAAATCAAAATTCGTCAATTTTCAGTTGGGCATGTTTTCGGAATGTCCAGAAAATTTACTATATCCCAGCAAAAGGGGCATATTTTTAACTTAATATTTACCTGCCACAGGGCAGAAAGTGTTGTTTTTGCATTTTGAAGAAAAGGTATTGTTTAATTATTTTTTTAAATAAACTAAATATTTTTCAAATGGAGAAAAAACCTTCAGGTTTTACTTTAAAAGATCTGTTGCACAGTAAAAAGTTCAGTAAGTGGCTTGATATTTATTTTTAATACATTGTATTATATTTTTAAACTTTAAAAACGTTCTCCTGAAAAATCGAGTTTTTTGATTTATGACGTTCTTGAAAGGAGTGAGCGATATGGGATATTATACGAACTACGCACGATGGAATGTTCTTTTGGTGGTTTTGTGTACTTATGGAAAAAAATGTGTGATTTGCTCCGCGGGCCGCATGTACATAGACACTAGCCGAGTGTGCTGACCATTACATTACAGAGGCGGACAAAATGCATACATAAGTCATATATATAATATTCCCGATGAGTAATTTCTATTTCTCATTTTGGGACATGGGATTAATGTTAACAAGACTGGAACACAAATAATAAAGTTACAAAATATATTTTTTTTAAATAACCAAAATTAATACATGGCAAAATATAAAACAATAAACGGGTATAATAAATAGTATTTAAATGTAGAAATAAATTTGAAAGAACGTCCTTTTTGGGTTTCATGCTTCTAATATTTTCGCATGTTCCCAAGGTATTTTATTTAACTGATTAAAATACGTATCTATGAAAACTAGTCAAAAAAATATATTGTATATTCTATAAAATATGCTTCGTTTCAAACATTGAAGTAAAATTTATAATTTTTTTAGATACAACGCGAAGTGGAACGATTTGGGAAATTTCAAAATATTCATTGAATTTGTGTCGTAGCCGAAAAAGCACAGTAAACATGAGGATGTTTTTGTTCAGTGACGCGAGCAGGCGCTAGCCAATGGCAAATTTGTGGTGTCACAATATTTTTTCTCTCTGCCTACTCCTACGGGGATTTACTATGATTATATTTACTTAAAATTGTACATGAATATGGTGATTCTTTACAGTCAATATTTTATTTAAGTACAATAAAAAATTGAATGCGAGTGGACGTCTTTAGTTTTCCCTTGTTTGTTTGACGCATCAGCGCTTTCACCCGTTCCATAGAATCTTCAGACCGACGTAAACCCAAAAGTATGCCTTAGGGCGTTTGTCCACTACACGGAATTTTACCGTCCGGCACGTCAGTTAGCGTTTTAAAACGACGATTGGCTTGGATTGGCTTGTGCTTTTGTCCATCTTTTTTCGGATCGGAGCTCTTGATAGGTGCGTGAACACGTCGATCACTCTAAACTGTCGTAGTCGCTTTCATTGTTCAAAACCGGACTGCCGGACGGTCAAATTCCGGGTAGTGGACAATCGCCCTTAGATTTTTCTTTACCGCGTTCTAAGAGCGTACACCCATCTCAGTATCCCTTCTTTCTTATTTCATTCCAGATTAAGCGCGAGTTTTTCCCTAAAAGGGATCATAACTTGTAATTTAGTGTTGCCTGCCCCCGATTCCGTGTTTCCCTTTGTTTCTTCCAAGTTGTGGCCTAACCTTTCGAGTAAACAGCATACTAATACTTCATTATCTTCACGCAGACACGCCCCTCTTCACTAATAATATATGCATCAGCGCCCAGACCGTAAGGAAACTTTCAAAAATTCAAATTAGAAAAAGGTTGTATGTTGTAAGTGACTCAGTCTCTTGCCTTTGCATCAAACTTCAAATGAAGTATAATTTATATTTGAAGCACTCACTTTGTGATTTTCCATTTTATAATTAAAATGTAACTTTGTTTTAAAATCACTACAAATACTTTATTATAACTTAATGTTTGCCGGTTTCGAAGCTAACCGCTTCTTTATCAAGACTCAACATTATAATTAAGTTATAATAAAATATTTATAGTGATTTTAAAACAAAGATACATTTTAATTATATTATATTCAAATAAAGTGTTTTTTGATCATTTTCGTTATACGTAGATTTTTTAACCCTTTTAAACTGTAACTATATTTAAGGTGTACTTGCAAACATACAATTCAGTAAGCGACCGACGGCCAGACGTGTCTCCGCACACATTTAATTTTTAGAAAATGTGCAGAATACTTTTCAAACTCCTTTCCTTTTATATTTTGGATATTGAAAGCATAAACTTTTTGGATCATAGTGATATATTATTTTGAGAAATAAAAAGACTTTGTTTTTTGATCCACTCACAATGTGAATGGATTTAAAAACAAAGTCTTTGTATTTCTCAAAATAATATATCCTTTCATTTTAATAATTATTTTTTTTCATAAATACATATGTATTATAAATCACTTGAAACAATATTTTTATCTAGCTAAAAACTTAATACAAGCGATACTTCACATTGCTCATGGCAGACAGCGTGCTTTTTGAGGCTGCTTAAATATCGTATACCCACAAGTGTTGTGAAATTAAACATATTAGAAATTTTTGCTCATTTTTTTCCGTTTAACCAAACTTAGCCACAGAAACGCTTCGTGGGGTAGAACCTGTTAATAATAAAACTGAAATAAATGTTTATAACAAAATGTCTTACTAAATATGTCTCTTTTTCGTTTACTTTCATCCTTGAGCATTATCAAAATCGTAAAAAATTCCGGCCGATCGCAGAAAAAATACATTTCCCCTTATTGAAAATCATAAAATTCCGGATGGACCACCTCCCCATGATTTATCTACTGCGTACTTTTGGGGTTTTACGACTGAATATTATAGAGGCCTCAGTGACTACTGCCCGGGTATTGCCATTTTCAAAATACCGAATTTGTCCAATATTTTTATAAATTGTTTGGATATTCGCCATACCAACTGTGATTAATTTGGCGTTGAAGTGTGTTGCACACGTTTTTAAATCAATCGTAGACATTTTGCATTAAAAAAAAACGTTTTTTCACTTTTTTTCAAATATATCGTATGTCCCTCAAATCAGCTGTGAAGTATATGCATATTAGAGTTTTAATATGACTTTATTGGGACTTTTATCTCAGCTTTGCATTCCTTCCTTATTTCACTATTCGAAAATCTATCATACGTCGTTTTGTCGCGCATTCTTCTGAGAGATCGCATTTCGACTGCATTCAGTCTACTTTCGTCCTTCTTTTGCCAACTCCATGTTTCACTTCCATACATTAGGGTCGGAACCAGGACCAGGACTCCGTTGTGTTAAGTTATTATAGTTAGAAACATTGTCAACTTTCTACTCTTCACTTTGGTTTTATTTTTCAGCATTTAAAAAAAATAATAATAATACTATGTATGTAATTTTATTTTGTTTAAATATGATTTATTATTTCTCCCATCGCTTAACCAAGACAAAATAAAATTATAATTATTATAAATGAACCTAAAAAGGGGAGATGGGATTCAATTAATGTGGATCCAAAATAATACACCAATTAATTCGCTCATGATTTCGGCTAACGCAACAGGGTTCCAGTCCCGATAATTTGGACTTTGACTCAATGATTCCTGAACAGAAAAATAGGTGCTTTTTATTAATGCAATTTCCAATTACGCAGCTATGGAAATTTTATAAAAAGCAAGGCTTCCGATGAATAGAATAAAAAAAAGTTTTATTAAAACCAATAGACACGTCCATCATAAGTGCTTTATTATATTCCGTATTAATAATTGAATAATATCACGCAGATATGAATAATTATAATGATTATTTAATTTTCTATTCAAACTCGACCGGCAGCCATTTTAAAGTTTATTATTTTATTATACAAAGGCCTTTCATATTAATTCCACAGAAACATCCTTAATACCCTAATATCAAATTAATATCCTACATTCTTTGCTTTTTTTCCCTTTTAATTTTATTTGGGCCCTCTACAAC
The DNA here is from genome assembly GCF_059751285.1 of Brachycentrus maculatus. Taxonomy (NCBI): domain Eukaryota; kingdom Metazoa; phylum Arthropoda; class Insecta; order Trichoptera; family Brachycentridae; genus Brachycentrus; species Brachycentrus maculatus. Next base: position 1,162,086 of record NW_028280967.1, read on the forward strand.
GCCCATAATATTTTATAACTACAGGGTGAACACAAATGCAAACGTAAATATGAATGAATACTCATACTTTTTTTTTACATATGAATATTTTTATGGCTATTTTTCGCACTTATTTTCGCCCGACGATGCATAGGTTTAGTAACATTGGTTTGTTGTCCTCCTTTCAGTATTGATATCAACGCTTTCCCGACGAAATTAATTTTTAAATCGAGCCTGCGATATGTGCAATGTAATACTTAATGAAATAGACATCAATAATGTTTCTTTTAATACGCTTAAGACAAATATTGTTCATGTCTATTTGACTAGTTGATAAAGAAAATTTATATTATTTGACAAAAACATGTAATGTAAGTTTATTAAATAGTTATACTTTTATGTACATGACAGTTTATTTTAATTTTTAGATTACTTAAGTGAAAACCTTTAATTGGAATGGTATTTTATTTTAATTTTATTATATAATGTTATTTTTATTAAAAGTTCTGTTGGTTTTCCAATAAATAAAATAATAATAAAAAAAAAACGCCGTAACCGCCGAGTAGGTTCAGTTTTAGTAAAATCGGCTCTGTATAATACTATCTGCATCTCCTTATACATACCCGCCGATTGTTTCGACTCCTGACCCGGCCGCTTTCAAGTATTTGACACACCAAGTTTTCCGCGGTTTTCTTCTGCTCCTTTTACCAACTACATTCGTCTCATAAATTTGTTTGACCGTTCTTTTCTCACTCATTCGTTCCACACGACCAAACAATCTCAATACACCTTTCTAATTTTGATTGCATTCGTTTATTATATCACCATTCGAAAATCTATTATACAACGTTTTGCCTCACATTCGTCTGAGCGAACGCATTTCGACTGCATTTAGTCTACTTTCATACTCCTTTTGCCAACTCGATGCTTCACTCCCATACATTATTGTTGGAACCAGGACTCCATTGTGTACTGCCAGTGAAGCTTTTTCTGCATGGGTTTTATTTACTATAACTGATTTCAGTGTACCATTCTATCTTTTCCTAGCATTCACTTTTGTTTCTATTATTACCAATTACCAAACCATCTCAACGTTCATTTCTTAATTTTACTGATAATGTTTATCTCAGCCTGGCATTCTTTCAAAAATCTTCATGAAGTTCCATCAAACAGCTTTTTGCCGCACATTCGTCTGAGGGATCGCATTTCGACTGCATTCAGTCTACTTTCATCATTGGTTCTTCTGTAGCTTTTGTGTAATATATTCATAAAGTCAAATGGTAAAGAAAACACGTCTCAAAACAATATCGGTACGTAGTTATTATTATCTTTATAAACTTTTAAAATGGTCGATTTTATTACTCAATTCTCGGAACGTACATCAATGCGGGATATATCTGCTGAACACACTGTGCCAGGGGCGCATGAGAGCGAGAGGGACGCACACGGCCCCCGAAAAGGGACGGAGGGCAACAAAAAAAACGGACCCTCGAAACCAATATAACGACAGCCGCATCCAATATACGAGTATTGTATTGTGAGTCGGTATTAGGCGGGCTTCACAGCGTATACCTGGCGGTGCATTGCTCATGGTTCATGCATTCTGCAGCCCTGGGACCGGGTATCCGATATACCCTGTGTCTACAGAGAGATGCGTGTACGAGTATTTCCAGAATGTTCCAGAAAAATATGCAAAATAATTCGGGAAGAATCTTTTTACATGCGTTTCGTGAATGTCTCTGCCGATAAAAATAAATTGTTTTCATTAATAAAATAAAAAGACGGAAAAAGACTTGGCACGATCAGATCATTTAGAACCTAAAATCTGGCGGTGTCAAACGTCTGCGTAATCGGAGGGCATGTATGACTAGATGTATGGATGTGAAGGAGGCGAGGAATGTATGTCAGGACAGAAGAGTGTGGCGTTCCATCCTTTCTGCCTACCCCTGCGGGGAAACGGCATAATGGTAGTAGTAGTAGAAGTTGTTCATTAATTGATTTGTAAGGTATTTGAACATGATGAGGAATGCATTGAACACGTGTCAGTAGATTTTAAGAAATCGTGCTATTTATTTGCTAAGTAAAACTTAAATTTAAAATAGAATTTAAAAATCTTTTCAACTCGGCCATAGATTGTGGCGAGAACTCACATGTGATTTTTTGTCTGTTATATCCGAAGTTCGTTTAATGGATGGCCGATTTATCGAGGTTTTACTGTATATGCGTATTTCCATACTGTACCCAAATTTTTACGACGAGTCTCTCGATGAGTTTATGCGCATATCGTTTATTTGCCTCGGAAATCATATTTTATTTCTGATTTACTGTTGTTGACTGACATTTTATGTATGTAAACTATTACTATTTTATGTGTAGTTTACGGACCTTTTATTAAATTTTGCTATTTTCCTAGCTCGAGATTTTTCTTTCTTGCCTTATAAATATTTATTATTATTATTAACGTTTGAGCAAATAACTAATATATGAAAGAATACAAATAAAGGCTCTAAAATTTTCTGCTCACTTTTCTGAGTTGGTAAGACTGGAAAAAATATTATTAGTTTTTTGTTTTTTTTTTTAAAGAGAAATATGTATTTATGTTTTATTATTTACACAAATATTTCCATTTCATGCTATTTCTGTGAGCCTTAGCGGCTCATTGTTAGAAATAGGTATCAAATTGTGGTTGTGTAACCATCACGCCGCTTCCCCGCAGTAGTAGGCAGAGATAATTAAACGCCACACCACTTTGCAAACATTCTTTGCCTCTTCCACATTCATGCATCTCCTCATACATACCTGCGGATTCTTTGTATTCCTGACCTGAATTTTTTTTTTTTAATTGTTAAATTTAATACTTTTTATTTAATTTTTAATACATATTTAAAAAACAAAGTTTTTTGTTGATCTTAATAAGACGATAGTATTATCTATATAATACTGTGTGTTCGGATGGTTTGGACATGTGGAACGTATGCGTGAGGAAAGAACGGTTAAACAAATTTATGAGGCTAATGTAGTTGGAAAAAGAAGCAGAGGAAGACCGAGGAAAACTTGGCACTATCAGGTATGTCAAATACTTGAAAGCGGCTGGATCAGGAGTCGTAATAATCTACAACATTTTGAGTGTGTCCAAATACTTGTTCACAAAATCTGGATTATCTCCAATTACAGGAGTTATTTTCATATTATTTTTTGACATCTCATCAAAGATGAAGAAGAATATGGAAGTCTGGGCATTTACGGGGCTTACGACCGTCATAGGCTGGTTTAAGTGATCACTTTACACACGTGTAACATTCACCAATTCTACCCATTATTGACAACCACACTACTCAAATTCTTGGAAGTTCTATATATATGAACCAATTTAGAAACCTTGTTCATGAATCACTAGAACTTCACTAGAGACATCTATTGGTGAGATGTAAAGAAGCTTTTTACTAAGCAGAAACTCTTATATTAGTATGAATGTAGAAGAGGCGAAGAATGTTTGCAAAGACAGAGTGGTGTGGCGTTCGATTCTCTCTGCCTACCCCTGCGGGGAAGCGGCGTGATGGTTAGTTAGTTAGTTTTTTTTTAGTATTATCTATATTAACAATTATTATTAAAATGTTGCGTAATCAACGGCTTGTTTTATCTCTGCTGTGTAATTATTCTCAGCATTCTCACTCGCGAGTAGCTTCTCCAGCAAAGTCTAGTTTGCGCGGATAATTTATTTGACGTTATCGTGTTACCAAACTTTCCTGTATACCCACATATTATATGTACAATTCTGTGGCTTGTAACTAAAAGGGACAATGTCATATTGAAAATCCTCTTATTTTCATTTTACAACATTTTGAGTGTGTCCAAATACTTGTTCACAAAATCTGGATTATCTCCAATTACGGGAGTTATATTCATATTATTATCTGGTCAAATTATAAGCTTAATAATAAAAATGAAAATGGTATTTTCTGGCGTTTCTCATGTGTGTGATTATAATCCGGGATTCGGATCTCACATACTAATATAAGAGTTTCTGCTTAGTAAAAAGCTTCTTTACATCTCACCAATAGATGTCTCTAGTGAAGTTCTAGTGATTCATGAACAAGGTTTCTAAATTGGTTCATATATATATAGAACTTCCAAGAATTTGAGTAGTGTGGTTGTCAATAATGGGTAGAATTGGTGAATGTTACACGTGTGTAAAGTGATCACTTAAACCAGCCTATGACGGTCGTAAGCCCCGTAAATGCCCAGACTTCCATATTCTTCTTCATCTTTGATGAGATGTCAAAAAATAATATATTTTCATTTTATTATAATATTTTATTTGTTAAGCATTATCATAATTATAGCGTAAATATTAATATTAAAAGGGTTTATACTTGCTGTAATCCTAATTACAAATACTCATAACGGTAAGACCGCCGTTTTTCAAAAATAATGTTGGATGAACATTGAAATTTGGTGGTTAAAAATAGCTAAAAACGTATTATCCTTATTTTCATGATAAGTACTAACACAACCTAACATTCATTTCACTGTACTTATTTCTACTTACTGTATTACACGTGCTTATATTATTTTTTTTAACAATTTGTTTTTTCATTTTTTGTATCTTTTATGTAAATAAAAATATATAGTTCATGTACACATGTGTATCCCCCTCCAAGCAGTAGAGGGACAACTAGAACAACACAGTAATAAGTCCAATAGTAATATGCATTTGAGTATGTACATATTTAATAAATGTAGAAAATTTTGTAAAACAGGAAACATTAAAATAATAGTAAAAAAATGAAATTTTGTAAAACAGAAAACATTAAAATAATAGTATAAAAATGTAATTTTGTAAAACAGAAACCATTAAAATAATAGTATAAAAATGTAATTTTCCCAAGCATCGTACGTACTTTTTGTATGCAATTTATTATTTATTTCTGGAAAATAATTACCAATTTTTTTTTTACATAATTACTTATTTGAAAATTCGTACTTATGCATAGGTATACATTTATAATATATCTTCTTCTTCTAACCCTTATCCGCACCCAACGGTGTATAGAGCTCTGCATCGTATTGATGCAGTGTTATCTTAATCGTTACTTACATGACGGCAAGGAATTCACTCCCGCGGTTTAGGGACCAGTCCAGGGTAATATTCAATAAATATTAGAGTGTTAAATCACCAATATTTATTTTCACCCCCCCTCCGAGGATCGAACCCGGGACCTCCAGCATGGTAGCTGTCTTTTAAAAGGCCTTGTCGTGACTTTCTTTATTTGTTTGTTATAATAAAGTGTGAGTTTCCCAGCGCTCAGTATAGCATAGTAAAGTAAGATTGAAATAAGATAAAAATAATATAGGTACATTTCTTTCGTACGTTCAACGATTTTCATACACTTTACCTGGGTATAGATTTTGATTCTCATAAAATAAGCACGAGGCAAATATTATGTTTATTTTACATAACTATGTTTCGTTCACAGTTCGATAAATATTACTACCTGTTTAAACTTTACGTTATCGTTTATGTTAAATATGTATCTTTTATCGGATCTAACTTAACAATAATATCGCCCTCATCTGACGAAATAGTTCAAGTCTAAATTTCTATTCTAAACATCAGTTTATATTGTTAAAAACGTAAAACATTTTATCGAAATTTTAGTGTTGTCTTAATTAAATTCATCAAACCTGGGCAATTTTGTTGTACTGTAATAGGATTATTAAAAGGGATAAAAAAATTATAAAGATAAAAAAACTAAGCACAATAAATTGAATATTGGTAAATTGAATAAATTAATTTCGTATACATAAATTAAAGGTATCTTCTCACTTGTGATTTTTTATATATATTATATTTGTATCCTATTAAGGTTGTACTGAAAACGTAAAGTGTGTTTTCACTTTAAGCATATTTGACTTTTTTACATTTAAGTAAAATATAATTCAATCAAAGGTAATAGTGAATGTTACGCAAATACGCAGTACATATTTAAATGTAAGCCCTGTTTCCAGATTTCCGAATTCTCATCTCAATTTAAAAAAATGTATTTATAGTAATATTAAAAACAAATAAATCTCGTATTATTTATTGATTCGTCATTAATTTTGTTGAACGACATGTTGGTTATTTAAAAAAAAACACTTACCCGTATTTCTCGTATAATACCACTTATTTATTTTCTCGTTAATTTTACTACCCACCTGTTGATGAAAACATCGGCAGTTTTCGAAATTAGTCGTGTGTAATGAAATGAAACTCATTAAGTGAAGTTATACAAGTGCTATTTTTTTTTTAATAATACATGAATCTCATATTCAAGTTTTTACATTCTGAATAAATTAAAAAATCAACCAATATCGGACTTAACGTTATTTGCCAACAAAGTCTGATATTGTTGTAGATTGTAGATATAATGTTGTATATTGTTATCGATAACCCTTTCACGAACACCGCGCAACAAACTGCCGTCGATAAATATAAAGTTTTAATTTCCCTTGTGATAATAAACTTCCATGATTTGTTTTCGTATTTATGGTTGATTCGAAGTTAACTAGATAGGACGTGTTTTTACAAGGAAAACAAAAACAAAAACCCCAACAATGTAGAACATATATTACGATATATTGGCCCTTTGGTAATATGTAATATACTGGAAGATGGCACGGAGGTTTCGGAGTAACAATTGATTTTAATTGACATATCGATAGGCTGAATTGAATAGGATATATATCTCTCGGGAAAAATATTATATTTATCGCTCTAGCATATAGTTTTTTAGATTCGTTTGTATTTTATTGATGTTCCGGGTTCCCGGAGGAGTCAAAATGAATATCAATGTTTTTTTTTTACACTAACACTTTTTTAATGTTACCCATGAATCTAGTACAACGAAGGGCAGAACTGATCACCTTGCCTTCATGTAATCAACGATCAACTTAACATCGCATCAATTTGTGCCCTTTGCATCATTTGGTGCATATAAGGGTCAATAAGGGTAGAATACAATAAGCAGGAGACGCTTGATTCCCTTTTTTGTATGCATAACTACTACTACTACTACCATCACGCCGTTTCCCGGCAGGGGTAGGCAGAGAGGATGGAACGCCACACTTTTCGGATTTACCTTGTATTTATGAGCAGGGTGAAAAAAAACACTCAAATTTTTGGAAATCACATCGGAATTCCCAATAAAGGAAATAATCATGAAATCAGCTCATTTTGCATTAAAAGCAATACCTTTTTTTTCAAGTGGCACTCAAAAAACTGATCTAAGGCGTAGATGTTTGAGAAATTCATAAAAGTGGAAATATCTGGAAGACTAAGGCACTTTTACTGAGGTCATATTTTCATTTTTTGGTGAGTCGTAAGCTGGCCTAATACCCCTTAAAAGGAAAACGTCGGATTATGGGACACCCTGTATATGATATGATTCACACGTCGCTTCATGGGCGAGTTCGCGGCAGTATCTGCGGTTGATTTGAGTGAGCTATTATACTTTTTACTGTAATGGGGGGCTTTGAGCGTTGCACCATCGGACCGCTAACCCGCCGGCCCGTCAGACGTAACAGATGAAAAGTAATGGACGCCTCGGAGCATTATTATATTTTCCGCAAGACTTGACTTAACATCTACATATCACACATTAGGTGTGCGCGAGTGGGTATGTGCCGCGCTACATGATACACATTGTTATTTACGGACGGAACTTTGGTTATATATTACCTTCTCACCTAGTGCGTCCGGCTAATTCCCACCTAGCCCATATTTATTGTGTCAATCACTTTTTCAGTGCCTTCTATATCGGATGCTTGCCTTGCCGTGTGTTTTAACAATGCCGCGATGGTTGTTTTTGGTCCACTTTTTTTAAAGACATTTATATTATTACAGTTCATTTTTCAAGACATTTGTAAATGACAGTGTAGTGAGTTTAAATATTTTTTTTGCATTTATTGTTTTTTTGTTGTTTGTTTACATGTTCGTTTACCGTCCGCCTCCGTAGTGTAATGGTCAGCACGCTCGGCTACCGTTCTGGAGGTCCCGGGTTCGATTCCCAAGGGGGGTAAAATAAATAGAAGTGATTTTTTCACTGTCATATTTATTCAATATTATCCTGGACTGGTACCTGAAGCGGAGGGCTGATCACCTTTCCTTCATGTGTAAACGATCAAGATAACACTGCGTTTATATGACGCAGTGCCCTATGCACCATTGGGGTGCGGATAAGGGTTTTATTATATTATATTATGTTTACATGTTTATTTGTTGCCCAAAAAAAATCTTGACTGCTATGTATAAGGATTTATAGCATATTCATATTATATACCTTAAAAATAATTTGGTTAAAAATAATTATCATACGATTAAACGATTTTGGAAGTCATATATACTCGTATAAGTTCAATCTCATGACATTGCATGGTCCACCATGGTCCACCATGCAATGTCATGAGACATGTTCACAACAGTTATCTTTGATCGTAATAAGAAAGCTGTTATTTATTTCATTAATTGATTCGGCAGTCACTTCGTGGTAAAATCTATCCATTTTTAATTAACATTTTACTTTTATTTTGCTAAGAGCTTTTTATTTATGAACAAGTATTTAGACATACTCAAAATGTTGTCAATAAATATAATTTTTTGATTCAACTTATGTATTTTTGCAATATTGAAAGCTGTCCCACCGCATGCCCAGATCTGATACAGAAGCATCTAGGCTCCCTGGCAGATCTGCTCTTGCTAAGCAATTTTTTTTAAAACTAAGTTGCGAAATTTATTGAAAATGTGAAACAACATAAAATTGTATCCCGATTTTACTGTGAATTTACATTTAAAATTTTTGCGATAGAAGGACTTGTTTTTTCTTCTTCTAGCTAATGAGTTGAGTTTATAATTAAAACCAACGGGTCAAGTTTTGCAGTGAGGAGAAACCGCCGGTGCTTTTCTTCCTTTTGAAACTAATTAGGCGCATTAAAATGCGGGCAGCGGATTTACTCTTTCTATCTGTTTGAAGGCAACGAATAGTTCCTGCCCGCGAACGGCCCGCGGCTGCATCTTCATTATGTTATAATAATATTACACGTAGCCGCGGCGCTATTCTCGAACCCGTCAGCTCGAGTTGAAAGTATAATCACACTCACAGATGCATTCATTCAAACACATATACTGAAAATTACGTCAAGCAAAAGGAATCCAATATTTTTATCTATGTACCAATCGCTCACTCCTTTCAACAACGTCATAAATAAAAAAAACTTGATTTTTCAGGAGATTGTTTTTAAAGTTTAAAAATATATTGAAATGTATTGAAAATAAATATCAAGCCACTTATTGAACTTTTTACTGTGCAACAGATCTTTTTAGATAAAACCTGAAGGTTTTTTCTCCATTTGAAAAATATTTAGTATATTTAAAAAAATAATTAATCAGTACCTTTACTTCAAAATGCAGAAACAACACATACTGCCCTGTAGCGGGTAAATATTAAGTTAAAAATATGCCGCTTTTGCTGGCATATTCTAATTGCATCATATTCATTTTCTGGGCATTCCGAAAACATGCACAACTGAAAATTCGCGATTTTTGATATATGACGTTGTTGAAAAGAGTGAGCGTGTGTTGAAAGGAGTGAGAGACCTCAAAAAGATGGTCCGACGACATAGGAAGGATACGGAAGAGGCCTATATCCAGCAGTTGAGGACAGAAGGCCGAAGAAGAAGTGGTTCGGAATAGGTCTACGAGGCTCGTATTGTTGTCGGTGCTGTAAACAAGAGTGTACCTAGCAAGTATTCGAATGTTACGATATCCGGTGTTTGGGGGGGGTATGCTGGAGGTAAGGAGGGGGTAAGAATCGTGTTTTGGATTTATTTTCATTATCGAATTTTTATTTATTGCACTCCCGTGCCCCGCCCACTTCTCGCATCGCTCGCACGATTACGACACGGAATGTCGTACGAGCTAGACAATCGATTTAAGAGGCCAGTCTCGGACGGTTTCAAGAGCCCCGCTAGAGCGTACGGCCGGCCGGTCGGAAGCTGGGAATTGCGTCGTGGCAGTTAACAACCAATTTAAAATTTCAATATTATCGAAAATTCCACAAATGCAACGTAAAACGTATTGATTCGGCAGTCATTTTGTGGTAAAATTTATGCATTTTTAATTAATGTTTTTCTTAGTAAATACCACTATTTCTTAAAATCTACTGTCACGCGTGTTTCGATTATACGGTGTTTGAAAATGATGCGGAATGCAACGAAACACGTGTCACAGTAGATTTATAGAAATAGTGGTATTTACCAAATAAAACATTAATAAAAATATATGTATATTTAGGCATTAAAAAATACAACAGCTTCCCTTTAGAAATTAAAAATATAAAAGGCACTAACACTCTAAAAAAGAAAATTAACGAGCACTTCAAACATACACAGACAATACAATAATAAAGTAAATAAGATAACTACCTCTTCACGCACAAGAGCTTTCTTTTTTTGGGATTGTACCAAAAAATGTATACTGTATTACAAATAAAAAAAATGCCGGCCTTATGTGCAAGGTTTGCCGTAAAAGTTATAAACTTTTTTTACCGGGAATATTAAAAAGTTTTTTTTTTAATATTTTTTTATTACTATTTTTAATGAATTAATGTTTTGGGTTTATATCATGGGTCGGCAACCTGCGGCCCGCGGGCCGCATGCGGCCCGCGAGACATCTTGGTGCGGCCCGCGAGATTCTCGCCGCAACGCTCATGACGGACGATATTATACACAATCGAGTGAAAGGAAGTGAGAAAGGGAGCGAAGGGAATCTCATTGATTTTATTAAATACAATAAATGTCGTTGAAATATACACTTAGCGTTTTATTTTTAAAACTAAAATATTTGTACATAAATATTGTATGTATACCTACTGCAAGTGCGGCCCGCACTGATCCCCATGAAAAATATTTGGCCCTTTTACAACAAATGGTTGCCAACCCATGGTTTATATTATTAACACTGTGCACTTGTTTTATTTTGGTGCATTTATTATTGATTGCATTTTTGTTTCCCCCAAATCTAATTACAAACAGACGCCTCCTTAATTTATTGCCTACACGATTACACTTTCTCGACGGTAGGTGGTTTGTTACTTGGAACAAGGGAACACTTAATATTTTGGTTTGTGTAATGAAAAGCAATAAGAATAGATTTTAAGAAATAGTGGTATTTACCAAGTAAATCTTAAATTAAAAATGGATAGATTTTATTACAAAGTAACTGCCGAATCAATTTAAAAAAAATATTTACAACATTTTGAGTGTGTCCAAATACTTGTTCACAAAATCTGGATTATCTCCAATTACAGGAGTTATTTTCATATTATTTTTTGATATCTCTGCTTCTGCTTAATAAAAAGCTTCTTTACATCTCACCAATAGATGTCTCTAGTGAAGTTCTAGTGATTCATGAACAAGGTTTCTAAATTGGTTCATATATATAGAACTTGAGTAGTGTGGTTGTCAATAATGGGTAGAATTGGTGAATGTTACACGTGTGTAAAGTGATCACTTAAACCAGCCTATGACGGTCGTAAGCCCCGTAAATGCCCAGACTTCCATATTCTTCTTCATCTTTGATGAGATATCAAAAAATAATATTAAAAAAAAATATGTTTAAACTGATAAGGAGAGTTATATTACCATATCACAAAGTTAACAATGCTTTTTATACACAAAATTTATTTAATATATACACCGGAGCGTGTTGATGGTATAGTCCAGTAGTAAATAGAGTTCAACAAGGTTTAAAATTTAAACTTTGAAATTGTCTTGTTTTGTATTTTTAACGAAATTATGTTTTAAGTGATAAGTTTCAATATAAGGACCGAATCAAATAATGAAATTATGTTATATTACCATATCACAAAGTTAAAAATGCTTTTTATATACAAAATGCATTTAATATACAAATTTAACCGGAGAGTATTGTTGCTAGGGTCCTGCAGTGAATAGAGTTCAACTAGGTTTAAATTTTAAACTTTGAAATTGTTCCATTCTGTATTTTTCTATCGGGCACAGTGCCTCGGGCCGGTCCGAACGAGGCAGGCGAAAAAAACCTTTTGGCACCGTCCGCCGAAGCGCGAAATTGGCGTGGAACGAATGAACCGATAAAGAAAGGGCCCCAGTCGGAAGACGTATTATAAAAGGCTAATTTAATGCCCGGGGCGAAATTCATAAATGTCACTTTATAGGTCTCTGAGCATAATGCGAAATACTAGCCGGTTTGCAATTCCTTATCGTGACTTAACAATGCCTCCCTCGGGAGTGTCATTTCATCGAAATTTACTTTAATTTAACAGGAATTCAAATCCTTTTCACGGCTCTTCTGATTAATTTTTCCCCAGAGCTACTTTCCTTTCGGATTTCATTATTAATATGTGTATACAATCGCTTCGCTGTTGGGATTGTTTTACTCTCTTTGTGAAATGTCCCGTCTTAAATAACTTTTAATAAACGTCGTCTTCACAATGAATCCTCTTAAATTTCTTTGTTCCTTCTCATTTCCCTTCGATTCCTTTCTGGAATCCTACAATGATTATTACCCCTTTAAAATTAATCGTATTTTAAATACTACAGTGGCAGCTCGCTAATCCGAACGCTATGTAATCCGAAACGCGCTGTAATCCGAACAATTTTGCGGCTCAGCTGATGCGAGTTGCTGAAATTAAACTTTCTGAAGCCGTGCTCAGCTTTCAAAATAGCCATCAACCAACTAACTAGGATGAAGAAGTCGTCCATGTCACTATGAAATTGAAACACTACTACTACTACTACTACTACTACTACTACTACAATCATGCCGTTTCCCCGCAGGGGTAGGCAGAGAGGATGGAACGCCACACTCTTCTGTCCTGACATACACTCCTCGCTTCCTTCAATTTCAAATGTGTGATTTAGCCCTTGAACACCAGTTAGGTTCGCTGGTTCAAAAGATAATATCTGATTTTTTCAAGCTAAAATAAAAATGTTAAATTTCGCTGTTTCGCCGCAGGGGTAAGCAGAAAGGATAGAACGCCACACTCTTCTGTCCTGACATACTTTCCATGCTCCTGCAATTTCAAATGTGTGAGATTTAGCCCTTGAACTAGTTAGGTTCGTTGGTTCAAAAGAAAATATCTAATTTTTTCAACCTTAATTTAAAATGTTTAATTCTTAATTTTTCATTCAGTACCTAAATAAAAATGTAAAACAAAGAGCATTTTCATAAACCGAAACAACATTTTTCTCCTTCTCATTTTTCTTAAAACGTTCAGTAATTCGAACTATTCCCTAACCCGAACGATCTACCGCTCGATTTACGTTCGGATTATCGAGATGACACTGTGTGGCACTTTTCCTGAATATTTCTAGTAAGATATAAAAGATTTTTTTAACTAAACTTTGAGAGTCTGCTTAAAAGTAATGCACGGCACGTATTGTGAGAATAAAACATCGGACTTATAGAGCGACACGTACCACTACCTTGTGATATAACTACCATACATTCCTGTGTACAAACGTGCTAAAATACTTTGAATTTGGTCCACTCTTTTGTTGTCTGTTGGTGTTGCCATAGAGTATATCTATAATGTCAACGCGTAATATATATTTTTTTTAAATCGGGAAAAATTTATAATAGTTTTTAGGTTATTGGTAGTTTTAATTCGCCTACATAAATTATAAAAATAATCTCTAATATATCTACTGTCTTACAATCTTCTCTAGGGGTAACTAGTCATTAACCATAAGACATTAGCTGAAACGCAGTCAATTTTGTATTATTCAAACACATAAGAAGCTGGAAGTCTATCGAATTTGAGTCTACTACATAAGTTATTTTTTTTATTTTTTTTAAATATAAAACCAAAAATTCTTTTGACAATTGTTTCTCCTTGGTAGGGAATCCTCAAACTATTGTCATATTTTGAAAATGCCTTAAAAATGCGAAACAGTCGTCACATGATTTTTTGGTTTTTGTATTTAAAAAAAAAATAAAAATAAACAATTTAGTAGACTCAAATCAGCGTTTGATTGAATAATTAAAATTTTTAATATAGAGTTCTACAAATTGAACGCCAAATCAATAAATATATAAAGTAATTCTTCGTTTTGGTCTCTCAAAGTGTACCCATTTACTCTTAGACATGGACCATTCCCAAAATCCGATACAAAAGGGTTGTTGTTCATTATTCCTCTTATAGCGTCTTAAAACAGTGCAAAATGGCTTCAGAACCCAAAGAATGGGAGTTGGGAAAACCGACCTGAAATACTGAGTAACATGTCGAAGTAAACCTTCGGAGACCATCAAAGACCCTTAACAAAATTAGGATACGTTCACAGTAGGATAGATGGGGCTTATTTACTTTTAAAACTACATTTTAAGCAGTTCGCCATCGGGTCATACGACATGATTAAAATAATACGAATATCTAACCACGAAAGAAATACGAGAGAATATACACATACATACTCATTTACAAACATTTACGTATTTATTTATACTAATAATAAAACAAACAAAAATAAGTAGTAATTATAAAATAAGACTAAGTATATAGTTTTTTCCACGTATATTTTATTAGACCAGTAACCGGGTTTCGTCGTTAAGGAAGGCTACACAAAATTTGTGATTACGAAATTACGTTATATACACAACGAGGCAGGGGTTGAAAACCCTGATTTAAAAAAAAATCATGACAAAATGAAATTAAATATAATACTCTATGTACTTATTTTTTTCAATTTAAATGTCTAAATTGTCTAGCTTCCCTTCAGTCTGATGATGTCTGTAACGACGACACTCGGTCACTGGTCAAATAAAATATATGTGGAAAAACTATTATATGTAATTTCATTATATAAAATGCAGTTTCACCAAGAAATATCAATACAAAACTTTAAGTTTTCTTACAAAAATATGTACGTAGAGAAAAAAAACAAGAAAACAACTATTGTTATTACTGGTGTATACATTTTAAAACCACCATAATCTATAAGGTGTGTAGACTCATAATATTTTGTTCACGGGCAGGAATCCAATTCCCAACCCAAGTACCCAACCCTTCTTTCTGAATCTGATTCTAGAATTGCGGTCATAATTTCTAAATTGATAAAGCTTAACGCATTTAAACAATGATACTTTTATTAATTTTCATTATTATTTTGTTTGTAATTAATAAATAACTCTATGGTGACTGCCAAATAAATAAAACGAAAAAATTCTAATTCTAGACTTGTAAACACATCGTCAACCCTCCGTCTCTATAGACATGCGATAACCACCCGCGTCTAGCTCAGCCGAGTGAACATGCCACTATCCAACTAATCAACTAGCCCCGGTTTGTTCTCGATTTTTGTTGTTTACATCGTGCGTCTGCCGCCTGGTAAATAGGTAGCCACTTTGCCTACGTCTGCGGGTAGGTATTTGTGACCAAGTTTACAGCACTGGTCAATTTTATCGCTCTCTTCCACCGCTCCGATAATGAGTCGTTCTCAGTCAGCTGAATTTCGACTGTTACTTCTTACCTATTCGCAATGCCACCGCATAAACTTTACGACGAACTGAACGCGGTCCGAATTGCACAGTAAACTTTACGATCTGTTTTATACTCGTATTCCGATTCTTGCGGAAAACGGCCTTAGTCATCGTCCACGAAAATATTGATTTCAATATCTGCGGCCCGAGTGTCACCAGAATGCGACCGCACGATTGTTTGCGGTAAATAGTACTGCAAGGATTTATTAATTAACCCTTTTATTAATTCCTTACAATAATAGAATCCATTAAACTATTCAACCTTCATATTTAATTTTAGTTTCACATGGTAAATATCAATATTTCTTAAAATCTATTGTGACACGAGTGTTGATGCATTCCTGTGCATCATACGGTGTTTGAAAATGATGCAGAATGCATCGAAACACTTGTCACAATAGATTTTCAGAAATTGTGGTATTTACCAAGTAAAACATAAATTTAAAAATGGATAGATATTACCATAAATATACTGCCGAATCAATTAATGAAATTATTATATTTAACTTTCATTTAGTAACGTAACGTTGAATTTTAACACAAAATTTGGATTATCTCCAATTACATGAGTTATTTTCATATTATTTTTTGACATCTCATCAAAGATGAAAAAGAATATGAAAGCCTATGACGGTCGTCAGCCCCGTAAATGCCCAGACTTCAATATTTTTCTTCATCTTTGATGATATTGAATTTTAGTATCAAAACAGAGCTTGGAACACCTTATTCAACGCCCTCTTTTCGTAAGAATTTTTATATTTTTATGTTCAAGTTTATTTGATAAACCTCATTGAAAAACCTAATCTTATAATGACTAATTATTTAAATGACAATAAATATCAATCAAACCCACCAATTGTCAGTGATTTGTGCCATCACCGGGCTCCTTAGGCCATTTGTACATGGGAAGCTAATTGAAAAACCTCGGGCAAAGTGTGGTCTCCACGAACGTCTCTTAATTTGTACGATTTCATCAACGCAATGATTAATCCTACTCATTTCCATTCAACTAAATGTCCCGCTCCTAATGGCGTCTGTATTATTCCCCCACATTGAATACCCTCAGCTCGACTCTTGCTCGTTATTAATTTACAAGTACGGAGTACATCTCCTTCAAATAATTTACTTCACTTTATTTTAAACACGTTTAATGATAATATATTTGATTTATATCACCTCATTAGGCTCCGTAATGGCGCCGGTTAAATTATTAATATCGCCGGCTTAATTTGTTAACACCTAGTATTTTACTACGAAATATCACGTATATTCACAGGGTTTTTTAAATATTTTTTATGAATTTCTGTATTTTTTTAATGATCTATCTTTTTTGTGTAAAAAACTGTTTACACTTTTTTATTTCAATGAAGTTTTTATACGTTAAACCATTTTCTTGTTAATTAGTTCATTACTTCGAAAAGCGGCGAAACTATGATGTTGTGACGATTAATATGTACATGTGGAAGCATTTTTAATGTTTTCGATTTTATTATTTGCTGTTTTATACATTTATAATATTTTCATTGCTTCGCAAGCATTGTGAAAATGAACGTTTTAGAAATGTGTACGTTATATTTTTTCTTTTCCATTTTACCAGACTGAACAATAGCATGGCTGCCCAAACTTTAAACACAGTAAGGGACATTTTTTTGTAGTACGTTTTCTTTTATAATTTTTGGACTATGTAGAATCTACTTGGTCCAAAAATGCAAAAAAAAAACGTACTACTAAAAAATGTCCCTTACTGTGTTTTGAGTTTGGACAGCCGAGGAACGCTTGGCCTGATACAGCTAATCCGTAATGAACATTATACCCAACGTTTTTTTTTTTTTTGCTTTTTTTTTACTAGGCACTATAGGTATTAGATATTTTAAACATGTATACATGATTTTAAAAATTGTCATGTTTAATATATTTTACTTTAAAAAACTTTAATAAAATAAAATAATAATAAAACCCTTATCCGCACCCCAATGGTGCATAGGGCACTGTGTCTTATAAACGCAGTGTTATCATGATCGTTTTACTTATGAAGGAAAGGTGATCAGCCCTCCGCTTCAGGTACCAGTCCATGGTAATATTGAATAAATATTAGAGTGAAAAAATCACTTATATTTATTTTTACCCCCCTTGGGAATCGAACCCGGGACCTCCAGAACGGTAGCCGAGCGTGCTGACCATTACACTACGGAGGCGGACGAAAAAAAACTTTAATAGATTTTTTTTTCAATCCCCCGATCGGGTCAAAGGGACCTCACTTTACTATGCTATCTGGTTCCCATCGTGAATTTGTGAACTTTTTAAATGCGAAAATAATGTAGTTGATCAAACAAAATTTATTGCTAACGCTTAATCATTTTAGCGACCTTTCCTCGAAGGTCGTTTGGGATTTGTTAATACAATACTTAGGTGTCGGCGCGATCGGCTCGTTACATTTCGGTCTTCGTGTGCTTATTTGGAGTTTTTTGCCGTTGTTGTTTGGTTGCGTAAGGTCGCCTTGCGAATGTAGTAATGTCGGAGGTGATGTGAGGTAGGTATGAAACATTTTAATTTCGTACACACTTGAGTAGTCCACTTGCAAACCACTTAATGTTTAAAAAAATCAGTTTTTTTTTTAGGAAAATGGCTCCGATCGGTAGAAAATTAAATTTTCAATTTTCTGTTGTGCATGTTTTCGGAATGCCCAGAAAATGTACTATATCCCAGCATAAGCGGCATATTTTTAACTTAATATTTACCCGCTACAGGGCAGAAAGTGTTGTTTTTGCATTTTGAAGTTTAATTTTTTTTTAAATATACTTAATATTTTACAAATGGAGAAAAAAACATTCAGGTTTTACCTAAAACGATCTGTTGCACAGAAAAAAGTTCTATAAGTGGCTTGATATTTATTTTTAATACATTGTATTATATTTTTAATCTTTAAAAACGCTCTTCTGAAAAATCAAGTTTTTTGATTTATTACGTTCTTGAAAGGAGTGAGCGATATGTACTAAACACATTTTTGTAGAAAGATGAAACATTTAAATAATTTGGCGAATGTGAGAGGGAAAACAGAACGTGGACGACCGAAAAAGACTTGGCACGATCAGATCAATCAGAACCTAAAATCTGGCGGTGTCAAAAGTCTGCGTAATCGGAGGGCATGTATGACTAGATGTATGGATGTGAAGGAGGCGAGGAGTGTATGTCAGGACAGAAGAGTGTGGCGTTCCATCCTCTCTGCCTACCCCTGCGGTTAAACGGCGTGATGGTAGTAGAAGTAGTAGTAGTATGAAACATTTAAATTCGCAGTTTAGCTATTCGCGTTAGCGAATAGCTAAACTGCGTTAGTAAGAGCGCTGCTCTTAAAACTGCGTTAGTAAGAGCTAAGCTCTTAAAACTGCGTTAGTAAGAGCTTAGCGTTAGTAAGAGCGCAATTGTTAATCCCAGTACAGTACCTACAACAAATCACAGAGTCGTCCGTTTGTATCCACCACGGTTTTAGACCTGTCTTGTGTAATAATACGGTGATAAATCTACCAAATTTAATAACACACATACGTGGCGTTTCGAGCAGCGCCATATTCTCGGGACTCTAATTTCGGTCGGTTTTTGTAATGGAAAAAATGTGAAAGGCAAATGAAGACAAAACGTAGTTTTGAACGGAGAAGCGGCCATAATTCCGCTCGGAAGAGTTCACACGTGGTACGGGTGTTGCGGAGATACGGATCGAGAAATAAATTACTTATTCGCTTATCACAGATTAGTAGAGGAACAAATCAAAGAATGGCTCGGGAAAAATAATTAGAAAAAAGACAAAACAAATTATGTACGATAACTAGGCGTTAATTTAATCACGCGGTCGCCTCACAAACAAAAGCGGATAACTAGAGTTTATTTAACGCTAGGACAGCAAATAACGAATTTGTGCGTGTGTAGATGTGAAATAAGGTTATAGTTTTGAAATTGAAATACACATTATGCTTGTAAACATAAAGATAAAAATAATATACATGTTTAAAAAAAAGGTTATTAGAACAATATTGGAAAGTTCAGATTAATTAACCTATAATATTTCGTAAAACAACTCGTACTACTGACTTTGAAACGATTAGCGAGTTGGCTAAAACCAAACTGGAGGTCCGGGATTCGATTTCAAGGGGAGTCAAAATAAAAATACGTGTTTTTTCACTATATTTATTCTATAATTTTTTGACATCTCATCAAAGATGAATATAGAAGTCTGGGCATTTACGAGGCTGACGACCGTCATAAGCTGGTTTAAGTGATCACTTTACACACGTGTAACATTCACCAATTCTACCCATTATTGTATTCTTCTTCATCTTTGATGGGATGTCAAATAATAATGTGATAAATAACTCTTATAATTGGAGATAATCCAGATTTGTGAAAAAGTATTTGGACACACTCAAAATGTTGTAAATATTTATTCCATATCGCCCTGGACTAGTATTTGTAATCCAGGACTGATCACCATGCCTTAATATAAGCTAACAATCACCTTAAAATTGCATCAATTTAATGCGTGGCCTATGCACCATTGGGTCCAGTTTGACTGTTGGGGTCAGTTCTCGTTGTCACCTAGCTTTACGTTACCTATCGTTAGCCTACGAAAAATGTTAGCTTTCTGTAACATCCACGAATTCTTTGGTCTTCCTCTAGATGTCGTTCTAGGAAGATCCATGGCGAATGCCTGATTCACAATATGATCCGGTTCTCCTGCGTCCTATGTGCCTATACCATCTCAATTGCCACATATCATACAGATATACCCCTTGGCCTTTTTCAATTCAAACCCTTATCCGCACCCCAATGGTGCATAGGGCACTGCATTATACAAACACAGTGTTATCTTCATCGTTAACACACGAACGAAAGGTGATCAGCCCTCCGCTTCAGGTAGCAGTCCAGGGTAATATTGAATAAATATTAGAGTGAAAAAATCACTTATATTTATTTGACCCCCCCTGGGAGTCGAACCCGGGACCTCCAGAACGGTAGCCGAGCGTGCTGACCATTACACTACGGAGGGCGGACCTTTGCCTTTACACTACCGATTTACACTATGAAGAAAAACGAATATAAGTAAATAATAAAGTTTTTTACACTATGCAATAAAAAACAAATTATTTTTTTCGTAAGAACAAGTAATTTTCGATACCGATAGCTCGACCGATCGTACAAATTCTCTCAGATGGTCGCCTCTCGTTCTGGGCCCACGGACGCCAATTATCGTTAGCCCAGTTTCAAAAATTGGAAATAAATAACCGACCGAGTGCAGTCCTAACGCCGCCGGTAAATGAGATAATTACAAGTGAATTTTTTTCTGCCAGTATAATGCCACACGTAATAATTTACGTTTAATATAAAAATTATCGTCCCCGCGCCGGACTCGTGACTCGGCGTAATTAATCATACAGAGAAAATGAGAAACTTCGACAGTATTATATTACTGAGATGAAAGTGCAATTTTGAAATGAGAGAGAGAATTGAGAAATACTCGTACAAATTAATCTGAGAACGAACGACCATGTATGGAGAAAAAATCCGACTTTGAAGCGAAAAATAACCAACATTTTGAGTGTGCCCATATACTTGGTTACAAATCTGGATTATCTCCAATTATAGAAGTTATTATTCATATTATTTTTTGACATCTCATCAAAGATGAAGAAGAATATATGAATGTATCTCACCAATAGATGTCTCTTGTGAAGTTCTAGTGATTTAAGAACAATGTTTCGAAATTGGATCATATATATAGAACTTCCAAATGCCCAGACTTCCATATTCTTCTTCATCTCTAATGAGATGTCAAAAAATACTATTTATTTATATGTATGCGACCAACAACAGTAACAGGAAAAATATAAATCTGGATGAAAATCGACTTCCCCACCTGAATCTTATACGCATTCAATGGTACATAGGGAACTCTACTTTATTGATGCGGCGTCAGCTTGGTCGTCAGTTACAAAAGAGCGTTCCAGGCCAATACGAAATAAATTTTATATTTTGTATTCTCAATATTATTAATATTTAAAGCATTTACTTTTTTGTTAGTCATTTTTACTATTTTTTTTTTTACAAAAATGCTAATAATATTAGTATATAACAACTCACCTGGTGAGTGGTTATATACTAATATTATTAAAATTTTTGTAAAAAAAATAAGTAAAATTAGATTTTGTCCTCACTTATTTTTTATCACCTTGAAAAATGAAACTGGTACCTCTTGCACCCTAGCCGAATGCACTAAGCACTACACTGGATATCTACATTTTTTATTTCCATAATAAAACGCTGAATTTACGTCTGTTTTTAACCTTTTCATAGCCGCAAATAAATTACGCCGCAGTGCTCAACAGGCCAAGTATTTTTTTGAAAAAAAAAAGTTGTCTAAAGATTTTTTTTTTGTTGTTTTTATTGAATTATAATTTACTTACCAAATATTATATCCCGCATCGATTGTTAGAGTTTTATTCTTGAAGTTAAACCAGTTTCAAATTTTCAGGGTTGTCACACTAAGTCGCACACGCAAGTTTTTATTAAATTTAATATTAACACACAACTATTATTTATCAATGGAATATTTTAAATAATAAGAAAAACACAAAAAAATTGAGCAAAATAAAAACCCCTGGCGTTCAAAACAATCGATTAAAATAATCAATATTTCAAGTGGTTTGAGTGGTAGCCCTAATGACATCTGTCAACTTTCAGCTGAAAGTGATACCGATAAATCACTTAAAAGTATTTAAAAACTTTATAAAATATTTTGTGACAACTTCAACTGATGGCAATGTATGTTCCGTTTTTGACAGATTGTCAATATGAGTTAAAACTGCGGAGTAATACGTCATCAAAAGTACTGACGAGATATCTCGTCTCTGGCCATACGGGCACTCCGCCATTTGCCGAGATATCTCGTCTCTGGCAACCATCGGGTTAAAAAGCAGCGTATTTCCAAATCCTCTTAAGTGCACTCGAGCAGCGCCATATGTCAAGAGCTCCTCGCTCCCGGGAACCCATTAATGTTTAAGCGGAGTAAAAATGTTTCCAGTTTAAGTAATCCCCGTGTCCGACGTAAGCCGCTTGTAAACACCTTTCAATTAGGGGGTCTTATGTCCAATTATTATCCTCAGACTTTGTGCTTATTTCATTACTGCGACTTTAAGACCTTCCGGGTTTATTAATGTCTAAAAAAATACTAACTAGTTTAATAATGTTTAAAAAATTAACTTACCATTTCGACGCAGAGAAAACAGCCACAAATAGAAACGCAACACCAATCTGTCTTTGCAAACAACTTTCGCCTCTTCTACATTCATGCATATCCTGATACATACCCGCTTATATAAAATACTTACCTTTCAGGCGCTTCGACTATTATATTTTTAGACTAGTTTCGGTTCTATAGATGCTTCCATCTACTGATTCAAATATAAACTTTAAACTATAAGTTGATATTTACAACCGTAAATGAGAGCATCTGTAGCTTCCGCAACTAGTCGTAACTATATAACACTCAAGTGGTAAAAAACAAGTGATTTATTTATAATTTAAGATTATAAAAAATAAAAATAAAACCCTTATTCGCACCCCAATGGTGCATAGGGCACTGCTACAAATGAACGCAGTGTTATCTTGATCGTTTACACATGAAGAAAAGGTGATCAGCCCCCCGCTTCAGGTACCAGTCCAGGGTAATATTGAATAAATATTACAGTGAAAAAATCACTTTTATTTATTTGACCCCCCGTGGGAATCGAACCCGGGACCTCCAGAACGGTAGCCGAGCGTGCTGACCATTACACTACGGAGGCGGACAAGATTTTTTTTTTTTTTTTTACAAAAATGTTAATAAAATTAGTATAAAACCACTCACCGAGATTTTTACGTCTACCGGTTTCGAGACGTACCCGTCTCTTCGTCAGGACAATCACTAACACAGCATGCAAACAATACTACCCTTCACCACCATAGCACCATTTACACACTCAAAACTACACAAAATATCTAACACATAAGAATTTTATATTTATATTTATAATTTTAGATTATAACATGTATTATAATATTTATATTCCTCATGTTACCTTTAACACCGTTTCCGTTTACAAAAACATGTTCTAGATCAACTCCAATAATAGTAAGATACTTAAATTGAACCGTCTCCGGTTACCGAAACGATATAACTGTTTTACTTGTTAGTGGACATAGGCACCTTTGTCTTTGTTCCTTACATTAGACCACACATAATATCATATTTCATTATATCCCCTCGGCGTCTGGACGCCAGAAAAAATTCACTTAGTCCGTCCAATTTCACAGAAAGTCGGTTTGAATTGACCCGTTCGTTGAACTGTGTGATGCGATAACCCACCCCTTTTTGCTCGTGGGGGTAACTGGGGTATTATCGGTACCTTGTTCACCTGATTAGGGTTAGCATGCGTCACACGGTCGTGTACTGTGTACAGAATTACCAAGTCGTCAACCGTTTTGTGACTTGTATGGGTTTAACCCTTCGTTGGTTGCTACGACAATTCATCAGTGAAATTAAAAATAAAAATAAACTGTTTTTTTACCACTCGAGTATTGCATTTGAACGAATAGTTTCTGAGATGCTTCCATCTACGGGTTTGAATATAAACTAATTTATATATAAAATGATGCTTCTATTTATCAGTTTGAGAGAGAAAATATAATACTCAAATGTTTTATTTATAGTAAAAAATAAGTGTTTTATCTATAATTTAATCATTTCTTACCACAAACTGAATGCCGAAACAATTAATAACATCACTTATTTAAAAAAAAACTTTTTTTCAGCTTAAAATATGTGTAAATTGAATGCCTTTCGAAATTGGATTCCAATACAAGAAAATGAAAATTTTGTCTTATATTTTTTATTTATTTATTTATTACTAGCTGTAGCCAGCCACGCGTTTCTGTGGCTCAGCCTTGTTAAATGGAAAAGGAAGAAACTTTTCTAATATGTATAATTTTTACTATGCTTGTGGTACTCAATATTTAAGCAGCTGTCAAGGAGCACGCTGAGTAATATTTAATGCTGTATATATTTCTGTTACGTACAACAAATTTCTGATTTTTATATTAAAGATTCAGCTGTGTAGAAATTAGGAAATTATTATTCTTCTTAGTTGCGCAAAAATAAAAATACATTCATGTACTTTTTTATAATTAAAATGGTATGGTTAGTATGAGCACAAAAGGGTTAATACCCCAGACATGCGGCTAGGTTTAGCGAATCAGTACAAGTGTCGTGGTTGCCGGTTCGTGTCCGATTACAGCAAAAATGTTGCGTGTCGAGGGGTTGTCGGACGACGAATTTGCGTTTCGCAGGATAATGAAATCCCTAACATTCTGGATGTCTCGCATGAGTCCATGGCGGGCATAATCGCATAGCCTAGAATTTATTTATTTAAACATATTACATACGTATGTCACGTTTACAATATTCCCGATTAGTAATTTCCACTATTTATTTTGGGACATGGGATTAAGGTTAATAAGACTGAAAAACAAATAAGTAAAATATATAATTTATATATACTTTGTGATTTTCGATTTTATAATTAAAATGTAACTTTGTTTTAAAATCACTATAAGTATTTTATTATAACTTAATTATAATGTCTACCGGTTTCGAGTACTTGATCAGTCTTGATAAAGATGCTAACCGCTTCTTTATCAAGACTGATTAATAGTATTAATCGGTCTTGATAAAGAAACGGTTGGCTTCGAAACCGGTAGACATTATAATTAAGTTATAATAAAATATTTATAGTGATTTTAAAACAAAGTTACATTTTAATAATAAAGTAAAATATAAATTGAAAAAAAATGTACATTAGAGTAGCGCTTCTCAAGAGTAGAACTCTGAACAATGTTCCTATATTTATCGTTCATTAAAATTAGTTAATGATTAATATGGTGATTTAATGTGTTTAACTCGACATTGTAAGTCGACATTGATATTTTGGTGTATCCCTCGTTTCGTATAATTTGTCTTTTTCCTTTTTCCTCCCTCGCGTCCCTCTTCCAGGTATTTTCACAAATTTACAATTTTAGAATTTTGTAATTGAAATAGTACTTATTTTGTATTACTGGTTTATATAAATGACTTGATGTATGTAATTGTTAAATTCCCAAATAAAAAAAATGTGGCCAGTTTGTTTCACCGTTCGCTTACAATTGTGGAGGTACTCCCCAAAACGTTTCATTTCTATTATAATTGATTTTAAGTAATCAGACATTCTAGCTTGTAAAATTGTTACGTTTTGGTGCGATTTAATGATTTCATATTGGTTTAATACAGAATTAGTCACGTTTTGTCGAACTTTAATTAAGATTTCGATTGAAAACAGTAAACAGAACAGATTTGGATTAAAATGATTTTTTGTGCAATATTGGAAATGTAACTTTTTGATGAGGACCTATTGAAAGCTGTCCCACCGCATGCCCAGATCTGATACAGAAGCATCTAGGCTTCGTGACAGATCTACTCTTGTTAAGCATTTTTTTTAAACTAAGTTGCGAAATTTATTGAAAATGTGAAACAATATAAAATTGTATCCCGATAAAATTGGTGAGGATCTCCACGATTCGGCTTACTCTAGTCACTTGTTAGTAAACAACTTTGTCCGCGTCGTGAATTGATAAAAGTTGGGGACGGTTGGAATCGCCAACGACCGATATTTATGTGTCCGACATAATCACAGCAGCACACCGCACACTGCACATGCACACACCTCGGTCGGGGTGTCGGGCACACAGATGGCCCGGCCCCCCTTCGCAGGTGGCGGCTTTACGCGCTGTCAACTCGCCCGTCGGGACCGGGGCGCGATTTGAATTTCAAAATTGAAATCTGGCTGAAAACTGAACGCAGCGCGGTCGATACGGAAAAGTTGCACCGCGAGATGCCCCCCCCCGGAAAATTTAAACAAATTCAATTTGGAGTAATATCAATATGAGCTATTTTGTGATCGGGTGCATTCCAAAATTTGTTATAGATCGCTCCGGAAGCGTCAGTATCGAGCGGGGTATTTGTGTTATATATAAATATATATATATATATATATATATATATATATATATATATATATATATATATATATATATATATATATATATATATATATATATATATATATATATATATATATATATATATATATATATATATATATATATATATATATCTAGTTTTTTATTTATTTATGACGTTCTTGAAAGGAGTGAGCGATACGTCATTAGAATTCAATATATAGGTTTAGTATTAGAGTGATTTTCACAGTGGTATTGCGCTCTATTCTCTCTGCCTGCCCCTCCGGTGAAGGGGCGTGATGAATAGTTAGTAAGTTCCGTCCGTTCGCTGTGACTTTTAGCTCGTTCGCTCCTATACTGCATTCAAATTTACGATTCCCACCAGAGCTGTGAAACGTATATGAATCAATTGTATCATCCCATGAATCAGTGATCCGTCTTTTCTATTTGTTTGCTTATTTATTTATGTACAAGATCCAATTTGATTTGTGTTAATGTTGACTAGAAACGCGATATCTATCACCTATTACCCGGCTAGTGATGACGCAGCGCCAACAGCCATAAATCACCGCTCCCATGGCGTCTCTTAATGTAAACAAATTAACACCGACGTCCGTCCGAAGATTGACCCAATTCGCAACGCGACAATAGAGGGAAAGATACGAATATCGGATTCCTATCTCTGCGGGTCGTATTCCCAGATATCATCAGTGATTCCACACCTTAAAAAGCGCACAGCAAAAAATCAAGCGTCAGTTGTATCGTCAAGTGTTCGGCTCTAAGAATTGGACTCGAGCACTGTACTAATGTGTAAAGGCAACTAGCCCTAACTCAAGTTACGGCTGTTTTACGTAATTATTCTTATAAAGCTCAAAGTATTCTTATAACTCGCTTCTATCATATACAATCACAGATTTTGATTTATCTATTCCCTTTACTGAGATATCAATTATCCAAGTAGCCGCAAAATTGTATTAACTTGATACATGTTTGGCGAAAAGCATCATTTTAAGTTTACTTTAAACGCGTTTATATCAAAACTGCTGTTTTTAACATGTGGCTATTTGCCTTTGCACATTAGTGTAAAGTCTGCATATTCTTTTTTTAATTTTTTTTATCAACATAAATTGTATACCTTTATTTAAAGAAAAAATTTAAACATATTTTTTTAAATTGCATTGTGTTCTCCATTTCTTTCTGTTTCGCGCCCTGTTACCGTGAACTGGAATAAAATCCATTTTTAATATACGTTTTCTTCTTCATCTACAAACTCTTATCCGCACCAGATGGTGCATAGGACACTGCATCATATAAACGCGGTGTTATCTTGATCGTTAACACACGAAAGATAGGTGATCAGCCCTCCGCTTCAGGTACCAGTCCAGGGTAATATTGAATAAATATTAGGGTGAAAAAATCCAGGGGGTGGTCAAATAAGTATAAGTAATTTTTCACTCTAATATTTATTCAATATTACCCTTATTACCCGAAGCGGAGGGCTGATTCCTTCATGTGTGATCAAGATAATAGTGCGTTTATTTAATGCAGTGCCCTAGGCGCCACTAAGGTACGGATAAGGATTTGAAGAAGTATTATGAAAATATCATATAATTTGTTGATATAAAATAACTTTTATTCCACACGATTTTCAATGGAATTGACCGACCAGTTGAACCGATTTCATCCCAGTTTATTGGGCAATGCATCTTTATTGGCAGACCAGAACACAGGGCCATTGGTGCACGTTTTGTTGGTGACATTCCGCGCTTTTAATTAAATCTCGTTGTGGGGTTTATTTGAACTGTTTTCCGGTCTTTGGTATTTAATTTTCTGTCCGCTGCGTTTCATCTCTAGAATGCGTTTTTTGATGCACTCGATGCGTTTTTTTAATCTGCTCTATTCAATTTCAATATAATTGTTTTATAACTTGACTAAATTCCGCATTCAGTAATCAAAACCATACAAATTTAAGGAATTTTTCATTAACTTTGTTGAATAATATGAAAATAAAAATATATAAATAAAACACAAGTATAAGACCACTTTTGAGTTTATTAATTACTAGTTACGAGAGTTTTTGTAGTCCTTGAAACTTGTTTTTGCAATAATTAATTGAAAAACGGTACAAGTGTTTTATTTTTATATTTCTATCAAAGTTTTTTTTTTTCAAATTTAAAGTATAACAGAAAAATCACTAAGTTAGAGCTTCAAATATTATTTATTTAATTAAACTTCTTTTTTTCTTCTTATTTTTATAAATCGCTGTCGATTTTGTATCACTCTTTTAGATGTAACGGATAGGATTATCAGATTCATTTTTATTTATTATTTTAATGTTTTTTAAAGATATTTCTGCATGTAACGTGATCAACTGATGTTTTTAATATACATTATTTATAAAGTATCTTTAAATTAAGTATTTAAAATAAAATAAAAACATTTTGTTTAGGAAGAAATAATTGAAATTGTAAAGTTTTCATGCTATTATTACTTTCCACGCCTTCTCTAACTCGCAAAGAATTTCGGTTTTAATTTGCTTCCATTTCCGTTTAGCGGCTTAATCCAATCTTTTTCATCTTACATACAGCTAATGTATCAAAGGAAAATATCAGAAATTATAGGTCCATAAATTGATCGAGTTGACTCAGCGCGTACGGCGCGATATCACATTTTCTTGGAAGCCATTATGTTCTGTATAAACTTGTGCCTTATCTCTAATGTATTTTTTATTTACTTTTGCAGATAGACTCGGGACCTCCTTATCGACAGCTGTTGACGACCTCCAGACACTAGGACTTCTCACCTTTTTATTTATTCTGTGATTAAAATAGTTCAATAATAATTTGTCAGTTTAAACTGTCGCGTCGCCTGTTAATTTAAAATTTTAAAACTAATATAATAATTTAATCGTCGCGTAATTTAGGTACTTAAATTGAGTAAAATATACTAATAATCCTCCCGAGTTATTTTGTGTAAATAATTAATCCGTTTGACTATATTTTCAATTCTAATCGGAACTGAAAAGGTGAGTTAATTGACAGTTTCGTTTCGCTCTTACGAAATGAACTGTTAGCGAAACCCTAATTCGCAAAGCGTTTCGGTCGCGCACTGACAGACAAAAATTAACGATTTCTTTATCGGTGAGAGAAAGATCCGATGAACCGTCCCGGTAAATAAATTGTGACGGGCAAGCAAGCGGTCGCGTGTTTGCTCGACGCGTAAACATTACACGGAGAGCCGTGTTTGGATTTCATTTTTTCACCGGTGTTTATTCTCCGACATCTGGTAGGAAGTACCGAGGTGCGCCGAGGGTTCAGTGTTGATTTATTTACGGTGTTTACGATGGCGTTTTGAGGCGGCATTGACGAAATGCCGATGGTGAAAGAAGCAGACGCCCCGGAGCGTCTGGCTTCAGCGGGCGCCAAGCACAACTGCCGGAGGAGACGGGGAGCAGAAGAGGACCAAAGAGTCCTGACCGTTGAACCAACAACGTCCCTGATCGATCGGAATACTATCCCAGCCAAATATCCGATCGCTTGTTTAGAAAAGCATCTTGATGCCATTAGAACGCCTAAGGACTTGACAGTCACTGAAGGCGACGATTTTAAATACGACGATAGCCGAGGGAGCTCAGAAGCGCTCGATAGATCGTCGTTTGTTACCATGATTATATATTTAATCTGCTGTATAGCCAGGCGCATGGCTTCGCCTGTATCTCTCTTGTCTTCTCCTGCGTGGGTTTCCGGATGCTTAGCGGTCTGGGTTAGTTATTTTAAAGAAGTGTATTCGGTTTTTTCGAGGCCCGCCTTTTCGGGCAGGGTTGCCGCCTGCGATAAGGGCAGCAGTGTGTATCCGATGTTCCGGCGCGTGTCGGTGAAGTGTCGCTACCCGAGGGTGTCGAGCCGCCTAACGTCGTGGCTGCTCGTGGCCCTGGTGTGCGCCAGCCCCGGCTCCTCCTTCGGGAAGCCCATCAGCGAGACGCTGCAGCGGGCCTACGCCAACAGCAGAGGACCGAGTCCCGGAGCGAAGAAGCTGCTCAACATACCGGAAGATGGAGGTAAGAAACAAACATATTATATCCTATAAAAGAAATCCCGCGAAGTCTATATTTTAGAGGCTTGTCTGCAGGTAGGATAGTAATGAATGTACTACTTAGGTTCTATTTTTTAATGAATTTTGAAAGTCCACTTTAATCACACTCATTTGGTATGATTTTCATATAACATAATTTTCAAAGATACTTGGTTCTTCAGAATTAGTACTGCCATGCAGCCTAGATCACGGGACTTGTTTCAATGTATCTTAATAAGGGACTATCGTAAAATATACGACGATAAAAACAACTCACATTTTACCAAAAAAGTTAATGAGAAACACTTTAAAGTTGTAATGAAATTTCTTTTTTTTCAATAAAATAACAAATAGGTTTATTGTTTTTTTCCATATAAATTTTATTTGACCAACAAATTCGTCGTAACCGACGCATCAGACTGGTAACCCCAGCCTGATGATGTCGGTTACGACGAAACCCGGTCGCTGGTTAAATAAAATTTATGTCGAAAAAAACTAAATTGTTTTTATTTTATCATAGTAAGGAATGGGAAAGTTTGTATGAAAAATACATTACAAACGCCCAGACCAATTAAAAATTTATATTTCTATAATTAATTTTGCAATTGGCGTGTGTGTATGTATGAGAAGATGCATTAATGTGGAAAAGGCCATGAATGTTTGCAAAAGTTGTGTGGAGTTTTATTCTCTCTACCTACCGCTGCGGGGAGGCAGCGTGATGGTTCGTTAATTGATTATAAAAATAAATTACCCCATATATTCTGAATCGTTCGGTTGAAAGTGCTTATATCTAAAAGCAACATCTGATGAAAAGTATAATAACAACCATTTCTTTGAAAGGGAAGTTCTCATTTTCTACAATCTTTTGTCGTCGAGATGTTTTGGAGATTCCGAACGGTTGTTTGAAGTTCTCTGAAATATGTATTTAATAGTTAAGTTATCGGAGGCAAGGAGGGTATATAGCAGAGATGGCGAACCAATGGCACGCGAGTGAAGAGAAAAAAATAAAAGTCGTTACACAAAAAATCAAAAAAGTTTTATAATTGGAGATAATACAGATTTGTGAACACTCAAAATGTTTGGACACACTCAAAATGTTGTTTGGACACACTCAAAATTTGGACACACTCAAAATGTTGTAACAAAAATCGTACTAATAAATTTCTGTTCCGGTCTATTTTTTTATTTTTTTTATTTTTCCATTAATAAGTTCTTAATTATTTTTTATATACATTAATGTTCTCTTAATATTAAAAATCTGAAGTAACACAATCATTTGATGCATTTTTATTTCCATGGCATGTGGCACGCGCCATATTTATTTTATTTATTTAATCTTCATGTACAGAAAATTTATAAGAACATTGGCGTGCTTATTGCTAAAAAGCAATATCTTTCAACCAACCACAAACAGACTAGTGATATTGGTAAAAACGTTTGATACCATATATAGCTGTTTGCAATCAGAGATAAGATGGTACTTGAACATTGAAAAAACACGTAAATTACAAATTGATGATGATAAGGAAGGCAAAGGAAAAAAGGGAGTTTAAGGAAGGAGGTATAGGGAAAAACTAAGGGAGGAGGTTTGATGGACAGTTCGGCTGTCCAAACTTAAAACACAGTAAGGAACATTTTTTTTTGTAGCACGTTTTTTTGCATTTTTGGACTAAGTAGAATCTATTTAGTCCAAAATCCAAAAAAACATACTACAAAAAAACGACCCTTACTGTGTTTTGATTTTGGACAGCCGAGTTATGATTCTAATGATATATCATTGTATTGAAAAGAAATTGGCACTCAGGCTCAAAAAGATTCGCCATCCCTGGTATATAGCTTTTGCTCTCCGCAAACAAACAGATTCCACGCTGGAAATTGTCTTGTTGAAATTCACGGCTAGACTCGCAAGTTTACCTCTCTCTGCCTTTTGAACGCGGCAAGTTGGAACTTACTTTGGTGCTCTGTCGACTTGGTCATGCATCAAAGATAACATTGCGCTAAATATTATGTATCTCTTCAGCGACAAAATGAGCGCTCGAAATACTTACTTGTTTGATAGTTCTGTCGTGGCTGCGGTCCTGGTGATATTCCTTCAAAGGATAAGTCGGAGAACTTATAAAACTGTCCGGACTTGTGTAAAATTATAAAACGAAACGGATTCTTGGACCTGAGATGTGGACACTCGGATGGTTTGACCTTTTACAAAGACGATAGAAAGAAAATTATTAATATGTAGTTATTAAAAATGTATTTTTTTATAAATTTAACAGAACATTAACATAAATACATTTACAATAATGAATAACAAATAAAACAGGTAATTGTAACATTCCAATTACAAATTTTAACAAATCGCCCACTCCTTTCAAGAACGTCATAAATCAAAAATCGACAATTTTCAGTTGTGCATGTTTTCGGAATGCCCAGAAAATGTACTATATCCAAAAAAGCGTTGGAAGTCAAATACAAGATTTGTCGGTTCGATCATATTCGATGAAAAAATATATTATTTTTTTTTTCAAAATACATATATCGCTCACTCCTTTCAACAACGTCATATATCAAAAATCGTCAATTTTCAGTTGTGCATGTTTTCGGAATGCCCAGAAAATGTACTTATATCCCAGCAGAAGAGGCATATTTTTAACTTAATATTTACCCGCTACAGGGCAGAAAGTGTTGTTTTTGCATTTTGAAGAAAAGGTATTGTTTAAGTTTTTTTTAAATAAACTAAATATTTTTCAAATGGAGAAAAAAACCTTCAGGTTTTACCTAAAAAGATCTGTTGCATAGTAAAAAGTTCAATAAGTGGCTTGATATTTATTTTTAATATATTGTGTTATATTTTTAACTTTAAAAACGTTCTCCTGAAAAATCAAGTTTTTTGATTTATGACGTTGTTGAAAGGAGTGAGCGAAACGTGAAATGAGTTAAAAGTAAACAGCAATAATAAAATAAAGCAAAAGTTAAGAAGATTAATAGACAGACTTAATTTAGAGCTAAAGTAAAAAATAAAAAAAAATAAAAAATAAAAAACATTAACAGTTATAAGATGTACAAGTTGAGAAGAGCAATAAAGTAAAAATAAGTTCTATAAGGCAATAGCAAAAAAAGATATAATTTTAAATTAGTATCAATTGAACAACTATACTTAGGTGTATAAAGATGAAGAATTTATTTTTAAACTAACTCGAAAATAATCTTTACGTTTTATAGAACTGGCTCGTACCTAACATGTGGATTTTCTTAACATAAGGTTGTATATCAACTAACTAATCATCAGGCCGCTTTCTGCAGGGGTTCGCAAAGCGAAAAAAACGCCACACTAATCTGTCTTTGCGAACAATCTTCGCCTCTTTCAAATTCATGCATCTCCTAATACATACCTGGCGATTATTCCGACTCCGATTGATAATGCGATAAGTTTTCATCGGTGTTCCTTTCCTTCTATTACCTACCACATTCGCCTCGCTTTTATTACTATCTTTTCTTCATTCGATTCACATGTCCAAACCATCTCAACTCACCTTTTCCTAATTGTATCGATAATGATCAGCCTTGCATTCTCTCCTTACTCAACCATTCGAACATTTATCATACAACGTTTTGCCGCACATTCATAAAACATATTTAAATACATAGTTATGCTTATTATTTTTCCATACACAAAATCATGACAGTAATTAATTATGTGTAATTGAATTTAAAATGATGTTTATCTCAAGTGTATCGATAATCCTTATCTCAGCTTGCCTTATTTCACCAATTGAACATGTATAGTACATCTTTTTGCCGCACATTCATCTGAGGGATCGCATTTCGACCGCATTCATTCTGACAGCTGCTTGACCGCCATTCACAAAATAATGGACGATTTCCCGAATCCGCCAGATCGTGATTGCCATCCATCGTCTATCCGCATTAATACAGCTATTGTTCGTTTGCAAATTATACGAAGAAATAATTCATCGCAATCGTTCACTACCAATCTTGGCGTTGCCGGTGGAGTGCGTTCGAGGCGCGGCGCGGTCTGTGTTCCCCCTTCTCTGTCTTCTATGGTGTATTTATTATGTACGTTTCCGAGTTCTGGTACGCCCGAGGGTATCGTCCCTATCACGCGTGTCACCTTTACACGCGGGGCATGGTTCCTAATACCTGTATACACAGTTGTTTTCATTTATATCATAATCACAGCATGGGATTGTCGGTTGGGGCGGTGGTTTATTGATATTTCAACAAAGATGAAAAAGAATATGAAAGACTAAACATTAACTTCACTTTGACCTATAATTGGTCGTAAGCCTGTAAGTGCCCAAAATTTCGTAGTCTTCTTCGTATAGGGTGTTTTTTAAGAGGTATACAAATTCAAATTTCCCAAAGACATCTGGAAGACGACCAAAGAATTCATGAATGCTACAGAAAGATAACTTGATTCGAAGGTGACGTCGTCCATGATAGAAGTACCTACAATTTGAGGTTGAGGAGAGCTGACCCCAACTGTCTACAAAGACGATAAGTTGAGATGGAGCCAGGAAGAGGAGACTTCATAGTGTAGATAACTTCAATCATTAACTATATTCGGTAAAAAAAAACAATTTCATTTTTACTACACAGTTTTGTTAACTACATCATGACTTAAATTCAATAAAAAATGTATTTTACCACATAGTGTAGATAACTCATTATCATTTATTGATTTGGCGTTTAATTTGAAGAACTCGATTTTAATTAGTGTATTAATTGTTCAATCAAACACAGGTTTTTTGAGTCTATTGAGTTTTCATTCGTTTTAAAATGCCATAACTAGGCGAAACAGTTGTCAAAAATTTAATTTTTATGTGTTTTTCAACAATAAAATACAACTTAGTAGACTGAAAAAATATGTGTTTGAATTAATACATAAACTCTATCATTACTTGTTTTCCGTAAAAAAATCGTTAATTTTATCTTGGGTATCATATTCTTAACTGCTCAATTTTTTTCGTAGTATTTACGTCTCGCCTATGAAATGCGAGTGAAGCAATGATAGAAATATAAACATGGTGCGTTAATAGGCAACTTTACCTTTCCAGAAAAGGCTAATTTCTGTTTTGAGGCATCGTGCCGCGCATTTTGTACGCTACGAACTGTTGTACGGACCGAACTGAATGACATTTCGTCCGGTGACTTTCTCTACCCGGAACAATAGGATAACCTCGGATAGGAAGATTGCATTGTATCTCTCGATCAAATCGGACACACCTACATATTATACTGTTAATGCAGCGATACTGACTGGAAGGAGAAAAGGTCGGAAATATATATTTATTTCTCCATTTTTTCTTCTAGAAAAACATAGGTCCTGGCGATTATTTTTAGTGTTTTAGTATAAATTTATCAATATTTTATATACTAATTGCATTATTAACTTTGTGGCATGGTAATATTACACTCCTTGTCATTCTTCGGACTTCATCAGACTTCCATATTCTTCTTCATTGGTGGAGATATCTATATTAATAACTCTTGAGTGGAGAATAAAGTCGAAATGCGATCTCTCAGAAGAATGTGCGACAAAACGATGTATGATAGATGTACAAATAGTGAAATAAGGAAGGAATGTAAAGCTGAGATAAGCATTATCGATAAAATTAAGAAAGGTGTGTTGAGATGGTTTGGACATGTAGAACGAATGAGTGAGGAAAGAACGATAAAACAAATTTATGAGGCGAATGTTAGCGGGAAAAAAAGCAGAGGAAGACCGAGAAAAACATGGCACAATCAGGTATGCCAAATACTTAAAAGTGGTCAGGTTAGGAGTCGTAACAATCGGCGGGTATGTATGAGGAGATGCATGAACGTGGAAGAGGCGAAGAATGTTTGCAAGGACAGAGTGGTGTGGTGCTCTATTCTCGCTGCCTACCCTTGCGGGGAAGCGGCGTGATGGTTAGTTAGTTAGTTAGTTAGTTAGTTAGTTAAAGTGGAGAAAACCAAAAATGTAAATAATGATTTGGACACAATCAAAATATTCTCAATAATGTTAGTATACTTAATTAATCACTGTAAGTTGTTATATAGTAACATTTAACCATTTAACCTGACTATACTTACATTTTGCAAGAATGGATGAGTTTATGTTTAAATATTTTTAATATTACTAATAACATTCTCCTCATCACTCATCGTTCACTTTATGTATGGATGAGGGGATGCATGATTGTGGAATAGGCGAAGAGTGTTTGCGAAGACAGTGTGGCGTTCTATTCTATCTGCTTATTCTTGCGGAGAAGCGGCGTGATGCTTAGTTAGTTTAATATCTTGCAACACCTCATAGAATGTACTAGTTCACTGTGTGTTAATGCACACAATATTTGCATTCTTGGCACCATTTTTTGTACTTCCAATTTCGTTTTATTAACATTTGAAGTCGCAGAACGGGACTCTATTTCGTCTGAAATAATCACCTGAGCGTGGAACGTAAAATTGGAGAAATCGCTTTAAACCAGCCCGCCAAGTTTCGCGACCACAAAGAAAACCGGGCTGCGTCGCGAAACGCAATTTTACAGCGTGACGCGTTTCGGGAAATAAATACACGCGTCGGTGTTATAAGGGGCGTTTTTTTCGTGACTCACTGACGATCGAATTGTGTATTTACATGATCATCCGAGATACTATTGTAAGTTTGATTGTTCATCTCTTACCTTCAATGTCGAGATGATGCTGCATAATTCCCATGCAGTTTCTTATGTACTTTTTCATAAACAAATTA
The DNA here is from genome assembly GCF_059751285.1 of Brachycentrus maculatus. Classification (NCBI taxonomy): domain Eukaryota; kingdom Metazoa; phylum Arthropoda; class Insecta; order Trichoptera; family Brachycentridae; genus Brachycentrus; species Brachycentrus maculatus. The sequence goes on from NW_028280967.1 coordinate 1,199,513, forward strand.
ATTTTACTATCGAGTATTTATTAATGAGTAACGTGAATCGGCTATGGGATGATATTCTCTTAATCCGTCAACAGTCCGGCTTCTAAGGAGTTTTACTTGGTTTTCTCCCAGCAATGAGCAAATGCTGAGAAGTTCCTGATTGGTCCACACCATTTTATCCTTCCTGTTCCCAACACAGATTAAAATAAATCATGCTCTTAGCTAAAAGAAACAAAAATCCACTGATTGATCTATAAACCTTGTACATTATAATCAAGGTAAATAATAAATGCAACCCCCGTCACAAAAAATATCTGCCTGCTCCTGCGGTGAGCAGCCTGACGGTTATTTATCTTGTGAGATAAAACCGTCTCTCTACTCCTGGATGTAGGCTTCTTCTAATTACTTCCGAACATATTAAGTTTGGGCTTTTACGACCCATTTATTAACCGCGATGGGGACAATGTCATCGGCCCATCTTTTTTGGGGTCCGGCCTATTCCCCTCATTATTGAATACACATGTCGCTCACTCCTTTCAAGAACGTCATAAATCAAAAATCGTCAATTTTCAGTTGTGCATGTTTTCGGAATGCCCAGAAAATGTACTACATCCCACCAAAAGAGGCATATTTTTAACTTAATATTTACCCACTACAGGGCAAAAGTGTTGTTTTTGCATTTGGAAGAAAAGGTATTGTTTAATTATTTTTTTTAAATATCTTAAATAATTTTCAAATGGAGAAAAAACCTTCAGGTTTTACCTTAAATAATATGTTGCATAGTAAAAAGTTTAATAAGTGGCTTGATATTTATTTTTAATACATTCTATTATATTTTTAAACTTTAAAAACGTTCTCCTGAAAAATGAAAAAGTATTTTGATTTATGACGTTCTTGAAAGGAGTGAGCGATGTATCACAAAACTATGATTTCTTCAAGTATTAATCATGTATGCATATTTGTGTGATTTTTCATTTTTCCTCATTTCGCGATTCATACCGATTTCCCTAGCTGCCCGGATTTCGGTCCCACCTCGGTCCAGTGGAGTTATCATTTACGGCTCGAAATGGCTCCTTCGTTCCGTGCCAGCGGGCCTAGCTCGGCGGTAATAATGATAACTCCAAGTGAGCCTAATGGGTGTCTCTCGTGGTCGCTGATCATGGGAACACCACTGCCCGAACTAGCGCTTCGAGGGTCGAGGCGGGCAACTCGATACTGGACACCAGTAGCGGTCAAACTCTAAACCATAGGTCGCCAAAGTGTGGCTTGGCAGCTGCATGCGGCCCTTTGACCTTTTAAGAGCGGCTGGTTTGTCTGTATTGTACAATAATAGACAGAAATAGTCGATGCATGGTAGATGTTCGAATGGTTTTAAAGGAAAGAATGCAAGGCTGATATAAGCATCATCGTTAAGGTTCAGAAAGGTTCGGGCGTGTGAATCGAATGAGTGAAGAGAGGATGGTTAGACAAATTCATAAAGCGAATGCAGTTGGAAATAGAAACAGAGGAAAACTTGATATAATCAAGTAATTTAAATGCCTAACGTGATCGGGTCAGGGTTAGAATAATCAGCGGATGTAGGAGTATATAAGGAGATTCATGAATGTAGAAGAGGTCAAAAATCATAAAAATCATGCTTATAAACGTGCTGAATTAGTAGCATTAATATTATTTTTTGACATCTCATCAAAGATGAAGAAGAATATGGAAGTCTGGGCATTTATGGGGCTGACGACCGACATAGGCTGGTTTAAGTGATCACTTTACACGCGTGTAACATTCACCAATTCTACCCATTATTGACTATCACACTACTCAAATTCTTGGAAGTTCTATATATATGAACCAATTTTGAAACATTGCTCTTGAATCACTAGAACTTCACTAGAGACATCTATTGGTGAGATGAAAAGAAGCTCTTTATTAAGCAGAAACTCTTTTATTAGACGTCAAAAAATAATATGAAAATAACTTCTGTAATTGGAGATAATCCAGATTTTGTGAACAAGTATTTGGACACACTCAAAACGTTGTAGTAGCATTAAGATTACAATGAGATTCGAGAAACTTCCCCTTCGCCAATGGTTCGTCATTCTTTCGCCGAGGTTCCTGTCACGACAGACCTCGGCCGCGCTATCCAGCCTCTTATCTAGCTTGCACGATTGTTCACTTCATACTCCATTCGTCCTTAGCTTCCGTTCCCTTTCTAATCTCGAGTTTTTTACATCTCTTTTTCATTCAGCGGCTCAGCACGCATGACCGATCGATCATAACCGAAAATATTAACTGTCCGATTGCGCAATAAAGAATGGCGAGCAACAAAAAATAACGACGAATAATAATAAAAAAAATAGCTAGCTTATTATAGCTATTCTCAAAGACTTATTTATGCTTAAAATACAATAGAAAAGGAAAACTTATCAGCGAGAGAACTGACAGGATACAATAAGAGTTTCAACATACAGAGACATTCGTTTGAAAATGCCATAACTATGCAAAACAATTGTCACAATATTAATTTTTTATGTATTTTTTTTAGTAAAATACAACTTAGTAGACTCAAAAAATCTGTGTTTGATTTAAAAAATGAATACAAATAAGTTCTGCAAATTAAACGCTAAATCAAAAAATGCAATAAGAGTCCTTGATCTAAGCCTATGTATGGAAATGGATTTATGAAACAGATCGACGATTTCGTATATTTGGGAAGTATGTTTTCTAAGGATGGAAAATTTCAAAAAGATATAGAAATGAGTGAGTGTTGACACTGAAATCAGTTATAGCAAATAAAAACCTATTAGCGAAAGTTAAACTGGCAGCAGTACACAACGGAGTCCTTCTTTCAACCCTATTAATGTGTGAAAGTGAATCATGGAGTTGGCAAAAGAAGGATGAAAGGAGGCTGATTGCAGTCGAATCTCTCAGACGAATGTTTGCAAAGACAAAGAGTTGTGTGGTATTTTATTCTCTCTGCCTATCCCTACGTAGAATCGGCGTGATGGTTACTTAGTTTTTATACAATGGAAAAATATCGAGAAAATGCGCATACATTGTGATAATCACTTTGATTTAATTTAACCCCCCTGGGAATCGAGTCTGAGACCTCTAGCATCTCTTACCACTGCGCTGTGGAAGCGGACGTAATATTATGCTGTATTTATTGATTTGTCGTTTAATTTATAGAACTCCATTTTAATTTATGTTTTCATTGTTAAATCAAATTCAGATTTTTTGAGTCTACTAAGTTGTATTTTATTTGTTAAAAAACACATAAAAATGAATATTGTGACAATTGTTTCGTTTAGTTATGGCACAATTTAGTAGACTCAAAAAATCTGTGCTTGATTTAAAAATTAATACATAAATATTATACTGTATGTAAATTATACCATGTATATCTTTGGTTCGCACACGACAAATGATCATATCTCGTTTTCTTATCGATCTTGTTTTATCAATTGAATAAATTGTATCGTTTATAAAATAAAATTCGAGTTTTTTCTTCGTGCGAGATTTTTTCCAGCACGCCTTGTAAGTAAGTCGTTGCGTGGTGAATCCAATCGTAAGACTCATGCTCGAATTCAACGGGTTTTTATTTATTTCATCAAAACCGTGTTCCGATGTCAGGTATACAACATCGTGTAACTCGTAACAAACCACACCTAGCATTATCGGAATAAGGAATCAACAGGTATGAAGCTCCGGTAATATAAGACCCGCCGACTCAATTACATTACCGATCTCCGTCTCGCCAAATGGCGCTCATCTCGCCGTGCACAGAGTCTCTATTGCTGAATTACGTAACGTGTAATGTTTCTGCTTTCTTGCCTGCGTTTTTCTACATTCTTGATTACGACGGATCCGTCAAGAGTCATATTGTAATAGAAAATGTCCGCTCTTTTCTCCGTGCGAGAGGATTAAAACCGGCTTCTAGCAAACTGAAAGCTTCCCAAAACTCGCTTTCCGTACGAGCTTGAGCGAAGCGCAAAAAGGGCGATTCAACGACCGAAACCGGTATTATTGAAAGAAGTTTATCGTGTATTTTTTTACTCGTAGCCTTGAATTTCCTAACTATTTTTTTATTATCTCGATTAGCTTGTACGTAATGACTATGCTGTTCAAGTTCCAGATGGTTTATTCTACTGATGCTGCTTTTTGGGCTCGCATTAAAAAGATGTAGGCTTTCTTCGCGTGTCTCGTTCGAATTTTATGATTTTTTTGTGTGGTCTCTTTTAAATTTGCTTGTATTTTTTCGAGTTATGTTTCAGTTAGGGATCTAGTATTATGATTATTCGTGTCTGATTATTATGGGATCTTCACTTCTATGAAACACAATGGAGTCTATGGGCGTTGTAACTACACAATGTATCGTATGTCTAATTCATGTTTTCACGCAACAATGTGCCTTAATTCCGTAATTGTGGACGTCGTTCTATCCCGATCTCGCGTGGCGGAGTAAGCGGATGTGATCTTTTTTGATTGGATTAAAATAAATTTTGATGGAAAATTTAATGTTTTATTAAAATCACGCTCTCGGCATTTCGTTGGAGATTAAAACAAAAAATATGAACTTTTAATTGCGTTTTCTGTTCATCATTCTAGCTCCTTCTATATTCACGTGTCGTTCAACGAAAGTCCATCATAGTATTTGCTATTCACACGGCGAGCTTCCGGATTACCCCTTGTTGAGACCAAAATATTTGAATTTTTATCCTAGAATCATAAAATAAAATAAAATAATCGTTGACTTTGAATTTAAACCTGCCAACTCCCTGCTGTTGCTAAGAGAGTTTGGAGTCTTATGCAGTCGGCCCTCGACATTCGCACTTAATTGGTTTCTGAAAATGTGTGCAAAAGTTGAATGTGCGAAAATGGAGGTCACGTAAAAAAAAACACACCAAAATGGTACCGTAGAACGGGGCTACTTGAACTTTGATGTATTACTTGAGCCCAGTATAAAAAATATTTAGATCTGTATTTGGTCTACAATAATGAACGTATCGACATGATTCATTGTTTCCCTGACAGGTGACACTTATTGTCACAATACGTTCATTATTGTAGACCAAATACAGATTTAATTTTTTTTTGTACTGGACCCAAGAACACATCAAAGTTCAAGTAGCCCCGTTCTACGGGATGTATTATCAGTTATACATTTATTTATCAGTCGTATTAGAACTCATAATATGAAGTCAATAAATCCTAAATAATATTGCGAATTTTCATTCGTGCAATATTCATTGATATATTTATTGGTGCCGTTCTGCAATCAATTTGATACTAGGTACACACTCGAATTGTTTATTGGATCAATCGTCGTTCTGTTTTTTACCGTTCTTGTTTTTTGTACTAATATTCCTAAGTTATCAAAGTATGTGGTTTGTTTATTTCGTTAAGTTTACAAAATGTGCCACAAAGTATGAGCAAAAACATTTTTGAAAAATATGTATTTTTAAAATGATTAGGGATTTGGTTTAATTCGCGGAAAGATAAAATATAAAAATTATACCCGTCGTTTCGCGCGTCTCGTAAACTTTGTTATCATCTGCATTCCAGGGCTGTCCAATGCACGGCCCCGGCTTACATTTGTGAGCCCAGAAACATGTTTTTGCTCTATCGCAAAAAAAATATTTCGTTGAATTTTATTTTATTTTTATGACATCGCAAATAAATTAATGAAATATTAATTCGTATAATGAATGAAATATTTATGATTTTTTTTATAAAAAAAGTTGAAAGAATCTACAACCGCTAATTCAAACGTTACGCAATTCAGATGCAGAATATATACAGAATATCAGATTTTTTTAAAGCTAAAATAAAATTGTTTAATTATTAATTATCCATTCAGTATTGAAATAAAAATGTTAAATAAAGAGTATTATTTTTTGACATTTCATCAAGAAGAATTAGAAATAATATGAAAATAACTCCTGTAATTGGAGATAATCTAGATTTTGTGGACAAATATTTGGACACACTCAAAATGTTGTAAAATTAAGAGCATTTTCATAAACTGAAATTTCTTATTTCTCCCTCATTTTTCTTAAAACATTCATTGATCCGAACGACTCACTGCACAATTTAAGTTCGGATTAGCGAGCTGGCACTGTATTTGATTTTTTGGATTGGCCCTGGATCGTAACTGGTTTTGGACAGCCCTGGTCTGCAATAAACAAAGTCTCACCTTTGGCTGTAGTAAACTTTCCGCTACAATAACAACACACATTGTTCGAAAGGTAATATTAAATTGCATCTGGAGTTAATGTAACGCTTGCTCATGATACGAGTGTAAACCGTAGTTAACCGACTGTAAATCGCCGGCGTTACTTTTTTACAAGTTAAAAAGTTTCTGATAAAAGCTTCCAAGAACGTTATATGGTGTTTTCGCAAACGCGGTGATGCGTTATTCAAATAAATGTTTAAAATAAGCAAACATCCCGGTAAGGGAAATTATTTTGAATCAAAATTGCATATTCAGTTTTTATACAGTGAGAAATATTACTTACACTCCTTATCATTCAGCGTTCACTTTGTGTAATAACACTTTTATTACGCTAAGTGAACGATGAATGATAATGAGAGTGTTATATTACCATACCACAAACTTTTAATATACAAAAAAAGACATCACTTCTTATAGATCTGTACGCACAAATTTATTGCTTGCATCACACCACTTAAAATCCAGCCTTTACCGATACAGGTAATGTTTTTTGCCTAGAATTTTCACTCATGAATTACATGAAATTATAGTACCTTCAAACATAAAGAGTAAATCCAATCATAAGTAGGTATAGGCTATAAAACTTATAAGGTTGAATGAAGCCTAGGTTGGCCCATGATAAGCGATGTTGCATAAGCCGTAGCTTGATTTCAGAGTCACTTGCACGTTAGGTTATTCAAAAAAATGCATCCCTCTACTATTTCAGGAGCTGAGCATCGATTACATATGGTAGTAAACTTATAAACTACGTAGTCGAGATAAATTTAAGTAAATTCTCTCCAAAAAAACATTAATTTACAAAAAAAAACCTACACTGTTCTGATGATAATACGTATCAACAATTGGGTTAAAAATGTTAGTCATTCGATAAAAAGTAAAAAAAAGTGAAGTTAAATTGTCTTCACTACGTAGTTAATGAGTTATTTTCTGTATGGAATCACTCCTTCCGTATCACTTATTTTTTTGGATTGTAGTATGTATCTATGGACCCCTATCTGCACCTATATTAATGGTGGGGATAGGGGTCCATAGATTGACAATTGAGGCGATGTTAATTTTATTACGTTAAAGCGATCAATCCTGCTTTTCTGCTGATTCTTGGATATATCGCTTACTGCTTTCAACAACATCGTATATCATAAAACATGATTTTCAGGAGATCGTTTTTAAAGTTTAAAATTATAATGAAATGTATTAAAAATAAATAACAAGCCACTTATTGAACTATTTGTTGTGCAACAGATCTTTTTAGGTAAAACCTGAATGTTTTTTCCACATTTGAAAAAGATTTAGTATATTTAAAAAAATAATTAAACAATACCTTTTCTTCAAAATGCAAAAAAAACACTTTTTGCCCTATAGCGGGTAAATATTAAGTTAAAAATATGCCTCTTTTGCTGGGATAGTACATTTTCTGGGCATTCCGAAAACATGCACAACTGAAAATTGACGATTTTCTATTTATGACGTTCTTGAAAGGAGTGAGCGATATATTCTAATAAATAAAAACATTTTATAGTACATTTTCTGGGAAACATGCACAACTGAAAATTGACGATTTTTGATATATGACGTTGTTGAAAGGAGTGAGCGATATATAAGTGAATATTTGAAGTACATAAGCGCCATATGGGAAAGGAAATGGAGTGGGAATATTATGTAAGAAATGGCTCATACCCGTATAACTCGTATATGAGTCCCTTGAGGAGCGTACTAGTCCAGGGTTGAAAATAAATATTATAATTATTTTGAATCCCATGGGAATCGCACTCGGGCAGTGCACTGGAGAGGCAAACAAATATAGGTGTTATAAATAACTTCATTAATCGATTCTGCATTCACTTTGTGGTAATATCTATCCATTTTTAATTTAATTTTCACTTGATAAATACCACTATTTCTTATTCAAAGACGGTGTTGTTAAATGATTCGAAATGCATTGAAACACGTGTTACAATATATTTGATGAAATAGTGGTATTCACCAAGTAAAACTTTAATTAGAGGGCCGACCACTTTTCTTTTATATGATGCAGTGCCCTATGTACCATTGGGATGCTGATAAGGATTTAAAGAAGAAGATGAAAACTTTTATTAAAGAAGTAACAAATAAACCTTAAAAATAATTTTTACTATTTTAATACAATTTTCCCTATTATTTGACTGAAATACTTATATTCTTCAAATATTCAAAATCATTCAGTTCACAATAATATTATCGCATCAATCTGTTTCCACTCGCAAAGCATTATTCAAAACAACCCGGCAGCTCGACTTGGCTGAGTTCAGACTCTCTTTTTTTTAAACCAACACCCCCCAACCCCTGCAAATATGCAAAATACATTCGACCTCCCCCGAGACACTCCGGTACATGCCACCCCCCGTGTACCGAGCGCTTTTAATGCGAATCGCTTTTATTCAGATATCACACGACCGGAATTTAATAATCATACATCACTTCGCTACTTTCAGAGCTTTTGAACTTGTTTTTTGTTTGTTTATGAATACCGTGAATTATCCGATTATCGTTTCGTGTAAAATTCAAGCTCGTGTTCATTTTTAATTTCCCCCGAAAGGAGTTTTGAACGTTCCTAATTTTTTTATTTAAAAATGTTTTACTATCAAAAACTTTAATAAAAAATGCATAGATTTTACCACAAAGTGACTGCTAAATCAATTAATAAAATTCTTAATTTAAATATAATTATCTTAATTTATTGCATTTTTTTTATACTTATATGAAATATTAAAATCAAACACTGATTTTTAGAGTCTACTAAATTCTATTTTATTTTTAAAAACACATGAAAACAAAATATGTTACAATTGTTTCGCCTTGTTATAGCAGTTTTAATCTGATGACATATGTGCTTATAAAATAATATTTGGTTTTAATTTTTAATGTTCTATAAATAAAACGCTAAATCTCTAAATAATTATTATTTTTCTTCTCACGCTTATTCGCACCCAATGGTGTATAGGGCACTGCATCGTATCGACGTAGCGGTATCTTGGTCGTTAATTACACATTCGGGTACCAATGCAGGGCTTTGATTTTACATACGGAAGATGATATTTTTAAGGGGCAGTGTAGATAATTTTAATATAAGTATGGGATGTTCTTTTTTTCGAAAATTCAAATTGTCAAAATACGTTTTTAATTTTACTTTAGAAAATATATATGTAAAGATATGTGTGAATTTTTGAAAACATTTGTTTTGTACGTATGTGACATGAATATATAAACTCAAAATACAGACAAGTTATTTGTTTTTTGTTGATAAAAACGTAGCAATTAAAAAAAATATAAATATATAATAACCAATGCGGAAAAAGAGAGACTTGTTATATATTTATTAATATTTAATTTTCTTCAATTATTTTGTCGATAGTAATAATGTTCAAACGATCAAATACATAAAATCCCAATACGAAACGGGTAGAATTAATTGACATGGTTACCTTTCTATGGAAATATAATACATAGATTCTTTTTACTATATAAAATTCTTTTAGAGCGGAAACGGAGCTGAGTGTCGGACCTATTAAGATATTTCTAAAGGGGCTCTTTCAATTCCTGTCATAATATCTTCGTCCTTTCTTCCCGCTTCCCTTTAAAATTCCTTTTTATTCAGTTGCTCCCTTTTTCTTTCGGTTAATTGAACCAATTAAATTATTCTCCATTAAAAAGAAACAGTCCCTGAATATTTAAGTTCGTTTTAAAGGTTCTTGTAGCTTAATTTAAGTTTAATCCAATAAAACTTAATTGTTCTTATTGGTATTCGACACTCGAAACAGGGTGGAGATATGACTAATGGATAATTGTTACGACTCCTGACCCGATTGCTTTCAAGAATTTGACACACCTGATCGTGCCAACTTTTCCCCAGTCTTCCTCTCCTTCTTTTTCCATTCGCCTTATATTTTTTTTGTTTTCCTCGCTCATTCGTTCCACATGTCCAAACCATCTCAACGCACTCTTCTTAATTCAATTTCATCGAAAATGCTTATCTCAACCTTGCATTATTTTCTTATTTCACCAATCGAACATCTATCATACACCATTTTGCCGCACATTCGTCTGAGGGATCGCTTTTCGACAGCATTCAGAGACCTTTCATCCTTCTTTTACTCAACGCTTCGCTTCCATACATTAGAGTTGGAGCCAGGACTCCGCCGTGTACTGACAGTTTATCTTTCGTTAATATGTTTAATTTGCTATAAATGATTGTACTGCATTATTTAATATGTTCCCAGCATTCACTCTCATTTCTATCTCTTCATCAGTTATATTATAAATTATATTATCATATTCGACTTTTCTCGTAAGCTGAAAAAGACTGAATAAAACGAAAACGCAAAAATTAAACACTCTCCTTATCATTTATTATTAGATTAAAACCAATATTTTTAGCTTTTCCACTTTTTTATTTGACCAGCGACCGGGTTTCGTCGTTACCGACATCATCAGACTGGTCTGATGTCCGATGATGTCCAATGATGTCGATACCAGTCTGATGATGTCGGTAACGACGAAACCCGGTCGCTGGTCAAATAAAAAAGTGGAAAAGCTAAAAATATTGGTTTTAATCTAATAAATTAAAAATGCAATTCCATCACGAAGTGTCAGTGGATAATATAACTCTCCTTATCATTCATCGTTCACTTTATGTAATACAACTTGAAAGTGAACAATGAATGATAAGGAATGTTTTATTACCATACCACAAAGTAACAGTGCTTTTGATACACAAATGTTTTATTTTTAATTTAAACAGGTCATGTTATTACCTTACCACAAAGTTAACAATGTTTTTAATACACAAAAATTACATCATCAAACATCGGAATAGTTTTAACCATTTATTATTACAAGTCTTATTGAAATTTTCACCCTTTTGACTCTCGGGTAAATTTTTGTTGTACGACAGTTCTTATTATTTTCACTAGAGACGTTTCATACTTTACCGAATCGTTTTCCCGATTTAGGAATACGGCCAAAAGTTCGCCCAGCGCGTTTGATAATTTCACAAAAGTTTTACCTAAATTCTCCGTTCATTTTTGTGCAAGGAATGTGTAAACTGTCCTAAGTGCTGTAATAAAACCGAGCGTAAAGTTAAGAGTCGAGTCTTGTGAATACCAGATTTTGTGCGACAATTTATTTTGCGACGTTCAAGCGAAAATATTAGAGTGTACTTGGTGAATACCACTTTTTCTAACTGTTTAAATATGTAATTTAATCAATCGTGTTTAAAAGAAATAATGGTATTTACCATATTAAACTCGAATTAAAAATGGATAGATATAACGACAAAGTAACTGCCAAATCAATTAATGAGAAAATATCAAAGTATCATTTTGTTCTCTAACTACATTAATAATTGTACCTGCGAGTACTTTTGACGTCCAATGTTTTTAAAGGCCACATTTCAGAATAAAATCGATATTTAAATTTAATACATTTTTGCTCTTTTTGAGTATTTTTTTCTTCAAAATTCACAAAAATGTTTTAAGATACCAAAAACGTTTCCTTACCCTTGTTTGGATTTTTGAATTTGAAAATACTGTAAAATAAAAAATAAAAAAATACCATAGTAAAATAAAATACTGAAAAAACGGAAATTTGGTCCCCAGTAAACAAATTTAATAAAAGTTAAAATGAACTCATGATAAAAAAATCTTCAATATCTAAAAACCTTATCTAGACAGTATGGCAGCCCCAAATAATAATGTTTATCTATTGCATTAAAAATTATTTGAAGAACATTTAGGAAGTGTGTATTTAATATTTGAGTTTTTAAAATGTGATTATTATCACAATTATTAGTAATTATTAGGTTATTTCACAACCTATAGTTATAAATCTGTGATGTAGCTAAAAATGAATTTTACTGAATTTTACCAAGAAATCCCACAGACGTATTTAAATCTTGCATCATTAAATATTCCTTTTTGGCGGTTTCGAAAAAAAGACTAACTCCTTCCTTCTTTGTTGGAATCTTTGCAAAGTTCTTAGGATTTGTTATCCAATTTTATTGGATTGTTTTGACATCTCGATTTACCGATCCGGAGCATTGTCAAGGAGTTGAAATATCAGGAATTTATCTCTTTTCGCATCCTTATCTCTCGAGGACGCAAGCCGGAACAAGCAATACAGAAGGTTATTGGTATTTTACGACTTTCAAAGAACAAGTGTACTTCAAAAATATATGTTTTTTGCAAGTTTTTACAACTTTAGAAACTAGACGGTGACGTTATTGAAAAACTAATAAAATATAACGAAAGGCCGACGTGAAAAGCTGATACATTCATATTGATTACGTTCCAGTGACTTGAATGGATAAGTCCAAAAAATGGCTCTGGCATTTTATATTACTAGATACATTTTTAAGACTTTGATCGTTCTTTGATCCAAGAAAGGCGACTTTAGTCTTTCTTCTAATGGCTGAGAATGGGTTTAAAACGCTCCAATGTATATACATAAATTGACATCTCTGGGATGTCATTTACAGGGTTTACGACTGTCATAAGCTTGGTTAAATGATCACTTTACACACGTGTAACATTCACCAATACTTACAACATTTTGAGTGTGTCCAAATACTTGTTCATAAAATCTGGATTATCTCCAATTACAGGAGTTATTTTCATATTATTTTTTGACATCTCATCAAAGATGAAGAAGAATATGGAAGTCTGGGCATTTACGCGGCTGACGACCGTCATAGGCTGGTTTAACTGATCACATTACACACGTGTAACATTCAGCAATTCTACCCATTATTGACAACCACACTACTCAAATTCTTGGAAGATACATATGAACCAATTTTGAAACATTATTCTTGAATCACTAGAACTTCACTAGAGACATCTATTGGTGAGATGAAAATACTACGCTATATATTCACCAATATTACCCATGATTGACAACCACACTAATCAATCTTTAGAACTGCTAGATATATTGATCAAACTCGTGACACTGAAAATGTGAGTTCAGAACATTCATCTATGTCAATAATAAATAATAAATTTGGATAGTATATATAGCGCCATTTTCGTATAAAACTACCTCAAGGGCGCTTAATTTTACGTTGAAATAGGGAAAGCTTTTTCAAGTCAAGACACTCTATTTGTATGCAATGTTCGAATATTGGATTAAATTCACATACTTGAGACCCGCCCAAAAACATGATTCAATTTTTTTATGTACCTTATAATTTGACCAGTTTATTTGGACACGCTCAAAACGTTGTATATAAATTTATAAATGTATGTTTAAGTGTAATTTGTGTACTTATGTATATAAAAAAAAAAACAAATAAAAAAATATCTCTATTACGACATCCGTCTTCGATCTGTGATTGTGCCATCAATTTTCACATTATTCATTAATAATTTAAAACTCGATTAACACCATACTTTATTTTTTGTTAGTTTAATTTATATCGTGTCGCGTTGCGTGGGCAGTTTACCAAACACGTGAACCTCCGTTCGACTCTCTGCATGGACTTGTATGTACCTGTAATAATTAATGTCTTTGAATACGAAGGGGTTAACTGTAGATATAAATATCAGTCGAATGTCACCACACCTACGCGGTATATAGGTTTTATTTATCTTTTCCTTTTCATACAATATCTTGCCATTGATTAGAGAGAAAAAAATGCTATTTAAGAATCAAATAATTTTCCTATGATGTGTCGTTCTATTGAATAGGGTCTTTATCGTGTAATATTTTGTCTTTTGTACATAAAATATTGAAATAACACTCTGATTTGAAGAGTCTACTAAATTGTATTTTATTATTAAAAACACAAAAACAAAATTTGTGACAATTGTTTCGCCTTGTGGCATTTTTAAACTACTATTAGTTATTTCATTAATTGATTCGACAGTCACTTACTATGTGAAACTACTTTAAGTAGTTTGAAATTTCCACAAAAAGGCGGAAGAATTGTCATATTTTTTTTAATAATTTGATCTTAATGATAAAATACAATTCAGAAGACTCTAAAAATCAGTGTTTGATTTCAATATTTAATATACAAATTGAAATGGAATTTGTACAAATTAAACGCCAAAATAATACGGTGTTTGAAAATGATGCGGAATGTATCGAAACACGTGTCACAGTAGATTTTAAGAAATAGTGGTATTATCTAAGTAAAAATATTTATAAGAAAAATGTTTTCTACTGTAAGATTTTGTTGGAAACTTAATCACGGTAAGGAAACTACTATCCGTTGCGATAAAAGTAATAATAATTTAGAATAATTTATATAGCGTCATTTTTGTAAAATATAACCTCAAGGGCACTTTACTGTAATTCAATTGGGGAAAAGGAAGCGACGAATATCAATATAACTGTTGAATATCGAATCGGACGAATAAAGACGGCATTCCCCGTACCTATTTAGAGGGAAAGAGCAACTTCTGTAATTAACTTAAAATAAAAATCTAATAAATTAAATTAAAAATACGTAAATGTTTCTGGATTTTAAATTGCCGTTCCAGGCAGTAATGTGTTAACGGGATTACACTGAGTTGACAGCGGCAGCGCGTCACGGGGTAGATTTTCCTTTCCAACTCATTAAGGAGCGAGTATTTAAGGCGTTAACAGTCAAATGAACGCGACCGAAGTTCGGGACATTAATGCGGTCTTGGTGATGGACTAATTTTGCCTTTAACCCTGTACACTGATACACTGTCGCCTCGGCGGGATATTGACTACCCACTGGATAATTTATCGCAGAAATCAGGGTACTCTCGTTTACATCGCTACGAGACAATCTTGTAACAAAATCATAATATTTTGAGTATGTCCGAATCTCAAAATGTTGGACTTCATGACTCCCCAGTATGCAGATTTTGTGTGGAGGATAACGAAACGCCAATCCACATTCTTTACAGTTGTGACGCACTCGCTCACAAACGAAGTCACATCCTTGGGAGGACCTCTACTGGACTCCGAGAAGGTGAAGCTCCTACCACATTAGTTTGAAAATGCCATAACTAGGCGAAACAATTGTCACGATATTAATTTTTTATGTGTTTTTGTTAATAAAATACAACTTACAACATTTTGAGTGGGTCGTCAGCCCCGTAAATGCCCAGACTTCCATATGCTTCTCCGTGTTTGATGAGATTTCAAAAAATAAAATACAGCTTAGTAGACTCAAAAAAATCTGTTTGATTTAAAATGAATACGTAAATTACTCGAGTATTTTTATTCTACCACCCGAATAACCGGTAGTGTGGTACATCTTTCAATTCCTCTTATCTCGACACATGGCTCACGAAAAGTGCTACGAAAACTTTTCATAAATCTCCAAAACCTAAATATTTTCCTCGGCCTGTTGATGTAACGGTGTAATCGAATCCGTTTCTTTTGATGGCCGTCGTATAAACCTGGTCTATTTTTACTATTTCTCTCCAGTTTAGAGGCACTTACTGACTGCACGGATGCGAGTGTTTATGTTGGTCCATATGCTGACTGAATTTCAGAACTTCCAAAGTACCTTGCCATAGATCCCTATCCAGATATCTTCAACACTGTATTAGTTTTAAATAAAACACAGATTTTTGAGTCTACTAAGTTGTATTTTATTAACAAAAACACATACAAAAAAATAATATTGTTTCGCCTTGTTAGGGCATTATCAAACAAATCAATATAACAATAGAAATTTTTTTGTTTGTGTTTTTATTAATAGAATACAACTTCGTAGACTCAAAAAATCTGTGTTTGATTTAAAATTAATACATAAATTAAAATGGAGTTCTACAAATTAAACGCCAAATGTATAAAAAAAAAATAATAAAATATTCAACAGTTTATATTTATCTGCTTTAGTGCTGAGATTTTTTTTGTATGAGTGCTAAAATTGCTGAAGATTTTTTGTTGTTGCAAAAATGGTCCATTTCAAATTTTTGGGCATTGTAAGGCATGAAAACCATAGGTTTTTACAAATAAAATGTGAATGTATTTTTCACTGTTAATTTTTTTTTAAACATTTGTTGTTTCGGCATTCACTTTGTGGTAAGCCATTATTTAATTGTAAATAAAATGCTCGATTTGCTATTTGAGTATTATACTGTCACTTTTATTTTATTTTATTTTTTTGTTGGTTGAACGATGAATATATTAACATACCGCAATGTTAACAATGCTTTTAATATAGAAAATAGACTATAGTTTTTAAAAATGCAATAAAGAAAACCCTTAAAAATCCATTACAAAAAACATCTAATTTATATTTGAAGATAATATAATAATTATAATAATAATATATACTTTGTGATTTTCCATTTTATAATTAAAATATAACTTTGTTTTAAAAGCAGTATAAATATTTTATTTTAACTTAATTATAATGTTTACCGGTTACGAAGCTCACCGATTCTTTATCAAGTATTTATCAGTCTTGATAAATAAGCGGTTAGCTTCGAAACCGGTAGACATTATAATTAAGTTATAATAAAATATTTATAGTGAATTTAAAATTAAGTTTTACATTTCAATTATGAAATGTTGTATAATCCTTTTAAACTACATGCGCTTTATTTCATTGGTCTGTATAAAAAATAAACTAATAATACGTATTTTTCTGTCTTTCTAACTCAGAAATGTGAGTAAAAAAATTCAGAGCTAAACTAAATAGTGATCATTAATAAATATTTCTAGTGATTTTAAACCAAAGATATATTTTAATTAAAAAAAACATCATTATAAAGGTATTATAAGAACGGTAGAGGTCTAAGTTTATATTTGCTGTAATTAACGCTGTGTGGTGGAAAGGTCGCAATGCCGAATTGATACTATTACATTGTTCGGTACGTCTCTAATATTTATAGTGAATTTAAAATTAAGTTTTACATTTCAATTATGAAATGTTGTATAATCCTTTTAAACTACATGCGCTTTATTTCATTGGTCTGTATAAAAAATAAACTAATAATACGTATTTTTCTGTCTTTCTAACTCAGAAATGTGAGTAAAAAAATTCAGAGCTAAACTAAATAGTGATCATTAATAAATATTTCTAGTGATTTTAAACCAAAGATATATTTTAATTAAAAAAAACATCATTATAAAGGTATTATAAGAACGGTAGAGGTCTAAGTTTATATTTGCTGTAATTAACGCTGTGTGGTGGAAAGGTCGCAATGCCGAATTGATACTATTACATTGTTCGGTACGTCTGACCTTCCTGGCGGGTAATTAACCAAAACTAATGGAAGCCGGAAGTGGGAATATCATCCGTCGGACTCCCAGCTATCCCGGTGATCATTTTCCCGAATAACTTTGCCTTTTCACCACGCTCAACCAACAAAGTATCGATTTAATTCCTTTGTAGTTTTGCAGGGTGTCTTTTCCTTAGGCAGTATATTGTATATGACCAAACATACCATATGTGGAGGTCCTCACCAAAACGTTACATTTCCGTTTTAAATGATTTTAAGTAATCAGGAATTCTGGCTCGTAAAATTGTTTCGTTTTAGTGCCATTCAATGATTTCATATTGGTTTATGTATTAATTTTAAATTAAACACAGATTTTTTGAGTCTACTAAGTTGTATTTTAATAACAAAAACACATAAAATTAATATTGCGACAGTTGTTTCGCCTAGTTATTGCATTATCAAACGAACGTATGTTGTATATATTGTTGCCAGTGCCCTTTATTATTACCTTTAATATAATGTATACCCACACACAGGCCATGCCTTTGTGTGATCTTTTTTGTATTTTTTTTGTACTTGTAATTCTAATTTATTGTAAAATGCATAAGAATTTAGAATAAATAACAAAAAAAACTTTCACAGTTTATTTCGTTATCAGTGCTAAAGTGATGTAATTATTTCATGTCAAGTGTATTGTTAATGGCCTATCGGGCATCATTCGGAGTACCCCCTCGTCCTGGCGCATAGATTGACACAGAGATGCCCTTTACTTTCGTGCGAAGCAAATCCACACATTCCCCGGCGCATAAAAAGGTTGGAACACCCTCACCCGAGCCGTAAATACATCAGCGAGCATCAGCCGCAGATATAGGAAGCCCCCGCCCGCGTTAGGGGCCCAGCCTGCCAGAGCCACTCAGCAAAAGGGCCAAATGCACTCTGAGGCGTGACTAGACACGAGGGAAGATGGATATGGTATTTCTACTCTTTACCGCTCGTCTTTTTATACGTACGTGTTTCCACCCGCCGACATGACACTCTCGGACCATTTAACCCGACTTGCGAGCGGGTGTGGTCCCTCGGGAGCACTGTGTACTACATAGAACAACACAACTGATACGCTCGCTCTATGAAGGCTGGAGTTAAAAATAATACGTATATTATTTTTGGTCTAAATATCGAACGTTCGAAAGTACGTATGAGATCTTCGCCGATGTATCGAAACCTTATCCGTGCTTCACATATTTCGCATATCTGTTTAGAGCTGCCCAAGACAAGGATAATTACTCTCGAGTGATAGTCGACGTAAAGAGGACTTGACATGACACGCACAGAAAAAGACAAAACGTTGATACAGTGTTGAAACTAGCGAAAAGGGTGAAGAATATGCATACTGTGAGTTCTGTTTAACAGATCGTGCTATTTGTATCAAAATTTCAAAACAATGGCAAATAGGCACCTATACAGATTTTGGGTTATTGATTTTATACAGGTTTCTAGACTGTTTGATTCAGTTTTTTTGGTTTGGCAAATGGCAACACTGCGTCGATATTCGAAATATTTTAACAGACTGATTTATTATACAAAAATCATAGTTTTATTCACTTATTTGCACCTGCGTGGGCTCTGCGTTTATTTCATACACTAACAATAACTTTTCGTTCACCCACCCTTCGTCGGACCTCTTTATTCGTAACGTTTATATCTCATTTATAGTCCGCCTCCGTAGTGTAATGGTCAGCACGCTCGGCTACCATACTGGAGGTCCCGGGTTCGATTCCCAGGGGGGGTCAAATAAATATTAGTGATTTTTCACAGTAATATTTATTCAATATAACCCTGGACTGGTACCTGAAGCGGAGGGCTGATCACCTTTCCTTCATGTGTAAACGATCGAGATAACACTGCGTTTATATGACACAGTGCCCTATGCACCATTAGGGTGCGGATAAGGGTATACTACTACTACTATATCTCAAGATTTGAAAATGAAGAAGGATACGGAAACCTAGGCATTTACATGGCTTACGACCTGCCATAGGCTTGTTTAAGTGATTAATTCATACGCGTGTTACATTTACCATACTCACCACGATTGACAACTACACTGCTCAAATTTCGAGAGTTATATTTATATTATAATATGTTCTTCAGTAAAAAAGATCTTGCACGTGATACTTCTTCGGTAATATCTTTGGATGAAATAAGTTAGTTTTTTTATTAGAAGAATTTTTCAGTTTCTTTTTCGTCTGTGTTGAGACAATCAATATCAATAACAAATCTTTACTGTTTATTCATTAGAACCCTAACTGTCCATCAAACCTCCTCCCTTAGTTTTTCCCTCTACCTCCTTCCCTAAACTCCCTTTTTCCTTTGCCCTCCTTATTATCATCTTTTGTAATTTAAGTTTTTTTAAATGTTAATTTGTAATTTATGTTTTTTTTAAATGTACAAGTACTACCTACCCTCTGATTGCAAACGGCTATATATGGTATCAAACGTTTTGATCAATATCACTAGTCTGTTTTTGGTTGGTTAGAAGATATTGCTTTTTAGCAATAAGCCCGCCAATGTACTTATTATTTTTTTTCTATGCATGAAGTTTAAAAAAATAAATATCAATAATAAATCTTGATATAAATAACTCCAGAATTCGTTAACTGAAATTTGGGCACGTTTAAAATATTTTTTTCCATACCATCTAAATTATTCCATCCTTACTCTATTTATGAATTATTTATTTTGTAAAATTTTATCTGCTCGTCGAATTGAGCATACTCGAACGCTGATTGTGACAAACTCCACACGCTTTTTTGACTCATCTCATACGATCATAGCAAGCAATAAAAATATCCATTTTTTCAAAGTGCTCCTTCGGCACAGCTGAGTACGGCGTCATTCGCATCATATATGTTTTTATTTTATTTTATGAATATACATATATATACCTTCATACATTATGCAGCGTTTGATATGAAATGCGAACACGTCCCGTAGCCAAATACGTGAAAGCTTTTTTCATAATACCTAATTTATCCGGCGCTGTAGATGTGTGCTGTTCCAATTCCGATTCAACACGTTTCCGCATGGTTTTTGCGCTTTTTTCCACCGCGCCCCGGTCGGGTCAAATTCGACTTTTTATTTTATCCAGTTGTGGAATAAACCTCCTCGTGTTCCGTTCCATCTCGTCGATTGCCAATTTTTATAATTTCGATCTAGTTTGGTTCTACGATTCCGCGTTTTTCGCAGTTCCATTTCCGTTGTATGCTTTCCGTTCAGTTTTTTTTTATTATCAACAAACATATGCGCGTAAATATTTTTTACGAAAAACGAAGCCAATTAATTAATTTAGAACATTTTATTAATACTTCTCTCGATATAATTATAGGTCGATATGTAGTATTATCTAAATACTATTAACTGTTGTTGGATATACAAATTAATATTCTTCGATTTTCATAATCTTTCCACTCGTTCCTTCGTTTAAAAAAAAATATTATTATTTGTCGAACAATATAAACTTCAATTGTTCAAAATTAAATTATATTAATAAAAAAGTGGTGAAAACAAAGTGAATTTATTTTATAAAAGTATATACTTTGTTGTTATTTTATTATATATAATGCAGTTCCAAAACAGTACAAAACTTAAATCTAATATTATAATTTGATTTGAAATTTTCCTTGCTTTGAAATAGTTAAAATTAGGGAGAAATATGGTTTCATTAATTTATTCGGTTAATTCGTTATTGATAAAAATATGAATTTACCCGATCTAATGTTGAATTTAATTTTTACTTAGTAAATACCATTATTTCTTAAAATCCATTGCGACACGTGTTTCGATGCATTCCGTATCATTTTCAAACACCGTAAGGTGTTAGTGAGTTAAATTTCAAAGGATTATTGGTTTAGTTTTGTAAAAGTATACATATGTTACAAGTTATAGCACTTTTTTTTTCAGAAAAAACTTCATAGGGGATATCCATCATTAAAACCAATTAGTCTTTTTTCCTTTTAATATGCACTGGTATCTCTTGCATTGCAATTGTATAAAAAAACTGTATTTTAATAAAATTCTATTTATAACCATAATAAAAAATATTTATAAGTACATATATTAAAACATCGTTTGTCACAGCACGTAGTATGGTTACCTCTTGGTCCCCAATCGACCGCCCAGTCGAAATGTTCAGCGACGAAATCCCCCTCTGTATAATTATGCGCCCCTGATAACGATAATAATTTTATTATTATCATTATCGTTACAATTTTGCGGTTTTCCAGTTTTTTGTGTCTTGTGTCCCTATTATCCAGCGTGCCTTTTGTGTCCGCTTTTATCCCGCACGTGGTTTTCCTCCGCATTGTCTGATTGGCCGCGAATGGCATTCCGTTGCGCTTACTGCGATCCTACTAACGACACCACGATTTGCATACAGACCTCTTTCCACACACATCAAAAATCGTAATTTACTTTGCCGTAGCATTCATTTGCGGCCACGATTCGGCCATGTTTAGATTTGTCTACTACGGAGCGTGTTCCGTGAAGTATTCTCGTCATATTTGTTCTCTCGTGTGACCTAGACGCTATTACAATAATATATATCCTGTTGGATACTTGGCTAATGAGGTACCCAACGAAACAATAAAAGTGAATTATTGATTCATTATGAGTAACTGTTCAATTTATACATCTGTAATAGCCGTTATTATTGCTATAATATTATATCCATCCAACTTATTTTCAAACGTAATTTGTAAATAATATTTAACTCGTGCGATTACACAGATAAATGTGCGGCAATACGATGTATGATGAATGCGATTGGTGAAATTGTAAGGTTGAGATTACCATTATCGATAAAATTAAGAAAGTGTGTTGAGATGGTTTGGGCATGCAGAACAAATGATTGAAGAAAAACAGTAAAACAAATATAGGCGAATGTAATCTAATATTATTATTAGATTACATTTATATAATTTTTATAGCGTCATTTTTATCAAACACTACCTCAAGGGGAATAGAAGTAATAATATTTGGGAAAAGAACTAATAATAATAATAATTTTGGATGATTTATATAGTGCCATTTTCGTAAAATACTACCTCAAGGGCGCTTACACACACGCACACAGCGGATGACCTAGGAAACCTTGGTATGGTCGAGTTTTTCAAATACTTGAAAGTGGTCAGGATTCGGAATAATCGGCGGGTATGTTTGAGGACATGCATGCATGTAAAAAAGGCGAAGAATTTTCAATTTTGTATCACAGTTTGGCATTTTATATAGCCGTGGACGTGAACCGATCATAACATAGAAAAGTTTAGCAAACAGATTTTGTTTTGTTTAAACCCCTAAAGCCATATCGACAGCAAATTCGTGGAGGCGTACATCATAAAAAATACGTTTAATCGGATGATATATTGACGAATCCCTAGTTTCCACAATACGACGGTGGTGCGCGATTTCAGGAATACAGATCGCAACATCTGTATGGGGGTCATATGTCCTGAACCCGAGTGGACTCGTACGCCTACGTGCCCCAAATTACGCTAGATATTTGCATGAACATTCGGTCCTCTCCTGTTGAGGCGACCATATTATTTCACCATAAATTGGTATCCCTTTGTGCCTAGCAATTAAATTATTATTAGCATTTCCCGCAGGATCTGCTATCGTACATACTTGAGATCATTAATACAACAACGATATGGTTTGCGGCAGTGCCGTGCGATGCTTTTAGTGATGTGCTCTGTGCTTCCTATATAGATGAAAATTCTGATGATTTATATCGCTTAGTCATATTAGATTAAAATTCTATCACTAAACGTGTATTGAGAATTGTCTTTAGTACCTGGAATTAGCTTACATCGGATTCGATTAAATTATTTCCCTATTTAATTTCGTTTTCTTTCAACTCAACTCGATTCAATGACTTGCTATTTTTTAAATAAAATATCGTATAAGGCATTTGTCTAAAGTTTTACCGGGGTAATTTGCATCACATTACAATGCTTTAATTAAATTAACGCTTTATTTCACTATTATTGTAAAACAATGAATATTTTTAATTTAAGTTTTACTTGGTAAATACCATTTGCTCTTAAATCTATTGTGACACGTGTTTCGATCACAACTTTAAACAATTATAAATAGTGTAATATAATCACATAATGGAAACTAACCGCTCTTTTGACTAATATACACTTGAATTATCGCACTCAGCTACAAACAAAGATCAATAATTTAGAAATTTTTGAAATACATTATAAAAAATCTGATACATTAATTAATAATGCACGTTTCCAAAATACGTCACCATTATAATCTACATATGTTTCCTTTTGCAAAAAGTCCCGTTCTCTCTATTTATTACGCTACCAACCTGTATATATACCTTTTTTATCGTTAGTTTTAACAATAACTTGTCGATGAAAACAACTGAAGTTTTCGAAACTAGTCGTGTGTAATAAAATAAAACTCAATAAATGGTTTTACACAAATGTTTATTTTTTAAAAAAAAAATAGAGTAATATCGTTTTATCAACGAACAGCGGCATAATATTCTTTTATGTATTAATTTTAAAATCGATCACAGATTTTTTGAGTCTACTAAGTTGTATTTTATTGTTGGGTAATATATCCAAAATAAAACAAGGTTTTGTTGGATTGAATTCTACATTTATTTATGTATATCTTAATGTCCTAAGAAGACGAAACGCGTCACTTATTAAGATACACATAAATAAATGTAGAATTCAATACAATAAAAACCTTGTTTTATTTTGGATATATTACCCAACAATTCAATATGGAATTCTACCAACTGTCTGCAGTTACAATAAATAAAATAAAAATGTATTTATTTAAGAAAAACACATAAAAAAATTATATTGTGACAATTGTTTCGCCTAGTTATGGCATTTCCAAACGGATGTCATAATATTCTTACTATAATTAGTAAAAAAAATAGGGCTACCTCTGGAATTGATAAACGCAGAAAGCACGCCAGTCAATGCGCCTATAGACAGCCATCTACCTACGGAATAGACTAGTGGAACGGGCAGGATGGGTCCGGAATGTACGCGGACCGGACACAGATGGGGCATTGTGTTCTTATTAATCTAATTAGCAATATATCAAGTGTTCGTGCATCAAGATCTCGGATCTCGGCACTGCCTCCGACGATGCTCCGCAGCCTGTATGTACCCCGTAGTGAATTAAGCCTGTCTGTCGGGAACATGCGAGAATAATGTGTTTTGTATTCCCCGAGCAATATATTTCTTGAAGTAATATCATTTTATATGCGCACTTGTGTATTGCATAGGGAATTGTATGACTTTATTTATGCGACACCCTTCGTCTTTTTATTCAGTACTAGCTGTACTCGGTTAGGCGTAGTTGTGGCTCAGTCTGGTTGAATAGAAAAGAAAGACGCATTTCTAAAAAAATACAGATTTTAAGAAATAGTGTTATTTACCAAGTAAAATTTAAACTAAAAGTTGTTGAAAATTGTGCTTATAATTTTTTGAGTGACACCGCGTAAGGTTGTCTTTTTCCAATAGTTAATTTTTAATAAAATGTCCCATAAACCATGTATACACCAGCGTTTTTTCTCCGTGGGGGTAGGCAGAGAAGATGCTACTCCATACTTGTCTGTTCATACACTCCTGGCTTCACTCACATCCATACATCTAGTCATGCATACCCTCCTGTTATGTAAACTTTTGACACAACCAGATTTTAGGTTCTGATTAATCTGGTGGTGCAAAGTATTTTTTGGCCATCCTCGTTCTGTTCTCACGTTCATATTTGAAAAATATGCTTTCTTAGTTGCTCTCTCGTTATCCATTTGCTCCTCGTGGCCGTACTTTCATGTAGTTCATGAGTGAAAATTCTAGGCAAAAATACTCGGTATCTCGTTAAAGCCATTATTTTAAACAATTCAATGAATGACTCTAAGTTAGCAATGAAGCTACTTTGGTAAATGATTTTGATGGTTTTTTTCCGTTAGAAAAACCTGTAAATGATTTGTGTCGTCTACTTTAAAAATCCGCCAGATCCATGTATGTCGATTTTACAAAAAAATGCAAAATTCTCCGGGTAACATTTATGTTTCAAAGAATTGTCTATCTTTAGATAACATATGAAATATCTCTATTTTCCCTTTTTTTTCAGTATGTTAAAAAAACATGATAGACCAACCGATAATGACGTCATCTTAATTTTTGACCTATCTTCGATCTCTAATTGGCCGATATGGGTCAGAAGGCAAGTTTCATGAATATAGCTGTAATTTGAAATACAACGCTATTTTTGAGTATTTTTAGCAGGTTTTTCGAGTATATAAATATTTTAAACAATAAAACCCACAATTGGCATTCCGATAGAGTATTTATTTTAAAATCATATATAATTAGATCTGGCGGATTTCGAAAGTAGAAGACATTTATCTAATGCATTTTCCTTAGTGCCGAATGTTTGCACTTTACCCGTCTCGTAAGGGTGACAATGATGAAATATCAGTACTTCATTAGCGCGGCCATAAACAATGTCGCCCTCCTGACGGCTGAAACCGCTTTAATGGTAACAGAAACCGCGTCCAAACGAAACCGAGGGCATTATTTACTCGCAACGAAGATGTCCCGACCCGTCTCCGTCTATTCTTAGATCTACGACCGGTCATGTACAGAATCAGAGTGGCGAGGTATATTTTCATTAACGAACGCTTTCCATTTAAAGAGACATTTTTTACTTATTATTTTTTTTTTATAAAAATGTTTATAATAATAGTATATAACCACTCACCGAGATTTTTATGTCTACGGGTTTCGAGACGAACCCGTCTCTTCGTCAGGACAATCACTAACACAGCATGCAAACAATACCACCCTTCACCACCATAGCACCATTTACACACTCAAAACTACACAAAATGTCTAACACGTGCGATTTTTGGTCTACCCGAAGACCAACCTGCACTTAAGTTTTCGACACAGACATGCGTTACGAGCCGAGGCTAAACATGAGACATTTTTTCATGAATTGTTTCGGAAGTCACTTTGTGGTAATATCTATCCATTTTGTAATTGAACTAAATACTAATCCCTTTCACTGCCTACACCGGGGTACTTCTAGAAAATTTGGTGATGGACTTACAATCTTGTATTTATTTAGATTGGCAGTGACAGGTATGTTGAAAGCTTTTAAATGTAAATTCACTGTAAAATCGGGATACAATTTTATATCGTTTCACATTTTCAATAAATTTCGCAACTCAGTTAAAAAAAATATTGCTTTGCAAGAGCAGATCTGTCAGGAAGCTTAGATGATTCTGTATCAGATCTGGGCATGCGGTGGGACAGCTTTCAATATCCATTTTGTCCGCCTTCGTGGTGTAATGGTTAGTGTGATAAGTACTGTTGTGTCTTATCTTACTTGAGGTCCCGGGTTCGATTCCCAGGGGGGGGTGAAAATAAATACTAGTGATTTTACACTCTAATATTTATTTAATATTACTCTGAACTGGTACCTGGGGCGCAGGAGTGATGGGGCAAGGGACAGCCTTGCCGTCATTTAGGTCAAGAGCAAGATAACACTGCGTCAATACGATGCAGTGCCCTATGCACCATTGGTTGTGGAAAAGGGTTACAAAAAGTGCCACTATTCTTGATTCTTGAATCACTAGAACTTCACTAGATGTCTCTAGTGATGTTCCAGTGAATCAAGAATAATGTTTCAAAATTGGTTCATATATATGGAACTTCCAAGAATTTGAGTAGTGTGGTTGTTAATAATGAGTAGAATTGGTGAATGTTACACGTGTGTAAAGTGATCACTTAAACCAGCCTATGACGGTCGTCAGCCCCGTAAATGCCCAGACTTCCATATTCTTCTTCATCTTTGATGAGTTGTAAAAAAAAATATGAAAATCACTTCTGTAATTGGAGGTAATCCAGATTTTGTGAACAAGTATTTGGACACACTTCAAAATGTTGTAAATTGATTTTACTGTTATTTTTATTTTTATTAACACTTGATCTGTGTATGCTGTGCAGGTTGTTGCAAATGTTTACATGGGGAGCATGGTAACATGTGAGGACATCTCTCTAGCTTTATAATGGGTTTGTGTATTTCCTGATTTTTTCAACCGCAAACACGCCCAAACCGCTACCCTTCACACACCACTTGCTTTGTAATAATAATAATAATATTAAATGAGTCATCTGGCAGACAGATGCAAAGTGAGGCCGGATGGGTTAGCGATTAAGGGGTGAGTGTAAACCATCAAATAGTTGTGCTTTAAATTTTCAAATCAAGCATTGATTTGAATCTACCAAAATGTTTATCGTATTTTTAATACAAAAACAAAAATTCTGTGACAATTTTTTCGCCTTGTTAGGGCATTTTCAAACTAAATGCACTGAATGTCTTTATGTAGCTATGTAATTCTAGATACTTAAATAATCATGAATGTTATCAAGTATTACATATATAATAATCGCAATTATGTTTTTTTTAAAACGATAGTTAAGGATAACGGTAAGTGTTTAATAGACAATTAGGGAATTTTAGTACTTATATTTACATTTTTAAGGTTAAGCATAATAATTTCAAGGTGATTTATTATTTTTTATGTAAATATAGCTTCGTAAATACCACTATTTATGAAATATTATGTACCAAGATAAAATTTAAATCAATAATAGATGTATATTACCACAAAGTGCCGAATCAATTAACGAAGTGATTTCTCACGTTCTGATATGCATCATCCAAAAAGATGAACGACATTGATGCTTTACGGGAAAAATATAGCAGGAAGAGAATTCGAATAGCTAGGGCACTCGCGATTCCATATACGTACTGTACAAGTTTGTGCGAGCTACTGCGAAGATGTTTTAATTTATGCCCTTATAAATTCTATAATTTTTTTTTCAAACTTTCTTCTAGTTTTCGACAATTTCTCCACGTAAAGCGTTTTATTATACGTTGTAATTATTTTTATTGTTTTGTTTATATTTGTTAATAATGAAACACCAATCTATATTCTATATAATTGTGACGCACTCGCTCACAAACGAAGTCACATCCTTGGAGGACCACTACTGGACTCCGAGAAGGTGAAGCTCTTACCACCAAGACAGGTCGTGAGCTACATGACTCGTGTAGGTCTTGAGAGTGAGCTGTGATACAGAGGGAGCTCACAATAGACCTAATATGGTCGCAGTGACATAAGGGATGCAAGATCCCTTGACCTCACAAAAAAGAGTGCTTATTATTATTAGTAGATTACTGTTATCGTTATAATACGGTATTTTGTCGAATCCAGTTATCGACCGATATCCTATCTCTTACCATTTATTTTTCGATAAACCCCCTTTCCCAGTGCTCCCCTCTTAATGAAAGCGTATTGATGTGTACCGATACGAAATGGGATATGTCATAATCCTGCTCTTGAAACTACATACAAATTACAAGTGTGAAGGGAGCAGATTCGTAATGTTAGTCTGCTAGGGAAGCATGCGTTGAATCATAAAATAGATTGAATGAATTATGCACCGTAAATGCTGGAGTAACTCGTTCAAAAAGTAATTTGAAACAATTTTAAGAGGATTAAAAATACACTGGTTTATTCCCCCAGAAGCAGCTTACCCCATCGTTTAATTAGTGGATGAAATTATGTACTAGCAATTAGCTCGCTTCATTGATTAAGCTAGAAATTAAAAATCGGGAATTTTATAAAATAATTGAGTTGATTGCAGTTTTTTTTAGTTCGACCATGGGGTTTCGACATATCGCTCACTCCTTTCAACAACGTCATATATAAAAAGAACTTATTAAAGTTTAAGAATATAATAAAATGTATTAAACATAAATATCAAGCCACTTATTGAACTTTTCACTGTGCAACAGATATATTTAGGTAAAACCTGATTTGTTTTTCTCCATTTGAAAAATATTTGAAAATCTAAAAAAAATAATTAAACAATACCTTTTCTTCAAAATGCAAAAACAACACTTTCTGCCCTGTAGCGGGTAAATATTAAGTTAAAAATATGTCTCTTTTGCTGGGATATATTATATTTTCTGGGCATTCCGAAAACATGCATAACTGAAAATTTACGATTTTTGATTTATGATGTTCTTGAAAGGAGTGAGCGGTATAATCACTCGTTTCTCGAGCAAATCCCGTAACTTATTACTCTTCAATTTAAAGTAAATTATATTGAAAAGTAAAAAAACAATATATGTACTAATTTAAAATTGACTATTTTTGATTTATGGCGTTGTTGAAAGGAGTGAGCGACATTATACAGAAAATGATCCACTGCCATTTGATGCTACGATCGGAAATTTTGGAAATTTGCATGGAATCTTCGATTAAAAAATTAAATGCACTTGTACCATACATATGGTTTGACAATCTTTGAAAAACCAATAAATAGTGAATAATTGTATTTTACTGCTGTTATTTTTTCGTTTTATATTTATTACTGATTGTACCCGGCCACGCAACATTGTGTCAAAATTTCAAAGCAATCGGTGAATAGCTTTAGGGGATTTACAATTTTGAATAAACGAATATTTATATTTTTATAATTTCCATTTTAAATTATTTTTGATAATTTACGTATCACCATTTTCGTAAAATACTTACGTAGAGCGTTTAATAATATTTCACCATGTTTTAAATAATTTAGACGAATCGATAATCATTTTTTATTTCTCAATACACTCATAAATTTTTCAAGCCTAGATTTTTTTAAACTAATTTACTGTAAAACTTGAATAAAAATATATAAATGAAACAAAGCCTATTTTTTAAAGCTATTTTTAGAATCTTCCGTTCATTTTATCTTTTCTTAAATTCCACATAAAAGAGGCACCAAGATCATAAAACAAAATAATTCTAGAACTGGCGTATCTTTTCATTTTGTGTCTCGATTTTTTTCCAAATTCCCGACACCTTCTGTCCTTCTCTTCCCCGGTGGTTTTGCACGCGAGCGAGCGAGACGCGAGTGTCGCGTTTGGAAATATTGCCCAGAAGTACGTGGTGTGGTTACCGATTGCGTTAAATTTGGAAATCTCAAAGTTTCATTGTCGTAATAATGTCGTCCATTCGTCTGTGAAATCCATGTCTCATTTTTTTTATTCGCCGATTGTTTGAATAATAAATTTAATATCCATCCCGGATACCATTACTGCGATGGATTCCCGCGATCCTGGGATGCCAGGCAATTTAAAACAAAATATATGTATTTATTATCTTTATAAAATTAATTAACTTTGTTTTCACAACTTTTTTATTATTAATACAATTCAACCTACCGGTTTCAACAATACATTGTCATCATCAGGGTTTATTTTAAATCAAAAACATTAAAATAATTTCACCAAAACCTTCCACACACTCCATAAAAATCCATATGATGTGCGACATCATAAGTTTTTTTGCCATTTGTAACTCTTACGATTTTCACCATTTGATATTATTATTATCACAGCCATAATTTTTAATTCAGAGAATAAATACATTTTTTTTCCACAGATACTTTGTGGTACGTTTTATATTATCTTTATAAAATTAATTAACTTTGTTTTCACCACTTTTTTTTATTAATACAATTCAACCTACCGGATTCAACAGTACATTGTCATCATCAGGGTTTATTTTAAATCAAAACATTAAAATATTTTCACCAAAAATTTCCACACACTCCATAAAAATCCGAAATGTTATTTTAATAAAAATAACATTTCGGATTTTTATGGAGTGTGTGGAAATTTTTGGTGAAAATATTTTAATGTTTTGATTTAAAATAAACCCTGATGATGACAATGTACTGTTGAATCCGGTAGGTTGAATTGTATTAATAAAAAAAAGTGGTGAAAACAAAGTTAATTAATTTTATAAAGATAATATAAAACGTACCACAAAGTATCTGTGGAAAAAAAATGTATTTATTCTCTGAATTAAAAATTATGGCTGTGATAATAATAATATCAAATGGTGAAAATCGTAAGAGTTACAAATGGCAAAAAAACTTATGATGTCGCACATCACATCAAGGGTGCCGCAACTCTAAATGTGTCTAAAACTAGGAATTACGGTATTAAATTTTTTACAGATATTTTATAGATTTTAAAGTCGCTGGTTCAATTCCCGCTAATCAAATAAGAGCTCAAGATTTTCTATTGGTGCTGGGTGTGAGAGATGTATTTTTAACATGAACCTTTCCTATCCTAACTATGAAGATACCTCGTGCAGACAAGCCTCGAAAAATAGTAGATTTAGGGTGTATACTTATTTGTAATAAAAAATTGAATTTATGATAATTATGGAATAAAATATGTACTAATGTTTTACATCAAATATAATGTTTTGCATAATTTTATCTGTTGCATATTTATTATGTAAGCGAATTTTTTTTTTAAATATTTTATTTTAATAATCTTTTTTCCATTCGTTCCAGGTGAGTGACACGAATTTTATACTTCCCGAATCTTCCCGTTTTTCTTCGTAAAAAGTAAGTTTCTATTTTTACTAAACTGCCTCTTCTACGATATTCTGAAAAACCGTCATTTTAGAATTGTGTCTATGTTGCTAGCAAATCAGCTAAATGGGGATATCATAATAGCATAGTAAGGTTACAAATTGAGATGTATATATTTTTAGATGGGAATTACGTTTATTATTTACCTAGCTTATAATGTCCATGATTTTTAAATCATATAGTGGATTTTGTTTCGTCTAACTAAAAAAAGATGTTTTATTTAAATCTGTGTTGGGAACAGCAGGGATAATCTAGTGTGGGCCAATCAGAAACTTCTCAGCATTTGCTCATTGCTGGGAGGAAACCACGTTGCACTCCTCAGGAGAAGACGGACTGTTGACTGTCATCAACAGACCTTCCATTTCACTAGAAGAAGGTACATTTTGTGTCCTAGCTTGGTTTATGGTACCAATGTCCTTCATCAAGATATTTAATCTCTCGTATTACCGGTGTAAAATTCGATGTAAAATTATGTACATTTGATTCTAACCGGGAGCCGAATATATACGGGGTAGTCAAGTGCGTCAATCCACTACACTACAGAACCAAACGAAATAACTATGCAAATTTTAATTTTGTCAGCAAAAAACGAAATCGATTCTTTTCATCGATGCTTTTTATTCGTTGTTTCGATAGGCAGTCTTTGACTTTGACTTAGATCTTATTCTGATCATATTGAGCGTGTCAATATGATTAAATGATGTCATGTTATAAAAATTCTTTAATTTTTCAAAATTAAGTCAGTAAAAGCATTACTTAATATGTTTGTATTGATTCATATTGTTTAGTACGTAGCTTTCCAACAGGGTCTTTTAGAAGTCCAGAGACAGTAGGGAGGACTGAAGTGGGTAAATATTTTAATTCCCCTCTCAATCATCCCCGTTCTGACGGGACTCTTACTTCTCATTAAATATAAATTTTGAAAAGGCGATACTAGACAAAAAAGTTTGGGAACCCGTGGTCTCGTATGTTTTCGAAATATTTACTAAGAACTGGAACTGATCACCTTAACGTTATTTTATTGTTTCTATCATATGCGATTCCCTATGCACCATTAAGTCCCGATAAGTGTCAAGGTGCGTAAAATAGGTATTTAAATTCTAAGCGAACTGGAAAATAAATTATTTATTATTTATTTATTTTATCAATATTAGGTATCATTATTTTCTCAACTTCTAAGTGGTGTTATGGCAAATAGTTGGATGTATTGCCTTCATTAACACCAATAGTACAATTATTTCCTCAACTCTTAAGTGGCTTTATGGTAAATTGTTCAATGTATTGCCTTCATTTCATGTTAAAAGTGACATTTAAACTGGACCCTATTATCGTCATCTGTCATCCTGTAGCAGACCGCCCTCTGCCTCACCTACTCTCAACGGTCCTTGTTACTAGCTTCTCCAGATTTTCTTGTTCTTCAAACCAATCATTTATGCCCATAGCAACATAAGAAATATATTTTTTTCTGCATTTTACGGAGATTCGATCTATCATCAGTAGCTCCCTGATGGTGGAGACGTTGTATATCCTTTAACCCTTTCCACTCTGACCATTTTTTCTCATAACTGATCAGCTACTCTGATAAACAAAATGCGACGTTTTTCTACCATTAAAATAAATATTTTGATTCCCTAATTTTGGGACACTCTGTCTGGCAATTCGTATGACCATGTTAATTAAGATTAACTGTATTTATCTGAAATATTTTTTTGGTAGAATATACTTGGGTGATAGAGAAATCGGTGATTAAAGTTATATCTGCGCCGGGCCAGACATTGTGGCCCACGGAGCTGCCTACTAGAATCATACGAGCCAGAATTTCTGCCCTACAGAGTGGTAAGAGTTAAAAATAGAAGAATATTGTAACTAATGCGGTATCGGAATAGGCCAACCTAGTCCTTGACTCCGACCAAGTCCATTGTATAGGTTACAATAAATCTCATAATAAATTTTCAATCCTAAAATACAAGGCCAAATTGAGAGTCACAATGGCGGGCTAATGAAGCGTGAACAACGGTTTATTGTACTTTATTTCTTAGACACAGGTACGTGAAAATAGATTATCCTTATTGTTACTGCGTGATTAAAAATATACATAATATTTCATATAACAACATAGAAGAAAAAAATGTTTGGTTTAGTTAGTACGTGGAGTCTGTGTACACATATTTGTCTATAGAGCGTTCGGCTTACCATTCGTCCCGGTTATCAGATTGCCTGGATTGTTCATGGGGCAATTTGTCATTTTATGGCAAAAAGTTGATAAGCGAAAACATATTGTCGCCGTAAAAGAAAATCGTCTGGAAAATAACTAGAAAATTTTCTTATATCTTTGGCATTTTGATGTGAATATATGAGTCGTGAACCAAAATTATACACGAGTACAGATAATTCGTGATATATTAAATATTGTAAACAAGAAAAATGTTAAGCGCTCTTGAGACGATGTTTTGTAAAAATGGTGATTTATATATTAATTATCTCTAAGATGAAGAATTTATTTTATTATCTACCGTTTTTTTTTCTCAGAATTATTTATTTTAAGGCTTTTGTAAGGAGATATCATATACTTTATTTAAATATATAAATTTGTTATTTGTAATTTAAATTCGGCTTCAAACACTTAAATTTATATAAAAAAAATAAAACCCTTATCCGCACCCAAATGGTGCATAGGGTACTGTGTCATATAAACGCAGTGTTATCTTGATCGTTTATACATGAAGGAATGGTGATCAGCCCTCCGCTTCAGGTACCAGTCCATGGTAATTTTGAATAAATATTACAGTGAAAAAATCACTAATAATTATTTTACCCCCCTTGGGAATCAAACCCGGGACCTCCAGAACGGTAGCCGAGCGTGCTGACCATTACACTACGGAGGCGGACAAAAGTTTAATTTAACTTGTTAATAAATTTCGCTCGTTAAGGGAGCAATTTATTATTATTTTTTGCTCGTTATGAGAGGTTCCACTATATTTTAGTTATCATCTTAATATATTAATTTTGTTCTATTAAATATTTTTTTTAATTAATGACTTTTTGAGGGCCATCTTTCAAAGCTGTTCTTCCAAAATTATCTCTAAGATGAAGAATTTATTTTATTACCTACCGTTTTTTTCTCAGGATTATTTATTTAAAAGCTTTGGTAAGAAGACATCATATACTTTATTTAAATATATGTTTTGTTATTTTTAATTGAAATTCCGCTTCAAACACTGTGAAAAAATCTAAAAAAATATGCGGAAGGCATCGAAACACGTGTCACAGTGGATTTTAAGAAATAGTTGTATTTACCAAGTGAAATTTAAATTAAATAAATGGATAGGTATTTCTACAAAGTGACTAGGTACCGAATCAAATAAGGAAAATACTTTTCATCTGTTAACACAAATATTTTTTATGCATACCTTGGTATGTATAGGATTTCAACGTGAGGAATGTATATATAAATCATAAATTGAATTAAAAAGGTAAAATATAAATCCAGTTTAATTTCCTTTGGCGGATTCGGCTCTGCCCGAAAACGGAAGTTGGAGCTCGTTCTGGTCGTAAACATAGTAAAATCCGTTACGTAAAACTTTTCGTTCAGGTAGTTTGGAGTGCACTTTTTCAGTTTCAGAACATGACGATGGGGCACGTCGTGAAAACTACCCTCAGACAAAATTCTATGCGGCTTCGTCTGAAGTAAATCTGCTATGATGTAAAAGCATCATGTGAACATTTGAAAATAAAGGAAGTAAATAATGGATATAATTTTTATTGGCAAAGCACACAAAATGGAGTAATATATGCCAAAAAATAATTGGTATTTTTTGTTATTATTATAAAAAATAATGACCCTTACACTTTCTCTGTTACTCGTTATGCTAAATTTCGCTCGTTGACGGAGCAACTTTTAACTTTTTCTTCTCGTTATGCGAATTACTCGTAATGAAAGGTTCCACTGTATTTTATTTATCATCTCTCAGCGTATTGCGAAATATTTTTTTTATATAATGGTATAATACGACTATGAGATAAAGAAGTGTGAAGTCTTATACAATTTCCTAACAAATCACCGAACGCCCCTAGGATGCACAAATCCTCCTGACATAGAAACTTGGGTGCAATCGTCCTGCTTCTCGGACTCCTCTCCCCATCGTCGCAGATAAAAATGTTTACACACCTGCACTTACGAATACAGACATGCTTGCCTTCATTTTAACTTCTTTGTGTGTATGGGTTCAAGTACAGATTGTCTACTAAATCGGTGATACCTATTTTAAATTTCATTAAATTTAAGAATAATACCGTAGAACGGGACTACTTGAACTTTGATGTGTTACTTGAGCCCAGTACAAAACAATATTTAGATCGTGGTGTCGATCGAAGTATAGTGACAATAAGTGTCACCTGTCAGGGAAACAATGAATAATGTCGATACGTTCATTATTGTAGACCAAATACAGATTTAAAAAAAACTGTACTGGGCTCAAGTAACACATCAATGTTCAAGCAGCCCCGTTCTACGGTACGTGGAGGTTTCTTATCCCTTAATGAAGATCTCACGGGAAAAATAAGAAATCGCAAGGAGAATACGGTGTGTATATTTTGCATGATCAAGTATTTCTATTACTTGAAAGTAGTCAGGTTAAGAGGCTAGGAATGTTTGCACAGACAGATTGTTGAGGCGTTCTATTCTCTCTGCTTACCGAAAAAATAGAACGCCACACCAATTGCGTGGATGCGGTATGTTGGTAAGTTTGTTTAAGGGGGAAGTCTTGCTGTAAGGCAGCGATGAGATTAATTGAACGGTTTAAATTACAATATTTATAACAGAGATATAAAATCTATTTTTGGGGGGGATGGTGTAGCCACAAAAGGATCGTCATCCAAAATTACTGCAGTAATCGAATTATTTATATTTGATTATTGTAATCATCAACAATTATCTAACATACAATTCATTGAGCCGTAAAATGAATATCGCGATAACTGTCTTTATCTTAACAGTTAAAGGGGTGTTCTTCGTTTGTACTCGTAAAAAAGTTGACACCGAGTACGTTTACATTGTGCATTCGCGCCCATTCATCGCGAACAAAGTTGCACCCCGATAACTGCCGACTGCGACCCGCTATCGACTATCTGCTGTCTGCTAGGTATACAGCATCCAGCCCCGGTACAAGGTGGAGGTGTGGAGTCGTGGTACACCGCCGTACTGGTATAATAGCCAGCCACGTATAGTAGGCAGGACACGGTTGTATGGAGAGAGAAAAAAGTTCGATTTCTATCCGGCACAGAAATGAAAAGGTGCCAAGTGACGCTTTCACCACGTATACAAAATTTGACGAACATCGGGTATCATCTTTTGCATCCGTATTTACTTTAAAATATTTTTTATGTGATTTATTGCAGTAAGGTAATTTTTTTTATTTTTTTTTGGGTATTTAAAAAAAATATATAGTAAGAGTACCGATGAAAAATTTGCCAAAATGCCATTCATAAAAATAGTATTTACCTGATCAAACGTATGATTGACAACAAAACGCACGCAACATAATTTCTTGTTTTATCATTCTTAGCTACACTAGCACGTGTGCTGTTGTTCATCGACTTAACCCACCCACCCTTTAAACACCCTTACACTGGTCTGAAATCATGACGTATGTAAGAAAAAAAACTTATGTGTAATACTTGGAATCCATACTGGAACCCTCGAAAACCACAAAAATATAAATCTTTGACATCAATCCGGAGGGAGATAGAGTTATCATAATTAATTTAAAATCTACACGTGTTACTTAAGGACCATTTGGCACCTTTTTATCGCTGTGCCCCTTGAGAAATAAAAAAAAATGAAAATCGACAGCCTTCTGTGCGAGCTCTGCTGTAGTCGTAATAGACGTTCGGAAACCGAATAATGATCGCGTCGACGCTTTGTGCGCCCGATCACGTTCTGGGCTTAAAACTTCACCGGAGTTAGGCGGCGAAACCAGTGCCCGTTATAGGCCCTTTTTTCTACTCTCACCGCAAACGTTGCAGCGATACCAATTACTTTGTGCGCAATATTTGGAGGGTCCAAATGTCTGTTAACCGATTTTGAATTGGTCTCCGCTTTGAAAATGCCCCTACTCCCGTACTCTTCTTCGTGTATTTTGAGATATTAATAAAAATACTCGATTTATTAATTTGGCGCTTAATTTGTAGAACTACATAATTTATATTATAAATATTAAAATCAAATATCTTTATAAAATTAATAGTCTTTGTTTTCACCACTTTTTTATTCATATAATTCATTCAACCTACCGGTTTCAACAATACATTGTCATCATCATTATTTTATAAAGATATTATAAAATGTACCACAAAGTATCTGCGGAAAACATTCAAGAAATTCAAATCAAACACTGATTTTTAGGGTCTATACTAAGTTGTATGTATATATTTTTTAAATATAAAAATGTTAGGGCAATATCAAACTACTGCGGTAGTTTCATAATGCCTTAACAAAACGAAACAATTGTCACGAATTTTAATTTTATGTTTTTTAGAAACAAAAATATGAAACTTACCTAAAAAATCTGTGTTTGATATTAATATTGAAAATATAAAAATACTTCATATTAATAGTAACACCAAAATAATTGCCATTTGCATGGTTTAAATGGCTTTATTTTGCATTTTGACATTGATGAAGATTTTACTCTAGCAGCATTGATGTTTTATTTTATTTTATGAAATCGAGCAATATTTTTTTTGACATATCAACATACATAGATGACGACGAATAACTCCTAAGTATTGGGACACACTCAAAATTATGTAATTTATTTTTTTATTATTTAGATTTCACCCTTAATAACTAAACATTCGTCTGGCGGACTACGTAATTAAAAATGTGAAACTTATCAAAAGTATTAATAAAAATAGGAACCGGTTACACGGCACTTAATTTTGGTTTATTAGGAATTTCATTTAACAATAAATGACTATTCTGCACAGCTACATATCGCTCACTCCTTTCAAGAACGTCATAAATCAAAAATCATCAATTTTCAGTTGTGCATGTTTTCGGAATGCCCAGAAAATGTACTATATCCCAGCAAAAGCGGCATATTTTTAACTTAATATTTACCCGCTACAGGGCAGAAAGTGTTGTTTTTACATTTTGAAGAAAAGGTATTGTTTAATCAATTTTTAAATGTACTTAATATTTTTCAAATGAAGAGAAAACCTTCAGGTTTTACCTAAAAAGATCTGTTACTCAGTAAAAAGTTCAATAAGCGGCTCGATATTTATTTTTAATACATTGTATTATATTTTAAAACATTAAAAACGTTCTCCTGAAAAATCAAGTTTTTTGATTTATGATGTTCTTGAAAGGAGTGAGCGATATGTCAATATTGTGCGATCCAAGAGTGGCATTGTATCTTCAAATATAGTTTAGTAATCGAGGGTTAAAAAAAAAGATAAGAATATACTATAAAAATACATTAGAATGATTATAAAGAAAAAAGGCGTAATTGTTTGTTACTGATAAAAGTAATATAAATACAAAATTCGATGTAATTTATACGATAGCGGTGTTGTAATAACATCTCGCTAGCCAAGGACCTCCTAGAACGCTATCAATTCGTCTTCAATTAGTTTAGATTCCGTTCAATTAATTTTCCAATCTGGGAATCTAAATTGTCGCTCAATAAGATTGTGCGGCATTTTATCGATCTCTTTATTGCGAGGGGAGCATTTTTATTATTCTTGCGTCATTCGCTGGATTCCTTCGTCGAGAGCCTTCCTTCGACATTTCTTTACAACATTTTATTCAGAAAACTATGATACAAATAAATTCAAAACTAAGCGATTTACGTAATTCTTAACGGTTTATTCCGTTACATTTCTCTCGGTTATTCCACGTTACATTAATATCAATGAATTCAGTCGAAATGCGATCTCTCAGAAGAATGTGCGGCAAAACGATGTATGTTGGATGTTCGAATAGTGAAATAAAGAAGGAATGCAATATATATGCTTACATCGTCGATAGAATTAAGAAAGGTGTGTTGAGATGGTTTGGACATGTGGAACGAATGAGTGAGGAAAGAACGGTAAGAATGTTGGCAAATACAGAGTGATATGGCTTTCTATTCTCTCTGCCCACCCCTGCAGGGAAGCCGCGTAATAGTTAGTTAATAAGAACTGGAACAAGACAAACATATTTTAATATTCTCAATATGTCAATCCAGATTTGTGAACAAGTATTTGAGCACACACAATGTGTTATAAAATAAATTATTCGAAATATGTGTCGCCTACTTTCAAAATCCGCCAGATCCATGTAAGTCGATTTTACAAAACATACAAAATTCTCCGGGTAAAATTTATGTTTCAAAGATTTGTCTATCTTTAGATAAAATATTGTGAAATAGAGGATTTTTAATTTTATTAAAAAAAAATTCCAGTATTATAAAAAAAACACGAGACAAACCGATAATGACGTTATCTTAATTTTCGACCTATTCCCGCTCTCTGATTGGCCGATATGGGTCAGAGGGCAAGTTTCATAAATATAGCGGATTTTGAAATACAACGCTGTTTTTAAGTATTTTTATCTGGCTTTTCAAGTATATAAATATTTTAATCAATAAAACTCACAATTGGCATTCCTATAGAGCATTTATTTTAAAATCTTATAAAATTGGATCTGGCGGATTTTGAAATTAGGCGACACACATGTACCTTAATTAAATCATAGTGGATAGAAACAGATACAACATCTAATATAACAAAATATAATGGTACATTTTGACAACCGAATCTTTAAATAGAAACGCGTCCATTTTTGACCAGCAGTGACGACTCGTTGCCATACCCCAATTTCATAAAAAAACACACGTATTTTCAATAAATATGTTTCTCTCTCTGTTGTCTTTTTTGATGCGAAACCGCAGCGGAGAAAAATGGAACAAAACACAAAAAGGCTTGCATAGGAAATTGGTTACACAGTTACGTCTTTCTTTTTCGCAAATGTTTGCGGGAAACTTTGTAGAATAAAGTTTTTGCCGCATCGGGAAAGTGGGAAAAATAAGTTCCGCTGGTATCCCATTTCAGAAATCCGAAAGACAACTTCGAGAAAAGTAAGGGACGTTCTGTTCTGAACATTTTTCTCCATTCACGTATAAGGCCGATATCCGACGACACCTAAAACATGACTGCTGCTAGTCAGGGATCTAAAATGAATGAACTGAAGAAATACTTCATGGAATATATTTGGTAAGTGATTAGTTATATTTTCTTATTTTTTCCTTTAAACATGCTTCTTACCTTACGTTTTTTATATGGCTTTTTACTGTACCTTTTCTTGCTTTATATTTTACATTTTGCCCTGTGTTTATTGTACATTTTTGTTTTTCCCTTAATCCCATGTCCCAAAATGAGTAAGGGAGTTATATCCCTCATCTGGAATATTGTATATGTGACTTATGTATTTAATAGGTTATATGAACATAATATAATTAATATATTATGTTTATTACAAGGATTGATAACTTTGGTATGGCAATAAAACATCCTTATTATCCATAAAAGTGGTATTACACAAAGTAAACAATGGATGTTAAGGAGAGTGTTATTAAATTAAATTTCAATATATTCTTTTATAAAAATGTAAGTTATATAGTATGCAACCACTCACCGAACTAAGTGGTTGTCAACCAATTTTACTTACATTTTTGTAAAAAAATAAAAATAATAATACATAAATATAAAGTAAATGAATAACCACAAAGTAAGTGCTTTCAATATTAATTACATTGAAAATTTTCAATATATTCAATCGTATAATGTTTTAATCAGCCCTCAAGAGCGCGTTAACGAGGTCGCCCATTGCCGAAACTGGTTAATTCCTCTTTCGGTGGAAATTACAATAACGGTACGGGCGTAATTCATTTATAATTAACTGGCGCAATTTCATGCATCGAAACTAGTTCGCTCCTTAATCGTAATGCGTTCAAACACTCGACTCTTGTCTAGCTCGTTTTGTTACGGAACCGGCCGACTCCTTAATAAGAACCCCGAAACGTACCATCCGGTCTGTGGATGCGGCGAAAACGGCGAAAGAGCTCTTGAAAATATTAATTTTAAATAAATAACCAACACGAGTATATCTACCTTTATTGTGATGAATATTTTTGACTCAATTTCGCAGTTCTTACAAAAGATGAAATTCATCAAATTATCTAAATTTTCCTGAAATACTTTGGATGTCCTTACAACTGTTCGATTGAAAGTAATGATTTACATGTCAAGGATACATTTGCAGAATGTATTTAATGAAGTTGAAAGGATATGAGTTTATTCTAGGCATTCTTATACACTTCTGTTTTATTTAAATGAAATTATTGCTTATCGATTGTGGAGAATGTTCTTTTCGGTATTATTATGCGTGTGTGAATGTACTTTTCGGTATTCATAATAATACACAAAAGTACATTAATTATAGAAGTATGATATAAAGAATATACACATTCATAATGATAAACAAAAGTTTATTCCATACAATCGATTGCCTGGATCAACATGATTACGAAAAAAAAAATTAAAAAGGCGTTTAAAAATATTCCATATTACCTTTTTTTACAAAATACATAATAATATCTGTTTCTTTGTAAGGTTTTTTTACCCATTAAGTCATAAGTAAAGTTTTTTTTAACCTTTTCATGCGATATTCTTTAAATGTTGACTCTTTGATTAAAAGTAGAATCAGTTAATTACGTGTAACCCGATTCCCTTCCGTCAACATTAGTTAACCCTTGTCCCTCCGCCGCCCCCCCCCCGTAATGTTAATCCGAGATGCGTTAATTAGCGTACAGTGGGGTTACTTAACGCCACCGTGTTACTGCGTCTGTCAGCCGTATTCCCTCTAGTCTCGAAGTTCCCCAAGTTTTTCACTTCCACTCTCGGGCTTATTGGAGCTGACACCGAGATGGTTATGTCTGTCACAACCGATCGTACCCGGGTAGATAATATGGATGTCGCAAACATAAATCTTAATTATTTTTGTCTCTTTTGGTGAACTTCAAATCTCTTGAAATGTGTATACATAATAATAGCTGAATTTGTTTCTCGTCTTATTTTAGCATACCCCGGTTTTACAATAGCTCCACTTTGGGAAATTAATACCCATATATCAAATGCGCATTTCGTACGTCTTATTCTTTGTTTTAACATTGATGTTTTAATGGAATTCTTCTGAGAAAAGAGCAACATCGTATTATGTATATTTATTTATTTATTTTAATATATTTACATACACAAGTCACACATATAATCTTTCCACTACTCATTTGGAACATGGGATTAAGGTTAACAAGACTGAAAAATAAATAAGAAAACACGGAGCAAAATGTAAAATATAAACCAATAAAAGGTACAGTAAATAGCCATATAAAAAAGAATGATCAACGTCTTAAAAAGGAATAACTAAATGCTTCCGTATCTGCATTTTTCCGTGAACTGATTTTACTAAATTAAAATATTTCGTTTTATATACAAACAAACGGTAGACATAAAATTCTCGGTGAGTGGTTATACACTAATATTATTAACATTTTTGTAAAAAAAAAAAAATTTACTAAGAATTGGTTTTACTCTTGCTTGGAGTTGGAATTGCCTTACACTATTATAATTTTTGTTTCTCGACCCTAATTTTATGACAGTGTTACGTAACTGCGAAGCAACGCAAGACGTAGCATCATTACTCGGGGTATTACTTAGTTTATTATAATATTCCCAGACTTCACAAGCATTCTTCGTGATGGAAAATTTAAATTTATTTGTTATTTCCTTAACAATCAAAATAAAGTGGCCAGTATTGTAATAACTGATGGGATTTATAATTTATGCAAAAAGCTTTTTCCAATGTACCTTATGTACAACTTGAACTCGTCTAAAGTTTTCTTTGTGAGTGAATGAATTCCCATTATTTCTTAGAATTCCAATTAAATTTGGATAAATTTTACTGTTATTATTTAAGGTTTTT
Source organism: Brachycentrus maculatus (assembly GCF_059751285.1). Classification (NCBI taxonomy): domain Eukaryota; kingdom Metazoa; phylum Arthropoda; class Insecta; order Trichoptera; family Brachycentridae; genus Brachycentrus; species Brachycentrus maculatus. Next base: position 1,243,487 of record NW_028280967.1, read on the forward strand.
TCTCAGTTCTTCGTTTTACACCCACTACGAACAATGCTCGCTTGAATAAATATTCCTAAAGTGAAAATTTATATTCATATTTTTTAATATATTCTATGAATTCGCTTAGTCGTATTTTTAAGACCTCTTGGCATGACTCTCAGATGACTTATAATGGCAACCCTACCTTTTGTAGCTCTATTTTAATTGATAGCAAGAGTGTTTGTTTTTTGGAAATTATTTTATTCGGGAGTCACCCAGAGAAAGATGTGTCTAAAATAAAGGTAGAATTATATATATCTTTTAAATTAATAAAAATATATATAATAATAAATAATTAAAAAGCATCAAACTACTCGTAAGTCTAACACATTAAAAATTGAAACCAAATATAAAAGTACTTTTTTAATTAAGTGGGTAATGGAAGTGGGCAGAACGAATAGGTCGCATCGTTCAGCCATGTAGTATTGAATTGAATAAACAATTTCCTTGCATTATAATTTTATAGTTATAGTTCTGGAAGTCCCGGGTTCGATTCCCAGGAGAGGCGTTAAATAAATATAAGTGATTTCTTCTTTACCCTGGACTGGTACCTGAAGCGGAGGGCTGATCACCTTTCCTTTATGTGTTAACGATCAAGATAACACTGCGTTTATATGATGCAGTGTCCTATGCACCATTGGGTTGCGGATAAGATTAATTTTATAAATTGATTTCGTAAAATCTGCCCTCGGCGCGGAAAAACTCAATGAGGGTTACATAAGTGTAATTTTTATTTGTAGTTATGTATATTATGAAATAAATAAATAATTTAATGTAAAAAGTGAATCATGTTTTAAATGTATGTAATATGTAATAATGTTCGTTTAATACAAAAACAAATTTAGTGCATAGTATTGATTTAACCCAAGATAACTTAACTATATTTATAGATACAATGCCATTTGTGGATCGCACAATATTGACATATCGCTCACTCCTTTCAAGAACGTCATAAATCAAAAATCGTAAATTTTCAGTTGTGCATGTTTTCGGAATGCCCAGATAATGTACTATACCCCAGCAAAAGAAGCATATTTTAACTTAATATTTACCCGCTGCAGGGCAAAAAGTGTTGTTTTTGCATTTTGAAGAAAAGGTGTTGTTTAATGATATATTTTTAAATATACTAAATATTTTTCAAATGGAGAAAAAACCATCAGGCTTTACTTAAAAAGATCTGTTGCACAGTAAAAAGTTCAGTATGTGGCTTGATATTTATTTTTAATACATTGTATTATATTTTTAAACTTTAAAAACGTTCTCCTGAAAAATCAAGTTTTTTGATTTATGACGTTCTTGAAAGGAGTGAGCGATATGCAGTGGCTGTGCGGAAAAGTTATTAATTGTTAAATGTCTCATACATTCATTCCTAATAAACCAAACTTAACTGCCATGTAACCGGTTCCTATTTTTAATAAATACTTTCGATTCACGTTTTTAATTGCGTAGACCGCCAGACGAATGTTAGTTATTAAGGGTTAATACCAATCTATGTCTCTGAAATAATGCTAACATTTCTCAGATGTATTTGCTTTGAATTATTTCCATTTCAATGCTTTTATCGAGTTTAAATAATCTCTGATAATCCCTTCCCCTCTGTTTACCCGTTCTGTATAAATATATATTTAATTGAATGCAATCTTGTCTCCTCGCTCGGATGGTTATTAGTTGATATTTCTATATCATATAACGAGAACTCCGCTCAAGTGGGATGAACCTGATACTGCGCGTATTGTATGTACCATATATAAGTAAATTAAGTCCTCTGATAACGCTGAATAATTGAACAACTCTTCTAGTAGCGTCATATTTTACAGTTAACGCATAATGTCCAGATATTATGTTCATAAGTAGATAAATTGCAGGGGCGGGTCACCCATCGCAGACGATTCCTGCCCGATTACATATACTTTAGGTTTTAAGTTTTTTTTTCCTTTTTAATGTTTATTCTAGTAGATTCGGTATCCTTTTTTCGCTTTCAAATCATTGGAATGTATTTTAAAACAACAAAAAAAACACAACATTTTGAGTATGTCCGAATACTTGTTCGCGAATCGACGCATATATATCGTATAATTGACATGTTCTCTTATGTGTAAGATCCCGGCAGCATCTTTGGTTGATTTGAGTAAACTTTTTACTTAGCAGATACGTTTCATTAAATTTATCAAATATTCTCCTCGAATAACTCCTGAGGCGGAGAAAGATTTACGAACAAGGATTTGCCACACTCAAAATGTTGTGAATAAAATTTTTGGTGAAATATACATTTCAATGTTTTGGATTTAAAAATATTTTTTACAACATTTTGAGTGTGTCCAAATACTTGTTCACAAAAATTTGGATTATCTCCAATTACAGGAGTTATTTTCATATTATTTTTTGACTTCTCATCAAAGATGAAGATGAATATGGAAGTCTGGGCATTTACGGGGCTGACGACCGTCATAAGCTGGTTTAAGTGTGTAAAGTGATCACTTAAACCAGCCTGTGACAGTCGTCAGCCCTGTAAATACCCAGACTTCCATATTCTTCTTCATCTTTGATGAGATGTCAAAAAAATATATAAAACAAAAAAAAATTAAAGAAAAAAGTATGTAAAGAAAATGGTAGGCATTGATGTACTCAGGTAGGTAAAAGATACGCGTTTTTACATATCCCATAACTGAATACTGCAGAATTTAAAAATGTTATACTTTCACATACCTTTTCCTATTAAAAAAACAAGAAAAAAACTAGAACAAACATGTGTTACAGCAACTCTAAAACTTGTCTAATATACAATCCGTATCGAGAACACGCCCGGATGAGGGATGGATATAAAATTGTTCTTGCACTAGAAATCCCCGGAGCTCCACTTTACCCCTGTTATATTAAAACTTGAGACATGGCAATAAAATCGCAAATACACACACACACACGCTCACGCACGCACACACCCTTGCCCGGCCGCCATCAACCGAAGATCGCCTCTCGGGAGTATGAAATTTGAAACTATAAAATAAAACGTATTTAACGACACTGGTTTCTAGGGATGGTCGCTGATATCGATAGGGTCAGAGCAATTTGCGTAGAGGCTTGCGCAAAAGGTTTATACATACAAAAGGCGAACGATAAATAATTTCACAAATTTGGTATAGAGATATCAGTAGAAATATAACCTTTTTTAAGGGGCTTCATTGCAGAACTTTCGGAAAATATCAATTAACAGTTCTGTTTATTGACCGTGTGTTTATAATATTGTAGAACTCTTTCTTATCTGAATAGTGACTTTATTAGTTGATAAATAATATCACATTTTTGTTAAGGTATCTATAGAAATACCACTTTTTTAAGGGGCTTCATTGCAGAACTTTTGGAAAATATCAATTAACAGTTCTGTTTATTTACCGTGTGTTTATAATATTGTAGAACTCTTTCTTATCTGAATAGAATAGGTACTTGAGTTGACCATAAACAATTTCACAACTTTAATACACATATCAATAGAAATTCTACCCTTTTACGAGGGACTTCATTTAAGAGAATTCGGAAAATATCAATTAACTTTTTTTTAAATGTTTTTCGTAAGATATTTTGTTGCACATTTTATAAATTTTATCAAATAAAATAGCTTTGTTTTTAATGACTTTTTTTAAAAATAAAACTCTAAAAACTGTGACGCAGTATGGTTAAATTTAGATTTGGTCCAAATTCTAATTTAAAAAAGTGAAATTGATATCTACATGTATAATAAAATATAATTTTATTATAGATATCATCTGTCATCCTTCTATTTACCAACTCCATGCTTCACTTCCATGTATTGGAGTTGGAACCAGGACTCCGTTGTGCACTGCCAGCTTAGCTTTCGGATCCTCTCTTTTGTTTTCTGTCAAAAGTTAAACATGCCACTTGTATCTGTTATTCCTAGCCTTAAACGGTCCCGTAACGAGCCCAGAAATCTGCCGCAGCGCTTTTATTTGGCACCACCGCCCCTCTTACACCTGGAGGGTTGGAACCCTCACGCATTTTCATGTTAATTTCGAGAGAATTAATTATTTACTACTGTGAAATACGTTTTCAATTAGGGCGACCCAATCATGCCAGACCTTAACCCAATCTGCATACTTTGGATGGTTTGTGTGACACTGATTTTACGCACTTCTAGATACCCACCCCGTACCTGGGTGGGTGATTAAAATTTTGCATTCCGCACCCTTTATGTAAGAGTATTTACTTATTTATTGGTTTGATACTAACTTGTTGGATAATATGATGATTTGAATAAAGAAATATAATACTTGTATGAAACCACTTTTTGAGTTTATATTAATAAACTGAAAAAGTGGTATTATACAAGTGATTTATTTCAAGTCCAGTTATGGTGGGGACTAACCGGAGTCATTTGGGCGTAACGTAACACGTTACGATGCGAGCATTGGGATAGTCGGTACAGCGAGCCGAGCTCGTTCCGAGTACTTCAACCGATATCGATTGCTCGCCGCGAATGTAACATTACGACGAAATGCTCCGGTCAATCCTTTAAATAAAATTTTGTCACAAATTCATGTTTAAAAAAAAATGCGTTCTTTTTTTGTTTTTGTTTTTATAGAAACGCATAAGAAATTTATCAAACAGGATACATTTTTATATTATTTTTTGACATGTCATCAAAGATGAAGAAGAATATAGAAGCCTGGGCATTTACGGGGCTGACGACCGTCATAGGCTGGTTTAAGTGATCACTTTAAACACGTGTAACATTCACCAATTCTACCCATTATTGACAACCACACTACTCAAATTCTTGTAAGTTCTATATATATGAACCAATTTAGAAACCTTGTTCTTGAATCACTAGAACTTCACTAGAGACATCTATTGGTGAGATGTAAAGATGTGAACAAGTATTTGGCTACACTCAAAATGTTGGATACATAATAATTTTTTTATTTTTAAATTTGAATAAAACTTTACAAATAAACGAAGTGTTTCTAAATGTCCTATTCGGATTTTGCTTTTTTTTACAAAAACCACTGCGGGCACGTACACAATAACTTCCGTAAGTTTCATCCCAATCAGGTTGAAAAGTATAGGAGTCTATAGAGTATGTATAAACATTCTTACAGATATATGTACTTTCTTTTTTTTATATAAATAGATTTGCATAAACGAAGCATCCGAATATTCACGTGATACTTTATCCTAGTATCCTTGTTAACATCACACTCCCCTTACTTCATTATTGTTTATTACAATGTAACATACACACTTTGCTTCGATCCGTACTGTATACTAAATACCTGCATGGATACAGCTCCGCGGGGAATATCGGACCGGCTAATAATTGCCGGATATTGGACCGGGAGGAAGGCAATTTACGTGGGAGCGAAAAACTTAAATGCTATTACGTTGCAAAATGCGCTCCGTGAAAATGGCAAATAGTTCAGAATAGTTTGCAAACTTACACAGAACGCGGATGTGTGTTTGTACAGCACACTTTTCTGCAATGCTTAGGAAAGAGATGTAACTTTGTAGTTAAAACGTTACGTAATCGTGTTATATCAAAATCGTGTAATATTAAATTAAAATGTTGTACCGTGTAATATAGAATCCGTGTTATAAAAATCGCAATATTTTTACCGTGTGATATCGAAATCGTGTTTTACAAGTACCGTGTCATACGAGGGACACCTGTACCGTTATAGAAAAGTCGAATATATCGTAGAAATACAGGAGAAAGTGACCAAGTGTATGTTTTGCAAAAACATGATTATTTACTATTTGGTATCTAACTAGCTTAATATTGCCCTGAAAAAATCCCAAAGCGATTTTAAACTTGGAAGCATAATATATTGACTTGTTAAAAATGACTAGCTGCATTGATGTTTATTTTATTGCCAAGCAAAGGTGACTTAAATGGCCCTCCTGAACGTTTTACGTTTGTTAGTTGGTCACTTTTTCCCGTACGACTACGATAAAGTTATACCGTCTCATGGAAAAGAATCTTCTCACCCTTATCCGTACCAAATGGTGTATAGGGCACTGCGTCGCACTGACGCAATGTTACACTGATCGTTAATTACTTGACAGTATGACCAGTTTTGCGCTTCAGGTACCAGTCCATATTGATATTAAATAAATTTTATAGTGGAAAATCCCTATTGTTTATTTTGATCCCCTGGTAATCGAATCCGGGACCTAAAAGGTAAGCAATCGCGCTTACCATTACACTTCAGTGGTATAAGAAAGAAAGAAATATAACCGTTATCCACAAAATCTGGATTATCTCCAATTACAGGAGTTATTTTCATTTTATTTTTTGACATCTCATCAAAGATGAAGAAGAATATGGAAGATATAAGAGTTTCTGCTTAGTAAAAAGCTTCTTTACATCTCACCAATAGATGTCTCTAGTGAAATTCTAGTGATTCAAGAACAAGGTTTCTAAATTGGTTCATATATATAGAACTTCCAAGAATTTGAATAGTGTGGTTGTCAATAATGGGTAGAATTGGTGTGTAAAGTGATCACTTAAACCAGCCTATGACGGTCGTCAGCCCCGTAAATGCCCATACTTCCATATTCTTCTTCATCTTTGATGAGATGTCAAAAAATAACCGTTATTCATCCAGCTAACACGTATTACGATTCCCCTACATTACGCTTACCTCATCCTTTGTATTTTAATTTCTTTGTCTCGTCGCTACACTCCATTTGCTTCAACCTTGATGAAATCTCTGAATGTCTGTTGAGTAAACTCGACCCACCTTACGGCAGATTTAAGGGCGCTGTTTTTACTTTCAACCCGTCAAATTCCATCGAGAGAGGGACTGATTTAAGATTCCCTAAGATCCCCTCTCGGATATGGACCATTTTTGCCAGATTTTTTCCGTAACAATTTGCCGGAGATGAAATCTTGTATTGACACGACTCAATCACAGCTGACACATTGGCTTCCTTCTGTCTTATCTCTCCTCTTCTTTCCTTTTATTTTTTTCGTCCTTACTTACTTTTCAAAAACGGACACATCCAAGTATGGTAGAATCGCAGTTTTTTTTCTTGCGAGAAAAATCTTTGACATGTTGATATAAAATTTAAAAAATACTTGTTTCAAAATAAAAAATTAAAATTATTCATCCCATACATACATCTGGAGAAATATTTTATAAATTGATTCGTCAATCACTTTGACGTAATATCCTATGTGGTCCTATCCATTTTTAATTTAAGTTTTACTTGGTAAATACCACTATTTCTTAAAACGTATTGTGTTACGTATTTTGATGTATACGGTGTTTGAAAATGATGCAGAATGCATCGAAATACGTGTAACAATAGATTTTTTTAAATTGTGGTATTCACCAACTAAAACATAAATCAAAAATTGAAAATTTTATGTTAAAACAAATACATACTTATACCTAAATTGTGTCCTGAAGTCTTAAATTGAGCAAATCCACATTTTAATTTATTGTTGTTGTCAATTACTGTGAGTCCTTCATCTTCAAACCCTCATTCCGCATCTGATGGTGCATTGGGCACTGTATTATGTCAACGCAGTGTTATCTTGGTAATACTGCAGAGTTACTGCTTTCTAGTATTTATTTTTTAGAATGTATTTATATTTTTTCCCTTAGTTGCCAGTAACAAATGTATTTTTTTCCTGAATCTGGCTGATTTCGTTTTGTCGGGACGCGAATTTGGATGTTGCCGCTTTTGAAATGTGAGCGTCCACGTCTCTTATCCGTTCGTCCGTTTCAGATCGGTTTCTTACGCGTCATCAAGTCTTCGGCGAACGTTTAATTCAGTTTGCCCATAGCGTATTTGTTCAGCTATTCAAATAATACTTCACTCTCTTTTTATTTTACTTGCTGTATGTATTATGTAGAACTATCATTTCGGGGGTAACCTAACCCACCGGATAATTCATACACCTTATTTTCTAAATTTAATTACAAGCAATAAAAATACCGTCTACATTTTGACCGCTAAGTTGCTACATATTAAAACAACTGAAGTGCAAAATTCACGTAATTCTAATAATTTTCTAATAATTAAATATTGCGCAGGTGTAAAACAACAGCGGCGTTACACCATTAAAGTACGTAGTTAAAAAAAATAATAATCTTCCGGAAAACTTAAAATCTATAAAAAAGTATCAAACCTTTAAAACTGAATTTAAAAAACAAATAAGACTCACCCCTACATAGACTCCATACCAAAGAATATATATTTATTATTTCATAACACATATTCTCTTAACTTTTACGTTCTCTTAAAAATTTTCGATTTTCTTTATTTTGTGGAGGAAATAACCTTTATTTCAAAGTAAACAACGCAAAATCTCGCTATAATAGTGTATTGTTTATTCCATTTTACACTTTCTTCATCATTTATCAATTAGATCCAACGGTTTTCATGGCGTTTTTCCATTTCAAACACTGCCGTTTTTCCTTTATTAAAATATAAATAATTCCTAAACCCAACGCCCACAGAGCTTTTTAATCGTAATAAATGAATATCCTCAATGTTGAAAAAAATTACAGACACCTGCGAAATCGCAATATTTTGGTCCTCCGGTCATAAATACAATACCAAGTTCAGCTTTAAAACTTTTATTACCTTTATGAAGAACATTAATTTGACCCATTATGTTTAAAAAAAATGTTTAAAAAAACAAATATTCGCTTGAGTAATGTTTAATTTCGCTTCAAATGCTTGCTTTGAAGTAGTTTTAAGTATACTTTATCGACCTGCGGTTAGTTTATACGTGCTTGAAACAAATTTAGAAAACATAATTACCTTGCTTAATGAAAGTTACAATTTCACAATTTTTGTTGTTGGTAAAAACAATAATTTGCTTAAATCTATATTATTTTGTAATATTTATTACATTAAAATACTTACTAAACTAACTAACTAACCATCACGCGGCTTTCCCGCAGGAGTAGGCAGAGAGAATAGGACGCCACACCGCTCTGTCTTTGCAAACATTCTCCGCCTCTTCCACGTTCATGCATCTCCTCATACATACCCGCCGATTATAACGACTCCTAACCTGATCACTTTCAAGTATTTGGCATACGTGATCGTGCCATGTTTTTCTCTTAACCAGTAGATAAAAATCTCGGTGAATGGTTATATATCTACTTTAAATATATTATTTACATTTTTGTAAAATTATAAAAATATGTATCGTTTCGGCATACGCTGTGGTAAGACATGATAAAATTGTAAAAGAAAAACACTTATTTATTGCCACTTGACTTTATTTTATTACAAAGACTAGTTTCGGAAGCTATGCTTCCATCTTCAGGTCTAAATATAAACTGAGTTTATGTTTAGACCTGAAGATGAAAGCATAGCTTCCGAAACTAGTCGGTACAATAAAATAAACTCAAGTGATAAAAAACAATTATTTTTCCTTTACAAAAAATATAAAAGTAAAAATTCATATAATATTTAATATTTTGAGTATGTCCAAATTCTTGTTTACAAATGCTAGATTTTCCCCATTTGAATATTTCCGTCCGCCTCCGTAGTGTAACGGTTAGCACGCTCGGCTACCGTTCTGGAGTTCCCGGGTTCGATTCCCAGGGGGGTCAAATAAATATAAGTCATTTTTTCACTCTTATATTTATTCCATATTATCCTGGACTGGTACCTAAATTTTAAGGTTGATCACCTTTCCTTCATGTGTTAACGATCAAGATAACACTGCGTTTGTATTGTGTAGTGCCCTATGCACCATTGGGGTGCGGATAATGGTTTTGAATGAATGAATATTTCGATTTATGGAATATTGGATAATGAAGAGAGTTGTGGAAATTTCCAGTAGGGTCATGCTTTACGTTTACAACAGTTTACGTAAAATTCTCACCAACACCGTCAGACATCAAACGGCGCACCGCTCTTTGTCAAATTGCTCCGGCCTTTTTTGTACTCCCAAACGGAATTACGAGCGCGTAGTATCCAATGACCGGCCCGATATCCCATTTTATCTGTTTTTATCGGAAATGCTTCCACTCAACTTTTACCCTATTTTTCTCGTGCGGCCCAATTTCTCCGGCGGTTGACTGTTCGATCCCGAAATCCACCAAGTGACATTATTTTCATTTATTTTGTTCTATTCAGTACTGAGAGTAAACCTGCTTGTCACGTGCATGTATTACAAATTTATGAGGCGAATTTGACAGGCGTAGTTGGGTAGACGCTTGACAGCGAAACTGGCGTCGCGGGTTCGATTCCCGCAAATAGCTAAATGAATTCAAGAAAGATTTACCTTCCCTTTCCTTACTAACTATCCTACCTGCAAGAGATAAATCTCTAAAATAGAAACTTTACCGGTTATTCCTTTAAAGATTTTTTAAATTAACATAAATTGAATAAATTTATTTAAATCACATATTTAAAAAAATATATTTTGCAAAGATCCACCAAGCCATCTTGTGTGTCTTGTCGGTGGAGTTCTTTTTTAATACATTTTTTATTGTTTTTAACCATTTTAACCAAATATACACACAAAAAAAAGAGAAAAATGAAGAATATGTACATCTTACAATTTTCATAAAATTAACTCTTGATCATTTACCCATTCCTTTATTATGTCTTTGTTCCATATTTTATTTTGACCTCTAACATCCGTCGGCAACAAATTAAAAATGTTCGGAACGATATATCGTAGTGTTCGACTCTATTAGAATATAAAAATATAATAAGATATCAATGTTTTAAGATATCTAATTGATTTATAATTTAACCACATAAAAACATAGTTAAGTATACATGTTTTAAAATAGCCTTTTCATGTTTTAATCGGTGGATATACTTGTATCACATTGTAAAAATCTGTTTTGATTACCTTTTGATTGCTTTCAAATTGTATAAATAGAAACCAATTTTACAAAACACATGATAATTTTTTCTAATTTTTTTTCAATATTCAAAACATTTACTAAAATGGTTTTATAGTATGTGTTAAATTTTTCTCTTGTGTTTCAATAAAACCCTTATCCGCGCCCCAATGGTGCATAGGGCACTGCGTCATATAAATGCAGTGTTATCTTGATCGTTTACACATGAAGGAAAGGTGATCAGCCCTCCGCTTCAGGTACCAGTCCAGGGTAATATTGAATAAATATTACAGTGAAAAAATCACTTGTATTTATTTGACCCCCCCTGGGATTCGAACCCGGGACCTCCAGAACGGTAGCCGAGCGTGCTGCCATTACACTACGGAGGCGGACATTCTTGTGTTTTAGAATTTTTTTACTCAAATGATTTTTGTTTGTTTTTTTTTTTTTGAATTACCTAACGTCCAAGTGACTCTGAAATCTAGCTACAGCTTATGCAACACCGTTTATCATGTCCCTACTCAGGCTTCAACTTTATAAGTTTCATACCCTATGCCTACTTGTGAGTTGATTTACTCTTTATGTTTAAAGTTACTATAATTTCATGTTATTCATGAGTGAAAATTCTAGGCAAAAACACTCGCCGATTTTTGTTTGTGGTTTGTTCTCTGATTTTAAAAGCCCTGTCAAAACCTTCACATGTTGTATTGCAAAAAATGGAAATTTAAAGTGAATTGTGTATGTCATACAAAATCAGGTTAAATGCTCATTTTTTGTATGACATAATGTATTGATTTTTGACTTGCTCAGATGGTTAAGTCAATTGTACAAACGTTATAGGAAAACAAATTTAGTAACTATAGAATGAGTGTCAAAATTGAGTATTGATTTTCTTGCATATTCATACATTTTCTTAGTATTCTAAAGTACTTATTTTATTTGTATTTAATTTTATTTGTTAAATACCACTATTTCTTAAAAACCTATTGTGACACTTGTTTCGATGCATTCCGCATCATTTTCACCGTATGTTGCGGAATAACGCAGAATGTATCGAAACACGTGTCACAATACATTTTTAAAAAATGGTGGTATTTTCCAAGTAAAACTTAAATTAAAAATGGATAGATTTTACCACAAACTGACTGTCGAATCAATTAATGAAATGTGTTTTTGTGTTTAGCCGACTGAAAATATGTATCATTTAAAAAATAATTATATCCAAGTTTTGTATTAACATACGAATTATGCAATCAATGCCGGAGGTATATTATACATGTATACTAATTGAATCTAGAATAATTAATTTACATCTTAAATTAATTGCACATATTACCTTTTCCTGTCCCGAAATTATTATAATCGTTCACATTGGCACCATCGACATTTTTTTCTACATCAATGTAGCCAAATTACAACAAATCAATCCATTTCATTACACCTGAGTTTAACCGAAAAACCGTTTCGGAAATGTGTACATCTAAATACAGTAATTCCGTATGCCCAAGCTAACCAAATTTATACAATTGTTACGACACGTTTAACTACGAACTGATAGTTAAATATAAAGACTGTAAGTAGGGTTTTTAATTTTGCTGGATTAACTATTTATTTTACAGGTGTGCGTTCGGGTTCAAGCTGATTTTACGTGTTTATTTTAACCGTTGATCCCGGATTATGGCGTGTATTTTGTATGGCGTTAACTTTCGGTTACGGTTTCGCCGACGGTCGACCGGTGGTATCGTATTTGGCCCGGTCTCGAGAAACCGGTTTGGGGTTAAGTCATAGACCTTGTGAGACATCCGAACGCAGACGGAATGAGCATTCTCATATTGGGAGTATTTCGTTTACTTGGTGGATCGTGATTTTATATTGGTTACTCGTATTAATGACGCCCGTGTATCATGCGCTAGGAATTCAGAATGGAAATTATTTTACTAATGTATTTTGTATTATTTATCGATTTGGCGTTTAATTTGTAGAATTTACAATTAAAAATAATATTACCAATAATCGAAATTAGCTTTAAAACATTATTTCTCTAAAAATTGCCATGTCCATAAATTCTTCCTTTCCTAGAAAATAAATATAAGGGTACGCACCTACATCGCCCATTAGCTACTTTTGTATCCCATAAATTATTACTCCACATTTTAAAACTGTCACTTAGAATTGTATAGCTACATAAGCTACCGTCAGTCCATTTGATCTTCACATTCGTTTGAAAATGCCATAACCAGGTGAAACAATTGTCACAATATTAATTTTTTATGCGTATTTGTTAATAAAATACAACTCAGTAGACTCAAAAAATCTGGATTTAAAAATAAATTCATAAATATTTTGTATTATTTTCATAGGTCTCAACCTGAGATTTAATTGAAATTATTTTTAATAAACTTGAAATTAGTATTAATAAACTTGAAATTATTTTTAATACTAAAAGCACTCGAATGCCGCCATAGAAGCGGCATGCCTGATTTTGCCGTATTAATAAATAATAATAATAAAATTGGATAACTTATATAGCGCCATTTTCGTAAAAAAATACCTCAAGGGCGCTTCACTGTGAATGAATTGGGGAAAATATTATGGTGGAAATGATTTAGCAAACAAATGTGTTTTTAGTCGTTTACTCGAGTGGCGCTGCTTTGGCGCCAAGAATACAAAGTCCTAAGAATACTCAATACTTTTAATGTATAGTTATTTTCTTTACAATATAATTAAACCAGAATCATATAAGTACAATTAAATACGTCTCGGAATTCAATTGAGTTTGCGTATGCACATACCAAATAACTTACGAGTGCAAAGGTTCAGTTTTACTTAGTAAAAACCATTATTTCTTTAAATCTATTGTGACATGATAACCATACCATGAAGTTAACAATGCTTTTAATATACAATACAAAAAAATGTAGGTTTCTTTTTAAGATTTATCATATAAGACACTTAGGAAAAAATCAATATTATTCGAGATTCACAACATTTTGAGTGTGTTCAAATACTTGTTCACAAAATCTGGATTATCTCCAATTGCAGGAGTTACTTTCACATTCTTTTTTGACATCTCATCAAAGATGAAGAAGAACATGGAAGTCTGGGCATTCACGGGGCTGACGACCGCCATAGGCTGGTTTAAGTCATCACTTTACACACGTGTAACGTTCACCAATTCCACCCATTATTGACAACCACACTATTAAAATTCTTGGAAGTCCTGTATATATGAACCAATTTCGAAACGTTGTTCTTGAATCATTAGAACTTCACCAGAAACATATATTGGTCGTCAGCCTCGTAAATAGCCAGACTTCCATATTCTTCTTCATCTTTGATGAAATGTCAAAAAATTATTATTCGAGATTCATCAAAATGATGAAAATTGAACAATTACCGGTTATCGAAACCGGGTATCTCACGATCGGGGATGCGGCGCTCCGCCGCACAGATTATATCTTTCATCTTATTAATAGCCGTTTAATAGTGCCCGTCATAATTAAAAACCGCCGCCTGGACGTAATGAACGTCTGGATTTCACACTTAGAGCGATTGCCTCCTTTTCCATCCGTATAAATAAAAAAATTAAATAATGTTCGGACCTTGCATACAAATAGAAAGACTCTGCTTTATAAAAGCTTTCCCTATTCCGGCATAGATGACTTTTCAACTCACATGTACTATGACAGAAGTTCGAAAAATTGAGTATGCAGTGTGGTTGTCAATCTTGGGTAGAATTGGTGAATGTTACACGTGTATAATATTCTCACTTAACAAAGGAACCAAGCCTATGACGGTCGTAAGCCCTTTAATGGATCGTTGTCATGATTCGTTATTATTGGCTAATAAATTGATATGAAAAATCACAAGACTATCGGTAACATTCTTATTGAAATCTGTTGAGAAGTCTGTGAGATATTAAGGTTTTAATTTTAGATATTTGAATAAAGCGTAAAACGTGCGTCCGCATACGTCATCCAATTTCCGTCATCGAACGTTTTATGGTTTATTATCTATGGTTTATAGAGCTGTAATAGTAGTAGTGTGGATTGTTTGTCAGCACTACATTTGCACAAAGCCACTGTCCGTCATGATTTATCACAATGAAATAAGAAAAGGTTGAAAATTACTTTGAAAACTGGAAATTTATCACGTTACGTCAACTCTGTTTTTATTTTTTTTTTACCCGCTAACGCTGGATATGGCTGGATAGGGGAATATGAACGGGGGTGGGGGGGAAGTGGACCATAGACATCACCAAATAGAGCCGCCAATAATTGAAACGAATGAATGAAAATATTGATTATATCGACTGTTATAAACACAAAACGAGTCTAATACAATCCTTTATAGGTTGATGAGTATGTTAAATTAGATATCCCTCCCGTCTGTAAATGATCCATTGCCCAGACTTCCATATTCTTCCTCATCTATGTTGAGATTTCAAAAAATAATTTAAAAATGGTTATTTATGTCCTCATTACCTTGAAATGTCGGACTCTCCGATAAATTAGACGCGACAAGGTGTTCGAGCCCATACCCTGCAGTCGGATCAAGTCCGTGTATCAAATTGGCTATCCGGAGAGTATAACGATTACTTTGAGCGCGTGAATAGAGACTGGCCGATTATTATATCGCCCCTAGAATTACTTATTACTCGACCCGTTATTTTCCCATTTGTGCTCCTAAAGTACGAACGGAAAAAATACATCGCTTTGAATGGCTGAGGCGGCGAATCTCGTACCCCGTTTCATGTGTACTGCTGCCAGCGAAAGGTCTATCATGAATAATAAATAATCGTAATATATATGGCAAATTTGTATATTGCCATTTTCGTAGAAAACAATTTTCTCATCTATCTCAAAAAAATCACATGCGTATTTAACGTTTTTGCGGTATTGATTGTAGTAACGCTTAATGGTAGAAGAAGACAGCTTAACTTTGAATCTTATATCCGAAAATTAAATAATGTAAGTATTAAACATTTAAAATTTCATTAAAATCATAAACAAAATAAAAAAGATTATTTTTAAAAAAAATGTGAAATGATTGCACAACTATTCATTCAACTTATGACAGTAAATATATATTACAATGATTCCTTTACTATAGCGATAAGGAGAAACGAAATTCTCGTCGTAAATCCTATAATAAAATCAACTTTCAGCCTTTCAGTTTTACCCGTGGAAAATGGAAGAAGAAAATTCTAATATATTTATAAATTAGTAGATAAAAATATCAGTAACAATGTCTGGGGCTCTAGGTGTTGAAAAATATACGCGTCCTCTTAAATGCTTATGTAATTTTGGACAGGATATATCTGAATCCTAATTTAGTTGGAAATAAGAGGAAGACCGAAGAAAACTCGGCGTGGCCAGATTAGGAATGGGAATAATCACGAATATGTGTGAGAAGATTCATGAATGTGGGAGAGGCAAAGTTGGGTGGAAAGACAGTTTGGTGTGGCTTTCTTTTCTCTCTGCTTATTTAGTTAGTTTATCTCAAGTTTTTCGCTCCGAGTCAGCTAGCGTGTGGCGCTGGCAGGACTGCACTACGTATTAATATCGCCTTTTTTGTCTACGTGTCCGCTATGTACTATGCAATCTAGAACTTTGGATATTTTAATTATTATTTATTATAAAAAGGGGCGGACCGTACGTCTATCACCCGTACAGGTTAGAAGACGAGTCTTGTATGATATCAAGCACTTGGGGCGATGGGTCTGTAAAGGTCGCACTGCTCACATGCACATGGAAATATATTATAAAAGCACCGTACGCGTGATAGAAGTGAAACATCTTGAAAAATAATGCATAATCGAGATTTAGCAACATAACCGGCGCAGGCAGGCACCGTGGCATTGTTGGATTGACGCTCGACTGCGAAACTGGCGTCGCGGGTTCGATTCCTGTCAAGCGTAAAAAAAAAGCTTTATTTCCAGTTGGTCTGGGCGTTTGTGAAGTATTAATCATATTTACCTTCCCTATCCTTACTATCCTACCTGCAGACAAGCCTCTAAATGTAGAGGCTTTGTGAGTTATTCCTTTTGAAAAAAACTTAAGTAGGCGAGCGTGCCTTTACTGTTGCGGAACCGATGATATGGAATGCTCTCCCACGAGTGGTAAAAAATTAAGTTGCGACTTAACAAATGCTGGGCCTTAATCATGTTGAGATGTCAATGTATCACAATTTGTACAGAATTATATTTATGTATTTTTAAATGCAAAACAATAAGTTTTTTTTAAAAACGCATGTCGCTCACTCCTTTCAACAATGTCAAATATCAAAAATCGTCAATTTTCAGTTGTGCATGTTGCCCAGCAAATGTACTACATCCCAGCAAAAGCGGCATATTTTTGACTTAATATTTACCCGCTACAGGACAGAAAGTGTTTTTTTGCATTTTGAAAAAAATGTATCGTTTAATTATTTTTTTAAATGTACTAAATATTTTTCAAATGGAGAAAAAACATTCAGGTTTTATCTAAAAAGATCTGTTGCACAAGAAAAAGTTCAATAAGTGGCTTGATATTTATTTTTAATACATCACATTATATTTTTTAACTTAAAAAACGATCTCCAAGTTTTTTGATATATGACGTTGTTGAAAGGAGTGAGCGATATGTTTCTGCATCCAGAACAGTTAGTTCACTCAGTCAAAATGTTTGAAAATGATGCGGAATGCATCGAAACACGTGTTACAGTAGATTTTAAGAAATAGTGCTATTTACTAATTAAAACTTAAATTAAAAATATTCCTCGTTGAATCTTCTAGCATATTTGACCCACAACAGGTCTTCCGATAATCTAATCGCTTTGAATTTCATAAAGTCATATTTTCAGTTATACTCGTGTCCCGCTACAAAGGGGTTGGTTGGTACACGTATGTTTATTGAAAATCGCGGTATTCATAAAGTAATCTTATTATTTATATCCTAAGTGGCTTTTTGGCCCGTGACACATTCTCCCCAAAAAGGTTTTTCCGGGAAGGTTTCACTCCGACAATTTTATGAATTATTGGCCGCGCGACGGTATGTGCACTCCCGTTTGAAAATCAGCCACATCCACAAAAGGATGAATTAGAGATAAAACGATTTTTTTTATTATTTTTTGACATCTCAACATAGATGAAGAAGGATATGCAAGTCTGGCCATTTACGGGGCTTACGACCGTCAAAGGCTATAGGTAAAATATTTTTTTGTTAGTGCACAGTTTTGTGAGAGAGGAAAAAACTTTGACATTAATTTAGTTATATGACTTCCATCATGAATTGTTTCATCTCTGTAGAGACATATTTAATATATCTCCATATACTATAAACCAGTTGTATCTGATACCTTTATTCCTATAATCAATTTTATTTAATCCTGTATTTGATTACACAATTTTTGACATACTCAAAATATTTTTTTATATAAATTTAGTAATTTTATTTTTATTGTTTGTTATGCGTGTTTCGATGCATCTAGGATCATTATCAATCACCGTATGTGAATCTAAGCCTAAATTTTAGAGTTTTACCTTTGGGACGTTGTAGGATGAAGTTAGGGTCAATAGATTTTGGGAAATAGTGGCATACACTAAATATTTTTTTAATTAAAAATGGACGAATATTACCACAAATTGGCTGCCGAATCAGTTAGTGAAATAAATTTAGTTTTCAAAGTAAATATGAATAAATATACTGTACAGACGGTAGTTTGAAAAATCCATAACAAGGCGAAACAACTGTCACAATTTTTATTTCATGTATTTTTAATAGTGAAATACGATGTAGTAGACTCTAAAAATAAGTGTTTGATTTTAATATAAATACAAAATTAAAATGGAGTTCTACAAACATAAAAATATAAAAATAAAATTCACCGAGGACAAACAAACATGGATAAATTGTGGATGTGGCTAGTTTTGATGTGGAAAGAGACGCATCACTTTTCCTATCCCTGTATTTTCGGATCGCCAAAACAGCCGTCACAATTATTATTATTGTAACCACGTTATCTTTTAGGTTTGAACGATTTATGGCTTGAATATAATAACGATAACTCTCGCTGATTTTTCAGGAGACGAAAAAAATACTTTTCGAAAAACACACTTTGCGCATTTGGGAAATATATCGCCGAACATCTTATGGAGCATCGCAATACACTATTATCATCGATATTTATTTTAGCGAAAAAATCTTTATTTTTAATTTGAATTTTACTACGTAAATTCTACTTTTTAAAAATTTTATCGAAACACGTGTCACAATAGATTTGAAGGAATGGTGGTATTTACCAAGTAAAATTTACATTAAAAACGGATACTACAAAGTGACTGCCGAATCCATTATGGAAAAAAATTCACTTACAAATGTTAAATTAAAAATGAGGCTCTGTTTTATTTACCGTGGATTAAATTTCAGCAATGTACCTACTTCTATTAAAAAAAATATTTTCATTTTAAAATTCTTGATGCTGTATTTTAATCTTTCTTAATATTTAGCTTAGGGTAAAAGGGTATATATATGGAAATAATGGAAATGGAAAAGGGACACCAGGAATGGCTAGGGCACTCGAAATATTATACTTGTACTCGTATAACGTTGTTTGCTATATCTGCATTATTAAAAATGTAAATGTTTGATAATTCAAAACATTATTTGTCCTTACGTTATTCACCAGTAAAAATATTTAGGACAGGTAGATAATTATTTTTTTCATACGCATTTTAAGACAGCAATGGCAGCGCCATCTGTTCAACGTAACAGCAACTTACGCTGTACTAAACGTTGCTCATGGCGGACAGCAGCTCCTTGACTGCTATTGTTACGTCAATTGGATTGTTGTTTTTTTTCATATTTGCAATGCTTCGTATGGATTGTGAAATTAACCGTATTAGAAATTCGTGCTTTCTTTTTTTTTATTTACAATTTCGCCAGACTGAGCCATAGTAATGAGAGGCCGGGTACTGCTGGTATTAAGTAAATCCCATTTTTAAACTTCGCAGGATTTCTTCTTACATATCACTATAAATAGTATAGTAGGTGTCACCGGAAGGTATCGAAAACATTTTCATCTTGAGCGTTCTTATAATCCTCGGCACACTTCTCGCACATAAATCGTGGGCTCTTTCTTCGCTTTCGCGATTTATTTCTCTGTTGCCAGACGCTAATTCGCTCTTATATCACCGGGACCCTGAACCCTCGACTGAAGATTTAGTTCCACTATTCCACGGAGCCTGTCACTGTGTGTGCGTCGCCATTACATGATATACGGTGTTATTGTGTAACTATGGGATCGACAACCATTTCATATTTTTTTCGACGGATTTTGAATTTATTTATATTGAATCTCCATCAATTCTAATTTAATCTACATAAATATATAAATAAATATATAATTTTTTTGGCAAATCAACATTGATGATGAAGACTTTGTAAGTCTGGATATTTAAAGAGCTTTCGATCTATCATGGGCTGGTGAAATGATCACGTCTATATTGAGATGTGAAAATAACTCCTGAGTGGAGAAAATCCAGATTTGTGAGCAAATATTTTGACACACTCAAAATGTTGACAGTAAAAATGTAAATGTTTATTTCTTCAAAATGTAAAATCTCTAATGATATTTACCGATTGCTTTGTAATTTCGACACAACAATGTAATAGAATACATGCATGTTTTTTTATACCTGTGACTTGTATTTTTACCCGTGAAAGGTGAAAATAAACCTTCATAATTTATTTTTTATTATCATAATCAAACAGATTTTTAGGTTCTACTAAGTTGTATGTTTTATTTTTTTAAACATAAAAATCGAAATTCTCAACAATTGTTTCGCCTTGTTAGGGCATTATCAGTAGTTCTGACAAAGCAAAACAATTGTCATAAATTTTAATATATATATATTATTTGATATTCAACAGCCCGCAACTTAATTTTCTCTAAACCTAGGTAACATTATATTATTTATTGATTTGGCGTTTAATTTGTAGAACTCCATTTTGATTAATGTATTAATTTTAAATCAAGCACACATTTTTTGAGTTTACCATGTAACTTACTAGACTCAAAAAATCTGTGTTAAATTTAAAATTAATACGTTAAAAATATATTACATTATATTTAGTTCTCTCTAAGTAATGATAGTCAAGTTGTGTCGAGTAGAGAACCGATCTCTGGACGCCAGATCCGAAAGCCTTTTGCTTTAATTTATTAAAACAATCTTTTCGACCTTACACTGTAACGCTTTAATATCAGCTTATCAAAGGTTGCCCTTTTCTGATAGTATTTTTCGAACAGAAAACCTTTTACTCGGCAAAAAAACCGTCGCTTAATTTGATAACAATAAATGTTATTCACTTTCTCAATTTTTCCTTTTAGCCGTTCCACTGCCCTTTCAACGGCCGGGTACTTTTAGCGCAATATGTCAACCACCTGAAAAATATCTCGAGATATCGACACTAAAATCCGTGTTATAAGGCGAGATAGTCGTAGCCCGAAACTTAATTTTCTTTCAACGCAGGTTACATTTGACGTAAATGAATTTTTGGTTAAAACACCGTTTTTGTATAGGAAAATAAATAAATATAATGTTTTTAAGTGATAAACCCTTCACTGCATGACTTTTTTTTGCATGACTGCATGACTGCATTGACAGTTCGTCTCCGAGAGAGAAGTGATGTTATTATTTTGGCGTTCATATTGCGTCTTTTGGCTAAATTATGAACTTTATACGTGATTTATGAATGTATCTAATCAGTAACAACAAGGAATGGTTGCTTATATTTTTAAAGAACGTTTTAACACTGACTTTTGGGTATGTAACAAATTTGATACACTATGCAGTGAAGGGTTAAGTTACTCACTGAATTGTATATTTGAGTGTCTTCTTCAAACCCTTATTCGCAACCCACTGTTGCATAGGGCGCTGCATCATATAAACGAAGTGTTGTCTTGATCGTACACATGAAGGAAAGGTGATCGGCCCTCCGCTTCAGGTACCAGTCCAGGGTATTGAATAAATATTTCAGTGAAAAAATAACTTTTATTTATGTGATCCCCCCCTCTGAGAATCGAACCAGGGACCTCCAGAACGGTAGCTGAGCGTACTGACCATTACACTGCGGAGGCGGACTTACGTATATTTGAGAGTACGCCCTTAATACTGACGCGTATAAGAATGAGAACCAAATAGTGGCCATCCGAATCGTGCAAATTAATTTATATATTATGCTTATCTATGGGGAATTAAGAAGATACGGAAGAAAGGAAATGAAGGCAGGAACGGATCGCGGATGGAAATAATAAAGTTTTAAACCCGATTTGAATATTAATATTCTGTTTAGCAAAAAACGACACTTTGTACAGGCCTTTACGAGTATTTAAACGGCCAACTTTGAAAATATATCGCTCCTTTTACATATTTAACTCTATCTCTGTTGTATTTTCACTTCTGGTCTTCTCTGTTCAGAGATAACCGTTAAATGTTACTTTCATCCACCATACGGGCCTATTCTCGAAACCTTCTGTTAATATTATAAGCAAAAAAAGAAATAAACAAATAATCAGTAAAGCTTATCTCTCCTTGAGTATCCTATCTTAACCTGGCTTTAATTTAAAGTTTTATTTGGTATATACCTTCTCAAAATCTGTTGTGACACGTGTTTTCAAACAACGTATCTCTCACTCCTTTCGAGAACGTCATAAATAAAAAATCGACAATTTTCAGTTGTGCATATTTTTGGAATGCCCAGAAAATGTACTAAATCCCAGCAAAAGCGACATGTTTTTAACTTAATATTTACCCGCTACAGGTCTGAAAGTGTTGTTTTTGCATTTTGAAGAAAATGTATTGTTGAATTATTTTTTTAAAATAAACTTAATATTTTTCAAATGGAGAAAAAACCTTCAGGTTTTTTCCTAAAAAGATCTGTTGCACAGTAAAAAGTTCAATAAGTGGAAGGATTATTTAAAAGAACAGCGCAACTTATTTGAATATTGCCAAAATTAGAAATGTCTAACAAATTAATGAATTAAAAATAAAAGTATTTAACTTTATTATATAAATAAAAAAATAAATAGTTGAATGTTATCAAAAATTAGGCGTTACTCGAAAAAAAATGTGACATCATTATTATATTTTTTTTGCATAGAGGTAAATTTAAATTATACTTTCAGGTTGAACTTTTTTTCGTTATTTACGAATACGTTTTAGAATAACCCCCTTGATATATAAATGTAAATATTATAGGCTCATTTTATAATTTAATATTACATTTACTTAACGTCCTTTGGGTATAAAGCCGCAATTTAAATAGACACTTATTAACAAAGGAAGGTATAATGCTTACGTTATAAAAAAATTCTCATCAATAATTTCATACTTTTTTTTTGTTATTTAAAAAAATGTTAGATAGTACTTAAATTTATATACATACTAATAATAATAAATAATAATTAAACCCTTATCCGCACCCCAATGGTGCATAGGGCACTGCGTCATATAAACGCAGTGTTATCTTGATCGTTTTACACATGAAGGAAAGGTGATCAGCCCTCCGCTTCAGGTACCAGTCCAGGGTAATATTGAATAAATATTACAGTGAAAAAATCACTACATACATACTAAACTTAATACATACTAAACTTCTTACATACTACTAAAATAAATACATACTAAACTTCTTACAAATATTTTTAAGTACATTGACGGGCTTATTACTGCTAGGCAATGTCTTCTAATCAAACAAAAACATATTAGTTATACTTCTTGTACAGTACACTTAATAAATAAAATAAAACTACAGTTATCAATTTTTATCGTGGTTTTACTATTATAATTTATTTACATATTATTTAATTTATTTAATACCTAATGATTGAATTTGATAAATTATAATATATATTTTTTTTTGTTTCAGGTAAGCCCAACGAATTTCATCTTCTTTCATCAAAATACGCGGTACCTAACCATCTTTATCTTTAACTCATCTTTAACTCCATAAAATGAATTTGGTAAGTTTATGTATTTTTTTTCTCTTTGGTATCTTAATAGAGACACTGAACTTCGGGTAGAAAAATTGCAAGTCTAGGCGTTTACAGGGCCTTACAACCTGCCATTGAAAACTTTATAAACCGTGTAACTTCATCATTCTATCCATGATTTGGAAGAACGTTTTAAATGCCGTATATGAGTCATAATGCCATCTTTTAAAATTTTATCTGTATTTATTTGTTTATTTTTGTTTTTATTATACACGTAATTTACAATCTAGAATAATCTGCCCTCAATGAGTTTTCCCATGCCGAGGATGCATTTTGCATTTTGCAATTATATGAACGAAAATTATTTGAGATTCTTATGAACTGTATTTATGATTCTTTTCGAATTATTTTACATACTATGAGATGCTTGAAAACTAGAATTATTTTTTTTTTAATGTAGAACGAATGAGTGGGGAAAGAACGGTAAAACAAATTTATGGAGCGAATGTTATTGGGAAAAGAAGCAGAGGAAGACCGAGGAAAACATGACACGATCGGGTATGCCAAATACTTGAAAGTGGTCAGGTTAGGAGTCGTAACAATCGGCGGGTATGTATGAGGAGATGCATGAACGTGGAAGAGGCGAAGAATGTTTGCAAGGACAGAGTGGTGTGGCGTTCTATTCTCTCTGCCCACCGCTGCGGGGAAGCGGCGTGATGGTTAGTTAGTTAGTTAATTTTTTTTTATACTTGTAATTTGACCAGTATATTTGATTCACATTGTGAATAAAAAATATATAAATAAAATAGTAATTTTTTCATCGTTCGCGATTTTATGCACAGTCATTCTTTTTTCAACAACAGTAAGGGTTCAAGAGCATAGAGAAATGATTGCACGAAAACCTTTTGTAACACCTTGTTATTCAGCTAGCAGATAACCGTACCCGGAACACATACAATGTGCGGGTAAACCTTGCCGAAAAGGAAAAACTCGTGTAAAATATGGTCATTTCACCTTTTTGTCCCTTATTTATCGCCCAGCCCCGACCCGCACCGTGTGTCATGATTACCTCCGAAAGATCTACAACATCTGCAGCGCGCAGTTCAAACAGAAAACACCCATTTTATCCCTTTCTACTCGTTTCCCCTCAAATTCTTCCATCCGCAAAATGTTTAAAGACAAACTTCCGTGTGATTCACGGCTCGCTTTAAAGGGGCTAAATTATCCATAGGATTGTATTTAAACTGGAAATATTTATCTCGGACATTTTGGCTTATTCTAGTGCTGTTTCTGCAGCTTTCCCTTCGGTTCCTAATCCGTTTTAAGGATATCCTGATCCTTAAAACATTATCCGAGATTGTACTATCCAAAAAGTAGAACATTATTTATCCGTAACGGTTTTTTCCGAGTTTAAAATATAGTATTTCTCATATAATAGATACTGTTATTTAAAAATACTGAAGTAAGTGATTACGAGTCGTGAATTTTGAACCATCGCTATTATTTTTTACAGCCTTATTTTACTTGCTTAAGTATAGCCGAGAGTGCTGGTAATCATCCGCTCGTTTACTTGAATCTAATCCAAGTCACAAATGTAGTGACGTGGCGTAGTTTCGGTCACCTTTTTATCCCAGTACCTAAGTCGTTTCGACTTAAATGGCAAAGCCAAAAAAAATCTTTGGGTTGGTATTTTGATAGTTTCAGAACAGTGTTCAAAAATATCAGACCTCATGCTATACAGTAATCATCTAAACCAGCCAATGAGAGGTCGTAGAGTGCCCAGTGACTCCTTCTTTCCTATCTCACCAATTAATTTCAGATTGTTCATAGTTTACACGTGTTTCATTGTACATACAATTTTTTTCTTTTTCATTACGATTTTTTTCGTATTGTACTGTGTAGTGGGCTTTTATTACTCTCCAAGAATTTCTATAAATTTAATTAAATTTTATCTTGAAATAATTTTTTAAATACTTGAATCAAAATGGTGGACATGTAGAAGCGCCCTTGAGGTAGTATATTACGAAAATGGCGCAACATAAATTATCCAAAATTATTTATCATTATAAATTAAAATATATTAAGAGTATGTAATGAAATTTTGAATGGACCCAGTGGATTTGAAATATAATATGTAATATATTTGTGTACGGTTTATATATTTTACAATAAGAATTAAAGGTTTTGCCTTAACATATTTAAAAAAAAAACCTTCAAAAAGGTGGAAAGACAGCTGGGAGTCAACATCCCAAGGGCTACAAGCGGAGGCACAAACAGATCCTTAGGATCTAGAAAAAGAAGAAGAAGAAGAAGGCCCAGTTAAATATAAATCGCAACTTAATTTTCTTCAAACCCAGGAAACATTTAACTTTTTTTTTGTTGTTGCTCAAAATACCGTGTTTGTATTTAAAATATTGAAAAAAGAGTTGAAAAATGTACAAAAAGTTTTTCAATTTACAGTATTGTGATAAATCAAATCGCTCACTCCTTTCAAGAACGTCATTAATAAATAAACTTGATTTTTCAGGAGAACGTTTTTAAAGTTTAAAAATGTAACACAGTGTTTTAAAAATAAATATCAAGCCACTTATTAACAGATCGTTTTAGGTAAAACCTGAAGGTTTTTTCTCCGTTTGAAAAATATTTAGTTTATTTAAAAATATAATTAAACAATACCTTTTCTTAAAAATGCAAAAACAACACTTTCTGCCCTGTAGCGGGTAAATATTAAGTTAAAAATATGCCGCTTTTGCTGGGATATTGTACATTTTCTGGGCATTCCGAAAACATGCACAACTGAAAATTGACGAATTTTGATTTATGACGTTCTTGAAAGGAGTGAGCGAAATGCCAATATATATTCTTAAAAAAAAAACGCGCGAAAACACGTCCGACCGCGTTGCAGTCGTCTGCTTCAACTTAAATGATTTTTTTTTTATTTATCAGAGATAACCGTTCATCCCAATTCATAGAATTTCTGTACAAGCTTGTATTAAAATTCTATGAAATAAACTCTTAACGGTATCTTAACTGGTATTTTTTTTACATACTGCATGTTTCTAGAACAAATTGAAAGTAAAATGTTCATAGAATTTCTTCACAACCTTGTAAAGAAATTCTTCGAAAATAACTCTATCGTAAATTTAACTGGTCAATTTTTTTAATGATACGCTACATGTTTCTAGAACAAATCGAAAATAAAATGTACAAAAAACGCGGGTAATATTTTCAGGCGTGTTCGTTTGGGCCCGGAGCCCTGAAATGTGAGCCGAACAATGGGCGCGAATCCCGAATCCCAACACAATGTGCGAGATCCTTCTTCCAGCGGATTCTTCAAGGGCGACCACAAAAAACAACTCCCAAGTACTTTGGGATACAACAATGCGAACGAGGTTTTGCTCAATCGCCCATTTGTGTTTTTGTGGCCGTATACGAGTACCTGTTTCGGGCGCTTCAACGGTCGGATCGTTTGAAATCACTATAGAGAATATATATATGAAGGTCCTCACCAAAACGTTACATTTCCATTATAAATGATTTTAAGTAATCAGGAATTCTAGCTCGTAAAATTGTTACGTTTTGGTGCGATTTTATTATTTCATATTTTAGAATAAAATAACAACTATGTGATTTTTTTTTACATTAATTTTATTTTACCAGCAACCGGGTTTCGTCGTAACCGACATCATCAGACCGATGATGTCGGTTAGGACTGTTATTTTATTCTTTAAAATGCAGTTCCACCAAGAAATAATTAAGATTTCGATAGAATACAGTAAACGGAACAGATTTGGATTCAAAGGATTTTTTGTGTAATATTGGAATTGTAACTTTTTGGTGAGGACCTCCACACATATAAGATATATTATGAGGATTCTTCTTCGTCTTTTTTATCGCCCAATTGTGCAATGGTATCTTCATTGGATCCCAAGACTAAATCTAGTATTCGCATCATTGTCGTTAGGGTTTTGGTCAACATCGTCGTTTTCGTAAACATGGCGTAATGAATAACCCAATTTTAACTTTCTATAAAATCCGTAATTATTTTGTTTGAACAGTAGCTGAATTTTAACGACGATCAGTTTCGAAGTAAAGAACTCCTTCATCGGGACTAATTTGTACTAAAAACCATCTACAAAAAAAAAATATTTGTTAGTTAGAAGGCTCGGATTGAAATCTGAAAACGTTTTTATATTTATTTTATTTTTTGAATATTGATACAAAAAATATTCCATATTAATTTATTCCTTACAGTTTTATAGTTTATTACTACTAGTACCATCACGCCCTTTCCCCGTAGGGGTAGGCGTAAAGGATGGAATGCCACACTCTTCTGTCCTTACATCCATACATCTAGTCTCCGATACATGTCCTCCGATTACGCAGACTTTTGACAGCACCAGATTTTAGGTTCTGATTAATCTGATCGTGCCAAGTCTTTTTCGGCCGTCCTCATTCTGTTTTCCCGCTCACATTCGCCACATTTTTTTTTTCTTCATTATCTCGTTATCAATATTTCTAGTTTTATATATGCAATACATGTAGTAGTTAAACTGTTCTTGTGTATTTATGTTTTTTTTTTTTTAAAAAAACCTCAGTATTATTTTCTATGACATGGTACTTAATACGTTTTCACTTAAGTAATTTTTATTTAGTGGCTATTTCATACGGTTCCTCAAAAGCTCCCAATTTGCGCTTTCCCTCTTTTTACGTTCGTTCCACTATAGTTGTGACTTTCTTCCCGGCCCTTTAGTTTCCAGCCCTCGTGGAAGAATACCCTTTTTTCCCGGATCTGCTGATGGCGGAAGGTGATAATGCCACCCGGAAATTGTAACGGAAGTACACGATGTTCTCTGTGCCGTGTTTTGTATTTTGTTTGTAGCGCCGGCCGTTCGCTATTAGCATTTGTTGTTCGTTTGCCCGAAGTTGGTTTTGCCAGTCGTGGTAATCGAATCAGAGTGGTAATCTGCCCGTTACTACCACCAAATGAATGTTTGTTGTACAACTTTATTTTATTTTTTTATTTTTTTGTTGGTAAATAAAAACCACTTGTTTTTCTATATTGTGACACTCGTCTCTATTCACTCAATATCTTAAAGGCCAAGTATTCGTTAGGTAAGTCGCAACTTTATTTTCTCTAAATCCAGTCAACGTTTTATGTAATTAATGTCTGTCTGATGATGTCGGTTACGACGAAACCCGGTCGCTGGTCAAAAAATGAATGTGGAAAACAACAACTTATGCAGTTGTTATTTTATTCTTTAATGTAATTCATTTTTTGCATACGGGGTTTGATTAAGGCTTAGATCTCGAACTTGTCTCAAACGTTCAATCAGAATGCGCTTAGACGCGCTCAGGGCTCCACGTGTGTTCACGCTCAATTAAAAAAAACTATATTGGATTTTTTGTTTTTTAGAATATATACAGAAAGTGTATTTTTTTAAACTCGTTACCTTTCAATAACTCTTTTCTATTCAAAACCATTTAATTATTTCGAATAAAAACTTATTTTTCTATGTATAAACGGTGTTTTAAGAAAGAAAAAAATCAATTACGTAAAATGTTTTATTTTTAGATATGACGTTTAATTTGTAAAATTCCTTTTGAATTAGTATATATAGTATTAAAATCAAACACTGATTTTTTTAGTGTATTAAATTGAATTTCATTGTTAATAATAATAATAATAAAATTGGATAACTTATATAGCGCCATTTTCGTAAAAAAATACCTCAAGGGCGCTTCACTGTGAATGAATTGGGGAAAATATTATGGTGGAAATGATTTAGCAAACAAATGTGTTTTTAGTCTTTTTCTAAAGATCATCTCACTCTCACTATTTCTAACCATTGGTGGAAGAGCATTCCACGCCGTCGGTCCTGCAACAGCAAAGGCACGCTCGCCAAATTTAGTGCGTTGGTTGCGAGCTGGTAAGATAACTTTGCCCATTGCAGATGTTGTAGCCGATCGAAGCGTGAGACGTCTATCAACCAATTCATCTGGAATACACAGCTCCTTAAGATACTCTGGAGCCATATTTAAAAAACTTTAAAAATAAATTTTTGTTAAAAAACTTATAAAAATAAATTTTGTGTCAATTGTTTCACTTTGTTATGGCATTTTCAAATGAACGTTAAGAAACGAAATAGGTAAAATGTTACCTGGATTTAAAGAAAATTGATTTGCGACTTGACGAATACTGGGCCTTAAATACAGGTGTTGTAATTTTATACATAACACTATCGGACTCTAGGAAAATCGAGGTAAGATCCTTCGAGGCAAGGAAGGTGCGGAAGACAAGGACGCTAATCGCTCGGAAAATGAGGAAATACGCCAGGATAATGGCATGTCCCGAACTCCCTAATTAGGCACACGTGCACGCTGTATTAGAAAATATTTCCGGGAAACGAATTTGAAAACGAAACATGTACGCACATGAGCCGCGGTTTCACAAGAAATCGAAAATTACTAAAGCGTAAAGTGAGAGATATTACAGAATACGAAATTTGTACGAGCACAAGCCATGTAGATAGGCGCCGTGGAGTGGTTGGGTAGATGCTCGACTGCGAAACTGGCGTAGCGGGTTCGATTCCCACCAGACGCAAAATAAATTCAAGAAATATTTATTTTCAATTGGTCTGGGTGTTTGTGGTGTATTTTTCACATTAACCTTCCCTATCCTTACTATAATACCTGCAGACAAGTCTCTTAAAGTAGAGGCTTTGTGGGTTGTAAAAAAAAAACAGAAAAATACCTCAGATAATTATTAATAAAACACTGTTTTTTCCACTAAGTATTATGTTTCGGCTGGTTTCGGAAGCTACCTGGAATTTGACTTTTTTTTGGAAAATATTAAGAAAAACTATTTTTTAAACTCCTTTACCATTTAACTATTTCTTCTTCAGCCCGCTTATAACGTTCAAATGGTCCGGTTGCGAATTGCTCGCCAGTTTTGGAAGACAGTTGCTAACTCTTAGAAACCAAGATTATCGCGCGCCACAGTTTTCGGATAACTGTCTATTTAAATATATTAAAATTCCCTTTTTTCCACCCTAATGGGGGTGAATATTGTTTTCACAATTTTTAGAAAAACATAACTTGAATCATAATAATGCCATCCATATTTTCCTCTTTCGCGACCCATGCAATCTTCTCCGTCAAATAAATAATTCATACGAATGACTTATGAATATTGTACAGTTTTATTCAAATTTACATCAAGCTACCACTTTATAAAATACGAGTGACTTCTTTTAACTTAAATGTAATTGGATATGCTAATCAAGAAGCCTGAAAATTGTGTAATTCCAGTTAACTCGACTCTGCACACAGCGTCATACAATCTCCATAGTTCCAACTACCGTTTTGAAGTTAAGCTCGCGTTTGCGCGCTAATATCACGCGTTAAGGGCACCTTAATCCCGCTTTCTGCGTCTCTTCCCTCTTTCTGCGTCTGCCCGATTAACACCTCCCCGGCGAGACAGCTGTCGCCTGGCTGTAGGTGTTAAACACATTCAGTTTTGCCCGTTTATGCCGCTCTGCATTGGGTGTAAACGCTTTTATTCCACCCACTAAAAGTAGATCCTCCTTCACTTTAAATGATGGGTCGTTTGGCGTCTGCGACTCGGAACATTTAAGTATGATGAGCGACGGTACGTAATTATTCATCTGTGTTGGTGTTTTTCCAAGACTTATCTTCTGAATATTGTAGCTAAAATCATAAATCCGCCTCCGTAGTGTATGGTCAGTATGCTTGTCTACCGTTCTGGAGGTCCCGGGTTCGAATCCCAGGGGGGGTTAAATAAATATAAGTGATGTTTTCACTCTAATATAATATTATATTTATTCTAAATTACCCTGGACTGGTACCTGAAGCGGAAGGCTGATAGCCTTTTCTTCGTGTTTTCGATCGAGATAACACTGCGTTTATATGATGCAGTGCCCTATGCACCATTGAGGTTCGGATAAGGATATGTAGGAGAAAATCATAAATCGTATTATTTATTAATTTTGTGTTAACTTTGTATAATAACACAATAATTTATTTATTGCATTTATTTATTTCTATTTCAAATCCGGTGAAGTGTGCACGCCACAAAGGTTTATGAAATTAAAAAAATCAAGTAAGAACATAACATAACAAAATGATAAAGAAATACATTACAGTATACTAAAAATAAAACGGTGAAATCGAAGACATACAGGTATATGTAAACACGACTAGTTTCGAGAAATACTGATATTTTCATCATCAGGTGAAAATACATACTAACGAAGCCAAGAATATGTGTCAGGACGAGTCCTGAAGAAGGCTGACGCGTGTGGCATTCAATTCTCCATAGGTACCCAGTAGCTGTAAGCTGTAACCTTTTTTCATCCAAATAACCATCTAGTTTTATATAATCTTAATTTTACATCAGAAGTTCTACTACATACATCTTTTGCGTACCTTTATATTATTTTTTTTTTAAATTAAGACGATTTTTTTAGCGTAAAACCACACTGTCTTCTGTCGCTCATTCCAAGTTATGTTTCGCCTTAAAACGAAAGGTTAGTATATTTTCTTCATTAGTTTTTTTCTCTCTTCATATTAATACTGTACACTTTTCCCTCGTCATAATTTAACCCCACGAATTCTTATCAAACTATATGGCACACTTTCCACGTTAATTGTTGAGATAACTCGCGGTAAGTTGGAGCGGAGAGGGCAACTTTGCCGAGAAATTTTACAGCGCACATTTTACGGCTACTCTCTGTAGATTTTATGCTCGGAAACTTTTCTACGGGCGTGGGACATAAGTCTTCAACCGTCTTAAGTGTCATATTCCCGCGTGCGAGTCAGATAACGCTGCTGTGCGTAATAAAATGCTATGAAAATGTAGAAAACGGGTCCGGAATAACATACCGTAAGGGCGTTTGTGCACTACACGTCAGTTAGTGTTTTAAAACGATGATTGGCTTGTGCTTTTGTTCATCTTTCTTTGGATCGGTGCTCTTGATCGGTGCGTGAACACGTTGCGCGTAAATTCGAGCATGTTAAACTGTCGTAGTCGCTTTCATTTTTCAAAACTGGACTGCCGGACGGTAAAATTCCGTGTAGTGCACAAACGCCCTTATACCATAAATAAACAAAGAACTTACAGAAGGTCCATGCAACATGTACGCGTATTCGCGTGATGTTATACTTTTTTTTTTAAATATATTTTTGATGGAGATGAAATTTTGCAATATAAAATATATTAATTAAGGTCACAACACTCTGTCTTTGCAAACATTCTTGCACACCTTTCCACATTCATAAATCCTCACATATAATTCTCATTTATCAGTAAATTCACATACAAAAATCCATTTCTATAATAAAATTATACTTAAAATCCTTACTACAGCGTGATGATGTCGGTAACGACAAAACTCAGTTAATGGTCAAATATATATTATTTTTCTTCTTTAAATACTTATCCACACCCCAATGGTGCATAGGGCACTGCATCATATAAACGCTGTGTTATCTTGATCATTAACACAAAGGTGATCAGCCCTCCGCTGCAGGTACCAGTCCAGGGTAATATTGAAGAATTATTGGAGTGGAAAAATCACTTACACTTCTCTAACCCACCCCTGGAAATCGAATCCGTGACCTCCAGTACGGTAGCCGAGCGTGCTGATCATTATGCTATGGAGGCGGACAAATAAAATATATCTGGAAAACACTGTATATTTGTTATTTTATTATACTTATTTATTATTTCAGTGTATTTTGCATTGTGTATTTCCGCATTTTAATGAGCGTTTATGCGGTGTTCCATCGTCTTTCCATCTCCTGCTTAGAACGCTGCGACGGTAACGAATCTCTTGTACGTTATTTTCTCATGTAGGAAAGGCTGCCGCCTGCCGCCTACCGCCGTTCCCGCCCCCAGTCTCCGGAAGATGTGTCCGAGTCGGATATAAATCCCGGAAGGATCTTAAATAATCGTCATCATTCTTTGTGATACTTCGCCCCCGCTACCGCGAGACCCAATTTACGTTCGGCTACTAGGTGTGCCTCAACTCAGTGTTCCGCAAACTTTTCTATTCAAGGTACACCTACCAAATTAAGAAATTTCAGAAGTGCATTTATGCCATATTATGGTAACATATCGCTCACTCCTTTCAAGAATGTCATAAATAAAAAAACTTGATTTTTCAGGAGAACGTTTTTAAAGTTCAAAAATATAACACAATGTATTAAAAATAAATAACAAGCCACTTATTGAACTTTTTACTGTGCAACAGATCTTTTTAGGTAAAACCTGAAGGTTTTTTCTCCATTTGAAAAATATTTAGTTTATTTAAAAAAATTATTAAACAATACCTTTTCTTAAAAATGCAAAAACAACACTTTCTGCCCTGTAGCGGGTAAATATTCAGTTAAAAATATGCCGCTTTTGCTGGGATATAGTACATTTTTAGGGCATTCCGAAAACATGCACAACTCAAAATTAACGATTTTTAGTATATGACGTTCTTGAAAGGAGTGAGCGATATGTTTAATGCGAAATGTGAGCCTTCTTAACTGAGCACAGGTAATCAAAATTTGGAGCAATTGTGCTATTTTCACAAAACTAGCATTTTTTCCGTGCCACACCAAATCGCCGCGGTACACCGGTGTGCCGCGACACACACTTTGCGGAACAATGCCGTAACTAATGGCACTCATTTATTATTTATTTCCAATGTTTATGGCCGCTTTCTTTGGGAGCGGCTTCCTGCAATAGTGTTTTGTCTTAATAATATCTTCTATTTTTCAATATTTTAATATACGTTTTTCTTTTGAATATTTGCAACCTTTACCAACCTACGTCTGTCCGCCTCCGTAGTGTAATGATCAGCATGCTCGCCTACCGTTCTGGAGGTCCCGGGTTCGATTCCCAGGGGGGTTTAATAAATATAAGTGATTTTTTCACTCTAATATTTATTCAATATTATACTGGACTGGTACCTGAAGTGGAGGGCTGATCACCTTTTCTTCATGTGTAATCGATCGAGATAACACTGCGTTTATATGAAGCAGTGCCCTATGCACCATTGGTGTGCGGATAAGGGTTTTATCATAAATTTTTTCGACAAATCAAGTTATTATTATTATTATTATTATTACCAACCTACGTAATTTAGTTTATATTTTAAATATTTGTACAGTTGGAAGAACCCTTGATAAGTAAACCACAATAGCGCTTTATAAGTCATACTATTAACATTATTTAGTAAATCGTTTATTTTCTTATTCGAAATAGTTCCATGTTTGTGTGGCTTCCATACCCTTATATAGGATGTTTAAAGTGTGGAACCAGTCTGATAATGTCACTGGTCGAATAAAATAAAAGTTTAATAAAAAATCTAACGAGTTTTATAGTAAAGAAATATTTTTTTTAAATATTTTCACAGTGGCCATGAGTTTGTACGCATTCTGTTTCTCTGCATTACGTTCCAAGAAGCCAGTGTCATAAATAATTCAATGTTTACAGTAACAAAAGTACATTCGGTATAATTTCATCGTTCGTGTTTCGTATTGTAGGAGCTTACTTTGCGTTAACGCTTTCACCCTCTGATGTCGTTATCCAAGGGTGCATTTTTTTCAGGCTTCAGCTTCATGACTCATCATCATCATTACTTATTTATTTATGAGGATCGAAGACACTTACTTTACTAACCATCACGCCGCTTCCCCGCAGGGGTAGGCAGAGAGAATAGAGCGCCACACCACTCTGTCCTTGCAAACATTCTTCGCCTCTTCCACGTTCATGCATCTCCTCATACATACCCGCCGATTGTTACGACTCCTAACCTGACCACTTTCAAGTATTTGGCATACCTGATCGTGCCATGTTTTTCTCGGTCTTCCTCTGCTTCTTTTCCCACTAAAATTCGCCTCATAATTTTTTTTACCGTTCTTTCCTCACTCATTCGTTCTACATGTCCAAACCATCTCAAAACACCTTTCTTAATTTTATCGATAATGCTTCTCTCAGCTTTGCATTCCTTTCTTATTTTACTATTCGCACATCTATCATACATCGTTTTGTCGCACATTCTTCTGAGAGATCGCATTTCGACTGCATTCAGTAAAATGAAATAACTTTGTTATAACCACTTTTTTATTAATACAATTTAACCTACTGGTTTCGACAAGAACCTTGTCATCATCAGGGTTTATATTAATTCAAAAACATTAAATTACTCTCACCAAAAAACTTCCACACACTCCGTAAAAATCCTGAATGTTATTTTAAAATAAAATGTTGTTGAATTAATATAAACTCTGATGATGACAAGGTTCATGTCAAAACCGGTAGGTTATATTGTATTAATAAAAAAGTGGTTATAACAAAGTTATTTCATTTTATAAAGGCAATATTTTACTTTATGTTCGGTATCCAAGTGCACTATACGACCTTTTGTTCGGCTATTCGAATATCGCCGGGTACGTACACCGTACACCGTACAAATAGAATCAGAACTACGTGTTATGACGTATGGATAAGCATTACGTTCCCATTCATACGTTTCCGTACAATGCATCCGCGATTCGCTCCCCTTTGTCGCCTTTCGCACGTCACATCACTAGTTTCCCCGTCGCGCCCTGAATGGACCCGATGACATGGCCCGTTTTTCACGAGCGTCGACAATGGAAACGTCGAGCCTTTCTCCGACACTTTGTAAATGGTTCGTTTGGCTGATTAGCACAGGTGAATAATATAAAAGACACTGACTTTTCAATGATTTTTCTTTTACTGCATTGCCCTTTACTTTGTAAAAATATGTCTCCCTTTTTTTTCGTTAGTCAAATTTTTGTCGAAGTCGAATGGTGTCGAACATATCACAGTAGAAAGTGACCAAGTGCAGTTTTTACAAAAACGTGATCATTCACTGTTTGATATCTTACTAGCTTAATATTACCCTGAAAAAATCCCAAAGGATTTAAAAATTGGAAGTATTGCCCTTTATTTTTTAAAATATTTCTTCCTTTTTTCGTTAGTCAAATTTTTATCCAAGTCGAATGATGTTGAACATATCGTAGTCATACAGGAGAAAGTGACCGAGTGCAGTTTTTACAAAAACGTGATTATTGACTCCTTGATATCTCCCTAGCTTAATATTGCCCTGAAAAAATCCCAAAGGATTTTAAACTTGGTTTTAAAGTTATAATATATTGACTTGTTAAAAATGACTAACTGCATTGATGTTTATTTTCTTGCCAAGCAAAGGTGACTTAAATGGCCCTCCTGAACATTTTGCGTTTAGTTAGTTGGTCACTTTCTCCTGTATGACTACGATACAAAAAGACTGGCCATTCATAAATGTTGTCACAATTTTACCTAGTCGCATACACAAAATATATATACTTTATACAATAAAAATATATATACTAATGTGATATAGGAGTTTTTATCATTTTATTTTATTTACTTTATTTTATTTGTTGAATTTATTTCTCTTCAGGGTTTAATTTATGACTTGGTTATAACAGGTTGTTGCCGTAACTAGTTGGTTGTTAGTAAATATGTGAGTGGATAAAACAAAGTATTTTTATTTCTCAAAATAAAATATCAAAATGATCCACAAAGTTAATGCTTTCAATATTCAAAACAATTTATATTATCCACTGACACTTCGTGATGGAATTGCATTTTTAATTTATTATTAGATTAAAACCGATATTTATAGCTTTTCCACTTTTTTTATTTGACCAGCGACCGGGTTTCGTCGTTACCGACATCATCAGACTGGTCTGATGATGTCGGTAACGACGAAACCCGGTCGCTGGTCAAATAAAAAAAGTGGAAAAGCTAAAAATATTGGTTTTAATCTAATAATAAATTAATATTCAAAACGAAATATATTTAAATAAAAATTGTTACTACGTTTTCCTCGAGCACGGCGGTTTAATATTTAAGAGATAGAAGTAATATGTAGGCTGTATCCAGGCAAGGGATGCTTCCTCCGGCTTAGGCTGAAAGGGTTGTCTTATTGTGTTATGATATGGTGTACATGTTACAATACATAATATAATATCTACCCATAACCATCCCTAATATGTTTTCCTGCGATGCCGATCTCTGCCTAAATCGTGCCTTAATATACAGCATTTACTTAACGCCGCGTATTCATAGTCACTTTTTTCCTTAAAAAAATCTTTATTATTTTATGAATTTATGTATGACACGTATTAAAATTTACTCAATAAACTAAATTTTTAATATAATTTATATTTGAAGCACCAACTGTGATTTTCCATTTTATAATTAAAATGTAATTTTGTTTCGAAATCACTATAAATATTTTATCATTATATTCTTAATATTATTAATATTTAAAGCATTTACTTTGTGGTTAGTCATTTTTATTATTAATAATAATAATAATAAAACCCTTATCCGCACCCCAATGGTGCATAGGGCACTGCATCATATAAACGCAGTGTTATCTTGATCGTTTACACATGCAGGAAAGGTGATCAGCCCTCCGCTTCTGGTGCCAGTCCAGGGTAATATTGAATAAATATTGCAGTGAAAAATCACTTATATTTATGTTACCCACCTTGGGAATCTAACCCATTTTTACTAGTCATATTTATTATAACTTAATTATAATGTCTACCGGTTTCGAAGCTAACCGCTTCTTTATCAAGACTGATTAATACCTTATTGATTAATTTTTTTAATCAGTCTTGATAAAGAAGCGGTTAGGTTCGAAACCGGTAGACATTATAATAAAATATTTATAGTGATTTTAAAAGAAAGTACATTTTAATTAGAAAGTAATTAAAAAATTTAGTATTATTCATTCATTCGGCATTAATATTGTGTAATAATTTATATATTAAATACAAAAAATAAAACACTGATTTTTGTGTCTACTAAATTTTATTTTATTATTAAAAACACATAAAAAAAACAACATAAAAATTAAAATAAATTTGGGACAATTGTTTTGGTTTTGCCACAGTAATTTGAAAATGCTATGACAAAATGAAACAATTGTCACGATTTTTATTTTATTTTTATGTGTTTTTAATAATTAAATACAATTAAATAGACTAAAAATCAGTGATTGATTTCAATATTCAATGTATAAATTAAAATGGAGCTCTACAAATTAAATGCCAAATGTATAAATCAAATTGTGAAATAATATAATAATTTACATTAAAAATAATACCACATGTATAAGAAATTTATTTGTGGTATTATACAAGTGTTTTATTTTGGTACTGAAATTTTATATTTGTTTTTACTTGTCATTAGTTACAATGTACTGTTCGTAAAAATGAAACGCTTGTTTAAGACGTTTTTTTGTGATCTTATTACTAGTGTTTTATTTCTATACTATTTTTTACTTGGCTTAGCTTACGTACCTAGCTAACAAAATTAAATATTCAGATTTTGGAAATTACATCTCAAATTTTACCATCACGTTATTAAAAATGTACATAAATATATTTTGACGATTTGAATATAAAAATGAAACGCTTGTTTAAGACGTTTTTTTGTGATCTTATTACTAGTGTTTTATTTCTATACTATTTTTTACTTGGCTTAGCTTACGTACCTAGCTAACAAAATTAAATATTCAGATTTTGGAAATTACATCTCAAATTTTACCATCACGTTATTAAAAATGTACATAAATATATTTTGACGATTTGAATATAAAAATGAAACGCTTGTTTAAGACGTTTTTTTGTGATCTTATTACTAGTGTTTTATTTCTATACTATTTTTTACTTGGCTTAGCTTACGTACCTAGCTAACAAAATTAAATATTCAGATTTTGGAAATTACATCTCAAATTTTACCATCACGTTATTAAAAATGTACATAAATATACTGTACTAGAAGAATATTACTTTTTTACCCGCACATATCACAACCAAGCGCCCTTGATGTAGTATTTTACGAAAATGGAGCTGTATAAATTATACAAAATTATTATTATAGATAAATTATCTTTTGTAGTTAAGGAAAATTGATATTTTGGAATAAGTTTTCAATCTAGGCTGGCTCTGCAATAGCATTTCTGTGTACACATATTGGATAATAAACTTGGTATAAATATTTTTCTTTCAAATTTGGTATGCTTTTATTTGGGGTTGAGAGTTGTTTCAGCCCCTAGGAGGAGATGTGTATATTTAATCAATGCACTGCGAATATGGCCGCTAAGGCCTTCAATATGTCCAAAGTATGTATTTATACATTTCGGTGAAATACTGCCTAGCGAGGTTTTTGCCGCAGACCGACGATATATTTATTGCCGGCTTATGAATCCGTGGGCGGCGCCACCAGTCGTTACGAACTTTCCCTCGTTCAGAACGCAGTAAACGCGTGCACCAAACTCATTTATATGGTGGATACGTGTGAAAAAAGTATATTTGAACCAACCAACTAACTAACCATCACGCCGCTTATCCGCAGGGGTAGGCAGAGAGAATAGAACGCCACACTCGAGGTAGTATTTTACGAAAATGGCGCTATGTAAATTATCCAAGATATTATTACAGTATTACTATTTTTACTCTCTCTTTTTGCAAACATTCTTTGTCTCTTCCACATGCATCTCTCATACATACCCGTCCATTATTTCGACTCCTCACACGACCGCTTTCAAGTATTTGACATACCTGTCCGGTCAATTTTTACTCGGTTATCCTCTGCTTGTTTTTCCAACTACATTCGCCTCATAAATTTATATTTCCCGTTGTTTCCTCATTCGTTATTGTATCTCAATATTATTTATAGAATAAAAATTTAAAAAAATAATTAAACGGATACTCACACACGGGCCATGCATTTGTAGGATCTTTTTTTATACTCATGTAGTAAAATATTTTTGTAGGTACTTATAATTATATTATATTATGACGTCTTATAGTCACATTATTAATGGAACAAATAGATATTTATACTACCACTAGTTGATGGATAATGAAAATAATCGAAGGTTTGCATTCTAAGAAATGGGTAGCAGCTTTAAAAAAATTAAGGTAACCAACCATCTGCCGTCTCGAAAATATGAAGGTATTAAAACTCCATAGTAACTATACGTTTGACTTATTTTCCATGTCGGGACTTACCGCGTTTTGCACTTGCCGCATGCCCGTTTTCCTTATTTTATTTTTTTCCTTTGATATTATTTTTATTTGTCTTCCGTATTTCGTTCTCATTTAGTTTCATTCGTAAAAATCCTGCCGGCATTTATGTCTGCGAAGATTTTGTTTAGGGATGTTAGACCTATAAACCAATTTACCATAATTAATTGAAAGATTGCCATGAAATCTGCGTTCATGGTTAAACACATTATTTCTACTTGCGGTATTATTATATTTGGATATTCTTATTAATCCGGCTTACATGTAAGTTAATAAGTAAATACCATCAATTTCATACAACTGTGGCCCAAAAAAATGAGAGGCGAATGCGTAGTTTGAACATCAGTTAAGGTGGAGACTGACCGGAGCATTTCGTCGTAACATAACGTCGTAACATCGCTCGCGGCGAGCATCAGCGAGCATCCGAAACTATGGATGGAGCGCTCGGCTCGCTGTACTGACTGCCTGAATGCTCGCATCGTAACGTGTTACGTTACGACGAAATGCTCCGGTCAGTCTCTACCTTTAGGTTTACAATATATTGAGTGTGACCAAATACTTGTTCACAAATCTGGATTACAATAAGATATATTTTTTACGTTATTTTTGATATCTCAACATGGATGGAGAAGAATATGGAAGTCTTATGTGGGAAAGAAAATGGAATAAAAAAATTCTAAAATACAGTCACCGTGGCGTCGTTGGGTAGACGCTCGACTGCGGAACTAGCGTCGTGGATTCGATTCCCGCCAATTGCAAAATGAATTCAAGACAGATTTATTTTCAATTCCTCTCGGTGTTTGTGATGTATATTTCACATTTACCTTCCCTATCCTTACTATCCTACCTGCAGACAAGCCTCTTAAAGTAGGGGCTTTGCGAGTTATTCCTTTTAAAAATATATATTAATGAAATAGGAGATAAAAATGCACCAAGCCAGGGGC
Source organism: Brachycentrus maculatus (assembly GCF_059751285.1). Lineage (NCBI taxonomy): Eukaryota > Metazoa > Arthropoda > Insecta > Trichoptera > Brachycentridae > Brachycentrus > Brachycentrus maculatus. The sequence continues at coordinate 1,285,389 of NW_028280967.1, forward strand.
TCTAGGTGCTGTACTTTATGCGTGCTCTTAAATGCTATGTAAGTTTGGACAGGATTTCACTTGCATATCTGAATCCGAATGTAGTTGAAAATAGAAGCAGAGGAAGACCAATGAATACTCAGCATGACCAAGTATTTCAAATCCTTGAAAATGTCAGGTGAGGTGTCGGTACAATCGGCGGGTGTGAGGAGTTGCATGAATGTAGAAGAAGCGAATATGGTTTGCAAAGACAGAGTGGTGTGGCGTCCTATTCTCCCTGCCTACCCCTGCGGAAGCGGCGTGATAGTAAGTAAGTTAGTTAATTAATAATATACTCCCACCAGAGTAGTGTGGCGTCATATTCTTTCTCTCTACGTCTGCGGTGAAACGGCGAGATGGTTAGTTAGTTAGTTAACCCGAATAAGAATGCAAACCGAATCATTTTATTTTTATAACATATCGCTCACTCCTCAACATATCGTTCAACAACGTCAAATCGTCAATTTTCAGTTTTGCATGTTTTTGGAATGCCCAGAAAATGTACTATATCCTAGCAAAAGTGGCATATGTTTAACTTAATATTTACCCGCTATATTTATTGTTTAATTATTTTTTGAAATTTACTAAATATTTTTCAAATGGAGAAAAAAACAGTCAGGTTGTACCTAAAAATATCTGTTGCACTGTAAAAAGTTCAATAAGTAGCTGGACACGTATTTTTGATATACTTATTTCATTATATTTTTAAACTTTAAAAACGATCTCCTGAAAAATCAAGTTTTTTTTATAAATGACGTTGTTGAAAGGAGTGAGCGATGTATTCGAAGCAATAATTTTGATTTTCTATGTTTTAATTTAAATGATTTTTTTTAAACCACTATAATTTATAATTACTATATTTTAAAACAAAGTTATTTTTATACAGGATACGCCAAAAAAAGTGCGTAGTCTCATGTATCTGACTCTAAGCGTGTGCTTTTCGAGGTGGAAACCAAAAATCCTAAATTGATTGATCCTTCGTTTTAAATATATTGCCCGGGCTTACAAAAGATCCGTCGAGGAATTCGTTTCTTTCTCCTTGGAGTGTTTGCTCCGCTCGTCCTCTGCTGGGAGCAAATCCGATTCTGTTTGCAGAGGGCTCCTTTGTTTAAGTGTCCCAGCGATCAAAGGGTTAGTCCGTGTAAAAAGATCAATGGGTCGATGTTTGCACCGAATCTCGGCACGAAATGTAACTAACTAGGAGCACGGCATATTGGAGATTTGCGGGAGTAATGAAAAACGGCGTGTCACGCTGGAAATGAGCAGTTTTAAGTATCTTTCCGGCGCCGGAGCAAACATTCGATGGACTTGATGGAACCGGGCTTTCCGACTTTTTACCGAAGAGGAATTTTAAATACTTAAAAGAAATTCTTTCGTTACGTCAACCCATTTGCATAAACCATTTACATCAGTTGTTCTCAACCATGTTGGGGGTATCGAACCCCCACCAGTTTAATAATAAGCGCGTTAATTGGAAAAAAATATTGCTAGATTTATATATTCCTTTCAAATAATATACTAGATCTATTGGATAAATGAATATATCATACGTCATACCATTTTTCATGATTTTTGATATATTCCTTTCGAATAATGTACTAGATCTTTTAGATAAATTAATATATCACACGTTGTATCATTTTTCATAATATTGTATAAGTCGGGTGTGTGTTTTGCCCTCTGCCGAACCCGGGAGGCTGACTCACCGAACCCAGGTTTAGAACCACTGATTTACATACAATTTTTCTCATTCAAATTAAAAACCTTTATGCGTTTTAATTTCATTTTTAAGGGCACGTTTGTATGTTTACGCAATGGATGTTTTCAATAAATTGTCTGTTTTTATTGTTTTTTTTTTATGACAACAACTTTATGCAACGGTGGGGTGGGATTTATTTACTGGCGTTGATAAAACCGTGAAAAAATTTTCATACAGAACAAATTCTTGAACAAATTTTAAAAAATGTAATTATGTCAAGGCAGTTACGTAAAAATATGTCCAGCATGTGACATAATCCGGAGGTCCCGGGTTCGATTCCCAGGAGAATGTCAAATAAATAAGCGTGATTTTTCGCTGTAATATTTATTTAATATAACTCTGGGCTGGTACCTGAAGCGGAAGGCTGATCACCTTTCCTTCGTGTGTTAACGATTAAGATAACACTGCGTTTATATGATGCAGTGCCCTATGCACCATCGGGTGCTAATAAGGGTTTGAATAAAAAGAAATTTGTGTTCATTATTGATTGACAAAAGCAAAAATTAATAGCGACAAGCATAATGTTGCTATCTCGCATAAATATGGAACGAGAGAATAGAATCGCCAAATTGAATACTTCATGTTTCTAGGCAAATTTGACACGGTATAAATTTGGAACAGATAATCACAGGTTTTTATTTTTATTTTACACAATTTCAATAGCTTAGCGCTCTGAAGATGTGCCCTGTTATGTCCGAAAAAGAGGAAACAATTCATCCGTAAACTAAAAAAATACGCGTTTAATAGCTTGGCAGTTAAATCTCTTAATTTAATTTGTACATAATAAATGCAACTCCCATTTTTTTTAATCTCTTGCTGAAACTATGCAGAATCTAAACCTATACAACATTGAACTCTAAAATCCCTAAAACGCCGCCTTTTCCTCTCCGGGTTTGTTACTGCAGCGTACGCACAACGTACGCACCCCGGCACGTGACCAAAGGTACAAATTGAATAAGTATCGTAATGGGCAGTCCCTCCTCGGCTAATGTATCAGAAAATGTTCCAAACTAACCCCTTCCGAGTGATCAATCACCAACTTTTCCTTCTCGCCAAAAACACTCGGAATTTTGATGCGAGCCTGAAAACTGAACGAGCCGCCTCAACTCGCCTCACCTTGGGGAAAGTTGGACCAAGTTCGGCTTAACCCGTTTACCGCTAGATCCAAACTGGCCTCGGCGGTAATTCTAGACCAGTGGTTCTTAACCGTGTTGAAGGTACCGAACACCACCAGTTTCATATGCCCGTTCACCAAACCCTTAATTGGACAAATGTATTGTTAGATTGATATATTACTCTTAAATAATACTCTAGATCTATTGGATAAATGAATATATCGTATGTCGTAACATGTTTCATAATATTTGATATATTCCTTTCAAATAATATACTAGATCTATTTGATAAATGAAGGAAATTTAAATAAATTAGAAATTACACAAAATATATATATATATATATACATATATATATATATATATATATATATATATATATATATATATATATATATATATATATATACACATATAAATAAATATATATATATATATATATATACATATATATATATATATATATATATATATATATATATATTAATTAAATTAAAATACTCGTATGTGAAGCTAAATCTAAATTTTAGAGTCCTTTGTACGTTGAAGGATGAAGAGGGGGAAGGAGCTGTTTCTTATTGAAAAAAATATCAGTGAGGATATAGACAATAGATTTTTATTTATTTCTTTTTGCGATAGGTGTTTCCAAACGTGATGGATTTGAATATGAAACTAGGAGACATTACTGGCATTTATTTATTTATTTATTATTTGTACAATTCTTTGGAAGGCATTAGGTTATCAGGCTGCCCGGGATGTAGAATCAGTTACCTGGACGCTCGAAGCATGCTCTGATAATGGATCATTGTGGAAGTTTGCTGGGATGTGGTACAGCGCAGCCACGTTCGCGGGATTTCACACCGGAAACTTTGTTTTTATCCGAAAGTTTCATTATTACGGCGCTTACAGTAGCCCGCTTTTCATATTAATAAAGCCCGTTCTTATTACCTTTCAAACGACGCCGAAATAATTTTTTATTTTGGCTAGAAATCTTTCTTATTACTTAAAAATATTGTATAGTAGAAATGTTTGTTTTTTTTGTGCATTCTTAACTTTCTTGACATCTCATCAAAGATGAAGAAGAATATGGAAGTCTGGGCATTTACGGAATACATTTACATCTCACCAATAGATGTCTCTAGTGAAGTTCTAGTGATTCAAGAACAAGGTTTCTAAATTGGTTCATATATACAGTCAATAATGGGTAGAATTGTTGAATGTTACACGTGTGTAAAGTGATCACTTAAACCAGCCTATGACGGTCGTCAGCCCCGTAAATGCCCAGACTTCCATATTCTTCTTCATATTTGATGAGATGTCAAAAAATAATATGAAAATAACTCCTGTAATTGGAGATAATCCAGATTTTGCGAACAAGTATTTGGACACACTCAAAATGTTGTTCTTAACTTTCGTTTTGTCGCTCGCTTGATCTCTGATTACATAGGTCTACAGTGCTACGCAAATCGCGAATGTCTTAGCTACGGCGTTGTCGCCTGACGTCGCGTAGTTTCGACTAACGATTGACTATTGATTTACCCTGAATGGTGTATGTATTATTGACATCTGAAAACTTAGCGAAAAATTCTCAACATAGTCAGTAAAAATCATTATAAAAAAAATATAAACATATTGTATTACTTTTGTACTCTTTATCTACAGATGCTTTATTTTGATGGATATATCTATGCATCCTTGAAGAAAACAAGGCATATTTCCAAAACCGGTAGTACCAAATAATATTGTAGGAAAAAATCGTTTTACTTATATGTTTGTAAAAATTCAGTATCAGTAGTAAAAAAATATATAATTCAAATAAAATTATTGCTTAGATATTTTTTTTCTTCTGAACAGCTTCAAGCCCCTTGAAAGACAATCTGAAAGTATTACATTTTTGTACCTGTAATGATTAGTTTTATTTATTTATTTATTTATTTTTGTCTTAATATTTTTTACTGTTTTAATTACTTTGTTGTGTTTAACGTCTAAGCGACCACTATTCTCCCTGTGATTTTCATACCGCCGTTTATAAACCTACTTAGTATTTTAAATGTTAAAATAAGAAATTTTTATCATGTAACTACGTTATATATACTGTATAAGCATACCCTGCCTACCTCAGAACAGGTATCTCCAAATACCTAGTGAGGATAGACAGTGTCCAATAAAAAAAAATATAAAAAAAAAATATATATTTATATATATATATATATATATATATATATATATATATATATATATATATATATATATATATATATATATATATATATATATATATATATATATATATATATATATATATATATATATATATATATATATATATATATATATATATATATATATATATATATATATATATATATATATGTATATATGTATATATATAGATTTATATATATATATATATATATATATATATATATATATATATATATATATATATATATATATATATATAAATATGTATAACTTAAGTACAAAATTATATTAAATAATAAACGCTGTTCTGCAGCACTAAACCTGATATATGTAGTACATACTAGAAAATTATTTGTAGAAAAACTAATATAATTAAAGCCGTTCGCCGGTTTTCGGAATGCTTCCTAGAATCCCCAAATTCTAGTGCAGTCCCGTACATTCCTAAACCAAGACAGTTTCTTTATACCAATGCCACGCTTCCTTCTACTTGATGCCATACACTTTGATGCTCTTAATCCCGTTTTTTCCCAATCTCTTTGACCCCGACGCAACTAAATGACCGTCTACTTCTAGAAATTAATACTCCCGCCAGTACCTACCGTACCCTTGCGTCCCTCCCTCAACAACTGAGTAAGGTAAATGCGGAGGTCATTTTTCAAACCGCTAATATATACGGCCTGAAATCCCATCCTCCCCTCCCCACCCCGCGCCTGGCCACTTCAACTCGGCCCTGCGTCTAGCTGTATTAGGCAGGTTTACATTAGGTAAGTAAGTGACTTCAAATACAGGGCAAGACAGTACGGCTCTCCAAACTCAAAACACAGAAGGGACATTTTTTTGTAGTACGTTTTTTTTTGCATTTTTAGACTAAGTAGATTCTACTTAGTCCAAAAATGCAAAAAAACGTACTACAATAAAAATGTCCCTTACTGTGTTTTTAGTTTGGTAAGCCGAGTACTTCATGTGTTATTTTTTGACGTCTCATCAAAGATGAAGAAGAATATGAAAGTCTGGGTATTTACGGGGCCAAAGACCGTCATAGGCTGGTTTAATTAATCACTTTACACACGTGTAACATTCACCAATTCTACCCATTATTGACAACCACACTACTCTATAAAGTTCTATAAATATGAACCAATTTTGAGACATTATTCTTGAATCACTAGAACTTCACTAGAGACATCTATTGGTGAGATGAAAAGAAGCTTTTTATTGAGCAGAAACTCTTTTTATGTGAGGTCGGAATCCTGGATTATAATCACATGCATGAGAAACCCCTGAAAAAGTCATTTTCATTTTTATTATTGAAGCTTATTATTTGACCAGATAATTTATTTACAACATTTTGAGTGTGTCCAAATACTTGTTCACAAAATCTGGATTATCTCCAATTACAGGAGTTATTATCATTTTATTTTTTCATTTATATTTCATATTACTTTATGTTTCAATTGCTAAATCAAAGACAGATTTTTTGAGTCTACTAAGTTGTATTTTATTGTTAAAAAACACATAAAAATTAATATTGCGACAATTGTTTCGCCTAGTTATGGCATTTTGAAACAAATGATACTATAATACATATATTAAAATGGAGTTCTACAAATTAAAAGCCTAATCAATAAACAAGACAGTACTGACTGGCTACTGCTATCGTATGAATTGGTTTTCACGTCAGTACAGCGCTGTCGCATTACTGTTTTTTTTAAAGTGTTGTGTGTTTTTAGTATAATATTTATTTAATATCACTGTTACCTGAAGCACTAGGCTGATCATCTTTCCTTCGTGTTTTTGACGATCGAGATAACACTGCTTCTAAACGATGCAGTGGCCTATGCACCATAGGGTGCGGATTCGGTTTAGAAGAGAATGTGCCCATACCATATGAATTTCCTTTTTTCTTTTACTTTTAAATATCAGTTACATCCAGACTTCCACGCTTGCGTGAACTCTTTATTTTATTTCTTGAATGTTTTTCACAGATACTTTGTGGCACACTTTATAAACTTACCGGTTTCGACAAGAACCTTGTCATCATTAGGGTTTATTAAATTCTAAAACATTAAAAACATTTCCTGCATTTCTTACATTTCCTTACATTAATTACATTTCCTTACCAAAAACTTCCACACACTCCGTAAAAAAACCTAAATGTTATTTTTATTGTGGCATGCTTAGCAACTCCAAATAACTACGAATGGAATCACCCAAAAACAGTAAAAGGTAGGTTAAAGTGTACTTATAATAAAAAAAGTGGTTAAAACAAAGATGTTTAATTTTGTTATCTTTATTTTATCTCTAAGGGACATTAAGTACTGACGTCAGTTACTGACTGAGTGTAAAGCCTTAGTTTAAAAAGGTGATGAACTTCTTGCTTCCTTGGAGGGGGGCAAGAAATGTTTCCCAGCATCCCTTGCTTTAATTACCCCCGTTACATTTTTACTAATCCCGGATAATGTAAGAGCCGAGGGACTTGAGATTTACATAAGTACTATATCTACGCATCCTTTAAAAAGGCCGGATTTTGCCTTTTCTTTTGTGACTTGTCACCGTTTAATATATCGTTTTTGAAGCCATTGTTGAAATTTGTTCACGTACCCAAACGAATGACAAACTGAAATACATAGGGATATTAAAATATCAATTTTAAATCATGTATATCGCTCACTCCTTTCAAGAACGTCATAAATCAAAAATCGTCAATTTTCAGTTGTGCATGTTTTCGGAATGCCCAGAAAATGTACTGTGTACCCATAGCGCAGGAGCGATCTAGATTCTTGATAATATTGCGTCCGTGTGATGCAGTGCCCTATGGACCATCGGGTGCGGGCGAAGCTTGGAAGAAGAATAATAAATATTTTAGTTATACCTTAATTTTTAAAACACTTTGAGTTCACCCCTTATTTATGTATTAGAAACTTTATATAGCTTTCTTGAAAAAATTACCTCAAGAGCGCTTTGAATTTTCTTTTCAATTATTAAGCTATTTAGAGCGCTTCCAATTATATGTCTATTAATAATTTTTTTATTTATTGACTTGGCGTTTAATTTGTAAAACTCCATTTTAATTTATGTATTAATTTTAAATCAAACACAGATTTTTTGAGTCTACTAAGTTGTATTTTATTAACAAAAAACACACAAAAAATTATATTGTGACAATTGTTTCGCCTTGTTAGGGCATTATCAAACGAATGTCTATCAAACGAATATCAGACATTCGTTTGATAATGCCCTAACAAGGCGAAACAATTGTCAAATATGTGTTTTTTGTTAATAAAATACAACTTAGTAGACTCAAAAAACCTGTGTTTGATTTAAAATTAATACATAAATTATTTTTTTTAAACAAAATGAAGTTCTTCAAAGTACTCAAATTACCAAGTTGTTTTCATTAACAAGTTGTCTGGCAGAACTATTATATTTCGGGGAATATATATTTTTTAAATGTACCTTAATCAACTTTACGTCTTTACGCGAAGTACCCAATAAAAGTAAGGTTGAAATGAAGGTTAAAAAATTTAAATGCCCCTCAGTCGAAAGGTACGATGGAACAATAGAGAGAAATAAAAGCGAAACAGCAATTTCACAGATGAAATGTTGCCGTTAGGGCGTTTGTGCACTACCCGTAATTTTACCGTCCGGCAGCCAGTTTTGAAAAACGAAAGCGATTACGACAGTTTAGCGTGATCGAATTTACGCTCAACGTATTCACGCAGTGATCAAGATCTCCGATCCGAAGAAAGATGGACAAAAGCACAAGCCAATGATCTTTTTAAACTACACGGAATTTAACCATCCGGCACGTCAGTTAGCATTTTGAAACGATGATTGGCTTGGACTGGCTTGTGCTTTTATCCATCTTTCTTCGGATCGGAGCTCTTGATCGGTGCGCGTTGCGCCTTAATTCGATCAAGCTAAACTGTCGTAGTCGCTTTCATTTTTCAAAACCGGACGGTAAAATTCTGGGTAGTGGACAAGCGCCCTTACAGTGTCGGAATGCTCCGCCGGTTTTTCCGCGGCATTTTTCCCGTAAACATCTCGTAAAAGTGATGGGCTAAAAGGATGTGTTTTACTACAGCGGGATCATTATAACGTGCCCCGGCGTACTACACGCTAAATTGTATTCCGGCCAAGGAATAATAATAAAACACATTAAGTGCCTTCGCTTACCTACCGCCTACCAGGCGCGGTCCGTCCAAACATGCCGTGGATGTTCCGCATCCCTTGCATTTTAGAGTAAAAAGATTTGGACTTCCATCCGTAAACAGCAATACTGCAATTTAAATATTTCGATATTTATACAGCGACCTTAACCCTTCACTGCATGACTTTTTTGCATGACTGCATGACTGCATTGGCAGTTCGTCTTCGAGAGACAAGTGTAGTTATTATTTTGGCGTTCATAGCGCGTCTTTTGGCTAAATTGTGAACTATATACGTGAGTTATGAATGTATCTAATCAGTAACAACAAAGAATGGTTGCTTATATTTTTGAAGAATGTTTTAACACTAACTTTTGGGTATGTAATAAATTTGACACACTATGCAGTGAAGGGTTGTGATTTTTTTTACAAAAACGGTCTGTACAAAATCACACAAATATTATTATTATCATGAGTTATGGAGCTTAATGGATTTGTGGAGATAATTTTAAACCATATCTTGTTCGTGGGCTAGCGTCTAGATGTGCAGATTTGATATCTGGTACGTAGTAAGTACGCCTGCGTAGTGTAATGGTCAGCACGCTCGGCTACTGTTCTGGAGGTCCCGGGTTCGATTCCCAAGGGGGGTAAAATAAATATAAGTGATATTTTTTCACTGTAATATTTATTCAATATTACCATGGACTAGTACCTGAAGCGGAGGGCTGATCGCCTTTCCTTCGTGTGTAAACGATCAAGATAACACTGCGTTTATATGACACAGTGCCCTATGCACCATTGGGGTGCGGATAAGGGTTTTATTATTATTATTATAGTAAGTACGAGTATAAACAGTTGATGTCCAGCATCCTTCTACAAAAAATCACCGACCGCCACTGCCGCCTACCTTCCCGCAAACTTTTCGTTACTCGCACGCCTCATGCTCTCCGTGGATCGGGGTCGGGTTGTTCGGGGGGCGGCGGAAGCGTTCTCTCGGCAGTCCACTCTTTTCATATTTGTTTTATTTCATGTTCAATGAAAGAAAATAACAACGCGTTTTACAAGGTACATATGGTTAGGTAAAGTTACGGAAATGAGCGCCTAGATCGGTGGTTACTTACATACCGCCCGCGGGCCGGATCTGCCCTTTATATATTCCCGATTTCAGCGCATAAATAATTCATATGGTACAAAAAACAGCTTTATAGTAGTTTTTCCACATTTATATTTCTGGTCTGATGATGTCGGTAACGACGATACCCGGTCGCTGGTCACATAAAATAAATGTTGGAAAAACTATATATTATACTTGTTATTTTATTATATTTTATAATATGTCATATGAACATCACTAACGTCAGTAAAAATCTTTTGTTAATTTTTTTTTCGAAATCTGTAATATATTCGCTATTTTGCATTATGTAAAATACAGTAACGATCAAGATAACACTGCCTTTATATGATGAAGTGCCCTATGCACCATCGGGTGCGGATAAGGGTTTTTAGTAGTTTAGTAACTATATTTGTAGTCTTCATGGCTGATGAAGATGCACGCTCGCATCCGGAATGATCCTGTAGAACTCTCGACGGCATCGCTCTTGGGATTCTTCCATCTTTCTTATCTAATATCTACTATCACTGCACATCTATTGTTTCTCTAACTCACCTCTATATATATACATATTAATCGCACCATTAATAACCCGACACTCTTTTCTCCAGAGTTGACGTCTTCATATAGGTATATAGAGCTTTATAGAGCGCAGTCCCGATTTCTTCCATTAGCCGGAGCTGACGCGGCGCTATCTTGATTTATCTCGCCGAACGTCGGAAGTATTTTCTTTAATTTGCGAAGTTGCCTATCTCCCGACAGATGGCACCGATACAGCCCTGCGAACTTTCTCCCGACTCCATCAATCATGCCACGCGTGAGTCTAAAAGTTTGAATTCTGAATTGTCGTTGTTTTGTGGACGGAGCTAAGCGATACGGAGCCAACGCGCACGGCTCGGTTATGAAATATCCCGCAACGCAAATGTGATATTTTCTGTGCAATTATCTAATGGAGACGCCATATTATCGCTCAATGTCAACTTTCACCTTACGGAAGTGGCTTTTTCCACATTCAGAATTCTCGTATCGTAGGTATACTGGCAAAAAACGTTAACTCTAAAATCCCTGTTTGAATAATCCCTGTCATTTATAGCTTTTAGCCTGAATAAAATACCAGCTATTAAAAGTTGAATTTACTAAATATATTATTAGATTAAAACCAATATTTTTAGCTTTTCCACTTTATTTTTATTTGACCAGCGACCGGGTTTCGTCGTTACCGACATCATCAGACTGGTCACCAGTCTGATGATGTCGGTAACGACGAAACCCGGTCGCTGGTCAAATAAAAATAAAGTGGAAAAGCTAAAAATATTGGTTTTAATCTAATAATATATTAAAAATGCAATTCCATCACGAAGTGTCAGTGGATAATATAAATCTATTGAATTTACTTGTAAAACCACATAATTATGACATTTCAAACTACTTAGTGTATTTTGCCAGTTTATAGAACGTTGAAAACTTTATAATACCGCATCATTAAGTCAAAATTGCATATTATCTGCACTTTTTTGAATGTGCACTTTCAAGAATTTGGTCTTAGACTGGATGATCACTCTACATATGTATGTATTTTAAAACGTTCCTCGATATTTAAACACAACTGCTACTTTCGTCTCGTAAACAAGCTTTTATCGTTATTTTCTCTACTAACTCACGATCTCTTAATTAAATCGACGGTTCTTATCTTCAGAAATACAGACCTATTTTCAGAAACTTCTAAAAATTATCTATAGACATTGCACGTTTGACCATAAGTGCAATAAAGCTATTATAAAAATAGGAATATTTGAACTGTATCCAATTTTTTTTGTAAGAACACAAGTATTGGATTTATCATCCGAGCGATTTTCATCAGTATTTATTATTGGTGTCTCACAGACACGATGCTGGAAGGAAGATATTGTAATTTTTGGGTATTTATAAGGTTTACGAGCTGTAATCAGCTGACTTAAGTAAATGGTTAGATGATACTGATTTTCGACCAATACCATCCATTTGTTTTATATAAAATTCTGAGGTTTGGCGAATATCACCCTGTTTTTTTTTTTAAATCGCAAACTGAATATTTTTACTTAGATTTAAGTTTGGTACCGACATTTCTTGGTGGAACTTTTTTTTATGTAATAAAATAAAAACTATGTTATAGTTTTTTTTTCATATAATTATGGAAAAATGTATGTGGAGAAAAACTAAATACTTAGTTGTAACTCTTATTATATTTTTACTTGTTAAAATTAACAAAATACCATTCATTTCTATCGCTGTACTATATATAATATATAATTTTTGGGTGTCTGCAAGAAAATTGCACAAAACTTTGTCTTGCTCTCCTGCGTAGTGACGCTTCCGCAGATTCGCCTTTATCTGACGATATTTTGCCAAAAGTTCGTCTGAGAGACCGCATTTCGACTTCAATGATTCCGCTTTCGCCCTTCTTTCACCGAATTAACATAATTGAATAAGTTGCCCGTCGACTGGCTGAAGGTTAGGTCCAGTTTGCTAAACCGAGTTCAGTCGCTGGATCTAGATTACCGCCGAATGTCGGGACAAAACTCGATTAAACTGTCGCTGGTTTCCTGCGGTATTCATGATTACGTACAATAACTTACAGCATCGCGATACACAATGAATTATTCCCATATCGTCTGCGAACAATCTTCTGGAAACGCGAATGGTGTTAGACAGAGTACCCAGTAACGACCCAGTATGAAATTTTCCTCTTCTCCTGACCCTTATCCGCATTCGATGGTGCATAGGGCACTGCATCAAATCGACGATATGTTAACCTAAAGGTTAATTACATGAAGGCAAGGTGATTGGTCATACGCGTCAGGTGTCCAAGGTAGTATTCATTTGCAACATTTTGAGTGTGTCCAAATACTTGTTCACAAAATCTGGATTATCTCCAATTACAGGAGTTATTTTCATATCATTTTTTTTTTGACATCTCATCAAAGCTGAAGAAGAATATATTGTAAATAAATTATCTGGGAAAATTTTAAGCTTAAATAATAATATTAATTTATTTAAAATTTAGAAGAGGATAAAAATCTCACATTTATTTGAGCCTCTTGGAATTGAACCTGGAACCTCAAACATAGCAGCCAAATGCGCTAACCACCAAGCAATAGAGGCGGTCTAAATAATTTTTCATATTTTTTAACATGTTTTGCTTAGTTATAGTTTTTTACACGACGTGTTTTGTATTTATTTTATGTGTATAGAAATTGATAAGAAACTTTTAGTTGTTTTTTATTATTAATTAAACACTTATAATACTACTAATTGATTTTATTCATACTTATTTCATTCCACAAAGTTAATGGCGAATCAATAAATAATATTTAGTCCGTTTCATATTTTGTTTATTTTTCCCTTCACGGTCAATATTTTTTTCTGATATCGCTGTAATCGTAAAACATATCGCGTTTGCAGGAGACCCCAACCCTCTATTTGCCCAACACGGGGCAGTATTTGAAACCCATACCTTAAATTAAGCTTCGACAATTAAGTGCGCCGGGACGGGACGCGCCACCCCGTCTTGTAATATTTGAGTGCCTGGTAAATTGGAGATAATTTGCGACGGTGAAAACTCTCGCGGCTTCTCTTCTGTCGATTTACTCAGCCTGCGACGTTGTAATATCCTCTAAATTGTTCCGCGTTTGTGGTTACCGATTCGCTCATTTTCCCTCAGAATTTATCCTTTCAAGGAACCGGGGTAGAAAGACTTGATTTTCTGCCATCGTGTCATATTAGGTGACTTGTGTTTGCTTGACACTGTTTTGCGCAGGTTCTACTAAAAAGAAGCTCCTTTTTAACCACCTTTTAAGGCGAGCCAACTTTTGGTGACATAAATAACAGATATATTAGGTGACTTGTATTTGTCGGACATTGTTTCCTTTTTAACCATCTTTTGAGACAAGCCACCTTTTCATGACATTAATAACAGAGATATTAAGTGACTTGTATTTGTCGGACACTGTTTTGCGCAAGTTCTACTAAAATTAAGCCACTTTTCAACCACATTTTAAGGCGAGCCAACTTTTCATGACATAAATAACATTTACAAGTATATTAAGTGACGTGTGTTTACGCAGGTTCTTTTACTAGTAAAGAAGCCCCCTTTCAATCACTTTTTAAAGCAAGCCAACTTTTCATGACAACATATATATTAAGTGACTTGCATTTAAGCAGGATCTTCTACTAATAAAGAAGCCCCTTTTCCACCACTTTTTAAGGCGAGCCAACTTTTCATGACAACAGATATATGGTATTAAGTGACTTGCATTTATGCAGGTTCTTCTACTGATAATGAAGCCCCTTTTCAACCACCTTTTAAGGCACGCCAACTATCCATGGCACAAATAACCAGGTATCATAATTTTACAAGCGTTTTAATTATTGGCAAGTCTCATGTAATTGAGAAACTATGATTATTTTAGTTAAATTAAACACTTGAATAATCCACTGAATTGAGTTTGAGAAACTATGAATCATTTAGTGCTGAATTTTTTACCTCTTTATACTTTTAACAACCTTTATTTTCAAATTAAACATTTTAAAAATACACTTCGGTTGAAAAAAACTTGTTGGTTTTCGTATTGTTTTATGAGACACCTTATAATATAAATATCAGTACATACGTATGGAAAAAAGATCTATTTATTTGATGTAGTATTTTTTTTTAATAACTAATTACTCGCATAACCACTTAATTAATTTATTTTATTACACACGTCTAGTTTTACTATTATAAAAAAAATAACTTGTCATTCCACAAAGTCAATGCCGAATCGGTAAATAATATATTGATGTAGTATTATTGTAGCAATTTTTTAAAACTACCCCGATCCGACTATTCTTTCGCAAACATTAATTTTGATGTCTTGCGTTTATCGTCCAGGTTTGTTTCTCTTCAATTCATTCTGTTGAATCATCTGCGAAATCAAACGGTATCATTCCCGATTGTCTCTCCGAATGATGGAATAAACGTGAATCGTGAGTCACAATGGATTTGTACAGAGACGTAATTAATTATTAGGTACCGTTCACCATCCGTCCGAATTGGTATAATTTCACGGAGAGTAGGATCCGTCGACCGGACGACCGTTTGTTCCTTTGACGGAGCCTGTTCGAACCGTTTGAGCTATTGTTACCTTTTGTCTTATGTGGAACAATACTGTTAAATGTCCTGTTTTTCGTATACTATTTTTCCTGTCACATCAAAGACAATGTTCTCTTATTTTTCGTACAATTTTATACGAAATATTCGTAATAAAATTATTTACTCGAAAACTAGATACGTATTTCTTGTTTTCCGTATATTTCTATTAAACAAGATATTATTTTCAAAATCAAACACTTGTATAATATTATTTTTTTGACATCTCTATATGGATGATGAAGAATTTGGAAGTATGGTATAATACTAGGTACTTGTATAATACTCTTATTGGGTTTCATATGGGGTACGGAGTGCGTGGAAGTTTGTGGTGTCGTAAGGGTAATTAACTATGAGTATTTCAATGTTTTAGAATTTAGTACACAAACCCTGATGATGACAAGGTTCTTGTCGAAACCGGTTGGATAAAGTGTACCAATAAAAAGTGGTTAAAACAAAGTTGTTTTATTTTATAATGTCTAATTGAAATACCCTATGAATATCGGTAAACCTGTGGTGTGTTTCGACCCCCGGGTTGGACTAGATGTCAGCATTTCACAATGCGGCCTTATTACGAGCTGAATCACGAGTGATTGAATGAGCGATATTGGTAATGTATTCACGGTAACGACTGGCACGACCACCTCGAGATCCCACGGAAGGAAGCACGGAGAACCGTTATTAGTACTTCAGACGCAGTTTTTACAACATTTATTTTATTTAGAAAATTATTTAATTGCGTGGTACAACATCTGCAGTTTTCGCATGGAAAAAATTATATTGAATAAAAAATAAACTATACTCAAATTATTTTTTGACAACTCATCAAAGATGAAGAAGAATATGGAAGTCTGGGCATTTACGGGGCTGACGACCGTCATAGGCTGGTTTAAGTGGTCACTTTACACACGTGTAATTGGATATAATCCAGATTTTGTGAACAAGTATTTGGACACACTCAACATGTTGTAGGATATACTCGTAAATACATGAACTGTTTCAGGTAATAAGTACTTTTCGTGGGGTATGAATTTCTTTTCGCAACATTTTTGGTGTATTCAAATCCTTGATCCTTATTCATGTTTCAGGCGTTTCCTTGAGTGTAAAATAATTATGTATGTAAATAAAAAGGTTCGATTCCCAGGGAGGGTGATAATAAATATTTTTGACTTGACACACTAATATTTATTTAATATTACCCTGGACTGGTGCCTGAAGCGCGTGAGTATTCACCCTGCCTTCGTGTAAGTAACGATCAAGATAACACTGCGTCAAAGGTCTCTGATGAACAAAAGCATACTGAAAATCAACAGTGGTCTTGTAAACTCGCACATAAAGCATCATGAGATTTATAATACATGTATATCATGGGTAGATTGGTGCATGTTACACGTGTGTAAAGTGATCACTTAACCAGCCTAAGACAGGTTATAAGCCCTGTAAATACACAGACTTCAATATTGTTCTTCATCTTTGTTGAGATGTCAAAATTTGTTTATTTACTTACATTATAAGTGTATAATAATAATAAAATAAAACCCTTATCCGCACCCCATTGGTGCATAGGGCACTGCGTCGTATAAACGCAGTGTTATCTTGATCGTTTACACATGAAGGAAAGGTGATCAGCCCTCCGCTTCAGGTACCAGTCCAGGGTAATATTGAATAAATATGACGGTGAAAAAAATCACTAATATTTATTTTACCCACCTTGGGAATCGAACCCGGGACCTCCAGAACGGTAGCCGAGTATGCTGACCATTACACTACGGAGGCGGACAAATTGTATAGTATAAATAATTGTGTATAGTAAATATGTAAATAAAAAATTAATTTCGATTTTGAAATTTTTTAGCACTCATTTCTGTTAATTTATATATTTTAAAATTTTAATAAGGTAAAATAAAATATTAAAATAAGTATTTACTTAATAGATAAAATTAAATGAAAAATAAAACCGGAGTGAATAAAATCAAGGTTAATATTAAGTAAAAAAAAATATTACATATAAATTATGCTTCTGAAAATCTTATTTTTTATCAAGTTTATCAACCGTTATTAAATTCGATTTAAGGTGGTCTGAATAATTCCTTAGTATTAGTCGAATTATGCTTTGTATGAACGTATTTGTTAATGAAAACGGCTGTAGATGAAGTCTGATTATGACTATAATAATGGGATTCCTTTCAAACGTAATACGTTTGATGTCTTGTACGAACCACCGCGGGCAACAGGCATATTTTATATATGATCGAAGCTTAAAATACCCCAAATCCGATACATTTCCATTCGGCCGGATGGCGTAGCGGAGGAGATTAGCAAATTGTCACGAAACACGTTTCGTTGTCAGAATAACTATCTAAGTTCGGCCCATTGATTAACTTAATTAATAAACTCGGATCCGGTCTAAACTAACGCTGAAAATCCGACCCTCCCCCAGCTCCTCTGGCCTCGTTTTAAATATTAATTGGGATTCCCTTTATCGGGTCCCGTTTCTCGGCAATCGTTTGCTATCATTGTTGCCATTAGACCGAGGCGCAGTTGGACTTCTGTTTTTATTTGCACGTTCTGGCGCTACTACGGAAGGCGAATTATTTTTTGAATTTATTTGATATTTTTTCTTGAATTGTTTTTTCTTTACGTATTCGATTAAATATTTTGATTTTATAACGAATCTACTTTTTATACCTACATTTTTTTCTTGTTCATTTGTACCTTTTTTATTTATGTAAATGAAAACCTATCTTGTCGTCTTATATGA
Organism: Brachycentrus maculatus; assembly: GCF_059751285.1. Classification (NCBI taxonomy): domain Eukaryota; kingdom Metazoa; phylum Arthropoda; class Insecta; order Trichoptera; family Brachycentridae; genus Brachycentrus; species Brachycentrus maculatus. The sequence goes on from NW_028280967.1 coordinate 1,303,673, forward strand.
TGTTTGATCTAATTGGGCACAAAATGTCAAAAACAACTGCTTTTTATTTCATTCAAACCCTTACCCGCACACCAATGATGCATAGGGCACTGCATCATATAAACGCAGTGTTATCTTGATCATTAACACATGAAGGAAAGGTGATCAGCCTTCCGCTTCCGGTACCAGTCCATACTGAATAAATATAGGAGTGAAAAAATCTCAAATATAGTTAATTTAATTATTAGTATCTTCATTTTTTTCACTGATTTTGAGTTGAATATTATCGATTGATTAACAATAAAGTAACAATGCCTGTTTGGATTTTTTTTAATGTGCGTTGAGTTTGTTGAGCCGTCGGAACGCGCTTAGTGTCTCTAGGTCGAGACCAATACCATCCACCCTTTCCGTGCAGCTTAGAAGACAATCGAATCTAAAAGTTTATAAAATGTGTATTCAGCCACCGACTGAACAGGGGTTGCTCCGCCCCCACTAAGAGCGGGGTCGGAATAATTAAAGTAAATATTTTTGTTGATTGTTAAAATAAATTGTTTGAATAATTTCGGTTTCACTGCTTTCTTAAGCCGACGCCGACGGAGAAAGCGGCTGCTTTCCGTTTTAGATTTGATTTTAGCTGCCGGAGAATTAGGGTTTATTGGCACTGGGTGGCAGTTATTATTAGCACTGTATTCTAACAGTAATTATTCTTTCAGCGGTATTTTACGAGTATAAGTTTGCATGTCGAATTTTGGTATTTTGAGTTATTTGCGAGTACTTGTTCGGTTCTATATTTCAATATCTTTTCAGTAATGGGTGCCAGTTTTTGTTACCACTGTATTGTAATAGTAATTATTCTTTCAGCGGTATTTTACGAGTATAAGTTTGCATGTCGAATTTTGGTATTTTGAGTATTTGCCAGTACTTGTTCGGTTCTATATTTCAATATCTTTTCAGTAATGGGTGCCAGTTTTTGTTACCACTGTATTCTAACAGTAATTATTCTTTCAGCGGTATTTTACGAGTATAAGTTTGCATGTCGCATTTTGGTATTTTGAGTATTTGCCAGTACTTGTTCGGTTCTATATTTCAAGATCTTTTCAGTAATGGGTGGCAGTTTATGTTACAACTGTATTCTAACAGTAATATCCTTTCAGCGGTATTTTACGAGTATATGTTTGCGCGTTGAATTTTGGTATTTCGAGTTATCTACGAATACTTGTTCGGTTGTATTTTTCAAGCTGATATACTCAAGGCATAGTTTAATGAACTGATAAAGTATCTAAAGACTCAAAATTTGATTTTAAAATGTATTTATTTTTTGTTATTTTTTACTTTTGCAATTTCGATATGACGACGTATTTTTTAAATGTTTATTTGTGTAAACAAATTTTTATTTTTAAACGACCATTATTTAAATGATCAAATGTTTAGCATACAACTCCCTTAGGTATAATTTGATTATATCATTCCATCATCACCGTTTATATCCCATCAATCCCTACCGAGACGAGGTGTTCTTAAGTGATTTGACATTTAGAAGAGATTGATTATTTATTGATGAGAATTCGGAGTAAAGTACCTCCGGTAAAACTATTACTGGCATCGAAAATGATTGGTTTCGTCGGTATCTCAAATGCCTTTCATTTTTCAATGATCTCTCCACCTATATATTAAACTCCTAAAAACCGCTCAATTCGTCTGAAGTGATAAATCGTAATTTGAAATTGAAATATATATATATATACTTTTTAAAAAATAGCTTTAACCTTGCGATTGTTATAGTAACTTTATATTTTATTAAAACTGGCGGAATTTGATTCACAGTGCCTTTTTTTAAAAACTAAACTGTTAAACCTTTAAATGTGAAGGTTTAATAAATTTCATTAATGTTTTCTGATTATTTCTTTTTATTTCGCTCGTTCTTAGTCTCGCTTTATGTTTTTAATTTTTTTGTGTTTTAGGTTTTATATAGAGTTCTTTTAGAAAAATCCACCTCTAAGACAGGTTTTATAATTACAGAACCTAGCTATGTTCTTTAGGGTAGTATTGACATGTGTAGCGAATGGATAATGAGATAATGACTAAGAATGTTTATTTGGCAAATGGTAGTTATTGAAGCTGCATTATTAGATTTCCAATTTTGTACTGAAATACGTCTGTGTTTAAAAATATTTTTTGATAAAATCGGGTTCGCATTATGTCCACTTTTCCCTCTTCGTTTATTTAAATCATGACGGTTTAATAGTCCTATTATATAAAAGTGTTAAAAAAAAACAACAGCTACAACAAAAAAGAAAACTCGGGCTTGTCACTTGTTTTTCTCCTATCATTGTGTCATACGTTTTGTATGTTGTCATCTCGTGTACCTATATTTAAAGTTACCCTTAATTTTTTCATATATTTTTATTGGTATGGAAAAACGTTAAATCAATAACAATTATTTGGACTGACAAAAGTAACTTGAAATTCATTTTTTATTTTGTTGTTCTAGATTTCACACTACAGTGAATTTATATTGGGCCCTATTATAAGTTTTTCGAAATTTCACTTAACAAACGTTCGAAGGCAACGCCGCGGTCGTTTCTGACATCGCCTTTCACAAAGAATACATATTTCCCGGGGGTTTGGAAATTTTGGTAAATTGCTTAAAATCCACGCGGATGATTAATAACTTTGTAAATTATGTATATACCTGCTGAACAATTTGGAAAGTTCGATAGGCGAGCTGACTGCTAACTGAGGAGAGCATTTTACCCGGTTTTGCACGCCGGACGGGAACTTTCCATGCCTCGCGTCGCCGAGAGGGGAGAGTCGGGACAAGTCGGGGCAAGCAAGACGTTATTCGGACGACTTAATTAATTTGACTATAAAAGCATTTACCACCGAGCGGCAAACTCGGATCCCCGGATGCTCAAAACTAGATTGTCACTTAGAATAGAAAAAGTTTTTCGGATCTAATTTTGCGCCTTTTTCGCCGGCTACGGAGTGTCTAAATAATACAATTATCCGCCATTTTTATCGCATAAACTTACCCGTTAATTATTTTTAAAAGTCACATTAATATTCTTTGTTAATAGGTTTTTTATTTGCCTAACTGACAACAAGGAAAGAAAAATAATTAAAGGCATATCAAATCTAAGAAGCTAGATCTCAGTACCTTCTTCTTATAAACTTTTAACTCATACTTTTTTTTCATTTTAATTTTTTGACATTTAATTTGCTGTAAGAATTTCGTATTTGTAGTTTATATTGGCACTTTTAATCTATTTATATTTTTGATGTCTATTGTATTCTTTCCAGTTTTCCCTTTTTCCCCTTAGTAAACCCTAAAATAAAAATATATTCTCACATACAGGCCAGGCCTTTGTGGGATTGTGTGGATACGAGTAAGGTCTAGTGAGAGATGTTTTATATAAGGGCATTTTTAAATATACTTTTATGTATTCAATTTATTTTAAAACTAAAACTCACATACTCACACGTAGTCCTTTTTTATATATGTTTAGTGGGTTCAATCCAACATTAAAAAGGCTTCTTTTGTAAGTCTAGTTTTCATGGCGATTTTTAGCCAATTAACTGATAATAATCGCATCTCTCCACAAAGCGGCCCGTTCAATGTACAAACTTTTCTATTACTTTCTATGAATGAATTTAATTCGTCGGGGTATTGCGCGTAGAAAGTCCGAAGAACGGGACAGTTTCCTTGGCGCCGTGCGGCCGATGGGGGTAACTTCTTATGTGCGACCGTTCCCATCGGCCGCGGTAATTATGTTGTCGGGAATTATGTACTCGAGAACGTTCCGTTTCGCCCGCTGTCCCGACTCGCCCGCCTTCCCCCCACTTTTGGCGACATCGGCTCTGCACTTAATATCCCAACTTTTCCGGCAGACATTTCATAATGGGGTTTTTTCTCCCGGAGATTATTATCTATTGGTCTGTGCTTATTTCTCCGGCTTCATTATTTTCGACCTTCATTGAGGTACGACGAACGAAAGTTGTCGATGTGTACGGCATGCTTCGGTTCGCTTTTCCGTAACTTTGGCCGTTTCAATACTTTTCTTCTTCACATACTTTTTTAGGTTATCAACCTTTTTTCACCCCTTTTGCAATGTATAAGTACATGAGGGTATGTTAATCCTTAGATGAAATACATATTATATATGTTAGTCCGAATCAAACAGAGCTATATCATTTTTTTTTAAATATTGTTTAGTAGATAGTGTTTTAGTATTAATCAGTCATGATAAAGAAGCGGTTAGCTTCGAAACCGCTAGACATTAATAATTAAGTTATAATAAAACATTTTTAGTGATTTTAAAAACAAAGTTACATTTTAATCATAAAGCGCTATATCATTTTAAATTTAGGTTTTACTTGGTTAATACCACTATTCGCAAACAATTTTGACCTCTTTCACATTCATACCCGCCAATTATTCCGACGCCTAACCTGACCATTTTCAAGTTTTTAAAATTATTGATCATGCCAAGTTGTCCTCGGTCTTCTTCTTGTTAAGTTGTAAACCAATCTTCACTGAACCAATCTGTTCAATGTGACAATTCTTGGGGTATTTACCCTGCAACACATATTGTTATTTAAAGAGGGACTAAAATAAAGTACAATACAGTAAACCCCCTTATAACGTTGAGATAAGTACCGCGTTATCGGAGAGAATGTTAAGGAGGAAAAATGTTTTTAAATTGTATTTTTATTTAATAATGACTCATTGCAGTCATTTCCGCTGGTTAAAATATAAAAATTATATTTAAAACATTGAACCATTGTAACGTTTCCTCCCATAATGCGGTACCTATCACAACGTTATAGGGGGGTTTACTGTATAATAAACTCTTAAAGCGCCGAATTAAATTGACAAAATGAAATAAAATCGGAATTCGTAATAATATTTTTCTTTAATATCAATTCCCGCACATGGCTGAGAAGCTTCCTTTATGAAATTACTTGTTAAACCAAGTGCATGATGTACACTGTAATACGTAATATTACATATTCGAGGGTGCTGTAGGGGGTAAGTGGATGTACTAAGCACAGGGGGGGTATCTTTATTATAAACGAGAAAAATATATTGTTTATGTCTTCACTTGTAAGCGAGTAATTTTAGTAATATTGTTACAATATTTTAGCGAATATTATTAGCATTCAGAGAAATTTCATTTTTAAGGCGCAGTAATCGTTAAGTCGCAACTTAATTTTCTCTAAATCCAGGTAACATTTTATGTAAATGATTTTTTTTTCTAAAAACACCGTTTTTGCATTGAAAAAATACGTTTTTCTTCGAAATAATTATATGGTTTTCAAAAGAAAAGACTTATTGAAAGGTAGAAAAATAAAGAAAAAATATCTTCCAGCTGTGCGCTTATTCACGTCACACTTGTTTCTTTACCCTTTCGGTGTATAGACGCAAATGTGCCGTAAAGTAATCTTAGCATCTTATAACAGAAAACATGACGTTGAATATATCATGTACGGCAATAAATCCCGAACCTTGCAAAAACTTTGCTAAATTTAAGCATAAAAATATGACAATAAAAGTTGGTTACGCCTCTGCGCTCTGTACAGCATCTGTAAGGGGGTACAAGACGAGGCTGAATTTCATCTCGAACAGTCTAATTTACCGGCGATAGGAGAAACCTACGAAGTGAATTACATACAAACGAAAGATGAAAGGTACGTGTAATTTGATTTCTGGCTTTATTGAAATGGATTTTTCAATCTCCTCGCATCGTTCCTACACCCTCCCCGCGTACTTGTAACGAGATGTCTTTGAACAGAAAAATAATGTTTTTTTTGCATGCAATATTTTAAAAATTTATACAGGCGGTTCGCCGACTTACAGACATACGACATTCGTATATTTTGATGTTCCGTATATCTACCAAGTAAAACTTAAAATAAAAATGGGTAGATATTACCGCAATGTGACCGCCGAATGAATTAATAATATCATTTTTACAACATTTTCGGTATGTACAAATACTTACTTGATCACAAATCTGGATTATCTAATTAGGATAATCCAGATTTCTGAGTCTTTCTCTCTTTCAAAATTTTTATTTTTATACAATCGTCAAATTGTAATAATTTTATTTTAATGACCTGATTATGAAATAATTTTCCGAAACCGATAGTCACAATTGAGTGTTTATAAAAGTGGTATTACTCAAAGTAAACAATGGATGATAAGGAGAGTGTTTTATTACCATACCACAAAGTTATCAATGCTTTTAATATACAAAAAATATCCAATTAGGAGTTATTTTTTACATTATTTTTTGACATTCAACATACATAGATGAAGAAGAATATTGAAGTCTGTAAACGCCCAGACTTCCATATTCTGCTTCATCTATGTTGAGATGTCTAAAAAATTTTTGTACAAGAAGTTTTTTATTGTAAAGATTTTACCTTCACGTATCTGAGTGATTACGTATGTTTTTTTTTCATTCATTTTTCTGCTTTTTGCAGGATTCGCTGATTCTGTAAAAAGAAAATTGAACCTTGATCTAAAAATACGAACAAATAAAGGTTGCGCCAAACAGCGTCTATTTTGAACTCTTTTCGATTTTCGCTTCATTTGCCCCTTTGTCCAATTTTGTCTAACGTATTAAAATCGTACGAAACCAATGCGTATTAAAGAAAACCCTGGCATTTTAAAATTTCTACTTCGGAAAATACGAATTTACATTATTTTCAGTACCCTTATGTCTAGTGCGTATTATATGGTACAAAAAAAACAGTTAATGTTCAGTATATATTATTTCGAGAAATAAAAATACTTTGTGTTCTGATCCACTCACATTTTTATTTAACCAACTTGTTTCGGCAACAACCTGTTGCCCTCTAAAAAAATCGGTTAAACAAAAATTAAATTTAATTAATAACCAAATAAACATTAGCCAAAGTTTCATTTTCAACATTTTTCCCATAAAATCAAACCCAACCTAAACAGATTTATCCCCTTCCTTGCTCTTACCCCTCCTTAAAACACCATTTCCCCCACCTCTACCCTTTTAAAACCCAACAACTTGTACACTGTTTATTTTTATATATATATTTAGTAATAAATGTAACCCTGAAGAGGGCAACAGGTTGTTGCCGAAACTAGTTGGTTAAATAAAAATGTGAGTGGATCAGAACACAAAGTATTTTTATTTCTCGAAATAATATATCAAGATGATCCACAAAGTTAATGCTTTCAATATTCAAAACATAATGTTCAGTATATTTATTAATGTAGGTTTTACACGAATTTTTCATTTATTATTATATTTTAATTTAATTTATATTTTGAAATCAAAATCTACGTATTAGAGAATTTTAAATCCATTTTTAATTTTTAATTTCACAATATTACATTGAATATAACTGTTTCTTAAAATCTGTTATAACAACCTATCGATGCATTCCGCATCATTTTCAAACACCGTAGACGGTGTTTGAAAATGATGCAGATTTTAAGAAACAGTGGTATTTACCAAGCAAAATGTGGAATCAAATTATATATATTCCCACAAAGTTACTGCCCAATCAATTAATGAATTTTTTAATCATAAATAGTTATCAACGCAATTTACTAACTACATTTTGACAGGCAGGGATTGAAAACAGATGCTTTTTTCTGATAAAATTAATTTAAATTGTATGAATTTAAGTATTGTATCATTATAATAATTGCACATAAGTTATGGAAAAGGTTTTAAGTGTGATTTTATTATAGAAATGGATTTTCGTATGAAAATTCAAGTAATAAATGGGTGAATTTGGAACCGTTAGTTTTTCAACTTCTGCTGCACATTAGTATGGGCCAAACCTGTGTTCTCTGAAATACAACAATTTTCTGGCATATTATTTTTTTGACATCTCAACATAGATGAAGAAGAATATGGAAGTCTGGGCATTTATGGTGCTTACGACCGTCATAGGCTGATTTAAGTGATCACTTTCATATTCTTCGTCATCTATGTTGATATGTCAAAAAATATTATGAAAAATAACTCCTGCACTTGGAGATAATTTAGATTTATGAACAAGTATTTGGACACACTTAACATGTTGTTTATTTTCTGGCAGTTGTTTCTCATCAACATGACATTTAACCCTTCACTGCATGACTTTTTTTGCGTGACTGCATGACTGCATTGACAGTCCGTCTTCGAGAGACAAGTGTAGTTATTATTTTGGCGTTTATAGAGCATCTTTTGGCTAAATTATGAACTAAATACGTGAGTTATGAATGTATCTAATCAGTAACAACAAAGAATGGTTGCCTATATTTTTAAAGGACGTTTTAACTAACTTTTAAGTATGCAACAAATTTGATACACTATGTAGTGAAGGGTTAATATCAAGTTTATAATTTTTCTGACAAAATTAATTTAAATAGAATGTATTTAAGTATTGTATTAAAATAATAATTACTTTTGAGTTATGGCAAGTGTGTTAAGTGTGATTTTATATAATTTCATTATAGAAATGGATTCTCGTATGCAAATTCAAATAATATATGGATGAATCTGGAACCGTTAGTTGATAACTACTTCTACTGTCCTGTGTTCTCTGAAATACAACAATTTTCTGGCAGTTATTTCTCATCGACACTACATTTAAGTACCTATTGTCATGTTTTATAGTCCTTATTCTTAAGCTAAACTGGCAGTACACAATGGAGTTCTGGTTCCAACCCTTATGTATGGAAGCGAAGCATGGAGTTGGCAAAAGAAAGATGAAAGCAGACTGAATGCAGTCGAAATGCGATCCCTCAGACGAATGTGTGGCAAAACGATGTTTGATAGATGTTCGAATGATGAAATAAGGAAAGAATGTAAGGCTGAGATAAGCATTATCGATAAAATTAAGAAAGGTGTGTTGAGATGGTTTGGACATGTGGAGCGTATGAGCGAAGAAAGAACGGTTAAACAAATTTATGGAGCGAATGTAGTTGGAAAAAGAAGCAGAGGACGACCGAGGAAAACTTGGCACAATCAGGTATGTCAAATACTTGAAAGCGGCCGGGTCAGGAGTCGTAATAATCGTCGGGTATGTATGAGGAGATGCATGAATGTAGAAGAGGCAAAGAATGTTTGCAAAGACAGAGTGGTGTGGCGTTCGATTCTCTCTGCCTACCCCTGCGGGGAAGCGGCGTGATGGTTAGTTAGTTAGTTAGTTAGTTAGTTATTCTGGCGTTAATTTTTAGCAAGTTTCATGAAATATGTGTTGTCAATTGTATCATCATATTTAGTGTTAGATACGCCTTTCGGTGTTAAACAAATTTAAGCGGGTGCTTATTACTCCATTCGGGGTGTTCCCGCCGCCTTCCGACAGTCGATTAGTTCGCTAATGACCAAAAAGGTCCGTTTTATTGTACCCGTATCTCGATACATTTTTGTTTCCACTCATTGTTCGATCGACAACACCCCCGAATGCTCTCCTAAACACCGCTTACATTCACGCCCGACTTAATTCCGAATTAGTAATTATTTTCATCTCCTTTCATCTCGTTTTTATGAAAGCGTTCTGTTGTTTTCTTCTATTTACATTTATTTCGCCACCTCCGTTCTCGACATTTTTAATATGATGTAATTTTTTTCCTATTTCTTATTTAAGTCTGTCTCCGTAGTGTAATGGTCAGCACGCTCGGCTACCGTTACCGGAGGTCCCGAGTCCGATTCCCAAGGGGGGTTAAATAAATAAAAGTAATTTTTTCACTCTTATATTTATTCAATATTACCCTATGCATTAAAACTCACGTGTGCGGGCAGCCTCGAAGCATCAAAATGCTTTTGGAACATGTTTCAAATTCAGTTTCGGAACGTTCGGTTACTTTGACATGAAGAAAATACTTCACAACCTTTAGAACTATTGTAACATGATATTATGTTACTTTTACAACACCATCAAAGCTTAATAGAATAACTTTGGAACTCACTTCGGAATATGTTTGAATTTCTTCGGAATGTGTTTGAATTTATATTGTGTGAACGCTTTTAGAACATAGAATCACTTGGGTATTATTGTGTTTGAATTTGGAACATTATAATTTTGGTAAAAACATAAGTTTAATAAAAATGAAAAATCATGTTTTGATCAACAATGCCATACCGAAATAGAATAACTTTGGAACTCACTTCGGAATGTGTTTGAATTTCTTTGGAACGTGTTTGAATTTATATTGTGGGAATCCTTTTAGAAAATATATTCACCTAAACATTATTATATTTGAATTTGGAACATTATAATTTTGGTCACAATACAAGTTTAAGTCAAATTTAAATTGATCAACAATACAATATCAAAATTGTGAAATACCGTATGTTATATTCCTATGTTTTTTTTTCTTCTTAATATTAACTTAACACAAAGCATGCAGTTTAGAGTTGGGACATGAGATAATGTTTTCTTAATGAATGTATGTATTTTAAATAAATAAATAAAATAGCAATGTCTAGAAATATATACCATGATGTATTTGCCAAAAGTATATTTTTTAAGGTGTCTCAGCTTTATACGAAGTATCTATTATTTTCACACCAAAGAAGTATGAGCATCCCAGAGCTTACGACCTGGCATTTAGATGTGTATTTTGATAAACGTCTCACGCTTCGATCAGCTACAACAACTGCTATGGGTTAAGTGAACTTACCAGCTCGCATAATTTGGCGAGCGTTACTTTTCTGTTGTGGGACTTATGGCGTGAAGTGCTCTTCCACCAATAGTTAGTAATAGGAGTGTGAGATGATCTTAAGAAGAAAAAAAAATAATACTTAGAAGGAACGCGTTTGTTTGCTAGATCGTTTCCATTATCTCCTTTTCCCCATTAAAATCACAGTGAAGCTACCTTGTGGTAGTATTTTGCGAAAATGGGGCTATATAATTTATTCTATAGCCCCATTTTTGTAACCAAAATAACTTCGAAGTGGAGATAATCCAGATTTGTGAACAAGTATTTGGACGCACTCATAATTATGTACATATTATGTTTATGTATTAATTTTAAATCAAACACAGATTTTTTGAGTCTACTAAGTTGTATTTTATCAACAAAAACACATAAAAAATTATATTATGACAATTGTTTCGCCTTGTTAGATCATTATGTGTTTACAAAACAGAGCAGTAAATGATTTTTGCGTTTTATTTCCGAAATTTCTTTGGAGACATGTAATTTTTTCGGAAGTTTATTACTTTGACAACATAAGACTCAATACTCTTGTTCTTGAAAAATTGCCATCGAATCGTTCTTCCCCAAACGCCGAGATTTATGCTCGCGATTACGCTTCACGCCGGAGTGACCCTCCCAAATTTGTTTGATACATTTTCAATTGCAACTTTTACCGCGCCACGCATCTGAATCCGTAAGGGGCGTTTAAACTTTTTTCCGTCATAAAACGGCTCCCAAATCGAGCAGATCGTAAAATGTCGGAATGATTTACTGGCAATCCTTCTCGGAGGAAAAAATATCCAATAAAACCGCCCAACTTTCGCGAAGTAAATACCAAGCCGTAAGTCTCGGCTCTCCTGATGTTTCCTTTTAAAAAATAATGAACCGATAATCTAGAAGGCACTGGAGGAAAAAGCCGACACGACCTTTCGCCGTTAGGGGAAATAAAGTCTGAGGAAGAAAAACTGAGAGGCGAAGGTATAAGTTGACTCTGAGGGCTAATTCCTGGAGTTTGCGTTGAAACTATGTCGGACTTTTTTTAGTTTCTTTTTTGCCGATAATGGCCTAGATAATTATAGTGTAACAAAGAGTATACTGTTATTTTGTCCCTCCCTGTATGCCTGAGTACTCAGCAGGCTAATTATAAAAGCATTGAAAGTAGTCGACTATATGGGATCAATTTTCTCAGTTTTCCACAGTATGACTTTGCTCTACGGCTCTAGGGTGACCGCATCATAAAAATATGTAATATTAACTTTTTTAATTCAAATTTGTTCATTGCATTAATGTAAATCAGTAAATACATAGTAAAAATATTATTTACTGATTTTCAATTAATGCAAATTTATGCAATGAATAACTTTTGATTTAAAAAATTGGTAAATTCCAGTTTTTCTTCAATTGTATTGTGTCGCAATAGATTTTAAGAAATTCTGGTGTTTATCAAGTAATGGATAGATATTACCACAAAGTGATTGCCGAAGCAATCAATAAAAAAGCAATAAATATAATTTGACAACCGTTGTCAACCAATCATGTAATAAATAACTACTAATACAATGAAAAACTGAAACTTACACGCAAAGGAAAAATCTTTATACACATGGTAAAAAGTAAGTGTAAGCTGCGGAAGTCTACCTTTAAATATATTTTTTTTAAACTCTTACATTTCATTTAAAAAAATGCATTATCGTTGTTTTGCGGATTTTTCACATTAAGTTTTGCTTGGTAAATACCACTATTTCTTAAAATCTATTGTGAAATGTATTTCGATGCACTCCGCATCATTTTCATAGATTTTACCACAAAGTGTGTGCCGAATCAATAAATTTTATTTTATTTATTTAGAAATTTAACAGAACATTAAACATAAATACATTTACAATAATGAATAACAAATAAAACAGGTAATTGTAACATTCCAATTACAAAATTTCACAAATGTTAAATGAATTGAGAGTAAAAAGCAAGAATAAAATAAAGCAAAAGTTAAGAAGATTAATAGGCAGACTTAATTTAGAGCTAAAGTAAAAAAACATCAACAGTTATAAGATGTACAAGTTGAGAAGAGTAATAAAGTAAAAATAAGTGCTATAAGGCAACAGTAAAAAAAACAGTAAATATATATAAAACAGAAAACATATGCAAGATACGTAGCTATGTTAATATGCTAATGTTACACGTGTACAAAGTGATAACCCACTATGAGAGTCCTCTGAATGCCTAGACTTCCATATTATTCCTCATTTATCTTGTAGTATCAATATATAAATATCTCCTATGTGAATAAACCCAGCGCTGTAAACAAAAATTTAGATACACTTATTGTCGTATATTTAATTTTTACAGGGATATGTATTTTTTTTTTTTCTAATAAAAATTATAAATAGTGAAATCGGCAGATATACGGCAGGCATACTCGTTCAACTCTCCATACGCTTGATTTTATCTTGATAATTTTTAATTCGATACACATACCCTACCCGAACCCGACGAATCGACCAGCTACATAACCCAGACAACGCTATTTCCTCAGAGCGTAGAGTGAATACATTTCTAGTTGTATTGCTATTCGGCGCGCTTCTACGCCGGCTAATGTATTCCGTCTCCAGCGGTGGATGATGAAGACTAGCGCGGCTAGCGAGCTTCCTGCGGGACGCGCCGTGCGTGAAGGGGCCGGCGCGTGCCCCCCATCCGGGCTTGCCGACCACCTCTGTCAGACACTGACGGCTGTTTCGCCTTCTAATGTGCTCGCTAATAATTCTAGAAGAAACTTTGGAAACTTCAAATATATGGCAATTAAATATTTCAATAAACTCCCTAAAGAAATTTAAAAAATAGAAGATATCAAAATTCTTAAGAAAAAAATTAATGCCCATTACATATAAATCTTGAAAAAAACAAAATAAAAGACGATTATACCATTTATTATATAAAATACCAAGCACAAGAGCTCAGTCTCTTTTTTGGAGAGGCACAGCGAATCTATAACTATAAGTTTGCCATATGTATAAATGTTTAGAAATTGTATTATGTTGTACTTAAAAATGTAACTATATTAAATAAATAAAAAAGGCGATTTCAATCAGAAAGTTCATGCCTGAAAAAAAGCGCCAGGAACAGCGCTTTTTTGAGATTATCGGCTCTAATATAGCCTGGAACTTAATTCAAATGTAATATTTTGATTAAAATAATAAATAAGAATTGCGGGCGGAAAAAAAATATAAGGAATTATTACAAGGAATATGTAGGAAGATTGATTGATGATGCTATTGCAACGAAATGCCTGAGACGTAAATGTGAGGAAAAAAATCTTAGATTAAATAATTTCTCAAATATGTAAATAAAACATTTCTTTAAGACCACTTTTTGAGCTCATTGATATTAACACGACTAGTTACGAGAACTGCAGGCGTTCTTATCATACAAACTGTACTTTAGCAAGTGAAAATACAAAGTTTGTGCTTTCACCTGTTGTTGAGAACATCTGTAGTTCTCGAAATAAACCGTGCTTAGGATTAATAAACAAACCAAAAGTACACCAGTGTTTTATTTTGATATTTACCATACAAATCATCCTATTATTCCAAAACGTTAGTGCCAAATTAATGAATAAAGAATTTCCCTATTTCATGACGTATTTGGGATGCGGACCGAGCGGATCACGAGAGTATGATCAAAATAGCATATTTAGTGATTTTAGAGAAAAAACTAAACGAGTTGATAAATTAATACCATTATTTATGGACGGCAATAGAGTAGTTGGAGTCTGTATTTAGACCATCAGCTATCAGAGAGAAATGGTGCATTTGATTAATGCAATTTCCAACAACATGGCGACTCGACTACATTGACAAAAGCTGCTGAGAAAATTACCAACTTACAAAAACGTGATTATTTTATCGGCCGAAATATTAATTATCTCATAAATAAGTAAAATGCCGGTAATGAATTCCGAAAGCGGAATTCCGGCTGTATTTTGGACTCCTTCGGAAAAGTTGTAAATGAGCAAATTAACACTTCGCTGGAGGGGCATTGATTGATTTCTGGGAGGTTTTTGAATATTCAGAATATTACCAAAGTCCGTCTATAGCCGTCCTCACACAAAACGCCGTATGTTGAAAAAATTTTAAGTTGTTTTTTGCATTTTGAATGTTTTAATGTCTAGTCAAACCCAGTTTGTCAATCCAAAAAGATAGACACTCAAAGCGAGCCACTTATTCAGTATTTTGTTTTAAATTTGACTTTTTGCTTCTGCATTTTCATGTGATGAACCCTCACTCGGTTCAGTCTCTTGTGCCATCGTTGATCTTATTATTAGCTCGATAAAATATTGGAATATATTTTTTTGGGTTACTTTTTTACTAGTTTATAAAATAAATTTTGTCCGCCTCCGTAGTGTAATGGTCAGCACGCTTGGCTACCGTTCTGGAGGTCCCGGGTTCGATTCCCAAGGGGGGTAAAATAAATATACATAAGTGATTTTTTCACTGTCATATTTATTCAATATTACCCTGGACTGGTACCTGAAGGGGAGGGCTGATCACCTTTCCTTCATGTGTAAACGATCAAGATAACACTGCGTTTATATGACGCAGTGCCCTATGCACCATTGGGGTGCGGATAAGGGTTTTATTATTTATTAAATAAATAAATATTATTAAATAAAAATAAGAAACAGAAAATCTTACCTCCTCTTCATCCTTCAACGTACCAAGGACACCACTTAGGCTTAGCTTCACTTACGGTGCTCGAAAATGATGCGGAATTTGCCAATTGAAAAAAAAATGCATCGAAACACGTGTCACATTAGATTTTAATAAATAGTGGTATTTACCAAGTAAAACAAAATAAAAATCGATAAATCTCCCTTCAGGCGTTAAAAGTGTTTCTTTTGTTAGTCTGGTTTTCATGACGATATTTTGCCAATCAACTGATAATTATCTAATTTCTTCCAAAGTACCTAACTGGTTCAAAATACAAACTTGAATTTTTTTCTTCTCAATGTTCGAAACTCTTTTTTTTATCAAAATCAGTTTTGTATAAAAATAAAAGCGACTCTGACGCCCGGGAATCCAACATATTAGTTTGTCAAGGTTTATATTTATTTTTCTTTTATTTTAAAAATTAAATACTTGTATAATACCACTTATTGAGTTTTATTTCAATACACACGACTAGTTTTAAAAACTACAGATATTTCATTAGTTTTCAAAACTAGTCGTGTATACCTAATGGAATAAAACTCAATAAGTAGTATTATCAACCGTTTAATTTTTAAAATAATCAACACGTCAATCCACAAAGTTAGCGCAGAATCTATAAATAATAAAATTTTCTATTAATAGTTGATGAAATAAAAATAACATCTGTTTACTTCATTTTAACGAAAACTTGTAATTGATTTACTAGTTCACTAATTCAATATTTCAAAGCCTCAAAAATATTTTTTAACATTTTTTTAAAATTAAATTTATGCAAACACCGAGTTTTGAAACGAGACCGTCTTTAAATTTTAGAGGTTTTCTTTGATGCCAACAAATTTCAGAAGGCATTTTTTACATTTTATCCTTCTGACGTTAATCAATGTTTTTTTTCTTTATAATTTAATTTTCACAAATTCTTCATCTAATCGCCTATTACTTTTTTCTTTGCCACAGACTTTCAAAGCACGGAATTCGCTGAATCCACAGCTGTTTTTATAAATATAAATTTGTATCATCCAACTGCTATACGACTTATTTTGTTCTTATTTTTTTCACACCGCTTTTTAATCATTTTAATAAATTTGGGTAATGATAACCTCTTCCATCCTCTCTGCCTACCCCTGCAGTTAAATGGGTTGATGGTAGAAGTAGCAGTATATTTAAATTATTATTTCATTAATTGATTTGGCAATATCTATCCATTTTAATTTGAGTTTTACTTGGTAAAAAAGCATGTGATCGATTTGATAGTTATCCAATTCAATATTTCAAAGCCTTAAAATATTTTCTAAACTTTGGATTTTTCTTTTTCAGATTTATACACCGAGTTTTCTCTAAAGAACTCTAAAATTAAGCTTTACACACGGTTTTTGAAAATGATGCGGAGTGCATCGAAACACTTGTTAATAGTTTTAAGGAATAGTGGTATTTACCAAGTAAAACTTAAATTAACAATGAAATTAAAATTGTTTAAAAAACAGCTTTCAAACATACTCGTATATCATTCTCGCTCTGAGCGTAATCTGTATCTGGCTTTGATTTTTCGTGATATTTTTGCATTTTTAAGGAAAATCTCAATAATCCTTTAAGCTTGTGATAAATAAGTTTGTGATTTTATACGGTATTAATGTAATTTTATCTAACATTTCATTCATACAATGTTTTTCTTTTACATATTTTATTAGTATTATTATTTTTTGTTATTTAGCATAGTTACAATATTTTTTTATTTTATTTTAATAAATAAATAAAGTTTATAGATATTTCTACTTTATAATCTTAAAAATAATTACCCTGTTCAATCCAATAAAGTGACTAATCTCTTTTGCTTGGAGAGGCACTTACGCTTATTATTTATTGTTTATGTTTGTGAGTGATATTATTACTATTTTTTCTTCATATTTTTCATATTTCATATAATTTTTTAATAACATTTTATTCATATTTTGTTTTTCTCTTTCCAGGTAAGTTACGAAGTCCCGTTCTGTTTACCCTACGCGGGGAACGTTTCCCCAGTTACGGACGGCCCCGCGTCGCCCTAACTACATTTTCGGTAAGCCCGAATATCATATCATTAATTTAGATCCTCCGACCGGTAATAGCGGGGACGTGTGCCGAAAATTAAATCGAATTTCGCCGAAATAAATTCGCCATCTGACCGAAAATTCGATAAGACTCGGGCCATGAGCGGAGTCACGTGGACCCAAAATATTATTACGGATTTATTATTCATGGGTTGATTTTTGCAGCGAAAATAGCTCTACTTGGCGTTTAAATTCCCTGTGTAGATGTAGATTGAGGTCGTTTTTTAGGTAAAGTATTTTTTTAATTTTTTTATTAACATAAATTGTATACATGTATTTCAATCACAATTTTTAACATATTATTTTTTTTTTGCAGAGACCCACCAAGCCACCTTGTGTGTCTTGTCGGTGGAGTTCTTTTTGAATACATTTTTTATTTACAACATTTTGAGTGTGTCCAAATACTTGTTCACAAAATCTGGATTATGTCCAATTACAGGAGTTATTTTCATATTATTTTTTGACATCTCATCAAAGAAGAAGAAGAATATGGAAGTCTGTGCATTTACGGGGCTGACGACCGTCATAGGCTGGTTTAAGTAATCACTTTACACACGTGTAACATTGACCAATTATATCCATTATTGATAACCACACTACTCAAATTCTTGGAAGTTCTATATATATGAACGAATTTAGAAACCTTGTTCTTGAATCACTAGAACTTCACTAGAGACATATGTCTCTAGGTAAGCGAAAGACATTACTAAACGAAATTGGAAATGGAGGAGGAATATTAGATACCATAGGAGAGGTAAAATAGCTAGGATACAAATATTTCTGAACGGGGTTGATAAAACGTTTTAAGTGCAAATGCGAGGAGTATGTTGAGCTGTAACCGGCTTTCCTTGATTGAACAGCACATATCGCTCACTCATGTCAAGAACGTCATAAATCAAAAATCGTCATTATTCTGTTCTGCATGTTTTCGCAATGCCCTAAAAATGTACTATATCCCAGCAAAAGCGGCACATTTTTAACTTAATATTTACCCACTACAGGGCAGAAAGTGTTGTTTTTGCATTTTGAAGAATAGGTTAAATTTTTTCTTTTAATTTACTAAATATTTTTTAAATGAAGAAAAAACAATCAAGTTTTACTTAAAAAGATCTGTTGCACAGTAAAAAGTTCAATAAAAGGCTTGATATTTATTTTTAATACATTTTACTATATTTTTAAACTTTAAAAACGATCTCCTGAAAAATCAAGTATTTTGGTATATGACGTTGTTGAAAGGAGTAAACGATATATGAAACACTTGTATTTGTGGTCAGGGCTTTATTATGACGAGACAATACTACAATTACATTAAGTGAAAAAAGTTTTTTTTTGCAACTCGTTCCGACGTTGCAATATCTCGCTCCAAAATCCCGGGAATTGTATTCAACTCTGTTGACCGAGCCGGCTATATTGGCGCAGCCTCGTACACTTAGCAAACACGCTGCTGGGTGGAGGAAACCTCATATCGGCACCGCAGGTAGGCGGATATTGGGCCACCGCGGGCCCGAACCCTGCACCGCCGCATAGTGGATGAAAGATGGGAGATATAGTGAAAGATGGAGATCCCCCCTCGTCCCTTCGGCCGCCGCGTGCCATATTGCAGATTATGGGACGTCTTGGGTCTTCCGACTTCATGTGCATGACGTCGGATAATAATTTTCGTGCAAATGTTATGGTTCCAACCCTTATATATGGAAGCGAAGAATGAAGTTGGCAAAAGGAGGAAAGTATGCCACGTTCTAAACTTTCAAATCATCCAACCCTTATCCGCACCCGATGTTGCATAGGCTACTGAACATAAAAAAATAAAAAATAAAAACCCTTATCCGCACCCAATGGTGCATAGGGCACTGTGTCATATAAACGCAGTTTTATCTTGATCGTTTACACATGAAGGAAAGGTGATCAGCCTTCCGCTTCAGGTACCAGTCCAGGGTAATATTGAATAAATATTGCAGTGAAAAAATCACTTATATTTATTTTACCCGCCTTGGGAATCGAATCCGGGACCTCCTGAACGGTAGCCGAGCGTGCTGACCATTACACTACGGAGGCGGACCAAATCAAATCATTTTACATAATTCACAAATCTGTTTAATTATACAATTCACCGGACGGACGGTTTAAGTCAAATTTAATTTTCTGTATTTCGTGACTTTTCTCAGCTTATTTGGATGTAACACGAAACCGCTGCATAAATCAAAAAGTGCTCGAACTACGATCAACACGAATCGCGCAAACTTTGCGCAACATAAAAAGCGTTCGAAATTGCAATAACACGAAAATAATTGAATTTTGAACACAACTCGAATAACACTGCAAAGTTTTCAGATAAATTAAATATTTAGAACTATGTTCAACTTTGGAGACAGATTTCAAAAGTTGTGAAATTATATTAATTTGAATGAACAAGTTTAATAGTTCACTTATTGTTTGCCGAAAGTTAAGAGTTTAACTGGCTCGTGACACTCACTAATTCGTCATTATTATAATTTAATACATCTGTTTTTTTTTTATTAAATTACCCTAAGAATAAATATTTTTCGTGGATTTCCATTATTTGACCAAAAATTATTATAGTACGTTTATGGGCACAAGTTTACTATAAAAAAAAAACAACTTATCCATCACGCCGCTTCCCGCAGGGGTAGGCAAAGAAAATACAATACCACACCAATCTTTCTTTGCACACAATCTTCGCCTCTTCCGCATTCATACATTTTCTCATACGTACACAAAAAATAGGTACTTAAATGTCATGTCGATAAAGAATAACTGCCGGTAAAATTTTTGTATTTCAGAGGACACAGGACATCTCCACACAATTGTGCATTATGAAGAGTTATCAATAAAAGGTTCCAGATTCACCCATATCGCTCACTCCTTTCAAGAACGTCATAAATCAAAAAACTAGATTATTCAGGATAACGTTTTTAAAGTTTAAAAATATAACACAATGTATTAAAAATAAATATCAAGCCACTTATTGATCTTTTTACTGTGGAACAGATCTTTTTAGGTAAAACCCGAAGGTTTTTTCTCCATTTGAAAAATATTTAGGATATTAAAAAAAAAATTAAACAATACCTTTTCTTCAAAATGCAAAATCAACATTTTCTGCCCTGTAGCGGGTAAATATTAAGTTAAAAATATGCCCCTTTTGCTGGGATATAGCACATTTTCTGGGCATTCCTAAAACATGCACAAGTGAAAATTGACGATTTTTGAATTATGACGTTCTTGAAAGGAGTGAGCGATATGTTATTTAAATGTTATATAAGTACACAACAAGGCAGGGCAACTTGTGTTTTGTATTTAAAAGGCGGCAAGTCAGAAAGGTAGTTCGTTAGTAGTGTATAACATATTTCCGCCGAACGGGAAAGCGTGACAGTTCATTTTCGTCCCCGCACATTAGAATGCTACGAGTCGAGTTAAGCTCCCCCGGCACCGGAATCCATTTGTGAAATTGTTTATTGTTCTGTTGTCTGATAGTTCGGAATAGACACAGCCACCTGCCACGCTCTCTTACCCTTGCGGAGACTTCCATGAATAAATTGACGATATATCACGTCATGATATATAAATGCGTCATAAAATTGTGCGGCGCCTTCTCGTTTTTACAGTGCGTGTTTAAATTGTGACGGGTGCGCGCTGTTTATCTGATAATGGCCTTGCTACTGCACTAAACGGCTGTCGCAATTTTTTTCTTCAAATTTGCGTCATGTGACGAAACAATGTGTAAAAAGGGCTTCGAAAGCCCCTTCCACACTCCCATGTCCGGTATATAAATTATTGATTTCCATTCAATTGGCAAAAGAAGGATGAAAGTAGACTAAATGCAGTCGAAATGAGGTCTCTCAGAAGAATGTGCGACAAAATGACGTATGATAGATGTTCGAATAGTGATATAAGGAAGGAACGCAAAGTTGAGAGAGGCATTATCGATAAAATTAAGAGAGGTGTGTTAAGATGGTTTGGACATGTAGAACGAATGAGTGAGGAAAGAACGGTAAAACAAATTATGAGGCGAATGTAATTCGAAAAAGGAGCAAAGGAATACCGAGAAAAACATGGTACGATCAGGTATGCCAAATACTTGAAAGTGGTCAGGTTAGGAGACGTAATAATCGGCGGGTATGTATGAGGAGATGCATGAACGTGGAAGAGGCGAAGAATGTTTGCAAAGACAGAGTGGTGTGGCATTCTATTATCTCTGCCTACCCCTGCGGTGAAGCGGCGTGATGGTTAGTTAGTTAGTTTTATTTCCGTTCGGACCCATCCATTAAAAAAAACTTTTGTTTTCATCAATCATGCAAAGTTTTTCGCGGTCAAGCAAATATATATTTTTTTTTATAACTAATGATTTTTAAGTCCCTACCACTGTCAGCGGGGCATGTTAGTCAATACAAACTAGTGTGTAAAATCCACCACCATATTCTACAGACAGCGTGTATAAAAAGGGCTATTAACAAATATAGATAATCGGATAATAGAGATCAGTTCGAAATCGATCGTATTATTCGGTCATATCATCCATGATTGCATGATAAACTAATTACTTAAAATAACCGTATTTTACTGATTGTAAGACCCACCTTTGTTTTTATGGTAGTTTTTATTTAAGTTTTACTTGGTATATACCACTTTAAATTGCTTAAAATCTAATTCTTAAAGACACGTGTTTCGATGCATTGCACAATCATTTTCAAAAACTTTATAAACGATTGATATTATTACGAATTCGCTACATCGCGACTGTTACTTTTAAAAGGTTACTTATCAAATAAATATGTTGCTCCCTTGAGGTAGTATTTAATTAAAATATCTCAATTTATTATTGTGAACATTTTACCGTTTTTACTGTATTTTATTTTTAATTAAGTAAAAATATTGAAAGACTAGAAATATTCCGTTTTGTAACGTAATTTATCCATCCCTTTTTTTTCTGCCTGCTGGCGAGTCTCCTTTGTAAAATGTGTATTAAATGTGCTGTTATCGCAATTTTGTAATTCAATATAAATTTATTTTATTTTATTTCCTAATCTAGATCCTCAAAACCTGTTTTAATTAATTAACGGTCAGATCCCCGACATTATTTTCGGTTAAATTACCTTGTTTCTATTATTACGGCTGCGGCAATAAGAGATAACATTTTCGCATAGTAATTTTCACATTCCTAGCAGCGGCGGCGGCGTGCGTCAGACGCTCCCGGTTTTTGAATGAATTACGACATTTGTTCTTTGAGGCAAATGCGCCATGCTAAATACCACATAATATAAAAGATGTTTTGAATGTATTATCTTGTTCACAAATCTGGATTATCTCCAAGTAAAGAAGTTATTTTTCATAATATTTGGACACACTCAAAATGTAAATAAATTAACTGGTCAAATTATAAGGTAAAATAAAAAAAATTAAAAGCATATTTAGTAGTGTTTCTCGTGTATATGATTATAATTCGGATCTCACTTACAAATAAAAGACTTTCTGGTCAGTAAAAAAACCTTTTTCATCTCACCAATAGATGTCTCGCGTGAAATTCTAGTGATTTAGGCACTATTTTTCGAAATTGAACCATACATATCTATAAAAGTTCCAAGAATTTGAGTAGTGTGGTTGTCAATCATGGGTAGAATCGGTGAATGTTACACGTTTGTAAAGTGATCTCTCATACCAGCCTATGACGGCGTAAGCCCCGTAAATGCCCAGACTTCCATATTCTTCTTCATCTATGTTGAGATCTCAAAAAGTAATATGACATTAATATTGAGCTAGCCAATTGAATAAATCGTGTATGTTAGTTATTTAATCATGATTTAGAGCGTCTGACGCTCACCATAGCCGCCGCTAGGTAAGTGAAGTTTTATGCCGGGATTTTAATATTTATACCCAATTCCTGGGAATCTTGAGAACAATTAAGATTCGAGAACGGATAAAGTTATTTTGACGTTTGCAATGTGTTATTCACAGCATAGCTATTCAAAATATTTTGTTGTAATCACATCATAACGCGGAGTTTTAAAAATTTGAATAATATGAATTTTTTGTAAAACATGCGTAAAAGCGGGCGATTCGGGTAAGACCAGGTATTCTTTTAATCTTTTTTGTACATTAAAAGCATTGTTAACTTTGTTGTATGGTAATATAACACTCTCCTTATCATTCATCGTTTACTCTGTGTAATACATAAGTGGCATTACATACGGTGCACGATGAATGATGAGGAGAGTGTTATACTTTTAATCTTTTTTGTACATTAAAAGCATTGTTAACTTTTTGGTATGGTAATATAACACTCTCCTCATCATTCATCGTTTACTCTGTGTAATACATAAGTGGCATTACATACGGTAAACGATGAATGATGAGGAGAGTGTTATACTTTTAATCTTTTTGCATCGCAAGTATTTCAAGCATTGAAAAGTCGAGCAAAGAAAATCGTTGGTGATATTACAAACTATCTAACTAACCATCACGCCGCTTCCTTGCAGGGATAGACAGAGAGAATATAGAACGCCACACTAATCTGTCTTTAATAATAATAATAATAAATTTGGATAATGTATATAGCGTTATTTCCGTAAAATACTACCTCGTCTTTGCTAACAATCTTCGCCTCTTTCACGTTCATACATATTCTCATACATGCACGCCGATTATTCCGACTCCTGACCTGACCACTTTCAAGTGTTTGAAATACTTGATCATGCCAAGTTTTCCTCAGTCTTCCTCTGCCTACTATTAAACCAACATCATTCGCCTCATAAATTATTACTATACTTTCTTCACGCTTTCGATTCACTTGTCCAAACCATATCAACACAACTTTATTAATTTTGACGATAATGCTTATCTCAGCCTTGCATTCTTTCCTTATACCACCATTCATTATACAACTATCCTTCCTTAACGCATTTATTTTTATTCAGTGATATTCGTTTTGAGAATTTAAGATTTCAAAGAAAGCATTAAGAAAACATTATTTTAACCTTTTTTGTTTTGCACATTTCAAATTTCAAATATACGTTTGAAGAAAATAAATTAGTAAAATAGACATTCTTTAATATAATTGCCAATTTTTTCCGTGTTATTATTTTTCGACATTTTTCATGAACTTTAAGAATTCCTCCGTATTGCTTTTTTTCGTTTCGCAATAAATGAAATATCTTGTTTACGGCATAATGTATTTTTTCTTACAATTTTAATCTTCACAAATGAAGTTTTGATTGAAAAATATTTTATTTTTCTTGCTTCGCTATTCGGGTTGCGACTGTCTCAACGAGCCGAGTACAAAATCAAATTAGATTAATTTATGGATCCTTATTTGAAACACGGGAATATCCGAATTTAAAGACGGGCAACTAGCTTACTCAGGGTGGCTAAATTCACTTATATCATGTATTCATTCGACGAAAAATCTAATTAATAATCCTTAAGAAGAATATCTGTGCTGTATCGTTATAACGCCTGCTGAAAGTCTCGGGTTCGATCCGTTCTGTCCGCCTCCGTAGCGTTATGGTCAGCACGCTCGGCTACCGTTCTGGAATTCCCGGGTTCGATTCCCAGGGGGGGTCAAATAAATATAAGTGATTTTTTCACTCTAATATTTATTCAATATTACCCTGGACTGGTACCTGAAGCGGAGGGCTAATCACCTGTCTTTTATGTGTTAATGGTGAAGATAACGCTGTGTTTATATCATGCAGTGCCCTATGCACCATTGGGGTGCGGATAGGGGTTTGAACCGCGACAACGTTTCTCTCTACTTTTGGCAACTTCATGTTTCACTTCCATACATTGATTTTTGTATCAGAACTCGTATTCGTTATTACGCTCACTCCTTTCAACAACGTCATGTATTAAATAACTTGATTATTCAGGAGATCGTTTTTATTGTTTAAAAATATAATACAATGTATTAAAAATAAATATCATGCCACTTATTGAACTTTTTACTATGCAACAGATCTTTTTAGGTAAAACCTGTTTAAAAGGTTTTTTCTCCGTTTGAAAAATATTTTGTTTATTTAAAAGAATAATTAAACAATACCTTTTCTTCAAAATCCGAAAACAACACTTTCTGTCCTGTAGCGGGTAAATATTAAGTTAAAAATATCCAGCTTTTGCTGGAATATAGTACATTTTCTGGGCATTCCGAAAACACGCAAAACTGAAATTGACGATTTTTGATATGTATGTATGAATTTAAAGCCATTTTTTCTTTATATGTTATGTATTAAATATGCATTGTATTTCTTGCATTCGTGTGATGCAAGCCTCTTTGCGGTATATTATATATGCAGAACCGCGCTTCAACAAAAATATAAAAATAACATATTCTTTTCGACGTTGGCCGGAATGGTTGTGGTATTTTTACACTGCAGTCGTGAAAATTAATCCGTTTATCTACCTTATTTTTCATTTTTCCGTGCAGCTCCTCACTGCCTCAGTGCTCCAGTGCCTCAGGTAGCAAGCCGGTTTTTCCACTGCCAGATTTAAGCGCAGAAATATAAAAAAGCGAATTAGCTTTTAAAACACGGGTAATTTTTAATATTTTTATACCTTTTTTCTTCTTGTCAGAAAATCTGTAGTAAAAATCTACGCAAAGAGCGAAATGTACCACAAAGTACTTTTAAAATGTATTTTAAATTACTTCTTCTTACCGTGTTTTGCTATTTCCCGGCTCCCGTAATGCGGTTGGTTGTTCGCAAGTTTTTTTTTCCGACCGCATGCAGTCCGGGTTCGATTCCCGCCTGGGCTTACAAAAAACTTATTCTTTCTTTTTTGACCCATATCCGCAACCAATCGGTATATAAGGTATCTCAAAAAATGGACACGGTATTTGACAAATGGCTAATTATGTAAAGAAAATGCGAACTTTTCTGCGTTCTATATAGATTCTTGAATATGAGGCGAATATGGTTGTTGAATCATTCTACCTACGATTTTACAACAATCGTTGGTAGAATTGGTGAATGTTACACGTGTGTAAAGTGATCACTTAAACCAGCCTATGACGGTCGTATGCCCTGTAGCCCAGACATCCGCATTCTTTTTTATCTATGTTGAGATGTCACAAATAAAATTAAATAAGACTGTCATTTTTGAAGAAAACAGAGTCGCTAAATTTTATAATGTATAAGGGTTTGAGAATGTATGATAAGATGCCTGAATGTATGAAGAATGAAAAGAGTCAGAATTTTAAAATAAATAATTGTTTTCTGTAAGAATATGTAAATATATAAATATTTGATGTAAATTAACAGTTAAAAATAGTTAAATGTAACATAAGCTTACTAACGTAATAAATAATAAATAAAATAATGTTAAAAATAACTGCTAGTTGGAGATAATCCAGATTTTTGAACAAGTATTTGCACGCACTCAAAATGTTGTAAAGGAAGAAAATAGTTTGATTTGTTTTATTAACATAAATGGTATACATTTATTTCAATCACAATTTTAAACATATTTAAAAAAAAAAATTGCAGAGACCCACCAAGCCAAGCCACCTTGTGTGTCTTGTCGGTGGAGTTCTTTTTGAATACATTTTTACTGTTTTTAACGATTTTGAACTAATATACCCACAAAAAAGAGAAAAATTATGAATATTTTACAATTTTCATAGTGTTAACTCTCGATCATTCACCCATTCCTTTATTTAGCCTTTTTTTCCATATTTTATCAGACATCATTCGAATCTGCCATATTTATTTACACTTAATACTTTTTCACTATACATATTCGCGCCGCCACAGATTGAACGTCTGCGGGTATAATACGTTCGGCAAATAAATTAGCTCGAGAGCTCATTTGTATAATGTAAGCGGTAATACGTCAAACTTGTCAGTTATTGATTCATTGCCTCTGAATAGAGAAGGAAACGAGAAAAAAATGGCATTCACGAATGTTTCCATCGGGCCGCGCAATGTCTCGCGCCCGACCGGGTCTTGCAAAATGCTCTGACAAATTTTATTTCTATTACTTATACGAATACAAACTTTGTGTCGTCACTGCTGGCTTGACAATCGTCTATCGTACTCCGCATGGCCGCATCTCGCTGCCGCTGTCCAACCACACATCCTTCCTGTCGAACCTAGAACATCTAAGATATGCATTACTGACTGGGCATGGGTACTACCCGTTCATATGTAGAGATACTTCTATCTTGGACGATACTATACTGCTCCATATTGCAATATTTATAATGTGTGAAGAAAGAACAGTATAACAAATTTATGAGGCTAATGTAGTAGCACAATAACACTCTTAGACCTAATAATAGCATATTATTTTTTAACATCTCATCAAAGATGAAGAAGAATATGGAAGTCTGGGCATTTACGGGGCTGACGACCGTCATAGGCTGGTTTAAGTGATCACTTTACACACGTGTAACATTCACCAATAGATGTCTCTAGTGAAGTTCTAGTGATTCAAGAACAAGGTTTCTAAATTGGTTCATATATATAGAACTTCCAAGAATTTGAGTAGTGTAGTTGTCAATAATGGGTAGAATTGGTGAATGTTACACGTGTGTAAAGTGATCACTTTACACCAGCCTATGGCGGTCGTCAGCCCCGTAAATGCCCAGACTTCCATATTCTTCTTCATCTTTGATGAGATGTTAAAAAATAATATGAAAATAACTCCTGTAATTGGAGATAATCCATATTTTGTGAACAAGTATTTGGACACACTCAAAATATTGTAATAATAGCAATTATTGTTAGTATATAAGGACATTTTATAAATATTTATAGTCAGTGTTTGATAATGTCCTAATAAGACAAAACGCGTCACATATATGTAAATAAAGTAGAATTCAATCCATTAACCGTGTTTAATTTTGGATATATTACCCAACAATTCTTATTTTTATTGTTAGTGATAGGGACATTAAAAGCTATTGAATGTAAATTCACAATAAAATTGTATCATAATTTTCACAATATCAATAGCAATTTTTGAATGTTTAACAATTTTGATCTATTAGAATGCCCAGAGCTTCTGTATTGGACCCAGGAATGCAGTGGGAAGCTTTCGATAGTTAGTATGTCCTAACTAGATCCGCATTGTATCGGTAAATGTCCGCACTTGACAGCCGAAATGGGACAAATCAAGGTTTTATTCATAAGTGTTGCATTACTTATATGGGCAGAAAACAAATACACCATTAATAAAAATGTATCACGTTTACGATCTCGATTCCATATATTATCTTTCTGACAAGTTTCATTAATTTGTCACTTCAGAATTGTTCCCACAGAGATATTATCGCAAACATTGCCGGTGGCGCGATTGTGTCATGCCGGTTTTTACGCTCGAACGTAAACTGTAGCACATCGATTTTTTAGCTGTTTTTTTTCTGTTCTGCTGTAATTCATCGAGGGGATGAAATATTAAACCAAAGGGTAGAAGGACGGTATTGCAACTCTATAAATTGTTCTGTAGCGATCTAGGGTGGAAGTAATGCTTCACTCAATCGAATTTTATTGCTTTTTCTCAATTTTCTTTTGTTTCATCACGTCTGCGTAAAATGCCGGCTCTGTTTTATATTTACGTACCTTCCTCGCTTCATACCGCAATTTTCATTATCTTACTTTTTTACGATCGACACCAAAGATCGGTTGTTTTAAAGTCGCGAAAAATCGAAATACTTAAATACATTTACGATATTTTTATTTCGGTAAATGGTGTGGTAAGTTCTATTTGCTTTTATCTGTAGTATTTGGAAAAAAGTCATAAAATTTATATTGCTTTCTTAGAACTCCGTATTATGACAAAACAACTTCATTTAAATAAAAGTCACTAGTAGAATCGTAATTCATTTTTTAAGTCTCTTTGGCGAACAGATATTAAAACAAACTGTTATGAGTTCTTATTACGCTTTATTTTCTTACTAAGCGACAGACTTATCGTCTTCCGATTCTATTTGATTAATTGATACATGTATTAGTACCAGATAACAGTATTATATAATCATAAAAGGCAAAAAATAGAGGGACGTGTGGGCTGAAGACAGATCTCCTGGCTCCGGAATATACGAGATCGGACGGGGATCAGGACCGTCGAGGCACTGTTTAAAGCTGCCTCAGACAAGGACATTTACTCTTAAGTGATAGTCAGGGGGACCTGACATGACACACACAGAAGAAGAAGATACATCAATACAACGGTATTCATTTTTATAGAGTGAAAATTGGAAAAACTCCTTATGGCTTAGGGTCGTGATCATCCTGTAATGGATATCGGAGAGTCACCAATCTCCATTTTTATATGTCTGGTGTTGTCCACAAGACGAAGTAAAAGCGCCTGCAGTCTGATATGTTCTCTGCTCCTTCTAAGCGGGAATTATCTTTATACGTTACCGAGATTGTCGGCGATCTTGATTCGTTTTCCTTTTCCAAGTCTTTTTAACTCTCTTCTGGTTATGTTTTCAAAGAATCTTAAACGCGTTTCACGCGGTTACCCAGCTCTTTTTATTGGGAAAATTAACAATTAGTCAATGGTAACAAAGCAGCTTTTTAACGTCATTTACTAAATAATACGCGAATACCAAGCACCTTCTTCATTGTTAGGATTTTTTCAATCAACCTACAACCAATACGAATAAATACCGTAAATAATTTAATTTCCTTTCGTCTTATCTATGTGTGCCTGTCTCCTTGCATTTTCCGCGAGAGATTCACTTGTACCCTAAACCCTTCAATCGAACCTTTTTGCTGCTTTATTTTCTGCCGTTCGAATACTTCGCGGCGACCCTCTCAGTTCATTTTTCCATATCGTAATTTCGATCGCTGACAGGCTCAGCACAATGTGTCCATTGTCGACGTTAATAATTTAGCATCCCCTCGCTGATAAATTTTTAATATACGTCGGCCGCGAAAGGGGTGAGAGGACCTCCCCTCCAAATGCATTTATACTTTCCTGTTATCCGTTTCTTTTGTGGCGCTGGCGCCTTAGGGGCTTAAAACGTCGATAAATCAACCCCGACCCGCTTTGGTCCGTTCACACTATTTTTTCGCTACTGTGGTTAGGATTTTCAAAGAAATTTTAATACCGCTCGAAATTACAAACCGCTGAATACGTTAATATTATTTAAAAAATATCAATAATTTTTTCATCGACTTTTCTTGGTGCAGTTTCCTTTTACTGTTTTATTTTTTTGTCCTTTTTGAATATTTTATATCTTTCATCATATTTCATATTGTATTAGTCTCAGGTGCGACAGTAAGTTCTTTATTAATAAGTTTTTTGCTGTTGTGTTTCCTAACTCCAAATTGAGAGGGAGAGGAAGATCCTCCATGCCTTGGTGGTTGGAGCGCTCCTGCACCGTCAAGGGATAACTGGAGAAGAATCATTGCTTTGACAAGGGTCACAACCCTCAGTAATGATTACTAAGACGGAGAAAAAGAAGAAGATCTCCTAATTTTCTCTCTAAACATTATTTTTCTCTCTAAACATTTCGGAGTGGAGAGGCTGATGAAGAGTTCCTCCAACCTCATCATAAAATTGCTCGTGGAGCACAGATGGGTTTGGAAATGTGGCAGCACTGAAGCGCAGCTTTGCGATTGTCAGCGAGTTCATCTTCTCACATCATCCCTTCGAAATCTATTCAAATATTTTTTTCTTTTCTTCTTTGGTTATTTTATACCTTAATTAGTTGTTAAAAAATATGGCTGACAAATATTGGACCCACCGCTGAATCGGACGGAATAAAATCTTTATTATTGTTATTACTATTATTGTCATTTCCTTTTATCGTAATTTAACACATATGCTAAAAAGTAGGGTCTTGTCGATCTGAAAAGGTACTAAAAGCTGTTTTCTCTGATTTTATTGTCTGCTACTCACTTTTTTACCCTTTGGATCTGTACTAGGGGTTGTACGGTTGTAACATCGTTGATTTATGATCGACTGTGGTTATTTTTTCGAACATCATTTTATAATTGCTTCCTGAAATATTCCGATCGTCCCCCCTCGAGTCGTCTACCCTTCATTGTAGCACAATGAACATATCAACAATTATTCACCTTGTAGGAATGTTTTCTTTATCTTCGCATGCTTTTTGATAGGTTTCCTATTCTCGTAGAATTTATGCGGTCTTATACACCTACTCGACCTCCACGCTTCGTGGGTCGGTGAAATACTTTATCATATTTTGCGTTCGCTATAAATAATTGAATTAATGAAAAGCTGAGCCAAAACGCGAGCCTTGCGGTACTCCTATTGAGACTAGGGTATCTTTTCACAACATGCCAAAAGCTTGTAGACAATAAACCTTTATTACCCGCAAAATGTTTCTATAAATCACTTCGGAGTGGTTTTAGCCTGAATTTGGGTTATACCACTTTTGCATACATAAGGATTATTCTGTAATAATACAATTATTATCAACTCTTTGCGAGTGGGCCCAATCGGGTAGGCCCATATAATGTTTTATTTTTTTATTCAAATGTTGAAAATTATGTCTGAAGAGGATTTATTCGTTTAAAAGATGTTATATTTGACCTTTTTTCATTATTTGAAGGCTATCTGTACCCAGCCACGCGTTGTTGTGGCTCTGTGTGGTTAAAAGGGAAAGAAAGAGGAATGAATTCCCCCATTTCTAATATACTTAATTTTACAATGCTTGTGGGTGTACAATATTTTACCTCTATTAGCAATGTTTATTATTTTGTGAGTTGCTGTTACGTTAAACAGATGGCGCTGCCATTTGGGTAGCAAATACATTAAAAAAATGTTTTTACTTGTCACAGGTAAAAACAAATGCCCCAGGTATATAAAAATACGAGGGTATTGCCACGACGTGTTAGAATTTTTAATAGAATTTTGAATAAACTAAGAATTACATTTTTATGTACATATATACAGTTGCGTGCACAGGAAAACAATTAGGGTATGTAGTAAGGTAAGTTAGGTACTGCTTAGTAAGGTAGGGTAGGTACTGGTTGCGTTTTTATATGTCACACGGGTAAGTTAGGATAGGTAGTTACTGGTTTTCTGCCTATATAGGTTTTCTCGAAATTCGAAACGAATTTAACGTTTGGCTACAACGCATAAAATTCCTGGTGCGTTTCCCGGTATAAATAAAGTGTAATAATGTAAATAACAAGTAAAGTGCAAGATTGCATAGTACCTTGCATTTATGTTATATAATGCCGCTGCGTTATCTGATGCAACGTTATATGCAGTATCGCGTGCGGATCAGGAACGCAGACGAAGAAAGCAGAAAATTCAATTCGCGCGAGTTTAAGGGTAGAATGCCAGCGAAAAATCCGCGCCTCATCCGCCCCGCGCGCGGTATAGCCTGTAGCCGCTTAGGCGAGAATCCGCTGTGGGCTTTTTCGCTTTATTCCCCACTTACGTTTTTGGGATCTTAATGTGTTTTCTACTTTCGCGGCCGCGTAAATAATGCTGATTGCCGAAACTCCCGGCTATGAATTTCGTCCTAAAATGTTACATGCCTCCATCCGGTCCCGCTATCATGGCCGACACGCGTTTTGCGTAAACGGAGAAAGGAATGAGGAAATCTTTTTTTCTTTCTTCCGTTTTGTTTATGTTTTCATATCTGTCTTTGGAGTGGCGCTTACACGTAAGAAATGGCGTGATTTTTAACAAGGTATAACTTTGAATTTACGCACGTGTCGCTGTGTGAATATAGGTACGTATAACTCAAAATAAAAGTTTTTTTTTACTGTAGGAAAAAGACGGTTGAAGGGTAAAATTAATATTCGATGTACTAGCTTTGTGATTTTACATTTTACGACAAACTTTAATTGTTTTAATAAATTGAAACGTCGTAATGAAAAATCTGGTAAACCTACGAAACCTGTCGAAGTTATAATTAAGTTAAAATTAGATATTCAGTGATTTTATAAGTTAATTTTTAAGTTATAAGATTGAAGAGGTTTCCATAAATATCGATGTCATCGGTTGTAAACCTTTTTTTGTAATGTTATCCCAAAAACAGTCAATAGTAGATAAATATAATGTACATATTAAGTATGTGGAATGCTCTTCCGGCAGTGGTTAGAAATAGTGAGATTGAGATAATCTTTAGAAAAAAACTAAAAACACATCTGTTTCCTAAATCATTTCCGCCATCTTCTTTTTCCCAATTATTTCACAGTGAAGCGCCCTTAAAGGCGCTTGCTTCACTGTGAATAAATTATCATAATTTATTGTTATATTAATTATTAAATTGTGATTATTTTTACGACTATTCCGACTTCTGACCTGACCACTTTCAAGTATTTCATATACATACATTTCATATGGCAAAGATTGCGTCCGATTTATCTAAAATGTAATCGACCTTTGCCTTTTACTATGTACGTAATGTTTTTAAAAATTTTAGAGCATAATAAGCTTGATGTTGATTATAAATTTTAACAAAATAATAATTTTCGTAAGTAAATTAGCAGGCGTTGTGACGTCTCCCCGAAGATGTTTAGCGGCAATTGCGCGACAATCTCGGCGTTAATTACAAGAAGCGTCTCAACGACGATTACGAACAATCTTCCAC
The DNA here is from genome assembly GCF_059751285.1 of Brachycentrus maculatus. NCBI lineage: Eukaryota > Metazoa > Arthropoda > Insecta > Trichoptera > Brachycentridae > Brachycentrus > Brachycentrus maculatus. The sequence goes on from NW_028280967.1 coordinate 1,337,651, forward strand.
TCCCCGCCCCCGCCCCCGCCCGAGCCGATCCCAGGGCGGCGATAAAGTAGCGCGATTCTCAGTCCGTTAAATCAGCCAATATTTTTGAGAGCACGTTTTATAAATAATAATTCCCCAGAAAACAAACACCCCGGAAACGCATCGTTATTACGTTTCCCCTTTGAATAACAATAACATCAATTGCGGGGTAACGTAGAGTGAAGGGAGTTCCAACAGGGTGACCATACTTTATATTAAATATTATAATATATATTTAATATAATACACATAAATATGTATATTACACCCTATAGAAATAAAAAATAGATGATATAAAAATACTTTAAAAAAATTAAAGCTCTATACATTTAAATCTTGAAAAAATATAAAAAAAAGACTATTAAATCTTTTATTATATAACATTAAACCACGAGTGTAAGTCCCTCTCCAAGCGCAAGAGCACAGTCTCTTTTATGGAGAGGCACAGCGAATCGAAATATAAAAGTTCTCCATATGTATAAATGATTCAAATGTATTATGTTATAAATAAAAATGTAAATATATTAAAGAAATTTAAAAAAAAAATGTATATTTTTTTCCCCTAAATTAATATTTTGTCGGGAACAGCTGTTTTAAAACTCCCAAAATAAATTTTGATGTGTTTTTGTTAATATAATACAACTTAGTAGACTCAAAAAATCTGTGTTTGATTTAAAATTAATACATAAAGTTTAAAAACTCGTTAAGACGCATTACAACGTAGCATTTTATATCTGTTCCTTTTACCATAAATTTTTTACTTACGAACGATTTATTTACGAATTTTCGTCCAACAAATTTATAAAATTTAGTTTTCTATACGTACCGCTATTAAAAAGAAACTTTATGTTTTACTAATAAAAAATAAAACTTTTTCCAAAACAATTGTTCTGGTTGAATTTTTAACATACTCATTATTTTTGGGTAATAAGACTTTTCATTCAGGCTGATATGTTAAACAAAGGTTCTCAAAGAGTGCTCCGCAGAGCCCTGTTAACCCCGAAAGGTCTCTGCTGCAGCAAGCATACATCGACAATAATGATTCGATCTAAAACAAAGTTTTGTTTATTTTAAGGCTCCGTCGCTAAAAATGTTTGAGGACCGCTGCGTTAGATCTATCGTGATCTTGTCTTGTTTAACGGATTACTGATCTAAATTTTTACCCGCTGCGTCACTCGTTAGCTGTTTCGCAATAAGCTTATATTTAAAACGTTTTTTCATTAATTGATTCGGCAGTCACTTTGTGGTAAAAACTAATCATTTTTAATTTAAGTTTTACTTAGTTAATACCTGATTAGTAAATATGAAACTGATAAGAAATACAAATAAAAATTCAAAAATAAATAAAAATAAGAAACAGCTCCTACCCCCTCTTCAACCTTCAAAGTCCCAAGGACCCAACTCTAAAATTTAGAATTAGCTTCACATACGGTGTTTGGAAATGATGCGGAATGCATCGAAACACGTGTCACGGTAGATTTTAAGAAATAGTGGTATTTACTAAGTAAAACTTAAATTTTAAATGTTTTTCTGGGCCGTGTCACAAGTCTGTGATACGGAAAATGGACACCCCAGCCTGAGAACAAGTAAGAGTAAGTCGGAAAGTACAAGAATGAGATTGAGTGTAAGAGATTGATATTATTAATGTTGGTCGATTTGATTTTATGGAGCTTTATAGCGCGCGATAAACAAACGTTTCTCTTTGAAGTTCTAAATATTTTCTTTTCTCCATTTTCCCTGTGGCTTTAATTTTGCTTTTAATGTGTATTTTTTTATGTTCGCTTCAAAGCGGAGATCATTACCCTTTTTATTTTGTATACTTAACTTATTTGCTTTTGTTTTGCCTTCAGAAGGCAAATCAGATGGAAGGAAAATTTGATGGGTAAAGCGAATAAATGTGCTTTGTCAACCAATTGTCGAAAATCAACTCATTATTCAAAATGATATAATGCAGTCAAAATATGCCATAACTGTTACGATTTAAATGTGGAATTAATACCAACTCTATTTTACGGTAACAAAATTTTAGGTTGACAACTCAAAATAAAATAAAAACGAAAATAAGAAGCGATTTAAATTTGGGATTAATTACCAATTCTATTTCAACAAAAATTTTCACTGATAACTCAAAATAGAATACAAAACAAAAATGGGATGTTCATGATTTAAATGTGGAATTAATGCCAACTCTATTTTAACAAAAATTTTGAGAGACAACTAAAAATAATATAAAATAATAGAAAAAAATAGAAGAAAAAGTCATAGCTGTTAAAATTATATTTAATATAAAAATCCATTTCTATATTTTTTTTAAATATACTCAAAACCTTTTCCATAAATTAACTGTAATTTTTATAAGAATACACCACTTAAATTCAGTCAATTTAAATTAATTTTATCGGAAAATTTTATATAAAATCATGGTTTTCAACACGTTTCTCAACACGTATTGAATTTTATCTAGCCTCACACTAGTCCGATGATGATGTTTTCGACAAAACCCGGTCATTGGTAAAATTAAACATTTGTTAATTAAACATTCTATTTAAATATATTTAGCAGTAGTGAAGACTAGGTCTTCACTACTGCTAAATATATTTAAATAGACTATTACTGTACACCATCTCTCTCTATGTAAACGCTTGCATGATGCGTTATTGATAAACTAATAATTACATCTACATATAAAAATTCTTATAAAAAAATATTACCAACAATTGTATTAAAATCTCTAAAATATGGCCATGTCATTAATTCTTCCTTTCCCAGAAAACAAATATAAGGGTACATACCTACATCCCCCATTAGCTACTGTTGTCTCCCATAAATTATCGCTGCACGTGTTAAAACTGTCACTTAGAATCGTATAGCTACATAAGGACCGTAGTCCATTTGATCTTCACATTCGTTTGATAATGCCCTAACAAGGCGAAACAATTGTCACAATATAATTTTTTATGTGTTTTTTGTTAATAAAATACAACTTAGTAGACTCAAAAAATCTGTGTTTGATTTAAAATTAATACATATATCAGCAGTGTATACCCGTACTCGTAAACGCTTGTGTGAGGTAATATGTACGAGTTAATTGAGGTAGTCAATTAATTAGTTTTTGTTCAACTAACTCAAACGCATTCGAACAAACACTATAATTGTTTCAGATATGAATCAAATCAAGTAGACTGTCTGTTTCTTATTTTAATTTACCGTTTAAATTTCCTGTAATAAATAAATATTAATTTTAATCGAAACTTTTCTATAATTCAAGTCGGTTCTGATTACTTGATAAGTTTTACGTGAAATCCCCTTCTTCAATTATAATTCTTGGTTCATTTCATAATTCATTACACAAATTTACCTCCAATAACTCTCAACTTTGATTTATTTAATCGTTTTTCAATATTCAACGCGACTGGCGAAGAGCGACGTTTAAAATGATATTATCTTTTATTTTATTTGTCCGCCATCATAGTGTACTGGTAAGTACATTTGGCGACCACTATGGAGGTCCCGGGTTCGATTCTCTGGAGATCAAAGCAAAGGTTTTTTTTTCATTCTAATATATATTAAATATTACCCTGGACTGATACCTGAAACGCAGTAAATTTGATGCTGTGCCTAATGCACCATTGGGTGCAGATATGGGTCAGTAGTAGTATTTTTTTTCTTGAATGTTTTTCGCAGATACTCTAATAAAATTTATAGAACTAAACAACTTTGTTTTAACCACTTTTTTATTATTAATACACTTTAACCTACCGGTTTCGACAAAAACCTTGTTAACCTTGAACATTTAGATTTTTTTACGATAAGTTTTTGGTAAGAGAATGTAATGAGTATTTTAATGTTTTAGAATTTAATAAACCCTAATGATGACAAGGTTCTTGTCGAAACCGGTAGGTTAAAGTGTACTAATAATAAAAAAGTGGTTAAAACAAAGTTGTTTAATTTTATAACGCTTATTTCATATTGTTTATAATCTATGTTTTTATGCTTCTCTTCATTTTAATTACCAGATACACCATACACGACATTTCGTGTGTGTTCAAAACCTTGTTCACAAATCTCGGTTTCTCCACCTAGGAGTTATTTTTACATTTTGATGAACGGGTTACGGTTCTAGTTCTTTTGGAAATATCTAAAATACCAAAGTATACCCACACTTTACCTTGTCTTCAGGTTTGCTGTGTTGGGGAAGCCAAATGAAAATTTCACTAGTTCGGAAAGTTCTACTAGTATTATAAAATGACACAATAAGATTCGCCACAGGATACTCAATCTCACAAGCACTCTAGAGCAGGCATGTCAATCTTGCGGCCCGCGAGTATTTTTTTGTGGCCCGCGGATACCCGCGTTTCAAAAAACCGTCGATAAAAATTACGGCAATGTTCGGCTCCACTTATTTGTGCGAACAGTTATTTTCATTTATGAAATTAACAAAAACATCTACATACAAAAACATCAAAAAAAGGCTTAATGATAAACATTTGTCATCCCTAATAAGGGTGGGAACGACAAATACATATAAACATGATAGATAAAGTACTTATTAGTTTTTTGATTGAAAATAAAAATTAATGTACTAAAACGGAAGTAATTTTCGCGACTACCCAAATATATACACAGTCAATTTCCATCCCTCCAGCCGCCCGGGGCGCTGGCCGATCAACCCTCTCGCGGTGTACATCTTGTAATTAAATACCCCCGAGTTTGTAGATCCATTTATTACCGTTCGGAGGGGGCGGATGACTGAAGACCGAAGGGACCAGGCCCTCGAGGATTCCATCCCGCCCTAGTCTTGAGAAGATGGCATTATCTCCAGCGAACAGATGATGCGATGTTCGATATTCCGTCTCTCGACAGCCCTGTACGCGATATCGTATTACTGTGGGGCGATGTTTTTTAATATTTCACGTTTTAAGTAGCTGAGAAAAAGTTTTAAATTTAATCTTCAGTATTTGTGTTTCAGATTATCCCACGAGACTGTACCATTTGTAACATAATATTACTTTGCTGTCTTCACTTTACTTGAAAACATTTTTCGCCTGCCCCTTAAGGGTTGGAAGTATTGCGTAAACAAATATTTATTTAATTATCTTCATTTCAAACATTGAGATGAATTATGCAAATCTCTAAGCTTCATATGGCAAATACACTATATATTATAGCACAAAATTAAATAATCATACAATGATTAAAATAAATAACAATAATGTTACGTACTACTTTATTTCTGAGACTAGTTTTGTTTTTTTTTGCTTTTGTTCAAATATTAACTGTGAAACTAACAATTTCTGTTTGATTTATTTTTGTTTGCTTACTCTTGTATTAAAATAACAAACCTTTTGTCTTATGTTTATGATTCTTAAAGTACATGATAAACCTTTTACTTTAATAATAATAATAATAAAACCCTTTTCCGCACCCCAATGGTGCATAGGGCACTGCGTCATATAACGCAGTGTTATCTTGATCGTTTACACATGAAGGAAAGGTGATCAGCCCTCCGCTTCAGGTACCAGTTCGGGGTAATATTGAATAAATATTACAGTGAAAAAATTACCTATATTTATTTGACCCCCCCTTGGGAATCGAACCCGGGACCTCCAGAACGGTAGCCGAGCGTGCTGACCATTACACTACGGAGGCAGACAAAACTTTACGTTACGTCTCCCAATGAACTAGAAAAACAATAATCGTCGTTAATAAAATAAAAAAAAAACACGATACGATTTGAGTCTTAATAGTCCTTTATTCTTGCAAGACATTAAAACATATAAAACAGTATTATTAGTATTTTATTTGAGGCGAATGTAATTGGAAATAGTGGCGAAGAACGACCGAGGAAAACTTGGCACTATCAAGTATTTCAAATACTTGGACGTGGTCAGATCAGGAGTCGAAATAATCGGCGGGTATGTGTGAGGAGATGCATGAACATGGAAGAGGCGAAAAATGATGTTAACGAAGAAGAATGTTAATAATTTGTGAATGTTAGCTGTCAAAGACAGAGCGGTATGGGGTTCTATTCTGTCTGCCTACCCCTGCAGAGAAGCGGTGTGATGGTTAGTTAGTTAGTCAAACTTAAAGTTGCATTTACTTTTAAAATTTGTTTTACATGAAATTATTGTAACTTTAAGCATAAAGATTGAATCCACTCACGAGTAGGCATAGCGTATGAAACTTATAAAGTTGAAGCCTGAGTAGGATCATGATAAGCGGTGTTGCATAAGCCGTAGCTAGATTTCACAGTCGCTTGTACGTTAGGTATGTAATTAAAAAAAATGTTTACATAGATTGGCTGTTGTCTCACAACACCGGCGCTACGGAACAGATCTAGGCGTTCAAATTTATTCATTTTTTTCTCTCAAAACGTCGGCCATCGATCTTCATTAGGGTCGGGTCACTGTTCCATACTCCGCTCGGCTCGGGAGATGTGTCCTCTCGACAGTCCGCGCTCCCTCGGGCGGGCGGGTTGTTGAACTCTGCCCCCGCTGGCACCCAGAAATGCACGAGGCCTTCCTTCATTACGAATTATTGCCGCAGTTTGCTGCGCCTTTTTATCCATGTTTATTGCATGCCCGCAACAAGCGGAGAGGGGGTGACTAGCTTATTTCGGTATTTTCGTGGTATTGTAAGAGTTTGGTTAAGAAAGTAAAGCCGTATGTTCTGTACTTTCTGTCTTTTCCACTTTGACCATTTTTTCTCATAACTGATCAGCTACTCTGATCAAAAAAATGTTTTTCAACTATTAAAATAAATATTTTGATTCCCTAATTTTGGGACACTCTGTCTGGCAATTCGTATGACCGTGTTAATTATAATTAAGATTAACTGTATTTATCTGAAATATTTGTAGGTAGAATATACTTGGTGATAGAGAAATCAGTGATTAAAGTTATGCCTGCGCCGGGCCAGACATTGTGGCCCACGGAGCTGCCTACTAGAATCATACGGGCCAGAATGTCTGGCCTACAGAGTTGTAAGAGTTAAACAAAAAATAAAGATCTCAATATATTGAGTGTGTCCAAATCTATCGGTCCAAAGATTTAATTTCATAAATTGATTCAGCTATCTTCAAATTCAATAAACTCCAGGGAGTGAAATAATCAACAGGAACTCAGCCGCAAGTATTAATTTTTTAAATCCATAGATATGTATTTTTTACAACATTTTTAATGGGGCCAAATACTTGTTCACAAAATCTGGATAATCTCCAATTACAGGAGTTATTTTTATATTATTTTTTGACATCTCATCAAAGATGAAAAAAGAGTTTCTGCTCAATAAAAAGCTTCTTTTCATCTCTAGTGAAGTTCTAGTGATTCAAGAACAATGTTTCAAAATTGGTTCATATATATATAGAACTCCCAAGAGTTTCAGTAGTGTGGTTGTCAATAATGGGTAGAATTGGTGAATGTAACACGTGTGTAAAATGATCACTTAAACCAGCCTATGACGGTCGTCAGCCCCGTAAATGCCCAGACTTTTGTATTCTTCTTCATCTTTGATGAGATGTCAAAAAATAATATATATTTTTTAATTCAAGACTTTTATTGACATCATCCAAAGATGAAGAATAATATGGAAATCCGTTCATTTTTAGGGCTCACGAACTATAAAATGTCTGTCATTTAGTTAGTGATCACTTTATACGCTGTGTAACATTCACCATTCTTTCATTAAATGATTCAGCAGTCACTTTATGATAATATCTATCCATTTTTAGTTTAACTTAGTAAGTACCGATTTTTCTTAAAATCTATTTTCTTATAATTGACACGTGTTTCAATGCATTCCGCGTAATTTTCAAACACCATATGTGTTTGAAACACGTAAGAATGATGTAGAATGCATCGGAACATGTGTCACAATAGATTTTAGGAAATAGTAGTATTTACCAAGTAAAACATAAATTAAAAATGGATATATAAAATTTAAGGAACTTCAAATATTACGAATCAATTTATGAAATTATTTTCTTTCTCTTCATTTTCTTTAGCCTAAGCCTAAGAAAATAACATTGTACGTTTCTTTAAAAATTCGTTTCTTAATTTTCTCATAATCTTGGAAAGCAATATTTTTCATAATTGAGTTTTAAATATCAGTCGAAATGTTGCCTGTAAACATCACCTCCCCCGCTCTGTGTTATCTCTCCGTACTAGATTATTTTATCTTCTACTTTTTTTATCTATATTAATTTCTCCCCTTATAAAACGTAATCTTAATTTATCTCCCGCAGCCGGGAAGGAACCTCTTGCAGGAAAATTATAACAAGCACTTAATGTGTTTCAACAAAAGTTTTCCCCCGCCTAGCCCACCCCCCAGCGCCCGGCCGCCACTGATTTAGAGCGGCCCGGCATAAAAGCTTCGGTTAATCACTGGGGAACTTTACTTCTATGGCGTATCCAGTGGCGGCGTATCCACTGCTAGGGTGGCTCGGTGCCTGCGAGAGATGTAATATACAGTTATATCAAAAGTTGGACAAAAAATACGCGTTGCTCCGTTGCGTTTCCGGGGTGCAGGGGTTCGATTCCTCCGCTTTTATCTCGACTGCTTTTTGCATTAAGGTATTTTATTTGTTGGGTAATATATCCAAAATTAAACACGGTTATTGGATTGAATTCTACTTTTATTTACATATGTACGATAATATGTGACGTGTTTTGTCTCATTAAGACATTATCAAACACTCTTGAGTCTTTGATAATGTCTTAATAAGACGAAACGCGTCACATATTATCATATGTATGTAAATAAAAGTAAAATTCAATCCAATAACCGTGATTAATTTCGGATATATTATATTACCTAACAATTCAATATGGAATTCCACCAAATGCCTGCAGTCATAAATAATTAAGATATTTTCCTGCTCGTTTGCAGTCCTGTTTTTTGGATTTTAAATACTAGACTTTTATTTTTTTATTTAATATACTTATATGCTCTGACTACTCTATGATAAGTTAGGAACTGTGAACCTTGTTTAATTTTTATTCACGGTTCATCGTTATTAGAGTGTTTGGTAACTATGTTCCGGGCCTGAATCCCGAATATGTCAGCGTTTCATACGTATCGCATTTTTTTTTAAATATGCCTATTGTATAATTACTAATTATGATAACAGACGTTAAAGGCAATGTAACCTCACGGCTGTACATTACAATGTAACATGTAGTACTGTTAGGGAAAAAAGGATTATACAGTCATTTTTACAGGTGGTGTTTTTGACTAATTGATAGCAATCTCTCATTTAACCTTTAACATCATCACCCCACCCTAATATGTACACATTTCCAAGTGGAGAATTCTGAAAAATTTATGGTAACCTCTCATTATACGCGCTTGTTAATGTCCAATTAAACATTGATGATAGTTAGCAAAATTATACAATATTTAGGTAAGGTTATCGTTTTAATTTTTTATTACGAGTTTGTTTTCTGTTTCTTTCAAGGTACTTTCTTAATTCTTCGAAGGGCTTCGAAGACTTTCAATGTCTTTGAATATCTCTTCAAACTGAAGTTTCAGAGAGAAAGTGAGAATCCGTTGACCGCAGTTAGGCGAAACCGGGTTTGAGAGGGATTATCGTATACGCTCCGAGGTCGATTAGACTGGGAACGTTAAACAGCGAGATAGGGATTGTTTTCGGACGGATTTTTCCACGCCAGTCGGTGGTAAATTTGATTTCGCGTGAAACTCGGGCTGTTTAAAGGTTGTACAAGTTTCCAAGTTGAAGGAGCGGGGGTAAACACGTTAATTGTTCCAGGGTTAAGCGGGAAAAGTTGACTACAAACTTGATATTGTTCAATTTTCCCTCCCCGCCAATTATGCACCGACTAGCGCTAAGTACTCGGAGCGCCGCTAAAATACAATGATTCTGCGGCAAGTTTCTTCATTTAAAAGTCATCGTAAATCTGGTGCGTGCGGGGGGCGCGCGGCATTATTAACCAAGAACAAGACTTACTGACTCGCCAACAATAAAAGCAGGAAAGACTTCGTCACGTTTCACGAGGGTATGTTAATGTCTTCGTTTTATATAATTCGTAGAGATAATCAAAACGCTATTAATACTTCTCTGATCATTTTTACTTTAACAATGGCTGTTTTGAACTAACTCATTCTCTACATTTTTGACATCTCAGCATAGATGAAGAAGAATATAGAAGTCATAGACTGGTTGAGTGGTCACTTTTCACACGTGCCACAATAATTATTTTACCCATGATTAATAACCATACTACTCAAATTTTTGGAATTCCTACATACATATATCATAAATCTCATGAAACTGTAGCTATGATAATTTTAACTATAGCCATCTATGTTTGGATTAGGAAAGCTTTTTATTTAGCACCCTTTTAAATGTTTGCAAGATCCTTATATAATTATTTTACAAACTGAGAAACGCCTAAATATATGATTTTTATGCAACTTATAATTTGATCAGATTATAAGAATGAATGAATAAGGAAAGAACGGTAAATCAAATCTATGAGGCGAATGTAGTTGAAAAAAGAAGCAGAGAAAGACCAAGGAAAACTTGGCACCATTAGGTATGTCAAATACTTGAAAGCGGCCGGTTGAGGAGTCGTAATAATCGGAGGGTATGTATGAGGAGATAGATGCATGAACGTGGAAAAGGCGAGGAATGTTTGCAAAGACAGAGTGGTAAGGCGTTCTATTCTCTCTGCCTACCCCTAAAGTGAAGCCGCGTAATAGTAAGTTAGTTAATAAGAACTAAAACAAGACAAAAATTTATTTTAATATTCTCTGTATGTCTTAAGACGATAGCCATTATTTAGTAAATGCTGAAATAACTGCTAGAAAACGTAATACATTTCTCTGGATGACCATTATTTTGACTTGTGTCACTCTCGTTCTGTATATTTCCCGTAATAAAATAAATGTCGCACTTAAAACGGATCGGCTAAAGTGTTTATATTCAAAGTGTCGCAGTGTGATGGTGCTTTAAAATACATTTTATGTATGTGTTTCATAGTCCTGCTACATTCCTGGGATTGTTCGCGCCCCGTTCGAGCGTCTCCCGTTTAATATTAGGGACGCCATCGCGGGCAGATCTTCTTCCGCGTGTTCCGACCTAAATATACGTACAATGGAATATTTATAATTAAATCCGATTTTGAAATACGGTCAAATTTTACCGATTTGTCCTCTCTTCAAATAAATTGTCACTGACTAGGAGCAAGGTGATCAAGCATAATATATCGCTCACTCCTTTCAAGAACGTCATAAATCAAAAATCGTCAATTTTCAGTTGTGCATGTTTTCAGAATGCCCAGAAAATGTACTATATCCCAGCGAAATCGTCATTTTTTAAATTTATTAATTTATAAGGTACTGTTTAATTATTTTTTTAAATACACTAAATATTTTTCAAATGGAGAAAAAACCTTCAGGTTTTACCTTAAAATATCTGTTGCACAGTAAAAAGTTCAATAAGTGGCTTGATATTTATTTTTAATACATTGTGTTATATTTTTAAACTTTAAAAACGTTCTCCTGAAAAATCAAGTTTTTTGATTTATGACGTTCTTGAAAGGAGTGAGCGATATACAAAAAAAATCTAATACTACTACTTCTACCATCACGCCGTTTTTTCGCAGGGGTAGGCCGAGAGAATGGCCTTGCTTCCTTCACATCCATACTTCTAGTCATATTAGAGCCCTCCGATTACGCAGGCTTTTAACACCACCAGATTTTAGGTTCTGATTGATGTATTCGTGCCAAGTCTTTTTCTACCGTCCTCGTTCTGGTTTCCCGCTCACATTCGTCAAGTATACTTTTTAAGTCTTTCTCTCGTTATCCACTCGCTCCACATGTTCATACCACCTGCTTAAAATCTACTACCTATTCATAAAACGTGACCTATTCAAATTCGTACGTGTAGTTTCATAATTTCTTTGCATTTTCTACGGAAATTACAACAAAAAATATTTTTTTAAATTTTAAAAAATTATTAATTTTTAGTTTATAAAATCCACTCATATTTTTATCTCTTTGATATGATGTCTTAAGAATTTCTTTCCTTGGCTGCAGCAGTTAGAATTACTTAAAATTTTCACATCGCGGGCATTTTCCTGGAATTTAATATAAAACGATATCGCCGGCTTCCTTTCTCAAATCGCCAAACTTTGCTTCAGTAATCTAATCTCTTAACCCATTTTAAAGATCGGGTTTCTGGAGACAACTAATGATGGTATTAATCGAATGATTTTAGAATCGAATAATTACTATTCGAGTCATAATATTATGAAGATAAGAAAATACCTTTTGCCGAAAAACACGTAGTTACTATAGTGAACTAAAAAAGGTCCCCAACTTCTTTTTGCTTTAGAGATTCTCCGCGTTATTTTTCTATTTTGGCGTTAAAAACTGATTACATTCAACTATTATTTTCACTACTTACTACGGAGTCCCCGGGTTCGATTCCCAGGGTGAAAGGTCAATATATAAATTAGTGATTTTTCATTCTAATAATCATTCAATATTACACAGGAAAATACAGCGCGGGATTGATGTCTTCATATAAGTGACGTTGAATATAACACTACACCAATACGATTCAGTGTCGTATGCACCATTGGGTGCGGATAAGGGAAGGGTATTCCTCCCACAGACATGTGGTGTAAAACATCTGATTCAATCTATCTTCTATGTTTTTTTATCTTCACTCGATTGTATTTTATATTTATTTTCTATCTCTTTAATAAAAAAGTAAATATGAAATGGTCCAAAAAATATTTTTCGAATGAATGGATTAATCGAATAACGGTTTATCCCATCGCTAGATTCAACTCGCTGGACATTATATGAAACTTATTCTGCCTCTGTTGGAGCAATAATATGGATACATAATGCTTTTAGCAATGATTTTGTGTAAAAGGATTGCAGATGAAAGCGAAGGGATTTCCGGAAAGGTCTTATTTTTGATCTTTAGCGTGAATTGCGCATTCCGTCGGCCGAGAATTTCAGAATTGAAGTTTGCCTTTTCTTTTGTTTTTATCTCTAGGAAAAGATGTTGCCTCCGAATTAGCTGGATTGACGACGTTGTCCGTCCGATTCAATTTGATTTCATACAACTGTAAGGAATGGAAATATGTCAGCTAACGCATTAGCAAAAACTGTTTATTTTACAACGTTGTGAAATTTTATTTAATTCAACGTTTCGACTGGCAGTGATATCTAGTTTGAAATATTGCCAATTATTCTTTACAAATGACACCACCAATTATGTCACATCGTTCAAGCAAGTTTTTAATCAGAATTGTCTCACGCTAACTACATAATGAAATACCGTGTTCGATGACGTAATATTTATTTATTTATTACTTTTGAAAGATTTATAAATTTTACATATTTATGTCGTATATTTATAAAAACGAAATGGGTTGCATTTATATCAATTTTATATATATTAATACTTCCTTAAGAATCCTAAATGATTTCAAAATACATAAGTATAAAACCAATTTCCATGAAAATTATAAATATTTGGGAAATGAACATTTTTATTGCTTCCTTACTATGAATATAAAAAAATGGGATTTAAACTATCGAAATAATTATATGCCTGTTAATTTTACATTTAAAAAAAATCCTTTTTGTTGTACAATTATCCTTAATTAGTATAATGAAAAATATTTTGTGTATGTCCCTCTCCAAGCAAAAGAGCTTAGTCTCTTTTTTGGAGAGGCACAGCGTAACTAAAAATATAATTTTTTTTAAGGAGAAACCGTGGTGTTTATCAAGTAAAACTTAAATCAAAAATAGGGATGTCTAGTTAATGAATTGAAGTGTAATATTTTTTGTAACAATTTTTAACATTTCGCTCACTCCTTTCAAGAACGTCATAAATCAAAAAACTTGCTTTTTCAGGAGAACGTTTTTAAAGTTTTAAAATATAATACGATGCATTGAAAATAAATACCAAGCCACTTATTGAACTTTTTTCTGTGCAACAGATCTTTTTAGGTAAAACCTGAAGGTTTTTTCTCCATTTGAAAAATATTTAGGATATTAAAAAAATAATAAACATTACCTTTTCTTCAAAATGCAAAAACAACACTTTCCGCCCTGTAGCGGGTAAATATTGAGTTAAAAATATGCCTCTTTTGCTGGGATATAGTACATTTTCTGGGCATTCCGAACACATGCTCAACTGAAAATTTACGATTTTTGATTTATGACGTTCTTGAAAGGAGTGAGCGATTTATTTTTACAATAAATGAAATTTTCTGAAAGATGAAAGTTGATCTTTCTTTTCCACTTTGTATTTGAATATTTAATACTGCCTAAAGAAACATTTAAACACTTAAATGAATTGTAATTTGTTTCTAAAAATGTTTTTTACAAAATGTATAATGTGGCCTATTCGTTGTTTCAATGTCTCTCATATACTAATCTATTTAGCTAGTTGTGAGCGGAATCAACACTTCAATTAACACCAGTGTGACATAACTTAGTCGTGTCATTTTAGATTTTCAGTACCCCGACAGCTCTGTACTAGTTTGGCTAATCTAATCAACTCCAGCCTTTGTCGACGTGCCGATAACTGTTCGCGTCTTTAGAGCCACAATGCCTCGCGTTTGTACTCGTATTATATTGTACATACCACCTCGCGGCGTGTCGACGTTTGGGCAGATGGAAAAAAATACAAAATACAAACAACAATTTAGACCAGTGATTCCCAAAGTGGTCTATATCGACCCCTAGGGGTCTATGACAACCTGCAAGGGAACTACGTCAGCGAAAAAAAATTTGGGGGTCCATGAAACGAAAATGGGGGTCCTCGATAGTGGATCTCAACACATACCTATTTACTTACATCATACTATCATAATACCTATTTACTTACATCATACTATCTTATAATATCAAGACATATACATTATTTAAAAAAGTACCTATGAAGTAAAAAATTTCTTATATATGTTCATAAAATTGTGTAAGTTGTAGGATGTTGGTATTCGCTTTGTGGTCAGTAAAATTTTTATTTTGAGTAACTTTAATTTAAATTCCATTAATAAATGTATAAATTAACATGTGTTTTTAAATTAACATGTGTTTCTGTCCGCCTCCGTAGTGTAATGGTCAGCATGCTCGGCTACCGTTCTGGAGGTCGCCGGTTTGATTCCCAGGGGGGTTTAATTAATATAAGTGATTTTTTCACTCTTAATATTTATTCAATATTACACTGGACTGGTACCTGAAGTGGAGGGCTGATCACCTTTCCTTCATGTGTAATCGATCGAGATAACACTGCGTTTATATGAAGCAGTGCCCTATGCACCATTGGGGTGCGGTAAGGGATTTATAATATATAATTATATTTTAATTAAAGTTTTTAACACTAAACTTCACTACAGTTAGAAATTTCAATATCAGGTAAGTAGGGGGTCTACCCAACACGGAAAAACATGGCAAGCGGTCTACGACACAAAACAGTTTGGGGAACTCTGATTTAGACGAACATTCTTTGAAATTGATTGATTTCCCGTCCAGCTGCCAATCACCGGGTGGAAAGCTCCAACGGGTCTACGATGCATCGCGATGTGAGCAACGTTGATAGTTTGTATTATGCCGATTGGTCATGTTATTGCTGGCATCGAAATCAAACATCCACTTATGTCTACATTACAGGCGGGTGATTGATTGTACATCATTGAACTCTCCGTCCGTTGTCGATTGGCGCTGTTAAAACACATCGGTCCTGTTAGCGTTCGTTTTTTTTTTCCTTTACATCCATTGGGTTCAATTATGTCAGCTCGAATATTTATGTGCTTTTAATTGGATATATTTGTGACATTTTTAAATTATTGCCCGTTGAAATTGACTGCGTTCTTACACGATTCGTTTTAATAAAAGTAGTGTGCCCGAAACAAGGGCAATTACTCTCAAGTGATAGTCGACGTCAGGGGGACCTGACATGCACGAACAGAAGAGGAAAAAAGTAGTATATGGTTAAGCTCACATGCATTCACAAAGATCTCTGCTTATTTACCTTACAAACTTACTAATTTCAACCATACATAGATTTAACCTACACAGTTAAATCTAAATAAAACATTGTATCTTATTTTGACAGAAGTCTGTGTTGCCTGGCTAAATGTCATAGCAAACGAATTATTTGTATTTGAAATGTTTAACCCTCTGTCTTAAATAAAAAAAAAACTATCGATACACCTACTGTTCTGGGTCCAATGGACCATAATATAAAGTATAGTAATTTCTTTACTAGTAACGTTTTGTTTCGGTATCTTTATATAATTTACATATCAAAAAAGGACATCAATATCGTAACGGGTGCTTTGGACTCGCTCGGTAAACAGCAGGGGCGTGCATTCCATATAGGCAGAAAAGCAGTGCCTATCTTACTTATCCGCGTGACATAAAAACGCAACCAGTACCTATCCTACCTACTAAGTAGTACGTAACTTACCTTACTACCTAGCCCTACTGCCTATCCAAGTAAGTTATACCTAGCTTACCTTACTACCTACCTCTACGTCTACTCTTATCAATTCTATGTGCACGCCTCTACATATACGGCTATACTTTCTTAACCAAACTCTTAGGGCGCTTGTCCACTACCCGGAATTACACGAAATTTTACCGTCCGGCACGTCAGTTAGCGTTTTAAAACGATGATTGGCTTGGATTGGCTTGCGCTTTTGTCCTCATTTCTTCGGATCGGTGCCCTTGATCGGTGCGTGAACACGTTGCGCGTGAATTCGATCACGCTAAACTGTCGTAGTCGTTTTCATTTTTCAAAACCGGACGGTGAAATCCCGTGTAGTAGACAAACGCCCTTACAATACCAAAAGTTACCCCCTCTCCGTTTGTAATTGTGGAGGACAGATAGTAAATGTGGGTCTAGAGTGAAAGGGTTAAATAAATAAATAAAACAATTCCGTGCAGATCTTTCGAAAAGTCGTCGAATTCTTCCGGCTGGATTCGAAATTCCAGTCATAAATCACGACGCGCGCATTAAATTTAAAAAATCTCCGAATGAGTCAGTGCCAAGACCGCTGCAGCCAGCTGTGAAATCACCTCGCGTGTGCATACAATGTAATAAACATTTTTTTAATCCAGCCGACATTCTCCGCTGTTGGTGATTCGAACAAAACAACGCGCGTTCGTTGTTTTTTTTTTCGAACGAGAACTTTTGTTATTGCAGAATGGCACTCTTTTTGTTATTCAAGACATTCCGGGGTTAAATGCTTGATCATTGTTTTTTTTGTGAGATTCAATTGGCCTGTGATAAGTCATTGTAACTTAACAGTGATTTTTAACCGACTACATGTCGCTCACTCCTTTCAACAACGACATATATAAAAAATCGTCAATTTTCAGTTGCGCATGTTTTCGGAATGCCCAGAAAATATACTTTATCCCAGCAAAAGTGGCATATTTTTAACTTGATATTTACCCGCTACAGAGCAGAAAGTTTTGTTTTTGCATTTTGAAGAAAAGGTATTGTTTACTTATTTTTTTGAATAAACTAAATATTTTTCAAATGGAGAAAAAAGCATTCAGGTTTTACCTAAAAAGACCTGTTGCACAGTAAAAAGATCAATATATTATATTATGAAAATAACTCCTGTAACTGGAGATAATCCAGATTTTGTGAACATGTATTTGGACACACTCAAAATGTTGTAAGTAAAGAATTTCGTTAAAAATTATAAAAACGAAAGTCTAAAGTCTCGCCGTATTTTACCTCAAGTTGAAGATTATTTTTTTAAATAATTAAAAGGCATTTTCGTATAAATTTTCGTTCAGTTAATAATGCTAATTACTAATTAAACTTAGGGCTCGACTTTTCTCGATGGCAGATCAGGATGCCCTGGATGAAAATCTGGCGCGTATAAAATAAATAAGGTTTATTTAATTACCACCTTAAAAGCCTCTCGAATTTAAGTTTTTTAATCAAAAGTTTTCTCGGCGTTTTATAACGCTTTTTTAAAGGGAAAAGGGCCGACGGCGTTATAATTCAGTTGAAATGTATTACGCCGTATGATTTTTCATTATTATTCTCATGTTAACATATTTTCCCCTTGTAAATGGGGTAATAATTTAGCAGTTATATTAAAAGGCCAGTCCTCGGATGTTTTATTTTTTTTTTTTTCTACTTAATGCAAACATTTGAAAATGCGTCGATATCTTCCTACCAATTTTTTTACAATAATAATAAAATTATAAATAAAAATCAATGTGCCGTGTAACGATTTTCCGATAGTTATTTTTTATTTGAATAAATATAAAAAACTTAGTTGTTATTTTATAATTAACATGTAACTTAGTTTTTAAATCACTATACATATTTTATTATAACTTGTTTCTAATGTTTTTCGGTTTCTAAGCTTACCGCTTCTTTATCAAGACTGATTAATACTAGTATTATAGTATTTCTCAGTCTTGATAAAGAAGCGGTTACCTTCGAAACCGGTAGACATTGTAATTAAGTTATAATAAAATATTTATATTATTAATCTGTTAAGCAAAGTTACATTCAAATCATAAAATGGAAAATCACAAAGTTAGTGCTTCAAATTTAAATTATAGTTGTGATTTTGTTGTGTAAAATGCAATTCTAAAAACCAATTTCGTTCAGATCAGGTAAGGAGTCAGATAATCGGCAGGTATGTATGAGGAGACTAATGTGAAAGAGGCGAAGAATGTTTACAATGACAGAGCGGTGTGGCGCTCTATTCTCTTTGCCTACCCTTGCGGAGAAGCGGCATGATGATTAGTTTGTTATATTTTAGAGAAATGAATTTTGAATGGATTTTTAGTTTATTCTTTAGTATTTTTTATTTTAAATATTGTTGACAAAATGCATTTACTAATTTTGCAACAAAGGCAAATAAAATCTACGTACTTTGACTCTTTAAATATGTTACCTTGTCCATTATTCTTCTTTAAATATTAACATGTACCGACATGTTTTGTTTGTGTTTGACTTTTGAGACGAATGTTACTAAAACCACATTTTAGTAGAATGTGATTTTTAAAATAATATTTGTTCGCGTTAAATATACAAATTCGTTCTTGGTGTGTTTTCTTTTTCATAAAATTACTTTAAAGTACGTTATTCATACTGCGACTGTTTGTAATATCGTGCTAAATCACATATACTTATCGGTGGATTGTTTTCGTGCAACAGGAATGCTCATTACTGTTTTAAAATTAATATAGTTTTGAATTGAGTTTACGTCAAAACATTATAAAATCATTATTTAATTAAAGTGTGGTGATTATTATATTGTATAATTTATTATATTTTTGAAAATATATTTTTAGATGCAACTAAATCAAACGCATACCAAGTTTGGTCATGAAACTTTGGTTACTACGCAATAAAGCTGTTTAACCTTCTTCCATTATCCAGAAAGTCAACTTGAGTGTGTCCAAATACTTGTTCACAAATCGTTATACTATCGAGAAAAAAATATTAAAAAAGTCCATCTCCAAACACAAGAGCTCAGTATCTTTTTTAGGCTCAGCGCAACTAATAACTTATAAGATTGTATTAAGTAGAAATGTATAGAAATTGTATAAAAATGTAACTTTATGAAATAAATAATAATAAAAAAATGTAGCATGGTAAATAAATAATTATGGTGCAATAAAGTGCTCCCATATCGCTAACTCCTTTCAAAAACGCCATAAATAAAAAAAAACTCGATTTTTCAGGAGAACGTTTTAAAAGTTTAAAAATATAACACAATGTATTAAAAATAAATATCAAGCCACTTTTTACTGTACAACACATCTTTTTACGTAAAATCTGTCAGGGTGTTTTCACCATTTGAAAAATATTTAGTTTATTTAAAAAAATAACTAAACAATACATTTTCTTAAAAATGCAAAAACAACACTTTCTGCCCTGTAGCGGGTAGATATTAAGTTAAAAATATGCCTCTTTTGCTGGAATATAGTAGATTTTCTGGGCATTCCGAAAACATGAACAACTGAAAATTGTCGATTTTTGATTTATGACGTTCTTGAAAGGAGTGAGCGATATGTTCAACTTCCACTATATCTACACACTTTTTTATACTTAACTAGTTAACCTTTATTGATAAAATAAACAATTTGATTATTTTCGCTTTAAACAAAACATGTTCAGATTTCCTATCCATAATAATAATAATAGTATTATGAAGAGTACAAAAAATAATATATCGAGAATACAAATATTAGTAACGGCGAATTTAACAAACGTATTTTTTAAATTATTTCGTGTTATTCAGATTCATTTATCGAGGTGATAATTTATTTCAGATTAATTATAGTTCGTATAGAGTCAGTCTCCTCAAAATAGCTCGGGTACGTTTTTATTTAAGCCTGTGAAATCATAAAACTTCATAACAGTTCGTGCTAACAGAGAGAACGTGATGTTTGGATTTTACCGCTTATTTCATAATATTTCTAAGCTCATTTTCTCTAATGAAGAAACGTACCTACCTACGTTGGCTCGGCGCCTTTGTCAATGAACCGCCATGGGTTCTATGGCATCGCTCGCCGGCTAAACTGTTATAGAAATATGTATTAAGAAAAGTTTCATTCTGGGCAATGACTGGTCCATTTATTTAGAGAAAGCGTTGAAAATGCGGTAAATCTACTTGCGTTTTAATTTTAATACGTTTATTACAGCAAAAAATAACGGTATTTATTTGGACTTTTCTTTGATCTCTATCTCTACCCATATGGTGCATAGGGCACCGCATCCGATCGACGCGGTGGTAACTTGTGCTCTAGATTCTTGGATTTGGATCATATCGATCAGAACCTTAAATCTGGTGGTGTCAAGAGTCTGCGTAATCGGAGTGTAGGTATGACTAGATATATGGATGTGAAGGAAGCGAGTAGTGAATGTCAGAACAGAAGAGTGTGGCGTCCTTTTTGACTACCCCTGCGGAGAAACGTTGTGATGGTAGTAGTAGTAGGAATGGATTATATTTGATGGGATAAAGCGGTAAGAGCATATATCGCTCACTCCTTTCAAGAACGTCATAATTCAAAAATCTTGATTTTTCAGGAGATCGTTTTTTAAGTTTTTAAAATCAAGCCACTTATTGAACTTTTTACTGTGCAACAGATCTTTTTAGGTAAAACCTGAAGGTGTTTTCTCCATTTGAAAAATAATTAGTAAATTTAATAAAATAATTAAACAATACCTTTTCTTTAAAATGCAAAAGCAATACTTTTTGCCCTGTAGCGGGTAAATATTAAGTAAAAAATATGCCTCTTTTGCTGGGATATAGAACATTTTATGGGCATTCCGAAAACATGCACAACTGAAAATTGACGATTTTTTTATTGAGTGAGCGATATGCTATATGGCAAACGAAAATAAGAATAGGAGATAAATAAATGGCTAGGCCATTCTGGATTGCTTACCCTATATCCTTTACATATACCCTTTATGCACTGCTAATGTGTACGAGTACCTTGTGGTGAGACCTACGTATTTAAGTCAAAAATGAATATTTCATTATTCATTAACCAATATCTGATATCCATATAGAGCATTTGGAGTCCACAAACCGCCTCCAGGCTCTTCTGCCAGCGATCAACTTCATGGATGAACCAAATGAAAATAATCGAGTAATTTGATTTATCTATCCATTCGAATAATGTTCGATTGTAAAAATGAGATTAGAGTCGCGACAAAGGCCCTCTTTTGTGATTGGTAACGTTTGACGACACGTTTCTTTCACCCATTTTCATAATGTTTATCGTCCCGCTCGGCTGGAAACCGGTAGTAATGACGCATAATTTCCAAATCCTAATGCGACAGTCCAAATGGACCGAGACACAAACTAATGGGCGCGTTCGGTAGCCGGATTATGTAAAAACACACAAATAAAATCCGACGAAACATCACTCTTCCGTGAAAATTATTTCTGAATTTTTCAATATTATTTTATTGGTCGGCATAGCGGGAACTCGGTATTAACCCGTCGGCATACCAGCCGCTTAGAATATTTTACATTCGCATATCAGCCGCGGTTTAAGCCACACCTCCGTCCGTGGTAGTTCATATTACAAAGATACTTTCGTGTGATACTACAAATCAGTAAAGAAAACATTTGGTAATGCATTATTTATTTATTCTTTTATACAAATTTAGTAACGTCACTTGACCAAAGATATCCCTGTAAGGATAGAATTTTCCTTTTGATTTAAATATCAAGTAAAATTAGGTAAAATTCAAAAATTTACATCCCAGACGTAATGTTTTACCAAGTTTATTTTTTATTTTTTCTCGTCACTTTTTCAAATTTTTTGACGAAGACACATGAATGTCAAGAATTGAGGTGTCAAAAAATAATATAAATCAAATATCATAAAGAAAACTGATAGGTGGATGGGTTAATCCGAAAATCCGTCTCTTCTGGACGATAAAGTCGCATTTCTGCGCTGGAAAATGGTAAAACACGTAATTAAAACTGTTTTGTAAACAAGGTACGCATAGATCGCCCACGCTCGCTTGGATCGGGCCAGCTAAGAAGTCCCTAATAAGATAATGAACATAATTACATAATATAATGATATGCGTGTGCGTGATACAGAGTATGCGGCAAATTTAAATCTTGTTTTATGCCTGTGTATACTCAGTTTTATTATTTTTATTCGGTTTTTATTATCCCTGGCTATGGAGCCTTGCTATTAATTATTACACATGTGTGGGGTTGGCGTCAAAGTTTCGAGTGCCAATATTGATTTTTTCAATTAAAATTCTGGTGAATATTTCTGTGAAGATTACACTCTCCTTATCATTCATCGTAATACTACTTCAATACACAAAGTGAACGATGAATGATAAGGAGACCGTTATATTACTATACGACAAAGTTAACAATGCTTTTAATATACAAAATATATGTCTGTGAAAGATACAGTTTGTACTAGTTAGCACGGGTTTAAATACATTATTTTTCTCTATTTTTTATCCTCCTCCGTAGTGTAATGTTCAGCACGCTCGGCTACCGTACTGGAGGTCCCGGGTATCGAACCCGAACAGGCATCGATCCTAGGGGATCAAATAAATATAGTTTTTTTTTCACTCTTTTATTTATTCAATATTACCATTCACTGGTACCTGACACGGAGGGCTGTTCATCTCCTGTTTCCTTCATATGTGAACGATCGATATATCACTGTGTTTATATGGTGCAGTTCCCTATGCACCTTTGTGGTGCGGATAAGGGTTTGAAGAAGAAGAAGAGATATTAATTAGTCTTGTGATGCAGCTATTTACTTCAAAATCTGTCGACACTAATTAATTTATAATGAGATGTATATTGATTTGTATAAGTTCTTTTGTAAATTATCCAAGTTTCAACTAACTAACTAACCATCACGCCGCTTCCCCGCAGAGAGAATCGAACGCCACACCACTCTAGCTTTGCAAACATTCTTCGCATCTTCTACATTGATGCGTCTCCTCATACATACCCGACGATTATTACAACTCCTGACCCGGCCGCTTTTAAGTATTTGACATACCTGATTGTGCCTGAAGTTTTCCTCTGCTTCTTTTTCCAAGTTTCTCCTCCACAATTGAGTTGATCGCTAATGATTTCTTCAGTTTTGCTTGTAATCTTCATACGTGTTCGGATGCCAAAGGAAATAAAGAGTGGAGAACATGCAAATGTTTTAATAATAGCGGCACGATGTTTGGCAGCGTCCCCTGTCCGCAGTTAGCCGGGAGTAAAGGTCGCTCTGATTATGTGAGGCTATATCCCGATAGCGGCTACTCCTGCGGGAGTGTACCCCGTGATTAACCCTCTTAATGGCTGGAACGGGCGCCCCGTGCGTACATAGCTCCGTACGGAGTGCCGTGAAACCCATACAATATGGGATAAAGCCTGTACAGAGATCGTTGTTGGCTCTTAGTGTGTATCCTTACCTGGACCTCACAATTACGGCTCGGAGGATAATCATTTTTCATCGTACCAATCGTGGCCTTCAATTTCATTAGCTTAATTCGAGTCTTGCACACGTAATGCGGCATTTATCATTATTTAAATAGTTGTATTTGAAAATAAAAATATTTAAAAATAAAACAAAAAATGTATATTCACGTACATATAATACATAAACACATTGTGGAATTGGTTCATTTTCATCCTGGTTTAACATCTTTAAAGGTGTCAAACGGGGATGTGTAATGTCGCCTTGGCTGTTTAATCTATACATGGATAATGAATAGTTGTATTTAAAAAAAATGTTTCAATTAAGTAATAAGTAGTTGAATTAAAAAATTGTAGTACAAGAACTGGAAAATAAATTCAAGAAAGACTTTTTTAAATTGGTCTGGGTGTTTGTGATGTATTTTTCACCTTTAACCTCCCTAAACCTTGCTATCCTACCTGCAAACAAGCCTCTAATTGGAGAGACTTTGCGGGTTATTATTTTTTTAATGTTTGAATGTGGAAAATGCAAAGGTTGTGTGCAAATACAGATTCGTGTAGCGTTCTATTCTTTCTGCCCACCCCTGCGGAGAAACGGCGCGATGGGTACTATAGCGATATTACTTATATACTTAGACCATAATTGTATGAAAGATCCTCTTTTATTGAATATCATCATCATTTCTAACCGTAATATTTGGTTTTTAAATAAGGGTTTCGCTAAACGTGTTTTTTTATTATATGATGTATTCAAACTAAGTTTTATTTTATATTCCTCTTGTATAATATATTCCTCTTTTATATAAGCTATATTCCTCTTGTTAGTCATTTAATTTATAACACTTTGAAAAAATTGCTTTATAGTCTTATTTTATAGATTGTAATTTTGTACAGTTTCCTGTATAGAGTAACTATTAGTGGTAAAAAAATGCCGTCCCAAGGCTGTCGCTAATCTTAAAATCACCATTAAAGTATCTAGATTGAACCGATTATTTTCCTAAACGTTTCACACCAGTTATTGTTACCTTGTTCCGTAATATTCTACAACATCCATTACGATCTATCTCAAATCTCATTTTGATTTATTTCATTTTTTTGTTCATTTCATCCTAAAGCCGTTCCAATAGACTGTCTTTGTAAGGTATAGAGCCATCTCGTACTTCATGAAGATATTAAAAATTTCAATTCGATTCGTTAGTTGGCGATGGTGTAAAACATTCCTACCCTTCCAAAACCTCGTTTTAAGCAGGCATACTGACAATATGATCCTTTTGAACAATTCGTACTTAAGTACAAGTTTTGATATCGAACTATTATCTCATTGGGGAAGAGATGTATCGTTTAGTAGAATTTCACGGCTGGCCGGTGTACGGGTTATGAGATATTTCAGGCCGAATCACAGAATGGCTTTCTACATTTCTTCATCTTTTGTTACAGTAGGTGTCCCTTTCTGATCAAGAAATTGATCGGGGAATCGGATCTTGTAACTACGGCGATAATATATTTATTACACGATCAGTCAAGCCTAACGGAGCCGAGCTATCGAAGAACAGTGGTGTAGTCGAATGTATATAAAAAAATCGCGCTTGTACATTCGTTACATTTTTTGTTTTTACTTGTTTGCAAGCGATTTAAAAAAAATATTTGCCTTAGACGTATTCTGAAACGATAACATATGTTTTTGTATAATCCAAACAACATCTTTCTGATTCTGAAGAGTATTGTTTTTCTTCACTTATACTACCCACAACTCTACAAGTCGACATTAAGACTTATTATCATCTAGCATTTCTGACTTTACAACTGATATTTCTTACATATGCAAAGTCCTACGCCGATTTTTGATGCCAGGAATTGAATAAATTTGATGGGTCTATTGAGAAAGTCGCGTCGTAAAATCTAAAGAAATTCCTCTTTTTTTTAAATCACTTCAAATGTATTCTGAAAGTTGCGAGGGAGTTCAGAATTCTCAATAAGTCACTCGTATTTTTCAATTGAAAAACTGATATTGTAAGGAGAAAATCTGGTTGTGTCAAAAGTCTGCATTATCTGAGGGCATGTATGACTAGATGTATGGATGTGAAGGAGGCGAGGAGTGTATGTCAGGACAGAATTGTGTGGCGTTCTATCCTCTCTGCCTACCGCTGCGGGGAAACGCCGTGATGGTAGTAGTAAGGAGAAAATACACCACGCCTCGATTGATTTTTTTTCTTGTTGATTGAATGCTGTCCCACCGCATTCCCACATCTGATACAAATGCATCTAGGCTTCCTGACAGACCTTCTCTTGCAAAGCATTTAAAAAAATAATTAAGTTGCGAAATTTATTGAAAATGTGAAACAAAATTGTATCCCGATTTTTCTGTGAATTTACATTTAAAAGCTTTTAATATCCCTGTCACTGCCAATCAAGAGAGTTTTTTTTGTTTAGTAAAACTATTTTTTTATGAGTGCATTTTTAAACATAATAGAATACGCACTGATCGTATCAATAATATGAGAAGATCGTTATGCGCGGTCTAGCGGCGCCGCCCCTGGATACCTGGATCCAGAACCGGTATTGCCGTAATGATAATACATACACGCCGAGGTCGGGCGCTTAACCCACGCCGCGCTGCGTGATGCTCTATCCACCTCTCCAACATGCTCGCCGGGAGATTCCAATACTTCTGGAGACGTCGATGATGTATTGGCTGAGCTTCGGCATACTCTTCCCCGTTAGGTGGTCAATTTTCATTGTTACCTCAGTATCTAGGCAAGTTGAAAACGGCGTAGTCTGATCAGGCCGTTCTTCGAGAGATTCCAGTGCTTCTAGATACATCGATGATGTATTGGCTGAGCTTAAGCATACTCTTCTCCGTGAGGTGTTCAATTTTCATAGTTTTCTTCAGCATCTGGGCAAGTTGAAAACGACGTAGTCTGATCAGTCTGTTCGTCGAGAGATTCCAGTGTTTCTAGACCCATCCATAATATTTTAACTAAGATTTGACTTACATCTCCATGGCAATTATCACTACCCCATGTGGTTAACAGTTGGCATTGCTATCTTCAGCCGTAGTGTTTTTTTTACAACATTTTGATTGCGTTCAAATACTTGTTCACAAATCTGGATTATCTCCAATTATGTGTGTGATTATAATCCAGGATTCGGACCTCACATACTAATAAAAGAATTTCTGCACAATAAAAAGCTTCTTTTCATCTCACCAATAGATGTCTCTAGTGAAGTTCTAGTGATTCAAGAACAATGTTTCAAAATGGGTTCATATATATAGAACTTCCAAGAATTTGAGTTATGTGGTTGTCAATAATGGGTAGAATTGGTGAATGTTACGCGTGTGTAAAGTGATCATTTAAACCAGACTATGACGGTCGTCAGCCCCGTAAATGCCCAGACTTCCATATTCTTCTTCATCTTTGATGATATGTCAAAAAATAATATGAAAAATAACTCCTGTAATTGGAGATAATCCAGATTTGTGAACAAGTATTTGGATACACTCAAAATGTTGTATTACAATTGAATTAAATTCCAGGCTACATTAGAGCCGATAATCTCGAAAATAGCGCTGTTCCTAGCGCTTTTTTTCAAACTTGTATTGATGAGATGTCAAAAAATAGTAGTGATTTTTGCTTGCAAGGTTTGATACAGCACATCCCACGTTCCACTTCTGGGCGTGTGATCATCGGTGATCTGTCTATTGAATAAGCTTTACTATCTTTATTTCAATAAGGTTGACAAATCATATTTGTCATCATTAGTATTTATGATTTCCACATTCCTTATATTTTCTATGAAGATGGTAATCATCATCCCTTCTTCAGTAATTATGATTTTTAGTATCCTTATCATTTCTATGAGATTATTAATCATTGTCACCATCTTCAGTGTTTATGATTTTTAGTATCCTTATCTTTTCTATGAGATTGGTAATCATTGTCACCATCTTCAATGTTAATGATTTTTAGTATCCTTATCATTTCTATGAGATTGGTAATCACTGTCACCATCTTCAGTGTTTATGATTTTTAGTATCCTTATCTTTTCTTTGAGATTGGTAATCATCATTGCCATCGTCAGTAATTATGATTTTGACTTATAAAGTTTAATACATTTTTTATGGCGATAAAACAACAAGGTCGAGTGTATTTTGGTTTCTTCCATTGTGAATGACCACAACCTGTTTAAATTATAAACCCAGAAAAGCCAACATGTTTTCAAACCTACGAAGTATCTCATGGAGAAAAACCTGAACATAACATGATTTAGAATAGACGTGAATTGAAATCGAAAGGAATCAGAAATAAACAGGAAGCAGAGAGTCGAGAGATCGGAGGGAATGTTCCGTTCCGTTGCGGACACCGCGTCCTACTTAGTCGCATTACACTTGCACCATTACACTCTGGATCCGGGATTCGGATACGCTACGGAATATTACATTGTGCACACGTCTGCAATACAATATTCTCGTACACTTACACGCATCCTTGAACCTCTTCACAAGACCTAACGCTGCATTCCATTCATTGTGTACATCGCACAACAGACTCAGGTATTTTTATATGTTCATTATTATTATTCTTCTTATTATTATTATTATAGGCCTTGCGGCCTGTTTTTAAGAGGGATTAGCCTCCTGCGACGTCGATCCCCAGCTAGCGACCCATCTCTTTGGTGGTCTGCCCGGGAGTCGTCTACCATGGGGTTGACCGTACAGTGCGATGTGGGGGAGTCTGGATGGTTCCATTTTCCTCACATGCGCATACCATTCACTATTATTATTATTATTATTTTTATTTTTTATTATTATTTAAAACTAGATAAATATTTAAGGAGGTCCCGGGTTCAATTCCCGGGGGGGTCAAATAAATATAAGTGATTTTTTCACTCAAATATTTGTTTAATATTACCCTGGATTAGTACCTGAAGCAGAGGGCTGATCACCTTTGCTTCATTTTTTAAAGATTAATAACGCTGTGTTTATATAATGCAGTGCCCTATGCACCATTGGGGTGTGGATAAGGGTTTGAAGAAGATGAAGAAGAAATGTACATGTTCTTATTAAATACGTAAATATTTCATTTTTTTACTATTTTGAAGACCTGATCATGTCGTGAACCAGGCAATCGCTGTGGACCTTCCTCGAAAGACATCTGGAGTAAGACCAAAGAATTCATGGATGCTGCAGAAAGATAATATGTTTCGAAGGCGTTGTCCATGAGAGAAGGACCTACAACCTGAGGACGTGGAGAGTTGGCTCCAACTGTCTGTCTACAACGATGATATGTTGAGATGGAGCCAGGAAGAAGAATATAATTTTTTTGTAGGCCTAAGTAGCCCGTTATTAAAAATAGCTATCACGGTGTTGCCGCACATTCATTTGAAGGATCGCATTTCGACTGTATTCAGTCTTCTTTCATCCTCCTTTTACCAACTCCTGGCTTTACTTCATACGTTAGTGTTGAAACCAGGACTCTGTTGCGTATTGCCATTATCATATTCAGGAATCTTATCTGTGGTGATAATATTATTTTCTGTATGAACCTGTTATTGGTTCCACTACCTCGCAGCAAAAAATAACCACATTCATTAAATGCGTCTTATAAATGCGGTAACATGTTCATCTTTGAAATTATTAATATCATCTGTAAAAAGTCTATGATCAATTACGCAAACCACGTTATTAACAGCATCTGCTATCACATTACGTATAGATTCATTCGATTTGCTGATCATTGAACTGAGATAGTTTTTCTAAATGACACGATTTTTGGATCGGACGAGCCGTATGGCAACTAGCCGTCTGTGGCAGCTTCTTTTTATTACAGCTATTCGTATTATTCTCAAATAATTGGTACAAATTACGAATAATAAATTGCATTTTTTCTTCAAAATGTACTTAATACGGTTTTCTCAATCCATTTTAGGAAGATTACTGGATAGTCTAGTCGCTTAGTACGTTCGAAATTGCCTTAATTAAATACAGCAATTTTTTCGACTTCAATTATTATTTCTCTATGATCGTTTTTTCGACCCGACATAAGAAGGTGAAATTTTATTGTAATACAGATCTGGGCGAAAAATATCGATATAAGAGAATCGATGTTCTGGAGAGTTAAATTTATAACTCGTTTGATTTTTAAATAAACTAATAAATTTTCGGTATATTTAATAATATTTGAGTTTCTGCTTGAGTGAGGAACTGCATTTCTTATAATAAAACATGTTTTTTCCACTTTTATTTTATTTGACCAATTATAAGGATTTCTTCGTTACCGACATCATCGGAGGCTAGACAAAAATGCTATGTACAGAACAAGGCGGGGGTTGAAAACCATAATTTTATATGATTTTTTCTAACAAAATGTATTTAAGTAATGTATTATTGTGATAATTACATAAAAGATTTAATAAGGGTTTTACATGGGATTTTATATAAATATTATCAAAAAATAAACTATCTAGTTGTTTTTTTTTATTTTTTAAAATTAGAATAGTTTGAGATGACGCATAACGCAACCGGGTTGGAGTGCCAACAATCTATATTTGGTCTAACGAGTAAGTAACGATAAAAAATAATAATTGCGTGTATAATTAGCGTAATTTCATAGATTTTCTTACGATCATGTGATTAAACAATGATCTCGCTTTTCCCAAGAGGGTTGGAAGAATGAGTTTCATTAATTTTTTGTTGACTTAATTTGCGTTAAGCTCCAAATTAATTAAGTAAATTTATAATAATTGGTTTCACGGTCTTTATTTTGTAAAACTCGATAATTACTTTCGAGCGGAATAAAAAAAAATCCTTCGTTAATTTTTCATTATTTAAACCTTATTTTTTTCTTCGTGTAGTAAAATGGTCGACATTTTTGTCTGCTTTTGTATATGATGTCCCGGGTTCAATTCGCATAAAAATCTTGCGTTCGTATTTCTCACAACCAAAAAGCTTAGAGCTGTTTTAGGCTCATACTTTGTAGCCAGGAAGGACTTAATATACACTTATGGTAGTCAATCTTTTCCTAATTGTTAGAAAATGGCACAGTAGTAGAAAAAAACGGGTGTATCTCTGGCCTGAAGGGTACATTTTTATAAGCATATTTCATTTTAGGAAAAAAAGTTGACTGTGAATGTTGATACTTGTATATTCATATCCTTGTATAGTATCATATTTATCTAAGTTATTCTTCGCCTCCTAGTGTAGTGCTTAGTACATTTGGCTATCGAGCTCGAGGTCCCGGGTTTGATTCCCAGGGGGTTCAAAATAAATAATAGTTATAATAATTTTGTATAATTTATAATGCGCCTTTTTTATAAAATGGAGCTTACAATAATAAACTATAAATGTTTTTTCACACTAATATTTATATAATATTGCTCTGGACTAGCTCTCGAAGCGCAAGAATGATCACCTTGCCTACATATAACGTATGATGAAATCGACATTGCATCAATTAGATGCAGTGCCCTATGCACCATTGGGTGCGGTTTTAGGTCACTTAACCTCAATTTATCCGAAGACAGAATGCTTTATCGATATGAAATCTTACTTATGTTTATATCTTTTTGTCGAATTTCATGATCATTTTTTAATTATTTTCTTTTCTTTTATTTCAGGTAAGGAAAAATTATGAATATTGGTTCTAAAGGATAACAACACTCAAATTTGAAGTGTTGACCACATACTGGATATTGGTATGAGCTTTGTTGTATTATTATTTACTATCCATATTGACTTGACGACACGCAAATCTTTATATATGTATATCCTTTTTATGTACCGCAGAACGGGGCTACTTGAACATTGATGTGTTACTTGAGCCCATTACAAAAAAATATTTAGATCGTGGTATCGATCGAAGTATCGTGACAATAAGTGTCACCTGTCAGGGAAACAATGAATCATGTCGATACGTTCATTATTGTACGTAGACCAAATACAGATTTAATTTTTTTTTTGTACTGGGCTCAAGTATCACATCAAAGTTCTAGTAGCCCCGTTCTACGGTATTAATTTTTACTGCGCCTTGTTGTATTATAGCATGTGATCTTTTGATTCGGTTCAGACGAACCACACAAGAGATGAACGCATGTTCATGATATGTGTGTATTCACTCCTTTGTTTAATTAGTAATGCTTTAATTATTTTGGTTGCCATGACCGGCATTGTTGTGCGCGAAAATTGCCCGACGGCGAAGGTGATTGATGTTGATTGCGCGCAAGAAAT
The DNA here is from genome assembly GCF_059751285.1 of Brachycentrus maculatus. Classification (NCBI taxonomy): domain Eukaryota; kingdom Metazoa; phylum Arthropoda; class Insecta; order Trichoptera; family Brachycentridae; genus Brachycentrus; species Brachycentrus maculatus. The sequence goes on from NW_028280967.1 coordinate 1,369,838, forward strand.
AATAATAAAAATATCCGGAAAATTCTCGGAAAACAACATAAAAGAAAGATCCCATTAATTTCAGTGGTGGCTTTGTATGGATGAGTCGTTTTCGATTCGTTTCCGTCAGTCAATCTCATTGTGGGCTAATATGGCCTTTGTTTCACATCGGCTGTCTCGCCGACGAGTGGGCTCTGGCGATCGTGGAAGCGGCAGAGGTATACCTGACCGGCAAAGCAAGTCAACCCCTTGCCGTTCGCCAATTGTGCGTTTTCGTTTCTTCTCTTCGTGTTCGTTAACGAATCGCGCTAGTCGAATAACCGGACTCATGACTCGTCGGATCACTGATCTTCGAATGTAATTTTCTAATTATCTTTCGAATATAATCTTTTTATTTCATTAACCCTTTCCACTCTGACCATTTTTTCTCATAACTGATCAGCTACTCTGATCAAAAAAATGTGACGTTTTTCTACCATTAAAATAAATATTTTGGTTCCCTTATTTTGGGACACTCTGTCTGGCAATTAGTATGACCATGTTAATTTAGATTAACAGTATTTATCTGAAATATTTTTTAGTAGAATATACTTGGGTGATTCAGTGATTAAAGTTATACTTGCGCCGGGCCAGACATTGTGGCCCACGGAGCTGCCTACTAGAATCATACGGGACAGAATGTCTGGCCTACAGAGTGGTAAGAGTTAATTGATTAGGCAGCCACTTTGTGGTAATACTAGGTAAATACCACTATTTCTAGTAGCGATGTTTGCCAAATAAAACTGAAATTAAAATATAATTCTCTTTTTTCTTTACTAATAATTGATATTGGATCGCTCTCATGAAATCTCCAGACTCGTAGAATTTACTAGATAGTGAAAGAACAAAAAAAAAACAGATGAACGGGAAAAAAATTACATGTGATTTTATATATTTCAATCAGTGTAAATTATTATTTAATATTGAAATTTTGTGTTTCTTCTGTAAATTCAATAGTTTTATAAATTCGAATTGTCGATAGCTGCGGCCTTTAACGATATCAATTATAATTGCATTATTCATATTTCTTGCGAAACCTAATTTCATTGTATACAAGTTTCATTAAAACAGTCTTAAATGTGTCATAATTAATGAAAATGGTAGAAAAATTAACCAATGATGACTGATTGGTCATAATGCTTAAATGGACTGAGGTAGAAATAATTTAAGGGTTATTCCAAACTGGAGAAGATTTCGACAAGAATCACCCTGTTCTGACGAGCAAACTACAGTTACAGAGTTAATTTTACACGTGAAACGGCAGCGTTCAACTGGCGAACGATTGAAGATGTTTGCCTTGTTCTATCCATGCTGTCCTGGTACTTGGAATTCTTCGCCTAACGTAATGGAGGAGTACGTCATGGTCGGTGGACGCACCTCTGCCATTTGTTTCAATATAATCATTTCACTGTCCCTGTCTTACTGGTAGCATTGCAATGTACGCCTTGAAATTCTACTTTTACAATTACTTAATTGCTGCATTTTTTCTAAAGCTCCTTCTCTTTGAGTCACATCCATGCGAACGATGACGTTTTCAGCAATACATACCTCATTATTGACGTTTTTAACAAATTGGTTTGTGTTATTTTCATTAATTGATTCGGTCGTCACTCTGTGGTAAAAACAATCCATTTTTAATTTGAGTTTTACTTGGTAAATACCATTATATCATAGGCATGTACCATTCACCAATTCTACCCGTGATTGGCAACCACACTACTCCAAATTATTGAAACTTCTAGATATATTGATAAATAAAGTTTTTATCTACAGGTGTAAGAAAGTTAAACTCGTTAACCAGTTTTACTTTTCACCTGTAGATGAAAACATCTCTAGTTTTCGAAACTAGTCGTGTGTATGAAATAAAACTCATTAAGTCATATTATACGATTATAATTTTTTTTGTTGGAATTTTAAATTTACAGAGTTTAGTAGTCCACTTGAAAACCACGGTATGTTAAAAAATTAAGTTTTTTTAGAAAATGGCTCGAACCGCTAGAAAATTAAAAATATTGACGTCTATATTTAACATAATCTGCCAAAATTCATTAAGTAATGAATAAAATGGAATAGAAAAATAAATTCTCTTGCAAAACTCGCCATGCCGATCGACAATTTCCTTTCTAAAATCTCTCGAAAAAGCTCAAATCGGTAGAAGATTTAATATTCTACCGGTTGCCGCCATTGGTTAAAAAACTTAATATTTTTGTTGGGTAATATATCCTAAATTGAACAAGGTTTATTTGGTTGAATTCTACATTTATTTATGGAAATGTTAATACGTGACGCGTTTCGCCTTCTTAGGACATTATCAAACACATAGTGTTTAATTTTGGGTATGTTACCCAACAATTCAATACGGAATTCTACCAACTGCCTGCAGTAACAATAAATAACTTAACCTTTCCGGGAGTACAAAAATTGATGTCCGACTTTCTCTGGGGAGTGGGTTCTTTTACATGATTTTTTTCTTTCTTTAATTAAATCGATGTAGTATGAAGATAGAAATTATGTTAAAATAATTTAATAAAAAAAACACCCATTTGAAATATTTTTCAATTATGACAAAATTACACACATATATCCACAGATGTCATTGCTGTACAAGTAATATCATACTAACTGACAGACGGACTTCGACGTTCATTAACGTCGATACTCCTTTAAGGAAAAATCGCACTGACGTTCATCAACGTCCATACACCCAAACAGGTTAATATTTTAACATAGCATGGTTTGCAAGTGGACTACTCAGTTTGTAGTAAGTGTAATTGAACGTAATTGAGATTGGTTCCTTCTTCCACCGCGTCTTGGCCTATCATGCACCGTTTAATTGGGCCCGAAGTAACTAAAATACAAGCTAATGCTTTACCCTAATACCGAATCCATTAACAGTCCCTTTCTCACTTGTCCTGCCATCGGACCACCCTCCTTTATAATTGGGACCACCGAGGCGATGTTTTTTTTAAATAATCCCTTCCTAAATGTATCATTTTCATGTTGTTTTATTTCCAATGACCTCTCATTTGTAATACAAAACTTTACCTAACCCGAATTATGATCTCCTGATAAAATACAGCCGTGTTTCTTCTGACGATTTTATTCTAAATAGTTGCTCACAGATTTTATAACTCTGTTCACATAAGTCAACTACTTTATTCATGATTGTTGGGTAATATATCCAGAATTAAACAAGGTTATTGGATTGAATTCTACTTTTATTCACGTATGTAATATGTGACACGTTTCGTCTTATTAAGACATTATCATACACTGACATTTGAGACAGTGTAGTCAAAGTAGAATTCAATTCAATAACCGTGTTTAATTTTGGATATATTACCCAACAATTCAATATGGAATTCTATCAACTGTTTGCAGTTACTATAAATAATATATTCTTGATGCTTGATTTTTTACTACTTAAATTTTTCGTCTTATTGACAACTTTATTCTATTTCTAGTTAATATTCACTTATTTTCCATTATTAAATGATTTCTTTATAACCGAATAATTTATTTCAAAATTCAATTAATCGATGTTGAATTTTACTGGAAGAAAATAGCGGAGGATAAATATTTATTTTCTTAACTATTTTAATATTGCATTGAAATATTTAATATTTTACACTCTACAACCTTTATTTTAATGTTATTACTGTATTCTTATTAACATATATATTTTTGTACATTTTCAAAGTTGATGTCACTTGGTTTAATACCAGCGAAAATTAGTATTTACCAATCAAAGTTGCTGCTGAATCAAGTGATTAAATTGGATGTTTATTACATTTTGATTTTTATTGTAGTTTCATATATATTTGTTGATTAACCATTAAATTTGTGGAATATGAAGTTTTAAATATTATTCTTAATATTATTAATATTTAAAGCATCTACTTTGTGGTTAGTCATTTTTACATTTTTTTACAAAAATGTTAGTAATATTAGTATATAACCACTCACCGAGATTTTTATGTTTACCGGTTTCGAGACGTATTTAAATATAGTTTAAAAATTAAACACTTTTATATATTTACTTTTTTAGTGAATTCAACAGGTGAAAATACAAAACTATTTTGTTTTGTCACCTGTTGGTGAGAACATCTCTAGTTCTCGAAACGAGTCGTGTTTACTTTAATATACTCAAAAAGTGGGCTTGTACAAGTGTTTTTTGTGTTGTTTACTACCAAGTACATTAATATCCATTGTATTAGAAACAAGCTTTTACAATATATTCAGACGACAGCATCAATTGTAGACGAGTAGTCATTTCTTACATGGCCCCTTCTACTATCATCCACAAAGTATCCCCTCCGTTCTTCTTTTGTTGTGTAAACTATTACTTCTATTAGTTGTCTTGCATTCGCTCTCAGACCACAATATACCCTTCGTTACAGCTAATGCCACAATTAATTAAAATTATGATCAATTTAGTATTAAATAAGAGGGCGTCTCTGTAATGGATGCGATGCATACGATGAATTCTTCTTCTCGGTCGGGAACCTATTTCAAACGAAAAATAATAAATTAATGTCGTTTTATTTTATCACAATCCTTGTAAAAGGATTACCTCGAAGGGGTGTGCCCGAAATTAAATAAAAATAAAATATTTAAGATATTACTAAAAAAAAAAGTTTTTTTGTTTATATAATTAATATTGTGCATTAGTACATTTATTCTAGTTCTGGGTATATTTTTTTACTTGTTTTTTTGGCTGTTTTTTTTTCTTTTTAAATAATCAAATCATAAAAAAAATATTAACACAGTAAAAAAATAACAGTTTTTTAGTCGTTTATAAGTTCTCATTACTATAGAATAAATAAACATGAAATTTTACATAAGTACATTTTTTCTAGTTCTAGGTACATTTTTGGTTGTGTTTATATGCCGTTTTTTTTAAAAAATAATTAAATATTTTTTTTATTGTATTTCCGGACTAGCTAGGACCAACGTTGAGTAGAATCAAATTTGGATTTTTAAAACAAATTTCATACATAAGTTTCATCGGATCCATAGTAATCTAATCAAATTTAAATTTAAATACTCCCTTTCACTATCACCCGTATATATTTGTTTGCATAGCGTAAATATCTTTTATGTAAATATTAAATTATAAATATTAAAAAAAGAATGCAAATTGTAAAGCGCCCTTGAAGTAGTTTCTCACGAAAACGGCTCTATATAAATTGGCCATATTTATTGTTATTATTATTGTAGATAAGAAAAATATTTATTTTATCTTTGTGCTTCATCGCATCAAATTCTTGAAAATGTATTTTGGTTACGTGTTTCGAGAAATAATGTTATGTGTAACATTTTCACTACATAATATTTACAGCTATATATAATATATTAAATGCAAACCTATTTATTGTAACTGCAGACAGTTGGTAGAATTCCATTTTGAATTGTTGTGTAATATATCCAAAATTAAACGCGGTTATTAGATTGAATTCTTCTTTAAATTAACAAATATATGATAATATGCGACGCGTTTCCTCTTATTAAGACATTATCAAACACAGTGTTAAGTGTTTGATAATGTCTTAATAAGACGAAACGCGTCACATATTATCATATAAGTATATGTAAATAAAAGTAGAATTCAATCCAATAACCGTGTTTAATTTTGGATGTATTACCCAACAATTCAATGCAAACCTTTTCTAAACGAATGTCATAGTTTGAAAATGTCATAACAAGGCGAAACAATTATCACAAATTTTTATTTTATGTGTTTTTTTTTAACAATAAAATACAATTTAGTATACTCAAAAAATCAGTGAGGGAGTTAACTTTTACTGGTCCAATGTCGAACCTCAGTCGACATCGATTTTTTCCTCTTAGGTCGCATGTCGGATGTTATTCGACATTTTTTTCATCATTAGTATTATTTATTAAAATTCCAGGCTTACATTTTTGTCACTCGTATCTATTACAGCAGTATGTGGAGCAGAGGAAAAAAAATCACATTGGAATGTAACTGTCTACCTAGAATTTTAATTTTAATTTTGGGGGACCAGACAGGGTTAAACATTTAATATTTAAATTAATATGGAGTTCCATAAATTAAACGCCAAATCTCTAAATAACATTTACAGCCTTTGATCATGAACGTAATTTGGAAATGAGACGTCATTGGCTTTTGGTAGTCTGTGATCTCTAATTTCTAACACGTTTCCGTAAATCTATTTTACCACCTCTTACCGATACACTATCTCCATGCTTTGCAGGATAGGAAACTGGTTATAATAAATTATAACATTATGAATAATTTCTGTCTAATATATCTCCGTATCGTGGTGATACGGTAACAGTCAATACGACCCGACAGCGCATCAATAACACGTTGGGCTCATACCCGAGCAGTCAATTCCACGCGGCGTCTCTGTCGGTCCCGGTCTATCCCGGCGGAGAGCGAGCGAGACGTGTGTATTAATTTGAAATTATTACGGAATAATCAAGCCGTAATGGGCCTATGTGTGTATCGATCTTGGTACTACATACACCGCACTCCTGAGCTTTTTGGCCCCATCGCTGTCGGAGTTGTTACAAGCTTTCGACTTTACATTGACGCATGTGTAGCCCGTATGGGATGTCCATCTCCGATCGCGGCAATTGGAATTTTCACTTTCTCATCATGTCAGATCAGAGGGTAAACGGCGATATTTAAAAAAAAAAAATATTATGATTGACATAATCGTTTTCTCACACTACGATTGTCGTATTCGCACAATTGACAATGACAGCCTCCTTGTTAAAAATGTGATGATGATACGAGTATCGTCGCTTGTTTAATTTCTGCCCTCTTCTCCTTTAATTGATATCTTCGTTTAGCAGTTATTATTTTTTTTCCCATTGATTGATTCAGCATTATTTTTGTGGTATCTATTCATTTAATTTGATTTTTTTTACTTTGTACCATTTTAAAAAAAAATCTAGAGAAACACGTGTTTCGATGCATTCCGCATCATTTTCAATCGTACCGTGTTTGAAAATGATGCGGAATGCTTAGAAATACGTTAGAAATACTTAGGCACATTCGTTTTTAAGAAATAGTGGTATTTATCAAGTAAAATTTAGATAAAAGAGTTTAATTAATATTTTTTTTGGTAATGTTAGTATGTAACCACTCATCGAGATTTTTGCATGTTTGCATTTTTTCTATGTGATTGACTGTGTAAATTGCGCTGGGCACAGCAATGCACAAATTTGACAAGCATTTTCATAGATTTTGGTATTGTAAGTCGTTGTCCGCCTCCGTAGTGTAATGGTCAGCACGCTCGGCTACCGTTCTGGAGGTCCCGGGTTCGATTCCCAGGGGGGGTCAATTAAATATTAGTGATTTTTTCACTGTAATATTTATTCAATATAACCCTGGACTGGTACCTGAAGCGGAGGGCTGATCACCTTTCCTTCATGTGTAAACGATCAAGATAACTCTGCGTTTATATGACGCAGTGCCGTTAGTAGTGAAGTCGTTAGTTATTTACAAAGCCGTGTTGGAAATCTTTACAATTGTCACAATAAGTATCATGCTCCTCTACATCATTCGACACATTTGCCTCATTCTTTCTATGTGATAAAATATATAAGTAGCACTGCAATTTTTAAATTTAACAGGCATATTCATAGATAGTAGTTTCAGTCGTTAGTTATGCGAAGCCGTGTTGGAAATCTGCGTGCGGTATTCTCTGTTGAGATTTTTTGACTATCGTGCGAGCCGCGGACGTTAGTTGGGATATTTAGTGACGGTAGCCGTCGTGCTTGGTCTTTGTGTTCCCATCCGCGTTCTTTTTCTTCTATCTCCTCATCTTCCTGTCACTCTGGTCAGTAACGTAGCCAGCATCAATAATAAATATTAATATTTAATTTATTCAGTCTTAATTTGACTCAAAATCAATTTTATTTTTTGACATCTCAGCATTGATTACGAAGAAAATTTAATTCTGGATATTCACAGAGCTTATCACCTGATATAGGCTGGTTAAATGATCACATTACACACGTGCAACATTCACCATTCTATATATGATTGACAACCACACTACTCAATTTTTTTGAATCTCCTACATACTTATGTCATTGATCTCATGATACTGTACATCTCAGTTCACTAGGGCCATCTATGGTTGGATCGGGTAAGCTTTTATTAAGGAGAGACCCTTTTATTTTTATTGGATTTAGTCTAAATCCTAACCGGATTATTTTTCATTATAAGAAACACCTATTTTAAGAAAAATTACACTGCTTATAATTTGCCCAGATAATTTCTGAGTTGATCTCCAAAAAATATAAAAATAACTCCCAAGTGAAGAAACCCAGATTTATGATCAAGTATTTGGACACACTCAAAATGTTGTAGAGAAATTTTTAGTGTTATGGATTTTTGATTGATAAATTATTCATACCAGTATGACGTGCGATATTTTTGTTTTGCATTATATGTATATTGCCAAATACGACGTGCTTCATTTAAAACTTTTATCGGGATTCTTCAATAAAAAAAACTGTTTTGGGTAAATCACGTTTCAAACTCGCTCTTTCGATAAAGTACGACGAGATTGCAAGGAAACGTGATTTGCAAGTAAGTTTTTCTGATCGTTTTATTTAAAGTTTTACGTGAACAATGCGACGTTAAAAAATATTATTTTATTATTTATTTTTAAATTTAGTACATTTTTGAATGCGTATTTTGTTCGCCTCCAAAGTTTTGTGGTTAGCACGTTTTACATATAATAAGATGCCTACAAAAAAATGCCAAAAGGTCACAGTAAATAAGCAAGAATGAGAAAAACAGTACGTACATAATAAGAAAAAAATACTAAACTGGTTGAGAATAAAATTGCGATAAAGTTACACATTTCTTTAATCTAAATCCTTATCCACACCCCAATGGTGCATAGGGCACTGCATCATATAAACGCAGTGTTATCTTGATCGTAAATATATGAAGGAAAGGTGATCAGCCCTCCGCTTCAGGTACCAGTCCAGGGTAATATTTAATTAATATAACAGTGAAAAAATTGCTTATGATGACGATGATAATAATAATAATAATAATAATAATAATAATAATAATAATAATAATAATAATAATAATAATAATAATAATAATAATAAAATCTGCAGAATCTGAAAACACGTTTTAATTTTTAATAATAATAACTAATAATAAGTGATTATTGTATTGCAGAAAAATGGTTTTGCACATATAATTTCCACATAGTACATATTTTTTATTGATTGAATAATATGTATTTCTACAAAATAAGCATCAATTAGATTTTAAGAAAAATTATTTATTGCATTAAAAAATAAGTTGATGGCTCCACCCCTGAGCGCGTGTTGCTGCATTGAGATCAAAGCCTTCGGAGGCTGTATAAGTCCCATTGTGGACTCAAGTCAAAATCTTGTTGGGGAGAACAGGTAATTATAAACATTAAATAGATTCCACCCGCCTATCTCGATATTAACAATATTATCTCGCTTGTCGGCGCCAGGAACCGAACCTTGTACAGTCGGATAATGATTAACACCGAATCATACGTCAGCCCTGTTTTGACACGTTGATGAGTATGTGGTGTGATTAAAAATCTCGCGACTCTAATAATAAATGGTTTTATGTGGTAATTACGTGGTGTAACGGTCGGCGCGTTTGGCTACCGTGCTGCAGATCCCAGGCTCGACTCCCTGGAGATTCATTATATATACATATATATATATATATATATATATATATATATATATATATATATATATATATATATATATATATAATTTTATTTTTATTTTTTTATTTTATTTTATTTATTTCTTAAGTTAGCTTATATTAAAACTAATATAAACTATTATATACATTTACATCATCTTTATATATTTACATTTCCTTACAGTAACATTTATTTTTAAATTCTTTCAGACACTTTTCATTCTTCATACATTCAGGCATCTCATCATACATTTTAAACCCTTATACATCAAGCAATTTTGCGACTCAGCTCTTTTCAATAATGGTAGTCTTATTTTATCCTTTTGTCTAGTAGCATATTCATGACAATTTTTGTTTAAGACAACTTTATCCTTAAAATATTTTGGTAATTTATCGTGAAAAAATTTATGTATAAATATCAACATATTAAATTTAAGTCTTCTTTTTACAGATAACCATTTTAGTTCATCTCTCATTTTTTTTACATTGCTATATTTATTTTTCTTAAGAACTATTCTCATCGCTTTATTTTGTATAATTTCTAGTTTATTTAAATTTCCTTCGTTTGCTAAAAATAATATTGTAAATAAATAGATATAGATATATAAATAGATATAGATATATGTGTGTACTACTATAATTAGCATCGCGCCGTTTCCCCGCAGGGTTAGGCAGAGAGGATGGAGCGCCACACTCTTCTGTCCTGACATACACTCCTCGCTTCCTTCTCATCCATACATCTAGTCAGTCATACATGCTCTCCGATTACGCAGACTTTTGACACCACCAGATTTTAGGTTCTGATTAATCTGATCATGCCAAGTCTTTTTTGGCCGTCCTCGTTCTGTTCTCCTGCTCACTTAGACCATTGGATGTTCAAGCGAGAGTATTATTGTGGACGGTACACTAGTGTAGAAAGTGATTCCTTAATCCAGCCAAATGTCAGGTCGTTAGCTCTGGGATGTTCAGACTTCCATTTTCTTACATAAAAAAGGGAAGAATAATGCAATTTTCATATCAAGTTGAGACACCTTAAAAATTATTATATGCTAAAGGTATTACAACATTTTGAGTGTGTCCAAATACTTGTTCACAAATCTGGATTATCTCCAATCATAGGAGTATTTTTCATATTGTTTTTTGACATCTCATCATGATGAAGAAGAATATGGAAGTCTGGGCATTTACGGGGCCAACAACTGTCATAGGCTGATTAAACTGATCACTTTACACACTAGTAACATTCTTGTTACCAATTCTACCCATTATTGACAACCACACCATTCCAATTCTTGGAAGTTCTATATTTATATGAACCCATTTTGAAACATTGTTCTTTAATCACTAGAACTTCACTAGAGACATCTATTGGTGAGATGAAAATATTCCGTTTTCTTCTTCATCTTTGATGAGATGTCAAAAAATAATATGAAAGTTATTACGTTGTTATATCGCAGTCATACAGGAGAAAGTGACCAAGTGCATTTTTTAGAAAGACGTGATCATCGTCTATTTGTTATCTTACTAGCTTAATATTGCCCTAAAAAAGTCCTAAAGGATTTTAAAACTTGGAAGTATAATACATTGACTTGTTAAAAATGACTAACTGCATTTACGTTTATTTTCTTGCCGAGCAAAAGTGACTTAAATGGCCCTCCTGAACATTTTACGTTTTGTTAGTTGGTCACTTTCTCCTGTACGACTACGATATGCTTAATCGGTTACTTAAAAATTAACACCTTCACGTACGTATATAATATGTATACAGAACACATAACCCCGGGCTTAAATATTTATCGCACACCTAACTTTGGCTAAACCAAATAGGTAAACTAAACTTCGGCGTTGTGTTTCCACTTAACACACGCCTGTTCTGTATGTACAATACCGTATTACGTGTTATGTCGCACTTTATACAGGGTGCCCCGTAATCCACAAATAATGCTCATACTGGCGATAGACCTGGTCATGACATCTCGTAACAACAAAACATGGGCTCAGCAAAACACGTATGTTTTTTTTTCTGAGAAAATTACCCAACGCTTTTTTTTGTAAACTATCGCTACAAATGAATTATATTTTTTTGCAATGTCGAAACAGTTCATCGTTAACCGCTTTTCAAAAATTATTTTGCAAAAATACGATTTTTACAACAGCAACAGAAAACTGTGTAAGAATAAGAAAAAAATTAATTAGTAATTATAAATGTCCGCCTCCGTAGTGTAATCGTTAGCATATTTAGTTACCCTGCTGGAAGTCCCGGGTTCGATTCTCAGGGGGTGAAAATAAATAATTAGTGATTTTACGCTCTAATATTTATTTAATATTACCCTGAACTGATCCCTGAGGTGCAGGAGTGATCACCTTGCCTTCATATAAGTAACGATCAAGATAGCACTGCATCTGTGCGATTCAGTGCCCTATGCACCATTGGGTGTGGATAAGGGTAAGAAGAATAATGCATTTATATTTTCGCGATCAACATAACAAACAATTGATAACAACTTGAAATAAAAACTCTTTCTGAAATAGACATTTTTTTTAAACGGATTTAGAATTCAATTAGTTTTTTTTCTAAAGTACTTGTAGAACGTTATTGTAATAAATAAACTAAATTCGATATTCAGGAAATATTTAAAAAAAATTATTTATTTGGCAGTCACCCAGTGAACGAATGTTTCTGCCAGTGTCAAGTATTATTTTTAGTACCTAACAAACAAAAAATTATAGAAAATAATAATAACAACTAATAAAAAATTCATAGTTTAAATGCGTTTAGCTTTATCATTTCAGAAATTATGACCGCTATCCTATAATTAGGTTCAGAAAGAAGGGTGGATACTTGGATACTTGGTGGATTCCTGCCCGTGTCAAGCTATTTAGAAAGTTCTCCTTCTCTGTTGTGAGCGGACACTGAAAGAACGAATGGCTTGCATCCCCTATATCTTGTCCACATTCCCAATATGGTGATGTAACGCACTTTATCTTACAGAGATGCACAGATATGTTACTTTCGCAATCCGGCGTTCCGATTCTGATTCCCACCGTTTGTTTCGAATCACCAAGAATTGATACCTATTTACCACGTTTCGAGGGGTGAAGACCGACCGCAAGCCGTCCGACGGCCGGTAACATGTAACACGGGGGCCGGGCCCGTGCGTTGTGACGCATGACCGGCCGCAGAATGAGACGTATCATTACGCGATATGTAATTTGTCTATTTAGTCCACTTATTACACATTATGCATGCACAGACGCACAATAAACAGCGCTCATTATGCAGTTACAGTCTTGTCTTACATTGTAGTAACCGCTCGCCACTGCAGCAACGGGAGCAACGTTTGAATTTTAGATCCCCTTTTTTGGGGTTTAATCAACAATTTTCACTTATTTTTATATATCCATGTGATCAACTCACGAATGTGAAACATATTGCGTTTAATTTTTTTAAGGCTATCGATCATATTTTGGGCCAATATTCTTAGTTCGATAAAAAAATCACGAGTTATTACAAAATATGTTTTTTTCATAACCCTTACCTGCACCCAATGGTGCATGGGGTACTGTATAAGGCTTATACGGTACCCCATGCACCATTGGGTCCAGGTAAGGGTATAAGTTATACTATAAGCATTGTTATTTCGATCGTTGAATACATGAAGGGAAGCTGGATCAGCCCTGCGCTTCAGGTATCATGGTAATAAGGTGACTCCACTTTCCCACTCCCAGACACCATTTTATTAGATTGACGACATTTTATTTATGAATTTTTTTGATTTTCAATTAATGTTTTACTTAGTGTATACAACTGTATAATAATGGTATTTACCAAGTAAAACATTGATTAAAAATGGATAGATTTTTACCACAAAGTGACTGCCGAATCAATGAATGTTATTATATTTTTTAAATCTTTTCATATCATAATCTACGTCTGTATAAGCACCCTTGAGGTAATATTTCACGAAAATGGCCTTACATATATTATCCAAAATTATTATTATTAATATCAATTTGAAAATCACTTGGTGTTATTTCGACCCCTCTGAAAATCGAACCTGGAACCTCCAATACGTTAGCCAAACGCGCTGATCCACGCAACTGATTTTTTTTTTAAATTCATGAATTTTGTTTGTCAAATACATTAACTAGTAATTTTAGTTGTTTGGAGCCGTTGTTACATTATAACACTATACTTAGGTATAATACAGATGACAGATAGGTATAATAAATATTTTTTGCTCGCAATCGTGATGCTGTTTCTCACGTTTACCTCCCGAATGCAGACCATTATCATGCAGATAGGACATTAGCGACGTTTATCGTGTTTTTTGCCCTCACCGCAAATTCGGTGACGTCAGCCGCTACCGATTCGCCATGCATAATGTTGTTTTCCACAAAGTCGAATTTTTACACTGTGAGTCAGTCCAAATCGACTCCGTTTAATGTAGACTATAATTATTTGATATTTATTCTAGAAATCGGTAATAATTGTTTTCATTAATTGATTCGGCAGTCACTTTGTGGTAAAATCCATCCATTTTAAATTTTTATCTAAAATGGTGGTATTTAGTAAGAAAAATATTAAGTATTCCGCAAGATCAGTGTTCCGCAAACTTTTTCTATTCAAGGTACACCGACTAAATTAAGAAATATCAGAGGTGCATATTTACCATATTATGGTAACACATTAAACAAATTATGCTTAGTGTGAAATGTAAGCCTACTTTGTCCGCCTCCGTGGTGTAATGGTTAGCGAGTATAGCTACCGGGCTGAAGGTCCCGGGTTCGATTCCCAGGGTGGTGAAAATAAATATTAGTGATTTTGCACTGTTATATTTATTTAATATTACCCTCGACTGGTTCCTGAAGCGCAAGAGTGACCACCTTGCCTTCATGTAAGTAATGATCAAGATAACACTGCGTCAATTCAATGCAGTGCCCTATGCACCATTGGGTGCGGATAAGGGTTATAAGTAAGCCTACTTAACTGAGCGCAGGCAATCAAAATTTGGAGCGATGTGTTATTTTCACAAAACTAGATTTTTTTTCCCCGGCACACCAACTAATCACAGTACACCAGTGTGCCGCGGCACACACTTTGCGGAACAATGTATTAGATGTCCCTCTACGCTACAAGCTAAAGAGTCTTTTACCAATATTTTTTATTCGATTTAATTGAAATATAATTTCTTGTAATTCTATTTAATTCAATCGTAATATTAGCAATTTTCGCTTTATCGCGCAATACGAGTATTAATTTCGCATCCATTCATATAATCTCTTTTCGTAATTTTGTCAAACTTTGTCAATTAAAGTAATAACTCAGAATTTCAAGTATTGTTAAGCCAGTAAACGGTTGTTTGCTTGTGAATCGGCTGTTTTACAAGAAACTAAGATTAATTGAAGTAAAATTAAAATTTTAATCAACGTCTCTCATTGGTTTATTCAAATATTTAGCCAAGATTAATTACATTTAAAATAGTTTTCTCGAAACTAATCAAATCAAGAACCGATTACTTTATTTTAATCGTCCTTTAAATTGGTGTATTTTTCTGAGGGAATTTTTTTCATCCGTTTGTCTGAAATTTTCTATAAAAATGTCACAATACTCAAAATAGCCTTTAACAATAATAAATACCATCTGACAATGTCCACCTCCGTAGTAAGCGTATTTGACTACCATGCTGGAAGTCTTAGGTTCAATTCCCAGTAGGGTTTAGTTAAATAATGAAAAGGTTTTCAATTTATTTTTATTAAATATACATAACCCTAGACTGGTACCTAAAGCGCAAGGCTGATCGCTTTGGTTTTATGTATTTAACGATTAACATATCATTGCTTTTATTTGATGCAGTGCCCTATCCGCCATTGGGTGATAAGGACTTATTTTTTTATGATAACAAAACGTTCTTCTTCTTCTTCAAACCCTTATCCGCACCCAATGCAATAGGGCACTGCATCATATAAACACAGTGTTATCTTGATCGTTAACACAAAATGGAAAGGTGATGAGACCTTCGCTTCAGGGTAAAATTAAATAAATATTACAGTGAAAAAATCACTTATATTTATTTGACCCCCCTGGGAATCGAACCCGGGACCTCCAGTACGGTAGCCCAGCGTTCTGACCATTACACTAAGGAGGCGGACAAAATTCGGACATTATTCGATGTCAATTCACTTTTCATTCAAAACTAATTTATTTTATTTATTTTTTCAGGTAAGCGTTTTGATATCCTCTCGGCCCTTTCGTACCGCCCATCCTGTGGGTAAGTATCACCAAACCGCTCCATAATAAAGTCGTCTTTTAATTAACCCTGGTCGACCCGCTGACTTGATTACCATGATCACAGCGCTCCACCGGCGGGGACAGATGAGGTCTTTGTTTCTTTGTCATAATTTATCAGAATGCCGAACGGCGAACGGGTTTCAGGCCATCTGTGAAAATGGCCATCGTTGTTAGTTGGTTCATGGATTGCCGAAAACGCGATATCGGCAATTATCAAAATTCGCATTTGAGGTAAGCGCAACATCGCTTATTCATTGTATATGCAGACAGTTGGTAGAATTCCATATTGAACTGTTGGGTAATATATCCAAAATCAAACAAGGTTTATTGGATTTGAATTCTACATTTATTTATGTAAATATACGTGACGCGTTTCGTCTTATTAAGACATTATCAAACACTGGCAATTATTGTTTTTATATAAGGACTTAAAGTAGGTAATTTAAAAAAAAGTATTCGTCTTTTCTATTTTCTTACACTTTTCCCTCTATTATATTCACTACGGGATATGTCCTTTCATATTTCCTTCCTAATTTTGAACAAAAAATAATAATTATTTATGTAATTATTATGATTTCTATAAATATGTAATAGACGATAAAAATATCGGAATTTTTTATTGCAAAGCGGACAAGTTATTTATCCCCAAGACTATCCAACTCTCGTTCTGAAACTAAATGAATAATAATTCCGCTTTTAATCATATTTCTTTAGCCCCGCAGTACTCTAGAGATTTTCTTTATTTAAAGACCTCGCAAATATAAATCTTCTCCGTTTTATCTGAAAGGCATTTCTGCGATTTCAAATCCATTTGTCAAGGGGGGCCAAAAGTTTACTAATTAAAATGGGTCCTTTTTCGAATTCCACGACCCTTGCCGCCCGTCTGCCGATATCCCACCCCCTGGCTCCTTGAACACACTCGGCAGCGTATTTCCAAAGTACGCGACGTCACATCGCGTCGATGCGCTGTGACCGACCACTAAAAAAAGTAAAATCGTGAACACTTGAAAATACACTGAAATAGACAATGTGATGAGAGGGGAAACAGAACGAGGACGACCGAAAAAGACTTGGCACGAGCAGATCAATCAGAAACTAAAATCTGGCGGTGTCAAAAGTCTGCCTAATCGAAGGGCATATATGACTAGATGTATGGATGTGTAGGAGGCGAGTAGTATATGTCAGGACAGAAGAGTGTGGCGTTCCATCCTTTCTGCCTACCCCTGCGGGGAAACGGCGTGATGGTAGTAGTAGTAGTAGTTGTAGTAGTAGTAGACAATGTGATGATTTTTTAAAAATATACTAGAGTTGAGTACGTGAGCGACGTTGTTTTATAACTTCAGAGAAATGAAGGTTTGCAGTACTTTGTTTAAAAAAAATACAACTTAGATAAGATCTACTAACAATAATACTAAAATCACGAAGAACGAAATGAAATGGAATAAAAAAATGTATTAAATTAGTGGAGGACAAAAAGTTAAGTATGATTGTATTTAAAAATGGATTGTACTTTTGACGTGAGATTATTGGATATAATAATTATGTACATATTTGTCAATTAACGAAAATGCTATATAACTGATTTAATTAAAAGATTAAAAAATAGTTTACAGGAATTAAAATGTACTCGGTCAACAATTCAGAATGTATGAATTAATTTTTAAATCAAACACAGATTTTTTGAGTCTACTAAGTTGTATTTTATTAAAAACACTCATTAGCATTCGTTTGAAAATGCCATAACCAGGCGAAACAATTGTCACAATACGAATTTTTGTGTTTTTAATAAAATACGACTTAGACTCAAAAAAATCTTAGTTTGATTTAAAAATTAATTCATAAATTAAAATGGAGTTCTACAAATTAAAAATCAAATCAATAAATAATTTCAGATTGTTACTACTACCTGTTCAAGAACTAATGCTAAAGGATGTAATAGATTTAGTCAATTTCAAAGGCGGCACCGTTTTGTTCACTATACGCGAACAGAATGCTCGACGCAATGTATGAGTGCGCTCTAGCTTTATATGTTTCAGAAATACGCCACCCAGCACTCGAGTGACTTCTTCTCGTCGCCTTTTTCATATATTTTTTTATCGAGTCCTTATCGTATTATGAGGACGCTTTGATCACTTTCCGGAATTCGTTTTCCGAGCCCACTCCAAAAGCATTTCTACAAAAATAAAACGTAATCAAATTTATTTTACATATGTTGTTCTGTCGTTTTTTTTTGTAAATACGATATAATTTTTCAAGTGTCATAAAATTTGTGTCAAGTATTTGAAAATTCGAATTCGTCAGTGAAAATTCTTGAAGAGTCTTGTAATCTAATAACATTATAAACGTGCCAAATCTTTTTCGGTCGTCTTCGTTCTGTTCCCTCGCTCACATTCGCCACATATATTTTCTAAGTCATATTCTCTCGTTATTCATTCGCTCCACATGTCCATACTTTTATTAATCTTTCCAATTATCCCTTGTTCAACCTTACATTCCTTTCTAGCTTAATTAATAAAAAGGAATGTAAGTGAATATGAATTCTCTACCTTACTATTAATGCTTGACTGAGAGTAATTGCTTTATAAGAGTATAGGGTATTAATTTTCTCAAGTAATAATTAAAATAAAAAAATAAATGAAAAATTGAAAAATTCTAGAAAATTTCTCTGAAGAGAAAACGCCCGTGAAAATAAATTCCCGCTTACCTTAAACCGTTATATCTGATTTCAACGTTTCAAAATGTTTTTCTCAAATTAAAGAAGTTAGAAAAAAGTGTATTTATAATAAAAATAGAAATAATAATCTGCTTCTCGAGCACAAACTGCCCTCTTTAAAGAATTTTCCAAAACACTCATCCAAGTTGTTTTAAACTTTTAATCCGAGTTTTTTCTCAAATTTCTCTCACAATTTTTTGCCCGGCCGGCATTACAAAGCCATTTCGATTATTGTATTTTACAAACAGCGTCAACTAGTTATGGGTGTCTCAACTTGAAGCGATGATGATTGAAGAGATGAGACGTCTATCGTTTCTATATGAGAGAAGATGGAAGTCTGGTCAAAACATAGCATACGATCTAGCTGGCTTAAGTGATCACTTGTGATCATTTTTTTAAACTCCTTACCTTTGAATAACTTTCGTTTTCATAACCATATACTTATACAAAGAAGATGGAAGTTTGAGGATCCCAGGGCTTATGACCCGGTATTTGGCTGGCTTAAGTGATCACTTGTGATGATTTTTTCAACTCCTTACCTTTTAATAACTCTTTTCAAAATCATTTCGAAGAAAAACTTATTTTTTCAATACAAAAACGGCGTTTTAAGCAAAAAAATTCAACTACGTCAAATTTTACCTGGGTTTAAAGAAAATTAAGTTGCAGTTTTTCGTATATCTGCCTACCCCTGCGGGGAAGCGGCGCGATAGTTAGTAAGGTAGTTAGAATTTGAAGCTGAAATGTTAGTAGTGTTTTGATATTCTTCGCGAATGCCTTTTACCTGTCGACCTTTCAGCCTCACACCGACTGGACAGCTCTGTTCTTGTAAAATGATACCACTTAAGCAAAAAGTGGTTTTATCTCGAGTCACAAACAAGTATTATAACACGTCATAAATTGACTATTTAGCGAGGTGACTTACAGCCAATGAAGGATTTTTTTTCCTTCGATCCGTCCGTGAATTGATAAAGGATTGTGCACTGATGAGTAATGGCTTTGTTGAAATATCAAAAGGAAACGATATGTTATATTTTTTGCAATGTACAAAAGTCACGGGTTGAAACCCGATTATGTTTAATATACTTTTATCTTGTTTTCGTTTAGTTCACATCAAAATACCTTCGTTGTTTTTTTTTAATGTTAACCTGTTTTATTTAGCATAATATCAACTCTTGCCAAAAATCGATTGTTTTTTATAGACAAAGACATGTTTTTTCTAAACGTAGAAATGTAATTTTGCTATTGTCTCTTGTGCACAGTAAGTTTATAAATGAAAATAGTTTATTCTATATAATTTTAGTTAGATCGATCCTTATGTACGGTGTTTTCTCGGAAAGTCCTCAATCAATGAATTTATTTTATTTTTTAATGTATTATATTCAATACGTCTGCCTCCGCAGTGTAATGGTCAGCACGCTCGGCTACCGTTCTGGAGGTCTCGGGTTCGATTCCCAAGGGGGGTAAAATGAATATAAGTGATTTTTTCACTGTCATATTTATTCAATATTACCCTGGATTGGTACCTGAAGCGGAGGGCTGATCACCTTTCCTTCATGTGTAAACGATCAAGATAACACTGCGTTTATATGACGCAGTGCCCTATGCACCATTGGGGTGCGGATAAGGGTTTTTTTATTATATTATATTCAATAATTAGGTTACATTTTTAAACAAATGTCGAAACATATGTTTGAAAATTAAATAGGTTTGTAAGTGTTGTTGAATTTTATTAAGGATTTTTTTAGTTTTATTTATCTTTATGTCAGCAAGGATGTATTACAATACTTTTCTTGGAAACTCGTATTACATATATTAAATGTAGATTAAACAATTATTTTGACCGGATAGTCCGTTGAATGATTCGACATATATTTTTTTGAGAACAATCCAGTTCATTGTGTATTAATTAAATCACCCTTTAAAAAGTATTTAACGAAAATGGCGCTATGTAAATAATAAAAATATTGTTAGTGATTGTTGAGGGAAGGAGTGATCGTTTTTCTATATTCCATGGTTTTATATTTATGATAGATAATACGGCTGTCCAAATTTAAAACACAGTAAGGGACATTTTTTGTATTACGTTTTTTTTTGCATTTTTGGACTAAGTAGAATCTACTTAGTCCAAAAATGCAAAAAAAACGTACTGCAAAAAAATGTCCCTTACTGTGTTTTGAGTTTGGACAGCCGAATAGCGCAGTGCTCTAATTTGTGCCCATGTTTTATTTCGGCTTAGTTCAGATCTTTAAAAAATGCTGTATATAATTTTTTTTAATTCTTACTGTAATCTTTGATTATTGGATATCGCATTACGGTTCATATGAAAACAAAATTAATAAAAAAAACTGTTCTATGAATAAAGAGAGGGGTAAATTATTATTAGAATTTAGGTTTTTTGGATTTCTAAATTTTCTAAATAATTCATAATATGGCCTTTGTGTGGTACTAATGTAAAAATTTTAGTTCATGAGAGTGGAATGAGTGATTTGTATCTATTATGTGATTTGCAAATTCCGAAAAATAAAATAATTCATACGTGTGGAAAAAAATTGTAGCACTAGGTTATGAATGGCTTGGAAACTTATCGTAAAACTTACTGTCATTACTAATTTACTTACTGCCTTGTCTATATGCTGTCCATGTGTCAACTTATCTTCTTACTTTTTTCTCTTAGAAATTTCATGAAGTTGTACACTTTATAACAGCCTGTTTTTAAATTATTTAAAATTATTATTGAATTTCCTGTGCAAAATAATACCGTATTCACCTCCACGTACCAGGATAACAGAAGAAAGATGATAATCGTCGCGTGAAATTATGTTCCTATTCTCTTCCTTACGTTCCGTTCAGCGGTGGCGGGTCGTTTGCCAGCGGGACAAGTGAAATTCCCCTCCGATGATGTATAGGAACATCTGTCGCGGGGCAAATAGCCCAATTTTTCGCTTTTACTTGTTTCTTATTTATTGTTTTCAATGTGAACGCTTGAAATGTTTCACTTTATTGAGTTTCTTCCCGCCATGTGTCGTCTCGCGCCGCAGCTCCTCAATCTGCGAGTATTTCTAACTTTAAAGTTCTCCGCCTCCGTGGTGTAATGGTCAGCACGCTGGGCTACCGTACTGGAGGTCCCGAGTTCGATTCCCAGTGGAGGGGGTCAAATTAATCCATATATTTTTTTATAATTCTAACCCTTGTCCATAAATATAAATGCATTATTCTTCTTACCCTTATCCACACCCAATGGTGCATAGGGCACTGCGTCGTATTGATACAGTGTTGTCTCGATCGTTGCTCATAGAAAGGCAAGGTGGTAACTCTTGCGCTTCAGGGACCAGTCCAGGGTAATAGGAAATAATTATTAGAGTGTAATATCAATTATATTTATTTTTAACCCCCCCCCCCTTGCTTGGGAATTGAACCCGGGACAAGCTGAACGTTACACCACGGAGGTGGACAAAATAAATATAGGTTATTTATTTATCCAATATTATCCTGGACTAGCACCTGAAACGCAGGGCTGATCACCTTTTCTTCATGTGTTGATGATCAAGATAACACTGCGTTTATATGACGCAGTGCTCTGTTCACCATCGGGTGCGGATGTAGGTTTAAAGAATGATGAAAGTTGTCTAGAAGGTATCAAAGATTCGTACTATCCTCTCCTTCTACAGTATTCGTATGAAGAAACAGGGTGATAATATTTTAGTCAGTTTTCCTTACTTAATAAATAAATATAATAAATCCCTTACCGCACCCCAATGGTGCATAGGGCACTGCTTCATATAAACGCTGTGTTATCTCGATCGATTACACATGAAGGAAAGGTGATCAGCCCTCCACTTCAGGTACCAGTCCAGTGTAATATTGAATAAATATTAGAGTGAAAAAATCACTTATATTTATTAAACCCTCCTGGGAATCGAACCCGGGACCTCCAGAACGGTAGCTGAGCATGCTGACCATTACACTACGGAGGCGGACATAAATTTCCTTAGTTAGTGTAACTAATTAAAAGACGCCGCATGGATATGTCGTTTGGGCCTTTCAGCTGACATGATGAAATTTTAAATGAAAAACACTTGTTTTTTCACCACTTGAGTTCATTTTCAGTTTACATTTAGACCTGAAGATGGAAGCATAGCTTCCGAAACTAGTCGCCATAAAAGAAACTCAAGTGGTAAAAAACAAGTGTTTTTCATTTAAAATTATAATATTTTTATATTACCTTCATCTCTATCTTGCAGTGATTTTTTCCAAACCACTGGATGCTATTAAAACATTAGGTTCCTATGAGTATTTTTTCATTAAAAAAAACCGCAAATCTCGCCTACTGCCTCACAATAGGAAAAATAATAACGTTAATTATTATTTTGCGGTTCTTTCCGTCGCGACCGCAGAGCTGACGAGTTTTTATTACTTTTTCGTAATTTATGAGGGATTCGTTTTAATTTATTTGTGCCATTACGTACCATACATCTCGCGCTGGTTCTCGTAGGTTTCGCATTGGTTTCCTAGAATTTGGGTGTTTATTTTCCTATTAAGTTTGACTCATTATGTATGGAGATTTAACTGATGAATTCGCCCAGGAATTTATGATGGTTTTAAATCAACCTCTATGAGGGAGGAAATGTCCGAATGTTTATTAATATCGATTGGTTTGGCCATATATCGCTCACTCCTTTCCATAACGTCATAAATCTAAATTCGTAAATTTTTAGTTCTGCATGTTTTCGGAATGCCCAGAAAATGTACTATATCCCAGCAAAAGCGGCATATTTTAAACTTAATTTTAAACTGCGTTTATTTGATGCAGTGCCCTATGCACCATCGGGTGCGTCTGAGGGTTAGAAAAAGAAGAAATAGAGATCAGATTTGGAGTAAGAAGAACCTTATGATTTTACTTACTCATTTAACTTAGCAGAGAATTTTTAACATGTTCCGAACCACATATTGGGAACCGCCGGGCCCCGTTGTAGGGCGCCAAGAGGGGCGATTTGTCAGTTTTGAAAATAAATTGTCGACTCGTGGCCGATGATTTTTAACGTGTAGCAGTATTGTTTTTAGCCGGCGACGGCGACGTGTTACGGGAGAAATAATATTACCATCGGCGATGCCGGCGACAGTCATAAATCGATGAACTACGAACATTCTGTTACCCTAACGAACCCCGTCCCGCGCGGGCGGTCACGTTCCCGCCGTTTCCAGAGCCACCGTGCCGTGTTTTAAGGTGCAAATGTCCCGGGAATTTCTCATCTCGGAATTGTTTCACATGACAACTTTTCATTTTGAAAAAAGCACGGCTTAGTTTCGACTTGGCGTGTTCATTTCTTAGGCAGATATTAAAAAAGGAGATGCATGAATGTGGAAGAGGCGAATAATGTTTGCAAAGACAGAGTGGTGTGGCGTTCTATTCTCTCTGCCTACCCCTGCAGGGAATCGGCGTGATGGTTAGTTAATTAGATATTTAAAAAAAATGTGGTATTTATTTAAATTGAATTAAAAAATTTATAAATTTATTATTTAAGCTGACTTCTACATTATTGTTATTCTTAAAAATCACATAAAGATTTCTGATTCTACTAATTATTTTATTTTATTTATAATTGATGTTTCTTTTAGTGATTGCATTGTCAACTTGGTGACAGTTTGGTCTTTCAGTTTAAAATTGTCCACCGTGGGCGAAGTTTCAAACATTTTTAGCTTAATCGCAAAATTATGTAAGTTTTAGCCAAATTAAGTTGGGACATAATAAGCGGTGCTGGATAAGCTGTAGCTAGCATTTAGAGTCACTCGGCTGATTGATAATTAAAAAAAAAGCCATATTACTATATATTACTGTATTGGCATTGGTTTATATTTGAAATCTCATGCAGCCTTTTAAAAGTCTATTTTATATTTTTATTTATACAATTCAATCATTTTTATTTATTTGGATTTTTATTCTGTATTATTTGTATTAAATTGTCATTGCTAATATTTTTTTAAATAATGCGTGGTTGAAATAAAGTCATCGAAATCACACGAAACCAGGTAGGTACATACCAAATAATATTTTTATTAGGAATTCATAAATAACCTCGTTTTATTTTTTGACATCTCATCAAAGATGAAGAAGAATATGGAAGTCTGGGCATTTACGGGGCTGACGACCGTCATAGGCTGGTTTAAGTGATCACTTTACACACGTGTAACATTCACCAATTCCCTCATTCATACTTAATTGTCGCTTCAAGCCTTACCGCTTCGAAGATACCGCGATATAAAAGTCGCTGAATTTCATCAAAGATTATAAATAGAAAATTAAATTACAGCATACTATGTGGACAAGCAACTGAAATGTTAGCGTGGATGTGTTGTGTATACAAGGATCATAATGCACGCATACCAGGCCGGGGTGAAATGATCCTGAACCGACCGCCGAGCTGAACACAGCGGTGGCATTTTATAATAATTTTATGGTCCCGGCGTTATTTCCTTCACAATGTTTAATATTAATGGTCGCGCATAATATACTATAAATACTGAACGCGGGAAGCGACCGAATGTACCGCCGCGCTAGACGCAAAAGGGGTAACTGAAAATTGTACGTATTTCCATGTTTTCATTGATTGCTGCAGTTTTTTTTGGTGAATAGGCCAAGAAATTATACGATGTCAGTTATATTCTTAGAAAAAAAAACTATTTAGAATTTAATACAGTAATTCTTCCCTTCTTCCCACGTCCCCGTCGTAGGTCCTGGTAATGCAGTCAGAGCCTTTGGCGAAAACTGTAGCTAACGGGAAGAGGACGAAAGGCGATTGTCTGGCGCCTAATAACGAGACCCCCCCAGCTAAGGGAAGGAATACACCCCTACAGAAAAACCAGGATGAGCCATCCTTCAGGGCACCTGCCCAGGCCTCGAGAGCGCAGGGTTAATCACCCGGTCTCTTTAAATAAACATGATTACGATACCAACAACAAGTCAGCCTCGGACACAAACACCTGACTCACGGCCCGGCAAACGTAAAAAGGATAATGTTAAAGATAAGGAATTACTCTCCAACAGTGCAACGCTTCACGTTGGCACATATAATGTGCGAACCATGCGCACTCCTGGAAAAGACCTGCACGCTACTCGCATCATGAAGATGTACAAATTGGACATCCTGGGACTGAGCGAGACGCGATGGAAAGGCTCAGGAAAGAAACTGCTGGAGAAACACACAATCATCTATTCAGGACAAGAGCAGTACCATCGACAGGGAGTGGCACTTATAATGACAGACAAAGCGGCTCGCTGCCTCCAAAAATGGGAACCAATTTCTGAAAGAGTTTTACGCGCAACTTTCAAAACCACAAATAGCTCTGTAACCATACTCCAATGCTATGCCCCCACAGAAGATGCCGACGATCACGTTAAAGATGCTTTTTACGACTCTCTGCACTCCGCAATATCCTCGGTCCCGAAAAGGGACCGCGTCATTGTAATGGGAGACCTTAACGCAAGAGTCGGCACCAACGTAGCACTCGGTCCAACAGTGATGGGTAGCCACGGCCTCGGTTGCATTAACGATAACGGTGAGCGGCTCATCGAACTCGCAACCTTAAATGAGCTCTTAATAGGTGGTACAATTTTTCCTCACAAAAATATCCACAAGTATACTTGGACTTCTCCCGATGGCAATACAAAAACGCAGATTGACCATTTTCTTTACACTGCAGCCCATCGTAGAGAACTCCTAGACGTCCGCACATACAGAGGCGCCGATATCTATAGTGATCATGAGCTACTCACAGGCAAAATAAGGCTGAAATTAAATCGCACTGCCAAGCCAAAGAAGAGGAGTCAGGTCAACATTGATAAGCTGAAGGAGACAATGTCCTGGCTTAACTATGATATCGCCGTCAGGGAGGGACTCGAGCAGCAACATTCCGATGATAATGACCCTATCGAAAGCACATGGCATAACATCAAAACAGCCATAGTTTCGTCAGCTCAAAGGGTTCTCGGAATGAAGCCGTCAAATCGACCCAAATGGATGTCGGATGAAACGTGGGAATTAATAGAAGAAAGGGCCAACATAAAACTCTTAAAAGATGCGGAAACTGACCAGGGTAAGCTCCAAAGTCTCCGAGCGCAATATAAATGGAAGCACCTGGCTGTCAAAAGATCCGCAAGGCGGGATAAACGCCGTTCCCTGGACACACAAATAGCAGCAGCCGAACAAGCAGCCCGTAGAGGTGATACTTCTAAGCTTTTTAAGATTACGCACCAAATCTGTGGTAAGCGGCCCCCGACCGCAGGCCCAGTTCGTGGCCCGAGCGGCCAAATCGAGTCTGAGCCCGAATGCGTGAAAAGCATATGGAGAGATCACTTCTGCCGCGTGCTAAATCGTCCACCCCCCTTAGACCCCCTCCATGTGCCCTCAGTTTCTGCCCAACTGAACATTCCGCGAGCACACGATATTTCGCAAAGAACTCCAACGCATACTGAAATTATATCAGCTATTAAAAAGCTGAAAAACGGAAAGGCGCCTGGTGTCGACGAAATACATCCGGAATACGTCAAGAGTGGCATGGACGCTCTCCTCGACCCCCTGTATCACCTACTTTCAAAGGTATGGGAAGAGGAAAGGTGCCCGAAGGATTGGGTAAACGGGGAAGTTATAGCCCTCCACAAAAAGGGTGATCCGCTGTTGTGTGATAACTACCGTGGCATTACTCTTTCAAGCGTTCCTGGAAAAATTCTGGCACAAATAATTTTGGCAAGAATCCAAAAACCAATAATGCGAGTCCTCAGAGAGAACCAAGCGGGCTTTCTACCAGGCAGGGCGTGCGCTGACCATATACATAACTTACGATGCCTGTTACAGCAAAGTAACGAATGGAACTGCGCCCTTGCCTGCTGTTTTGTAGACTACGAAAAAGCTTTCGACAGCCCGCATAGGTCTTCTCTTTGGAATATCATAGAAGCATATGGAGTTCCTGTCAAAATTGTGGCCATTATCAGGGCGCTTCACACTAACAGCGAATGCTGCGTTAGAATAGATGATGTGTGCAGTGAACCATTTGAGGTCTCTACTGGGGTGAAGCAAGGCTGTGTACTAGCCCCATTTCTCTTCATCATCATGTTTGACTTCATCCTACGAATGTCAATTCCACCGGATCGAGGAATTGCAGTGAGTCCCGCTCAGAAATTATGCGATTTAGAATATGCGGACGATGCAGTTCTAATAGATACATCGATCGGAGCCCTGCAAGATATAATTGACTCCCTCCAAATAAACTCCGCTCGGTTAGGCCTAAGAGTGAACGCCAAAAAGACCAATGTCATGTGCAACTCAGCCTGTCCGGACCGAGATCAACATCTTACTTGTGAGGGACGAGCGCTCGTTCGAGTCGACACCTTCAGATACCTTGGAACACTCATGGTGGAGGATGGTAGTGTCCAGAAGGAACTGAATGTACGGCTCGGAATGGCAGGAGCTATATTCAATAAAATGCGCAATGTCTGGGACTCACTGCTTTACTCGACAAAAACCAAGTGTCGTCTCTTTAACGCCTGCATCCTCACAGTGTTGCTGTACGGATGTGAGTCGTGGCACCTCACCAAAGCTCAAAGCAAGAAACTAGCAAGTTTTGAAAATAGATGCCTGAGGCGAATACTGGGTATAAAGTGGTATGACTTCGTCAGGAATGACGATGTGAGGAGAAGAACTCAACAGCCCCTCATACTGGAAGTCCTGAAGAGAAGAAGGTGGACATGGTTGGGACATGTCCTTAGAATGCCACCTGAGGGCATCAACCCCTCATGTCTCTTCTTCCAACCCCGAGGATTCCGGCGCCCCGGAAGGCCGCTGACGACCATTCACCGACTATACTCAGCGGAACTTCGAGACGCCGGACTGACCTGGGAGGAAGCCAAGGAGATGGCGCGTGACAGAGTGACTTGGAGACGACTCGTGTTGGCCATATGCTCCACCTAGGGAGCGAACATGGAAAAAGAAGAAGAAGAATTCTTCAAACCCTTATCCGCACCCGATGGTGCATAGGGTACTGCGTCATATAAACGCAGAGTCATCTTGATCGTTATTAATACATGAAAAAAAGGTTACCATCCCTCCGCTTCAGGTACCAGTCCAGGGTAATATTGAATAAATATTAAAGTGAAAATTCACTCATATTTATTTGATCCCCCCTGAGAATTGAACCTGGGATTTCCAGTACGGTAGCCGAGAGTGCTAACCATTATACTATGGAGACGGACATACACACTCAAAATAATATTGATAATTTTGGATAATTTCTATATCACCATAATCATAAAATATTATGACTATGGCTCTTCGCTGTGATTGAATTATTGACTTTGTAAACGAATGTGTTTTTAGTTTTTTTTTTTCTCTAAGGATAATTTAATTCTTACTGTTTGTAACTACTGGTGGCCTTCCATACGAGACCTCAAAACAGCAGAAACACACTCGCCAAATTTAGTGATTTTTTTCGTTGGATGGGCAGTGCAGTTAAAAGTAGTTGAAAAACAGTTTTAATATATAATGAAACGATGAAAACAAAATCGAAAGACTAGGAGTACAATATGTATCGGTAAAAGTTTGAGTAGCAACAATTTTAACTGATAAAATGATCGATTAACCAATTTACTAACTACAATAATAAATCTTTCGCCCCTAGATTCCTTGCTTCCTCAATTTTCATTCTCAACTCGTGAAATCCAAAAGCAAACATTACATCGTAATATTACAAAAGTCAAATATTGAATTTCCCATTTCTTCGAACCGACTCTCTAGTGTGGACATACCCCCATTGCGCTTAGCGCGGCGGCATAACGAGAGGCAGCAACGATTCGCTTCGGAATTCGGGAAATTGTCTATTCGCGAACAACAGCCGCGAATCGGCGATGGATTACATTATTACAACATTATGACTTCATTTTGCTAATTCATCGGCTTAATTACGGCCCCAGTTTAATGAGGAATCGGATACATTGAATCCCTCTAACGACGCAATTAAGAAGGGAGATTGAAAAATAATGGGATATTCTTAAAATTACAATTCCGATGTGATGTAACACATTGTGTGAGGAAGTCCGCCTCCGTAGTGTAATGGTGATCACTAACAATAATTAAATGTATAAAAAATTAAACACAAAAAACATTTATGTATTAATTTTAAATCAAACACAGATTTTTTGAGTCTACTAAGTTGTATTTTATTAACAAAAAACACATAAAAAATTATATTGTGACAATTGTTTCGCCTTGTTAGGGCATTATCAAACAATTGTCACAGTATAATTTTTTATGTGTTTTTTGTTAATAAAATACAACTAAGTAGACTCAAAAAATCTGCGTTTGATTTAAAATTAATACATAAATTAAAATGGAGTTCTACAAATTAAACGCCAAGTCAATAAACAAAAAACATTCATTTACTGAATGTTTACTAATATGTTATATAGTTTTATTTATTTCATTAATAGATTCGACGATCACTTTGTGGTATACAATCTATTTTTTTTAATTTCAGTTTTACTTGGTAATTTTCACTATTTCTTAAATCTACTGTGACACGTGTTTCGATGCATCATTTTTATACGGTGTTTGGAAATGATGCTGAATCGAAACGCGTCATCGAGATTTTGAGAAATAGTGATATTTACCAAGTAAACCTTTTAGTTATTTTTTTCTTATTTATTTGTGGATATTATGGTATGAAATTTCTTTGAATGTTTTTGGCGGTTCGCCTTCACCCGCGCGTTCTCTGGGGGCGCGCCTCCCAGTTTGGAAACCGCTTATTTGAGATAATCACCAGATTGTTTAGATTATTTTTAATAACATATTGCGTATGATTCCATAAGTTCAGCAGCTGTTGTCTGCAGTAAGAAAGGTGATTCTCTGCTTTTGGTTGAACGGTTTGAGAATTGCACCAAATAGTGGCATCCGAATTATGCAAATGGACCTCTCGCCTCCCTCGTCGCGATGTTTACCGGATTCGTGTTTTATGTTTTGAATAATTGCCGAAGAAGTGGAACATCTGCAGTCATTGAAACGGGTTTCGAGTCGTTTTTTTGAGCCGTTAACAAACATCCTTATTGAGATTCGGCGCCGAAGAACTAGCATCCAATTTATTTTTTAAACTTTTAATTGAAGAGCCGCTTGCACGGGTATTGTGCGATTTCTTTAATTAAATTTATTATGCCGTGAATTCTTATTGCAGTGACAGCTATTTTGAATTTTAAAAACGTTTTTGGAGTGTCTCATTAACATAAAATACATACAATAATTTTATTTGATATTTGGTTTGAATGTGGCGAAAACCATTCTACCCATGATTGATAACCGCATTATTCAAATTTTTGGAACTCCTAGAAATATGATAAATTTCATGACACAGTACATATGTGTTCACATCAGCTATAATTTATGTTGGATTGAGAAAGCTTTTATGTGGCGGAGACTCTTTTATTTAGATGTATGCAAGATAACGCATGAAAACATGATTTTCATTTTTTTGCAGTTCATTTTTTTTTCTTCTTTTTTTTCTTGCATGTTCATAATCTTACCAGTTATTTTTATTCACAACATTTTGAGTGTGTTAAAATGCTTGTTCATGAATCTGGGTTTTCTCAACAACTCAGCAACAAAATACAGTTTTATCGTACAGAAATCTAGCACCTCCGTCCACTGATACATTAATAAAAATGACGTTATCTTTTAAAAATCATATTTCAAATTACATTATGTTGATCACCCAAACGTCTTAATATCTAGTTTACGGCATTACGTTTATCCACGGTGATTTTCAGAGGTGTCGACACGGTAATTTGCAGCCATTCAATTCACCCGAACTGTTCGAATATTTCGCCGGATTATTTTCGCCATAGTCTGCCATCGCGAGTGGGCGTGGATGAGTAATGAGTAATCCAAGAGTTTGAATACGAAACGAGGATTCTAGGAATTCACGCGCTAGCCCAACGTCCACGGAATTCCGCATCTTTGTTCGGGATATGTAAATTTCTCTATTGACTCCGCCTGACCGATGATAACGGGCCGAATCGCTGTTTTCTATCGACCCACCTTTGTTGTTTTTATTACCGAACCAAATGGACGCAATTTCTGCCAATCTATACTGGCTTTCCATTATGTTGACCTTCCCATTTCCACATTCTGGCCAATGGTCTCTCTATGCGTCCGAATTCTGGACGATGTGTAACACCTACTCTAGGCAACTTGAAACTGCTGAAATGCGAATGCTTAAATGGTCAGCTGAAGTGTCCCCTAGAGACAAAATAAAGATATTAACTGAAATTTAACCACAACAACGTAGAAATCCTAAAAATAATTAATACGAAAAGCCATAAACTGCAACATTTTGAAACAATAGAAATTCATAAAAATAAAAATAACAATTAACCCATAATTAACAATATGGCAATGACTAAAACCTCCCCCCTATTGTCTATGTTCCCACTGATAAGAAATAAAAATAAAAAATAAAAATTAATATAAAAATGAAATAAATTAATAAAAATATGAAACAGCTACTACCCCCTCTTCAACCTTCAACGTCCCAAGGACCCAACTCTAAAATTTGGAACTAGCTTCACATACGGTGTTTAAAAATGATGCGGAATGCATCGAAATACGTTTCACAGTAGATTTTAAGAAATAGTGGTATTTACTAAGTAAAACATTTATTTAATAAAAAACAGATTTTTAGTCTACTAGGTTGTATTTTATTGTTAAAAAAACACATAAAAATTAATATTGTGACAATTGTTTCGCCTTGTTATGGCATTTTCAAACGAATGTCTCTCTAGTAGACTCAATATATCTGAATTTGATTTAATAATTAATACATAAAGTAATGTAATCTATTGACTGTCTTAAATATTAAATAAAAAAGATCATTTCTTGTACAAATGTTAGATGATTCGTCATATTTCTAAGGAAAAAAGCAACGTGAAACATACCTATAAAAATGCGATACCTCCTTTCTATCGTGATAATCCTAATATCCTGATAAATTTTACAACACACGGACAATGTTTTCATTTACCAACATCACCTGTCACCACTTTAGCGGGCTGAAAGCCTATCTGTGCCGACATTAAACCAATTGATAAATAAATTAATTGACGTTTCGCAAACCGCCCTTGTGATTCTACCCCGAGTGAAATTATGTATCAAAATCCGTAAAACGAGTTCACGGAATCGCTAATTGGGGCTCTTATCGGTTCACCCCTAATTAATTATTTCGATAATAGGGTCGCCGTTTAATGTTTTGTTTTGCCCCAGCGTGTCACCGCGTTGTCCATTACGGGGCCGTTTGGATGATGTATGAAATGATATAATATTTTATTCACAGAGCGCCAATTACTGACCGGTACATACATTATAAACACGTGGAGCCTCAATTAAAACACTGGCTTTTAAAATTGTTCATAGCAACCTTTTTTACACCCCTTTTAATTGATCGAGCACCACTAGATGATCATCATGAATGAAAAGCATCATCATTTCTAAATAATTCTGATAGCAAATATTTGTGGTAAGAGCGTAGAATAAAATTTACAATCAGTATATATTTTTTCTTGATTGATTTAAATTAATTACGTTTCTCAGTTATAGTAGATTATGGATTTAAATAGCTAGAATAGAAACCCTGCTAAGCGAGGATTTTTACAGAAAGGCATGTGCAGAAGTTATCAAGACCTAATATGTATAAATTGTTTAAAGATTAAATTTAAAAGAAAACACTTTTTTACCACTTGAGTTATATTTTACTTGCTAAAATAAAATAAATATAACTCAAGTGGTAAAAAACAAATGTTTTCTTTAAAATTTGACCATATCTTACCACAAAGTGAATGCTGAAACAATAAATTAAGATTCGTATGTTTAATAATGAGTACAAAGTAGAAGCCAGCCAAATAACGTCAGACTTACATCTTCTTACATGTTAAAAGAACGATAGATGTTTCATTTCAAGTTAAGACACCTACATATTGACATATCATCCGTAGGGCGTCTCTGATATATCATGTTATGATAAGATTATTTATTCTTATAAGAGCATGACAAAATATTCTTCATTTTAATAAGAATGTGACAAACTATTTAACACTATTTTATAAAAATTAAACACTTGAATAATCCACTTTATCGAGTGTTTAATTTTAATATTAATTTTAAGTTTAGTTTAATTTATTATTCAAGTGTTTAATTTTAATAAAATAATCATGTCATTCCACAATGTTAAAGCCGAACCAATAAATAACATTTAACACTATGCAACATTATAATATGCAGTCCTTCTCTGTTGCAATTTTCATATTTTTATTGCATTTTTCTCGATATTTCTGGGCGTTATTCTGTTTTATGTCTGTAGAATTGGAGATCACAAGTTTGCGAATCGTCATGCCCCCATAAAATCACCATTGTAAGGTGTTCTAGTGTGTGGGAGTCAGCATTATCGACGCGATTTTATCGCTTTATTGCATTTAGTCTGCAGTCCGCACAACTTTGGCACTAGCCGCGGTCGGCGGTCAAACGTTGACAAAAGTTTTCGCCCATTTCATTTTAATAATCTCCAAAGAGACCGTAAAATGTTATAATAATGCTGTGTTTTCCATTCGTTCGATAGATTTCTCTCGCTCTGTGGGTTTGGTCATTACCGTCCGCTTCTAGGAAACTCGCTGTCCATTTCCACTCTCCGCGATCCTGTGAGTTGTTCAGTACGAAGCGTGCAAGGTTCTTGCTATATACATATCGGACAAGCCGGTTTATCTTATGGGACTTCTGTCTTCTACTCTCCAATAGCGCTGCATTCATGATAGCTAATTTCTTCAGGATGTCTGTGTCCTTCTCTCATAGCAACATATCCTTAAGAATGTTGTTTTATGCGGAATTTTTGAAGGATGGGCACTCACTACTTTTTTTGAAGAATATTTTTTTACTGCCTGCAGGGTATCCAAACTCAATAAAAGACGAAAAAACCACATATAAATAAAATAATAATACATACAGTAAAACTTCGATATAACGGGCTGATTGGGGGGAGGGGTGTTCTTCAAAGCCAAAAGTTCGTGATATAGAAATAGGTTTAAAGTATTATTATTATTATTATTATTTTTTTTTTTTTTTAAATAAATCAAAAACTTTTTTTTTTAATATGAACACTATATTTAGATATAAATATACATTTCAAAACGCAGACAAAATTCTATTTAGTGTCTTCGGATATTTGTCGTGAATTCACGTTGCTTAACACTCTCCTTATCATTCATCGTTCACTTTGTGTAATACCACTTTAATGAATGATAAAGAGAGTGTTATATTACCATACCACAAAGTTAACAAGGCTTTTAATATACAAAATAAAACGTTGCTTATTTTATTTATTATTTTACATCCATACATCTGGTCATACACGCCCATCCTATTATGCAGACTTTTGACACCACCGGATTTTAGGTTCTGTTTGATCTGATCGTGTTGAGTTTTTTTCGGCCGTCCTCGTTCTTTTCTCCTTCTTGCATTTGTCACATATACTTTCTTAGTCATTCTCTCGCTATCCATTCGCTCCACATGTCCATACCACCCCAAAGAACTCTTCTGAACTCTTCTTCTTCATGTTTTATACTCATTTTAATAAATGATTCTCATCTGAGTATGTGTTTCGTTAACCCTTCTGATCTCCCTTCTTCTACAGCGTCCGGCTTTTTTGTTAACTTTTGCTCCGCTTTCATTATGCTCCAAGTTTAACCCTTTCAGGAAAACTGGTTACTGCTGCTAACCACAAATTCAAAATAAATTGTCTAAGTGCCTAAAGGTTTCTAATTAAAACAATAGTGCAATATGTGTTGCCTGTGTAACAGAAATAGTGCTTGTATAGATTTCATTTTGGTATCATTGTCTTGGAGCTTATTTCAGACTATTTATTGTGGCGATGTGCACATGTCGGGATATTTATAGGTGATCTGTATCTTAGTTTATCAATTTTGTGAGGTTATTGAACGAAATAAACAAAATGACAGGTGAGTTATAGTCATAGTAATACTAAAAATAAGTAGTGTCATATATTACCTCATATTTTCAAGAATAAATGCTTTTATTTATATAAAACATGGTCTTTGTTGCTAACCACCAGGCACACAATGTGTATTTTTAATTTTGTTAAGGTATAAATATTGTATCAATCTGTGTGTGCCTACAATTTTCAGTGGCTGTAGACTTATTATTATAACCCTTATCCGCACCTAATGGTGCACATGGCACCGCATCAAATTGACGCAGTGTTATCTTGATCATTACTTACATGAAGGCAAGGTGATCACTCTTGCGCTTCAGGAACCATTCCAGGGTAATATTAAATAAATATTACAGTGTTCAATCACTAATATTTTTTTTCACCCCCCCCCCCTGGGAATCGAACCCGGGACCTCCAGCACGGTAGCTAAACACGCTGACCATTACACCACGGAGGCGGACAAAAATACTGAAATACTGGTGGCTGTATACACTTATTTGTAAATAATTTCTAGAAATAAAAATGTGTTAAAAAAAGTAAAATATTTTTTATTATTATTTCATCAAAGGGTTAACGGGCATGACTCGGAATATAACCCCACAGGGCTGGTATCACTAAATGCAGTGTCTGACGTAATTACGCGTCAGTCGTTTCTCGCATTAACCGCAGGAATCAGTCGCACCCTCCATTGTTCCCGCCGACATTATTACTTCATTGTTTCACCGGGTGTTGCATTGTTTCTTTGTGTCCCCCTCCGGCGGAATGTCTCCATATTTGCGTTTATTTATTTCTTATTTTGGCTCTGCCTCATCGCGCTTTGTTTTCTTAATTTTATTATTGTTTTACGCGCCCATTATTGCTGAACCGCGGCCAAAACGGCACGTCTTACTCACAAAATCGTTGATACCTTTTTTTGTAATTAAAAAAAAAAAACAATTTAAATTTGTATACAATTGAATAAGATTTCGATACATTTCTACTTAATACAATCTTATA
Source organism: Brachycentrus maculatus (assembly GCF_059751285.1). NCBI lineage: Eukaryota > Metazoa > Arthropoda > Insecta > Trichoptera > Brachycentridae > Brachycentrus > Brachycentrus maculatus. The sequence goes on from NW_028280967.1 coordinate 1,406,600, forward strand.
ATTTTAGTTGCGCTGAGCCTCTTCAAAAAGAGACTGAGCTCTTGTGCTTGGAGAGGGACTTTTCGTTCTTTTTTGTTGTTGTTTATAGTATTATGTTATACATTTAAAAAAATATATATTACAGGGGAACATATATATTTATGCGGTTCGGAGTAGTTATCATGTTTAGTTTTCTATTGTATAGTCCAGGGGTTCCCAATCTTTTTCATCCCGCGGCGCACTTACAAGTTTAGTATTCTGGAGATAATCCAGATTTGTGTACAAATATTTGGACACGCTCAAAATGTTGTAATTAGTGATCAGACCTGCGCTACTAACATGAATTTATTAAAATACAAACAAATAAATACTGAATTTATTGATAAATGTTGAAAAAATATCGTGTGCGCTTGCATTTATTAGTATAATATACCAGTTTTTACAATCGATTACTTTGCATCAATAGTTTTTTTTCCGTATCGCAAATCCACCTCGTGTAAATAAAAAGTGTTACAAGTTCATTTATCAACCCTCGTTTTTACATTATTAAATTATATTTTATTAACATCGCCTAATGTTCGCGATTTACATATTTGTGTCGACCGATTGAGCACTTCGCCCATTATGTGCATACTATTACCATCCAAATGAGGCTCCATTAGTTTTTAAGTAATTCCAGAATACCAGTCTGCAGGGGTGTTCCACGTTGCTTGAACCGGTAGTTACCATAAACCCAACTATGTTAGTTCACCGACATTCTGTGCGCATCCACACTGTCGTAATGTTTAATAGCATTCGACTTTAAAACCAGCAACTTGTAATAGAATCGCGCATTACGACTGCTTTCTTATGTTAACTTCAATTTTATAGCGCAAACATTGTACACTTTGTATACAATTACTGGTGAACCCCTAAGGCGGGATATTCGTTGCCCTTATTAACCTTATTTTCTTTAAACCCAGGTAACATTTAACGTAATTTTATTCAGTCTTAATTTTATCCATTTGTATATTATAGTTTTTGATATTTCAACACAGATGAAGAAAAATATGTAATTTTTATTTATTGATTTGGCGTTTGATTTGTAGAACTCCATTTTAATTTTTGTATGAATCGTTAAATCAAACACAGATTTTTTGAGTCTACTAAGTTGTATTTTACTGTCAAAAAACATATAAATTAATAATGTGACAATGGTTTCGCCTAGTTATGGCATTTTCAAACAAATGTCAAAAAAATAGATGCCTGGGTATGTACAGGGCTGGTTAAGTGATAGTTTAACACACGTGCAAAATTCACCATTCTACCCATGATCGACAACTATATTATTTAAACAAATCATAAATTTCATCACGCTAAAGTTTACGGCAAACATCTATGGTTGTATATCTAAATAAAAGGGTATCTGATATTTAAAAGCTTTCTCAAACCAACAGATACGTACTTCTCTGAAGAAGGTAAGGTGGAAAAACAGTACCAAAAATAAATGTTTTTTAAAACAATGTTTGAGTGATATTCATTTTTTAATGTTTTTAAAATGCTCCACAAAGTACCAGCAAAAAACATTCAAGAAATTATTTGTCCTTTTTGAAGACGCGTTGTGAATGTTTACAACCGTAAACATGTTTTGAAATAACTTACGAAAAGTTTTTTGTAGGTTATAAAATGGAAATTAACGCTTAAAATATTTTACTCATGTTTAGTACTGATATTTCTTGGTGGAACTGCATTTTATATAATAAAATAACAACTACTTATATAGTTTTTACCACGTGAATTTTGTTTAACCAACAACCGGGTTTCGTCGTAACATCTGACATCATAAGATCAGTCTAATGATATCAGTTACGACGAAACCAAGTTGCTTGTCAAATAAAATTATTGTGGAAAAAACTATATACTTAGTTGTTAGTTTATGTTTAAAATATTAATAAATTAAAAATATCTTGAAATTCATTTTGCATCAAAATACAAGTATCTCAACCATATTTTCCTATGCAAAAACGTCGCAGCACCGAAATGAAATGTGTAATTACACTTTTTCAAGCAGAACTTCCATTGTCTGAAAAGTTTCTGTTTTCAGTCGGATCCATTTTGCACAATGCGCGCCTGAGACAAAACACGAAGCCGGCGAAGTTTGTACGGAACAACAATTGCTGAATTATAATTGGTACCAATCATTATCACCTCCGCGGGTTAAGCGACTGCTCCAACAATACGGCGTTTCAACAATAACAATACAGTAGGTGGCAGTAGTTAGCAGTCTAGCTTTCATCCCGTGCAGTGGTCCCCACCCTCGAGCCCTGCGGGACACCCGAGCGGAACTGCCATCGAACTTTTAATGACCTAATTAGATCGGGACGCCCCGGCAGTCGGCGCGGTCCGACTTGGGTATCCGTATCACGTACCCAGGTGTTGGATCAGGGGTTTTTGCCGATACTTCTTTTCGCAACTTTTCCACCGTCATATTTTTTCCTCTCTATTGTATTTCGGGGAATCAACTTGCGAGCGCTGTTTTGCTCTTTTATCTGGCGCCCGCCGTGATCATTAAGCTTTCTTTATGTACTTATGACGTATTTATATCCTGTTTCTTTTTTCTTTTTTTGTTGTTATCATTATCTCTTCTCCTAGCGCTCATTAAACGTGAGCTGTAAATGGTTGTTTTTATTTTCTTTACCATCACTCCGCTTCCCCGTAGGGGTAAGCAGAGAGAATAGAACGCCACCTAATCTGTCTTTACAAACAATCTTTGCCTCTTCCTGATTCATGCATCTCCTTATACATCCGCCGATTATTCCATCTCTTGATCTTGACCTGACCACGCCTAAGTATTTGAAATACGTGATCGTGTCAATTTTTCTTCCGTCTGCTTTTGCTTCTATTACTAGCCACATCGTCTCATAAATTAGTTTTACTGTTCTTTCTTCACACATTCGACTCACATGTCCAAACCATCTCAACACGTCTTTCTTAACTTTATCGATAATGATTAAAATGTCTTTTTTTTTCTTTTCCTCTCATCTCTCTTCAAGGTATTTTCACAAATTAACAAATTTGTAATTGGAATAGTGCAAGTACTTATTTTGTGTAACTCATTTATGCGAATGACTTGATTGATGTAACTTTTTTGCAAAATTCCCAACAATAAAAAAAAATATTACTATAATATTATTATTATTATTATCACTCATTGTGTTTGTGCCGGACATCTTATCAAACTATTGTATTATGCTTAACATCCGATTAATATTTTTTTTTAAACATAAGAATAGTAAAGATAACTCGAAATCAAAGACTAAAACTTGTTTGATATCTGACCTAAACCAAAGTTGTTCACAAATTTGTTTCATATTACCGTGTTAGCAGCTCTAACGGGATTGTTCAAATGTACCTTTCGTTTTGTTTGACAGAGGTCCCGGAACGATTGCCTCCCGTGTAATGAATTATTCCCTATCCCGTGTCTCGCGGTTTGGCCCCGGACACGACTCGTACGGTGTACAATGCCCTCGGTGGACCCCTAAATTTGTAATTCTTGTCCCTCTTATTAACCGGCCACGACTCCTGATTGCCGAATTTATTTAATTATGCAAAGCATCCCTTGAAGCGGTTCTAAGCCCTCGCTCGGACCTTTCTAGGCTAAATCCGGTAAAATCACCTAATTTCGTGCGACATTTTCCAAAACCTCGGGAGCATTGGGGGGTTCCATGATCACCAATCGTTATAAGTGTCAAAAGTGCTGTACATACGCGCACTTGACGCCTCCATTACGTCGAATAACCTTTTTGGATTTCATAGGGCTTAAGAAATAATAATCGGTTTAATGACTTTCCAAATATGCCATTAGCTTTTCGATTAAGTTTTATAGGTAGGTACATATTTCTATACCTGGGTTGGAATAACAGTGAAGATTACGCATTAACTACGTAGTGTAGAGTTACTGATAAGTATGTGGAAGTCTGAGCATTTGCAGGAGTTACAACCCGTCGTAGGCTGATTTCAGTGATAACTTTGTATGCGTGTAACATTCACCATCCTACCCATGATTAGCAACCACATTACTCAATTTTTTATACCCGTCGTAGGGTATTTACAGGGCTATGCAGTGAAAATGGATTTGGACATACCCAATATTTTGGGAATCTTAAATTTGTTTTTTTTTTATTGAAAAGAAGTAAAGTTAATATTATCTGCAATATTTAGCTAAAACGTCAACGCCCATACAGTCTCATTGGCTTGATTACAATGAAAAGTTAAATAGTTAACTACGGTGTACATGACTACCAACAATCAGTTTACTGATATTAAAAAGTGACTGAGACGATGCATTCGTACGACGTCCAACGACGAAACAATGAATGTGAAAACTTTGGGAGAGATGCTGTAAGCTGGTTATCAAATCCCGTTCCGGATATTTACCCCAGCAAATGAAGATGCCACTAGAGCTGTACTGTCGAACTAATCTACCAAACCGCTAAGATGTTCGTTCCTTGTTCTACCATTTTAGCGTCCATCTCTTACTTGGATCAAACGTAATCTTAATTAAAATACCACTATTTCTTAAAAACTACTGTGATTTTAATTATTTTCACCTTGCGACGGCAATAATATCTATCCAACTGTGTTGACAAAATCTATATGACTTTTTACGTACAAATTTGTAAAATCGGCAATAGAGCTTGATTCGTTCATTAATATTTAATAATAATAAAGGCCAATTTATATTTTGTGAAAAATTATTTCAAGGGCGCTATACAATTTATAGATGTTTTAACATTCACAACGACAAACCGTACGTAAATCACTGCTGAAATGCGAATGCTTAGATGGTCAGCTGGAGTGTCCTTTAGAGAAAAAATAAAGAGTTCACGCATTCGTGGATGCCTGGCTGTATCTCATATCAATATTAAGGTAGAGGAAAGGCAGTTGAAATGGTATGGGCAGAATGTAGAGAACCTGATTATATTGTAAACCTGACGATCGCCATGGATCTTCCTTGAAAGACATCTAAGGGAAGACAAAAAATTCATGGTTGTTACAGAACGATAACATTATTCGCAGGCATGATCTAGGTGACGTTGTATATGATAGAAGGACCTACAACCTGAGGACGAGGAGAGCTGACTTTAACAGTCTACAAAGACGATAAGTTGGGATGGAGCCAGGAAGAAGATACGTAAATGACTCTTGTGACTTTCATAACATCGACATATTTTTTTTCTACGCGTACGTAGAAAAAAATAGTCTGTAATAGTAAACCCAGAATTCCACATTCTTCTTCACCTGTGTTGAGATATCGAATTAAATTTTATTACTTCAATCGATAATTTTGTTCAGAATGGCCACAGAATCGCCAATCAAAGAACAGTCTGCCGATTCGATAAGCAATTTCAAGGTACACGCGTTAAAAATATACGATTCTGTCAGTCGATTTGTCAATGGTTTTATTAATCAATTTACATATGAACATATCATCGCTCTGAGTCATTGAACCGGCAAATTAATTCAATATTGTGACTGTGGTCTATTATAATAATTGGCCTACTCAGTGTATATATATACATCCAGGGGCGTGCCTTCCATATGGGCAGAAAAGCAGTGCCTACCCTAACTTACCCGCGTGACCGATAAAAACGCAACCAGTACCTACCCTACTTTACAAAAAAAAAATCGCATGTAAAAAAACAAATATGTAAAAATCCCCAAAAAAATTCAACAACATACAAAAGACAAATATCACACCCCGCTAAAACGTATCACACAGTCTAGATGGAGAGAGGCCATACCTCGGAACATCTTTCAAAAATGGGAGAAGACAATCGTCCTATTTTACTAAGTAGTACCAGCTAACCTTACTACCTACATCCACTGCCAACCCTAGCAAGTACTACCTAATTTCATTTATTGATTCGGCGGTCACATGTGGCAAAATCTATCCATTTTTAATTTAAGTTTTACTTATATTTTGTCATTTCAACAAAGATGAAGAAAAATATGGAATTCTGAGATATTTACGGGGCGTACGACCATCATATGCTGGTTTAAGTGGTCACTTTACACACGTGTAACATTCACTAGTTCTACCCATGATTTAATCATAAACCAGCCTATGACGGTCGTAAGCCCCGTAAATGCCCAGACTTCCATATTTTCTTCATCTCTGTAGAGATGTCAAAAAATAATTTTAAAAAAATACTCCTAATTAGAGATTATCCAGTTTTGTGAACAAGTATTTGGACACACTTAAAATGTTGTAAGTTGTACTTAGTAAATACCGCTTAATAGTGGTATTAACTGAGTAAAACTTAAATTAAAAAGTAGTATCTAGCTTACCTTACTACCCACCTCTACTGCCTGCCCTAATTAATTCTCTGCGCACGCCACTGTATACACACACCGCCTAATGACCGGTTATCGGCGTTGTTTTTTTCATCCGTTTTAATATTCTGATTGGACTCCTTTGTCATTATTCCATTAGCACATCAAACAATTTTGATAATTGAAAAAGCTCTATCCAATGAAGTTGTTCGTTATTATTTAATTCCACACGTGAATTCTCGTTACCAGATAAACAATTTATTTTTTACTAATTTATCAAAGCGGGTTTTTTCTTGTGGAAAAACGAAATTTTCAAATATATAACGTGCTCTTTGTTATTTTACTTTACCCGAGAAATTAGTTTGTTTTTATATATTTTTAAAAAAAAATCCCTTTTGCACCCAATTGTGCCTAGGGTGTTTCGTGGAATCGACGCGGCGTTAATTTGACAAGTATGTTATATGGATTTCAATATAAAAACTTGTATAAGACCACTTTTGAGTTCACATTAATCAACTTCAAAGTGGTATTATATAAAGTTTATATTTTTTAATTTAAATCAACGTGTTATTTCGCAAGTTTAATGCCAAACAATAAATGATATTATATTTAAGTCTTGTATTGACATTTCTTGGTAGAACTGCATTTTATTTTATTGTTTACAAATTTAACAGAACATTCAAATAAATACATTTACAATAATGAATTACAAATAAAACAGGTAATTGTAACAATAATTAAAGAAAACACTTCGTTTTTTACCACTTGAGTTTAATTATAGACTACATGTTTCAGAAGCTAAACTTCCATCATTCAGGTCTGTATAATAACTAAAATATAAAATATAAAATTGTTCTATAAATAAGGATAGGGGGAAAGTAAGGGGAAGGGGTTAGTCAAGGAACGGAGTTTGAAAATAAAGGAAAAATTGAAAGCAATGGCGAAGAATTTTGAAACAATATATTATTTAATAAATTATTATTAGAATTCAGGTTTTTTTGTATTTCTAAATTTTCAAGATAATTCATAATTTGGCCTTTATATGGAACAAGGTGTAATAATTTTAATTTATGGGAGTGAAATGAGTGATTAGTATCTATAATATGATTTGCAAATTCCGAAAAATAATTACTAACAAGACCGCTTTGATGTTCTTTAATTCTAATCTTTAAATTTCTCGCAGTTTGGCCAATATATTTTCTATCACAATCTCCACACGAAATTTCATAAACACCACTTTTTTGTAATAAATAACATCAAAGCGGTCTTGTTAGTAATTATTTTTCGGAATTTGCAAATCATATTATAGATACTAATCACTCATTTCACTCCCATAAATTAAAATTATTACACCTTGTTCCATATAAAGGCCAAATTATGAATTATCTTGAAAATTTAGAAATACAAAAAAACCTGAATTCTAATAATAATTTATTAAATAATATATTGTTTCAAAATTCTTCGCCATTGCTTTCAATTTTTCCTTTATTTTCAAACTCCGTTCCTTGACTAACCCCTTCCCCTTACTTTCCCCCTATCCTTATTTATAGAACAATTTTATATTTTATATTTTAGTTATTATACAGACCTGAATGATGGAAGTTTAGCTTCTGAAACATGTAGTCTATAATTAAACTCAAGTGGTAAAAAACGAAGTGTTTTCTTTAATTATTGTAACATGTCTTACCACAAAGTTAATGCCGAAACAATAAATAAGGTAATTGTAACATTCCAATTACAAAAATTCACAAATTTTAAATGAGTTACAAGTAAACAGCAATAATAAAATATAGCAGAAGTTAAGAAGATTAATAGGCAGACTTAATTTAGAGCTAAAGTTAAAAACAAACAGTTATAAGATGTAGGTACAAGTTGAGAAAAGCAATAAAGTAAAAATAAGTGCTATAAGGCAAAAGCAAAAAAAAAAACAAAAAACAGCCAACACATAAAACAGAAAACAGAAAACATAAAACATTTATAAAATAAGATAACAAACTTATAGTTTAAAACTAAATACTTTTAGAAAAAAACTATTTAGTTATATGGAGGCAAATTCCTCATGCTCCTGATTCTAGGGTCTAGGAGTAGATGGTATTTGACGAGATACAAATAACGTGTGTTAAGGTGCAATGACAAAATAAGTAAATTGCAAAAAAGTAGTAGATATTTTTAAAAAATAAACAAAATTAGCACTCTCCTAACCATCCCTTGTTTACTTTGTGTAATACCACAAAGTTATCAATGCTTTTAATATACAAAAAATAGCACTATTTTGATAGTGTTAAAACCCTCGAATAAATATCATGATGTTTCTAATTAAGTTTGCTCCGTCCGAACAAGGACGAAAAAGTATCAATTATAAGTGGATATCGTTTTATGAAGATCGTTTTTATAATACCAACATCAAAAAGTAAAAATGTAAAAAAAACTAGGCCTGTCAATATATTTTTACGTATCTGCGTACGTTCCTTGCCCATACCTTGACTTCACTCGTGGCATATTGATTGATTGCAAACATCGATAAAATTTTCAATTTGATATTGGGGTAAAATTTCGGAATATTCTTTCACAATTTCTAAATTTTTTGCCCGATATATAAATATAAATTGTATTTCTCAACACCGAAAGTCAATTTCATTCACTGAGCTCTGTTAAATTTTAAAATAATGGCAAGATTTTTTTTATTTTTTTTTATTCATTTAATATATTTACATTTTTATTTATAACATAATAACATTTGAATCATTTATACATATGTAGAACTTTTATATTTCGATTCGCTGTGCCTCTCCATAAAAGAGTCTGTGCTCTTGTGCTTGGAAAGGGACTTACACTCGTGGTTTAATGTTATATAATAAAAGATATAATAGTTTTTTTAATATATTTTTTTAAAGATTTAAATGTATAGAGCTTTAATTTTTTTCTTGAGGATTTTTATATCATCTATTTTTTTTATTTCTTTAGGGAGTTTATTGAAATGTTTGATTGCCAAATATTTGAAGTTTTGCTGAAATTGCTTGGTGTTGCATTTTGGAATAGAAAAATCGTTTGAGAATCTCGATGATAAATTCTTTGTTAAATTTAAATAGTTGTCACCCTTTAGTATTTGAAAAACTGCGGTTTTTTTATAAATGGATTCTATATTTGGGACTTGAAATTTTTTAAATAATAATTTTGTTGGAAATATGTTTTTTTTCTTTCAAGATGACTTTAATTATGGTTTTCTGTACAATTTTCACTGAGTTCAGTATGTTGTTGTATGAGCCTCCCCATGCAATAATGCCATACTGATGTCCGGGAGTGTAATTCAGTTTAGGTACTTCGTGTCAAGATAACTTTTAGCGTTCAGTATATTACGTTTCGTAATCGATTTTATCGTATTCTCCCAGGATCTCGTGGAGGCCTGGGTGTTACTGATACTTAATAGTAAGGTAGAGGAAAGGCTATTGAGATGGTATGGGCACATAGGACGTAGAGAACCTGAAAATATTGTAAACCAGACGATCGCCATGGATCTTCCTCGAAAAACATCTAGAGGAAGTCCAAAATATTCACGGATGCTACAGAAAGATAACATGACTCGAAGGCATGTCCTAGGTGATGTTGTATATGATAGAAGGACCTACAACCTGAGGATGAGGAGAGCTGACCCAGTCTACAAAGACAATAAGTTGGGACGGAGCAAAGAAGAAGATACTCTATCAGGAATTACCAGTACATAATTGTAAATTTTAAAGTGTTTTCCACTCCCTCAATGAAATAATGCATGGCTGAATTAAACTTAGTCCGCCTCCGTAGTGCAGTGGTCATCACGCTAGGCTACCATGCTGGAGGTCCCGGGTTCGATTCCCAAGAGGGTCAAAATAAATATTAGTGATTATTCAGTCTATATTTATTTAATGTGACCCTGGACTGGTACTTAAAGCGGAAGGCTGATCACCTTTCCTTCGTGTATTAAACGATCAAGATAACACTGCTTATATACAATGCAGTGCCCTATGCACCATTGGGTGCGGATAAGGGTTAGAAGAAGAGAAGAATTAAACTTTATATTTTCTATTGTGACTCGTGTTTCCATGCATTCCGCATCATTTTCAAACACCAGATTTGGAGCCAAGTCTAAATTTTCATATTCTTGATTCGTGAAGCGATCGTAAAGCTATGATTTTGCCTGTCGTACAAAATAATTTTCCGCTAATATCTATTTTTCATTCAGTCAAATAGTCTTCGTGGTAACCCTCTGGAGCACTCAAATTGCTGTCAGTTTAGCGGTATTAATGTGCCCCGCTATTGCTATTGCTATTTACACCCCTTAACCCTTTGTTGTCACGATAGTGTAATAACAGCACGGGAGAGGTCCCATTGTTTCTCTATTCCGCTAACGAACCAAGTTCGGTCGGCGTCGGAAGGGTTCCCTTTTTGGGTAGGTACCTTTTGTTTTCTGCCACCGACATTTTTTCCTCAGCGCCGCTCGAACAATAATTGCGCCCGCCTATTATTCCTTTTAAGGCTATTATGTTCGCGGGCAATTCAAAACGGTCGGGAGTGTTTCAATTTTATTCAAAATTTAATATTGGCATATTTGTTCAATTGTTGGACCTAAAAAAAAAACAATTTCGATACTAATTGAACCCCTTTTCATTATTCGATTTCAGTACTCCTTTTTCGAGTTGCCACTTTTTTGCTGTCGGCTCTGCATACAACTCCTTGTTTCCAAATGTCAACAACATGTTGTTATAAAGTTGTCATAATGTAACAATATTTTTACACATATTTCTGTTCTCGTTCTTGTTTTTGCTGTCGTTTTTTTTTTACAGAAACCACCGCGAACATGTACACAATAACTCATGTAAGTTTTTATCTCAATCGGTTGAACAGTATAGGAGTCTATAGAGGATAAACAAACGTACATTTATTTTTGTATAAATTTTTATTTATATATTTTATTTTATTTATTTGGAAATTTTACAGAATAGCTACGTAAATACATGTACATAAATAAGTAATAAAAAACATGTATTTGTAACATTTCATTTACAAAATTTTACATTTGTAATTTATTATAAATACCCTGAAGAGGGACGGATGGGAGGAAAAGGGGAAAACGGAAAGATCAAAGATCAAGTCCAAGACAAATTATGTGAAAATTGGGACACACTACGATATGAATATCGACTTACTATGTACGCGATTTCAGTGCTGACAATATCGAGTAGAACATAAAAATTCCCATATTCATCGTTGACCAATTTTGATGAACGATAAATATAGGAACCTTGTTTAGAGTTTGTTCTAAAATGATATAGATTGTCCAGTTGGATCGTTGAGTGTCCCCGTTTAGCGCTTTCCCCCCACTCCCTCTGTCCCGTCAATCACGGACACGCGCGGGCGCCAGTTAGCAGTCGCAGGATTCCGGATGTTTCCGCTCCCCGACAGATGTAAAGTATCCGGGGCCGTTTGTTTTACAAACATCGCCGGTGCTCCGCTACGTGATGCGGACATGGACCCGACCTGCCGCATCGGATAAACTACGCAAATTTGTCACAACACTGTCAATTGCGGAGGTCTGTGTGCTTTATGTGTCACCGGTCATTTTTCCGAGGTTCCGTTAGACCATAAATCTCCTTTACAACATTTCGAGTGTGTCCAAATACTTGTTCACAAATCTGGATTATCTCCAATCATAGGAGTTATTTTCATATTATTTTCAATTTTCAATTTGTTTATTTATAGTTGACATACACATTACAAACTCACATTAACATAAATAGAAAATAAGCAAAAATGCTATTGCTAAAGGTGTAGAAGAATCCCGTTTCGGAAAACTCCTTCAGACACATGGAGCAGATCAATATCCAATGAGATATTGTTCAACATGGCGGTAGCTCTTCCTACAGGCATTACCATCGGCAGGTTGGTCCTGTGTTTAGGAATGTGAAACAATCTATGTCGACGCTGTCTTAGGTAACTATCGGGAACATACAGACCAATGTTCCGGATAATTTCAGGATTATCGATCATACCGCGCTACAATCGATAAAAATGCGTAATCAAATACACATTCCTTCTAGTCTCTAAACTATTGTAGCCAAGCATACCCTGGAGAAACTCGGTAGTTGACATCTCATCAAAGATGAAGATCTCACATACTAATTTAAGAGTTTCTGCTCAATAAAAAGCTTCTTTTCATCTTACCAATGATGTCTCTAGTGAAGTTCTTGTGATTCAAGAACAAGGTTTCTAAATTGGTTCACATATTATATATAGAACTTCCAAGAATTTGAGTAGTGTGGTTGTCAATAATGGGTGAATGTTACACGTGTGTAAGTTGATCTTATTAAACCAGCCTATGACGGTCATCAGCCCCGTAAATGTCCAGACTTCCATATTCTTCTTCATCTTTGATGAGATGTCAAAAAATAACATAAATCTCCTCTCGACATTGGTAGGGAATTTCTTATCCGCATATTCGTTGTATTTCAATACATGGGCGTGGTCAGGTCAGTAGTTGGAATAATCGGCGAATACGTAAAGGAATGTGTTGATGCGAATCACACTACTCATTTGACTTACATACACTTAAATTATTACACTCGGTTACAAAGGTCAAGTCATGAACAAGTTAGAAATACATGCAAATTTAAATTCTGATTAAACTTTAATTAATAATATGCCTTTTCATAATACGTCACCTTTATAATAATCTGTTTCCTTTAACAAAAAGTCCCGTTCCCGATTTTTTTGCCCTTTAGTTTTACTATTCACCTGTAGATGAAAACATCTGTAGTTTTCGAAACATATTACTATTCAACTGTAATGAAATAAAACTCGTTTAGTGGTATTATACAAATGTTTTTTTTTTAAATAATCAACATGTCATTCCACAAAGTTAATGCCGAATCGATTAATATTATAGAAATGCGAAAATGTGAAAATGCGAAGATTGTTGCGAAGGAATGCAAGGCTGAACGAGGAATAATTGAAAAGATTAGAAAGAGCTCTTTGCGGTGGTATGGACATGTGGAGCGAATGGATAGCGAGAGAATGACTAAGAAAATATATGTGGCGTATGTGAGAGGGAAAACAGAACGTGGACGACCGAAAAAGACTTGGCACGATCAGATCAATCAGAACCTAAAATCTGGCGGTGTCAAAAGTCTGCGTAATCGGAGGGCATGTATGACTAGATGTATGGATGTGAAGGATGCGAGGAGTGTATGTCAGGACAGAAGAGTGTGGCGTTCCATCCTCTCTGCCTACCCCTGCGGGGAAACGGCGTGATGGTAGTAGTAGTAGTAGTAGTTGCGAAGACAGCTTGGTGTGGCGGTCTATTCTCTTTGCCTACCCCTACGAGGCGTGATGGTTAGTAAGTTAGCTTTGATAACTTTTTTGTAATTTTTCTCGTTGGAATTAGAACACCCTTCCTCTCTAAATATTTGAAAATTATTTTTGACTAAACGTTATTTAATTTATCATGGACGAAACGGAAAACGCTTTAAATGGTAATTTGGTTTTCCTTTCAATACGACGAGGCTATAGGGATGAGGTCAGAGAGCATGTCGATACACTACGCTTATTTGTGTCGCCTAATTTCAAAATCCGCCAGATCCATTTTTATAAGGTTTTAAAATAAATGCTTTATCGAATTGCCAATTGTGGGTTTTATTGTTTAAAATATTTATTTACTTGAAAACCCTGCTAAATAACACTTAAAAACAGCGTTGTATTTCAAATTCCGCTATATTCATGAAACTCGCCCTCTGACCCATATCCGCCAATCAGAGAGCGGGGGATAAGTAAAAAAAAAATACTGAAAAAAATTCCAAAAAATGGGAAAACTCTCTATTTCACAATATTTTATCTAATGATAGACAAATCTTTGAAACATAAATGTTACCCGGAGAATTTAGCATTTTTTGTAAAATCGACTTGCATGGATCTGGCGGATTTTGAAAGTAGGCGACACATTTAATCATTTTCAGCGAATTCATATCATCCTACAGATGTTGTATTAATCTCAAAGGAGAAATTCTTTCCTTCCCGGTAATCCTGGCTGTATTCAAAGCGGACTTTATTATATATCTCCTTTGGTATTGACGTGCCTCGCATAATGTGCGGCAGATCCATGTGTCTTCGATCTCGATCGGTTATAGCTAACGCCAATCACATGTTAATTCATTCATTGCCCGCTGTCGTATCTGTCCGCCTCCCTTCCGCTACTCTGGGGGGATATTTATTTTTAATACCATTTTAACCCATCCGCACATCAGTTTTTTTTATAAGTATTATTTTTTTAGTAACGTAAATTGTATACATTTATTTAAATCACAATTTTACACATATTTAAAAAAAAAGTATTGGGAAGGGTGGGGCGTGTTGTGACGGGGGCAGGTTGTGACAACGCATTTAAAATTTGTGCTACATGACTTAGCGTCACCTGCATAGTTTTATTTTGTGTGGATCCCTTACCGTCAGTTGCTGTCAAAACAACGGTCTCGTACGATTGATTTCGTTAAAGTTAGAAGATAAAGTGTGATTTTGAAGTGGAAAACTAACTTTTCCAGTAAATATTCAAAGTGTTTTGCTGTCTTGTCCATACAAGGTAAGATGTTTTATTTTTGAAATATTATACCTTTAGCCTGAATTTTTAGCGATAAACGAAACATTTTCGTCGCATAAATTTACATGCATGGCCTTTTTTATTTAAAGTATTCGGAAGGGGCGAGTTGTCACACATTGGCGAGGGCTAGTTGTGACAGTCACTACTAGCTCCATAGAAATAATTAAAACTCTTATTTTTTTATTATTTTGAGAATTATGGTTGGTTTACAAGCCATGCAGTATTTTTGGCCTATTATGTGGTGTTTGTCAATTGGTCAATTGCCGTAAATGAATTTGTATAAAAATAATAAGAAATAATGAATTACCAAAAAATTTCTTTACTGATTTGTAGATATTTCACGAAAGTGTCTTTATAAAATGAAGTACCTACGGACGGAGGTGTAGCTTAAATCGCTACTGACATGCGAACGTAAAATATTCTTAGCCGCCAATATATGGCGGCGGCCGGTATGCCGATGGGTTAATATCACCGCCGAGCCCGGCGCCGTCGATCATGATTTTATGAAAGCAATCGAATTACACATCGATTTGGAAAATAGACTTCGATGCAAAATCCCATTAATGATTCACATTGTCTCTCGATAGTTACGTTTCCATCCCGGCGGGCGACCGACGAGGACAGCTCATTTCCGGCCATCGACGTTTCGCAATATCGATATCGAATAGAGTCGTATTTACATATCTCCGGAGATGGAACTTATCTTGTTTATAATAATTCGCGAACTCTCCCCTAACTGGCCCGTTGTACTTTATTAGACTCCCACCCTTATCGGCCATTCAGACTAAACCGCCCTGACAGCGCTGTTATTCCACATCCTGGTGGGAGTGTTTTGTTTCCTTTCTGGAAATTTATGTATCTCTTGTTTTCCCAAAAATTCCATTAATCCTGCGGCGCTGCGGATTAATTCTGAATCATTCAAAATTTCGAATAACCGGGCAATAAATTTCGGGCCAGTATCTCGCACCCGTCTCGCTTCTGTTTCTATTTCCTTTATTGCGAAAACAAAGTTTGCCCGCAGTACCAATCGGGCTAATCTACCCCCTTGACCGCGATAATCGCTCACCCCTTCCCGGACCGCCCGAACCCTCCCGGGCTTAATGAAAGATCTGTTTTTGGCCGCTTCCCACGACGTTACCTACAGCCAAGTGGCCGCACTTTCGCTGCAGATTGCGCTTTGTAATTAAGAGCGACTATTTGCTCCGTAATGACTCCGCTGGCGTCGTCAATTTTCCGATACTCCAAATTGAACAGTTTCCACCCCACGAAGAAGCTTTCAAAAACAATTTACGACTGCTGAACGAATTGTTCGTGAATAGATCTTTTTGAATACGACCCTTTTTTGTTCGCTGTTTTGACGAGGTACTCAGAATTATTCAGTTGTATAAACTGCTTCTTTATATTTTATACGCGTGGATGGTCTCGGCTATTATTCTGCTTAGCAAAACAATATTATAGCCATTTCACTATTGGAATAAAACTTACCAGTGTGTGCATTGTTTTATAACTACAATATGCTACTTAAAGTGGCACTAACTCCCAATAATTTCGAGTACATGCACATATATATTAAAAAAAAAATCGAGAAGGGGATGACTTGACTTGATGATGATGAAAACAATAAAAGTTGACTAGAAAAATGCTCAGTTGAACCACCTCTGTTTTGCGGCATTCTGCAGTCGCCATTTGACTCTTGACCTTATTCGCAAACACACTCCTGAGTGGCATCAAAGTTACAATGGAGGGTTTGAAAATCAACCTGTCTTTTATACGGACGGAGTCAATAAGCGAGATTCAGTTGAATGGCCCTCCTAATTTGGGACTGTGAATCGGGGGGGGGGCGGTGTCACGTGACTCGGGGAAGCCAGCAAGCAGCCTGAGCGAGTTCGAGGGCTCTCATTGGCCAAATGGAAAAGCGGGCTCCGACGCTAATGCGGGGTCTGTTCGGACAACTTCAGCTCGGGGGCAGGGAGAGAATGGCTGCGGTTATTATTGAGTGGCATGATGCGAGTTGGTGCGCTCGCAGAGCGGACAATATACGTATAGAAATGAATAAATTGGTTGCCGACATAGTTGTGCTGCAGCGCTATTCAAATATCTAGCGGTGGTGGTTTATTCAACCCTTTGAACGTTCCTGTCAAGTTATGGCAAATGAGTTAATCGGTTTATTCTTTGAAATTCTATTACATTTGAAAAAAATTTTTAATTTTTTTTTTCAACTCTTCACAAAAAAATGATATATTTTTTTTATATTTGGATATACATATTTACATACTCAGGGTAAAATAACGCTGCGCGGGAATGAAAATGGAGTAGAAAAGTAGAGAAACTTAAATGGCACTCGGGGTTACATACACATACTCGTAAAAGTTACAAAGAGCTTGTACGATTCCCTTGATGGAAAATCAATTAATATTAATGCTAGCCGAAGAGTATAAGAGCTATACATTCCAGACGAATCGGCTGATTGACTTGATATTGTTGATTGACGACAACTGTCACGGTTTGATCCCAACAAGTGATCATATCACCTTACGAAATTTGTCAAGCGTGTCTTTGCAGTTGCGGGCCCGGTGGCATGGAATGGTCTTCCACCAACAGCGAGAGTGAAATAATTTTCAGAAAAAACACACAAATTACATTTTTTGCTTGATCATTTCGATGACACAATTCCATCACAGCGAAGCACCCTTGGATATATTTTTACAAAAATGGCGGTACATAAATTATCCAAAATTATTATTATTATTATTGTTAATACAGGAATCGAATGCTTTGCCGAAATTCACGCTAATTCGTGGCTTAGAATAATATTTGAGCGGAAATAAAGGAAAATGAATAATATTTTTTTTCTTTCTTATTCAACGATTGTATTTTTAGCAACGTATATAAATTTGTCGTACTCGTTAAAAATTAAGAAATTTTCCTGTGTCAACTGTAGTACCTACTCTCAGAACGGTAACAAATTATACGTCTCCTTTAGGGAACTTTGTTCAATTTAAATTAACTTGGCTTCTCCGAGGATTTGAATTAAAAGTTAAAAGAGCAACTCTTACGTAAACTGAAGCTTCATCAATCTCGCGAACGAGATGAATTTGTGCCTACGCTTAGAGACGTTATGATCATACTTACACAGAGGGCGGGCGAACTGAATTTCAGGCATCACGGGTCGAAGAGCTTAGCTTTTAGGGCTGAAAAAAATGCTTATTAATTGATTCAGCAGTCACTTTGTGGTAATTAACATCTATCCATTTTTATTTTAAGTTTTACTACTATTTTTAAAAATATATATTTTTATAATTATTATTTACTCATTTATTTGTTTATCCACAATGAATGTTAGTGGAAAAAGAAGCAGAGGAAGACCGAGAAAAACAAGGCACGATCAGGTATGCCAAATACTTGAAAGTGGTCAGGTTAGGAGTCGTAACAATCGGCGGGTATGTATGAGGAGATGCATGAACGTGGAAGAGGCGAAGAATGTTTGCAAGGACAGAGTGGTGTGGCGCTCTATTCTCTCTGCCTACCCCTGCGGGGAAGCGGCGTGATGGTTAGTTAGTTAGTTAGTTTTATTTGTTTACTACTTTTTACATCACATTATTTTTTTTTATGAACACCTCACTAAGCATAACCCGTGACGAGACATTCATTTACATTATAAAAAAATATATATCAAGGAATTACAAATGATACAACATAATATAATGTACCGTAGAACGGGGCCACTTGAACTTTGATGTGTTACTTGAGCCCAGTATAAAAAATATTTAGATCTGTATTTGGTCTACAATAATGAACGTATCGACATGATTCATTGTTTCCCTGACAGGTGACACTTATTGTCACGATACGTTCATTATTGTTGACCAAATACAAATTTAAATCTCTTTTTTATACTGGGCTCAAGTAACACATCAAAGTTCAAGTAGCCCCGTTCTACGGTACATAATATAAACACTAACTACATAAATAATCACATCTGAGCTCAATGAGAAATTGACAAGTAAATAATTTGTTTCAATAAAAGAATCATTGTTTATGCCAATATTGTGTTAGCTGTCCTTAGTTAAGCAAATGCAAATACCACTTTTTCTTAAAATGGAATGCATCGACACACGTCGACAGCCCCTACGTAAAGCACTCTATCTGCAAATCTGTTACTTTACAGGAGAGAGCTTAGAAGATTTTTTTAACATATTTTTTTAGTTCAGTTATATCTGAAATTCGAAACTAGTATTATACATTAAAAAATACGATAAAATATTGTATTAAATCGCTTTAAAACATTATGCTATGTCAAAATTAAGTAGTTATCGTTTTAGGAGTTCAGTTCATTTCGAAAATTCGATGTAGATAGCGTCTTATACGCCTGAAAACTAAGCGTAATTTATATAATATATATTTTTTTGGTTTATATTTGAAATTTTATACCAAATTTCTCAAAATTGACAAAAATGTAGTTTGAACACTCTACGTAGAGCAAGTCACAATAGATTTTAAGAAATAGTCGTATTGCTTTGTAAACCTCAAATAAAATAATTGTAAATCACAAGTGGCTTATAGAACCATTTTCGAACTTAAATCCGAACATAATATGTAGTTTACATGAAGATTTTTTTTCAGTTACTATTGTGAATAGTAATTTTTATATTTGGCGGTATTTTCAGTTTCTGGAAACAAAAAGGGATGAAAATGGTTTTTCCCGTGTTCAAGGAGAGTAAGTTACTATCAAACCGGGACTTAAAGATATTTTTACCTCGTTTTTGATATTATAAGCTCCTGAAGTTCGCAGTCTGCAACACTATCATAATCCCACTACTTAGCCGAACGAGGTGCACTTACACTCGAACCAAAATGCACCACGTTCTACGTTGAAGTAATTTTGATACGTGTATGGTCGACTCGTACGTATGTACTGGGTTCACGTTATATTGAATAGTAGAGGTAATAACGTCCGGAGTAAGCAAGGGAGCATCGCGCTTCGGAGGCGGTTCTGCATTCGCGGGAAGCGGTTACTGATCATTGATCACCGATCACCCGAACTCTCTGTTCAAATCCAATCAGCTCGTCAGCCGGCCAATGTGAAGCACAGGGGAGATGTAGGGTAACTATTAACCCTTTCCGGTCCTATGTCGAATGTCATTCGACATTTTTTTTCTTCATCAGTTTAGTGTTAAAATACAAGCAATTTTTTTTTTCATCTATAGATGTCTATGAAATGCAATAATAAGAGACAAGTTTGTTTACATTCAGAATATTTTTTTAACACAAGTGTAGTTTTATTAAAAAAAATTGGATGTGTTGTTTTACCCTGTAATGCTGTAAATCTATTGTGGACTTGGTGGAATTTTTCAAATTTTTTTATGGACCGGAAAGGGTTAACTGTGGAGGTCCTCACAAAACACACCAAAATGCTATAAATATTATGTGTATAGTATTTTTTTAATATTATTTTCTTTAATTATATTTATTTTTGTCTGAATTATTGTGAATTTAATGAGATCAAAATATTGAAACTTTATTAGTGGTTTGGCCGGTACTTATCGGTAGTACGTTTTGAATTTCGAACGACGCCCGACTGCCCGAATACAAGACAAAAGAAAACAAAAAGTAAAAAACAGTTGCAATTTGACTCTTCACGCGGGCGCTCTATATATTGAATTGTTGTGTATACCTCGCTGTATTTTATTGAATTGTTGTGAATACCTCGCTGTATTTTGTGACCCCATCACCACCATCAAGAGAGAATCGCCCTGATCCCAGCGCTGGATCAAGACCAAATATAAGAATAAAAGGTTAGTTCTTTATTCATACGTGCTATTTGATATTTATCGAACTCGCCATCCCTTAGTACTTGAAAGTTCGAGCATAAATCATCGAACTAACTCGGGAGAGTAACACGACTCCAAATCGATCTAAATATTTCAACCTTGTAGAATCGTCGTCTTATTGTTAATACCATAAGACTGGTCCTTCGAATAACTATTTTTTTGAGTTTCATTTCGCACTGTGGCGAAACCATTTTTGGTCCTTCGAACCGGATTTACATATTTACGATTACTAGCGTACCTATTTACGATTGCGAGCGTTTCGGATTTGGTGTCAATACTAAATTCGATATTTAAATTCCTTGTGAATTTGTTTCCCTTTGATAATATTGCTACTGCAATAAGCATTACGTAAACATGAATGATGAAATACAACTTAAATTGGCGATAGCAAAAAAAGATTATATTTTGGCGAAAATCGAAGAGCTACATAAACAAGCTCAAAATGTTTATCAAAGTCAAAAAGAAACGCAAATTACACAAGAATTTAGATTTAGAGTACAGGCATCGGAAATTGACAATCTTTTTTCCGAATTTAAAAACTTATGTGATAATGAAAACGTGTTGCAAATGAAGTTAAATCCAGATTTTCAACCGAATTTTGAGAGCTTGACAGTTTTCAAAAGGAAGTTTTATTTTGTTAAAGACACACTTATAAGGATGACAAAATATTCTGAACTCGAGTCGTCAAATACTTCGCAACCAATTCACGGTGTAACAAATTTAGTTTTAAAATCGCAGGATGATCCTAGTTATAATTTAAGTATTCAACCACTAGTATTAAATAAGATAACCGATAACCTTCCAGTTTCCGAGATTAATACCTCATCTCTCAACTATTTAAAAGACTTGTCCTTAGCCGACAGAGACTTCCACATTTCAAGACCAGTAGACATATTACCGGGTGCTGAAGTCTTTACTGAAATTCTGCGAGATAAAAGAATACGTGGACCGCCAGGAAACCCAGACGCTATAGAGACCGCATTTGGGTTTATAATTGTAGGTTCGGCCAATTCTTTGATAAGTTACGATAAGGACGATACTCGTCCTCCTATTCATAATTTTTTGACTACTTCTAAGGAATCAATTGAGACACTAGTATCCAGATTTTGGACATTAGAAGAAGCACCTTCGAGTGAAAAACCAAGTTTTTCATCTGAGAAAAAACAGTGTGAAGAATTTTATAAATCAAACATACATCGGGATAGCACTGGGCGCTACGTCACAGCACTACCCTTTAATAGAGATCCATCTTGTTTAGGAGATTCACTTACAACTGCGACACTTCGCTATCAGAAGTTAGAACGCAAAATTAATCAAAATGACACTCTGCGTCGTGACTATGATAAGGTCATGGAAGAATATCTCGAAAATAAATTTATTTCTCCCATACCACTTAGTAATTCTAACGAGCCATTTTATGTCATACCTCATCACGGAGTTCAACAAGCGGACAAACTCACTACAAAACTTAGAGTTGTCCTAAATGCCAGTCAGGTGACTACGTCGGGTCTTTCTCTGAATGATTGTTTACATCCAGGTCCTAATTTACAAGCAGAATTACCCGCCGTTATTATAAAATTCAGATTATTTCCAATTGCACTCAGCGCGGATATCAAGCAAATGTTTCTAAATTTAATTGTACGTCCTGAAGATCGTCGTTTTCTCAATATCCTGTATAAATTTAAAACTGATGACGTAATAAAGATGTACCAGTTTAATCGCGTGTGCTTCGGTTTGAGATGTAGTCCTTACTTAGCTAGGCGTACCGTAAAGCAGCTAGCTAAAGATGAACATGATAAATATCCATACGCTGCCAAAATCGCGTCCGAAGATTTTTATATGGACGATTTAGGCACGTCCACTCGCACAACGGAAGAAGGTGTTAAGTTGGCGCTAAGTCTAATTGAACTTTTCAAATTAGGAGGTTTTGAATTAGTTAAATTTGTAAGCAACTCGGCGAAAGTAATGAATGCTATTTGGGAAAGTAATCGTTTAACTAGTAAAGTGTTATTTGACAATGAAGAGGATAACCTTAAGATTCTCGGATTAGATTGGTGTCCTAAGAAAGATGTTTTAACAGTTTCTGTAAAATGTAGCCCAATACCTAAATGTACCAAACGCACAATGTTGTCAACGGTGGCAAAGTTGTGGGACATCA
This sequence comes from Brachycentrus maculatus, assembly GCF_059751285.1. Classification (NCBI taxonomy): domain Eukaryota; kingdom Metazoa; phylum Arthropoda; class Insecta; order Trichoptera; family Brachycentridae; genus Brachycentrus; species Brachycentrus maculatus. The sequence goes on from NW_028280967.1 coordinate 1,429,503, forward strand.
ATGGCTATTGTTCTCCAGTAATCTTATATGCGAAATTATTAATCAAAGCTTTATGGATTCGTAAGTTAGGGTGGGATGAATTGCCACCTGAGGAAATAAAAACTACCTGGCAAAAGTTCTTAAAAGAATTGCCTCTGCTAAAAGGATTTAAATTACCTCGATTTTTAGGCTTTGAATCGGAATTATGTACTTTAAACATATTAGGGTTTGCAGACGCCAGCGAACGCGCGTACGGCGCCTGTGTTTATACGTGCATAGAAGTTCCAAATAATCCCAATAAAATAAGTCTAATTCTAGCCAAGAGTCGTGTAGCTCCACTCAAAATTGTGTCTTTAGCTCGATTAGAACTTTGCGCAGTCTTATTATTAGCAAAGCTTATTAAATTCGTCATCGATACAATTTCCTCAAGGTGTACAGTAAAAAATATATATGCCTTTAGTGACTCGACAGTCGCTCTACACTGGACTCACTCATCACCACATCGTTTTGACACATTCGTCGCAAATAGGATCACCAAGATTCAAGAACTTCTTGATCCCAAATATTTTTACCATATCAATGGTAAGCAAAATCCAAGCGACTGTATATCTCGCGGGTTGACACCCGCGCAATTAATTGACCACCCTCTGTGGTTAAACGGTCCACCGTGGGCTAGGGAAGATTGCTCTACGTGGCCTATAAATAAATTTTCCTTTGAAGAATCCGAAGATAAAAAATTGGAATACAAACGTTCTAAAGTTTTTCTAACAACGAATACATTCGTTAATAATTGTTTGGAGTTTTACGAATTGTCTAAAAGAGTTTCGTGTTGGGACAGACTTCTTCGTATAATTGTATATTGTTTACGTTTTTTAAAACGGTTACCTCGTTCGGTGACAGTTACAGTCTCAGATTTGATAGAAGCTGAGAAGGTGGTTATTAGAGCGGTCCAAAGCATGCATTTTTCAGACGAAATAAGCCAATTAAAGGGGTCTCAGGTCATATCAAAACAGTTGAAACGTCTGAGTCCCTTTATAGACGAAGAAGGTATTTTACGCATTGAAGGAAGATTATCCAAAGCAGATCTTCCTTTTGAAACCAAACACCCAGCGCTTCTTCCAAAACGAGACCATGTGGTCGATTTAATAATAGATCGGTACCACAAATTTCACTTACATACGGGATCGGGACTCCTTATGTCTATCCTGCGCCAAAGATTTTGGATTCTTTCTGCCAGAAGCGTCATTAGAGGGCGAGTAAATAAATGCAATGCCTGCTTCCGCATGTCTCCGTCACATCCAACTCCGAAAATGGCTGATCTTCCATCATATCGGATACAGGAGGCAAAAGCTTTTGTTCACACAGGTGTTGATTACGCGGATCCTCTAAACATTACTCTCACTAGAAAGCGCGGACAACGTTCTCAAAAGGCTTATCTGTGTCTTTTTATTTGCTTAACAACTAAGGCCGTACATATTGAACTTGCTTCGGACTTATCCTCCGATACTTTCTTAGCCGCGTTCAAACGTTTTTTGTCGCGAAGAGGACCTGTATCATGTTTGTACTCAGATAATGGTACAAATTTTATTGGAGCTAAGGCACAGTTAGAAGATATTTATAAGTTAACCGTATCGCAGGAATACCACAATATTATAAGCAAAGAAATGCTTAAGCGTCGTATAGAATGGAAATTAATTCCACCTCATAGTCCACATTTTGGTGGAATCTGGGAGTCAAATATTAAGAGTTTCAAATCACACTTATATAGAGTAATAGGAAGTCAATTACTGACTTATGAAGAACTCCTTACGGTATTAGTACAGATAGAGGCTCTCCTCAATTCTAGACCCCTTTGTGTGTTATCGGGCGAACCTCATCCGGAAGTCCTTACTCCCGCCCACTTTCTCATGTCTACACCTTTGCAATCTCTTCCGGCCTTGGAAACAAACAGTTATAGTCTAGGTTATCGTAAACGGTTATTAGACAGTTTAGTCCAAGAATATTGGAAAAAGTGGAGGTTGGAATACTTGCATACATTGCAAGTGCGCCAAAAGTGGTGTACACCCGATCACCCGGTAACTGTGGGTACTTTAGTTCTAATTATACAAGACGACATCCCTCCTTTACGTTGGCCTCTAGGAAGAATAGAAGAATTATACCCTGGCACCGATGGTATTGCCAGAGTGGCTTTGGTCAGAACCCAAACCACCAGCTTCAAAAGGCCAGTTGTTAAACTGTGTCCAATTCCAAATCAATAGTAGTTTGTTTATCTATTTTTTTTGCATTTTTTTATCTCAGTTTTTCTTTTGTTTGTTTGTTTTTGCATTAAGTTTCCAATTGTATTGAATTGGACGTTTCCGAACAAGTGAAAGTGTTGAGAGAATTACCTCAAACCTCTTATGGTTCAAATTGAAATGAATTATTTAATTATCCCTTTATTTAAGTATTTTTCCATATTATTTCTCTCTCTTCAACATTCGTGTTTGATCGTTTTGGAGTTCGTGGTTCTTTCGGTTTGCGTCGACGGTTTCGGAAGCTCTAGGAACTTCCAAGGCGGGGGGCATGGTTTGGCCGGTACTTATCGGTAGTACGTTTTGAATTTCGAACGACGCCCGACTGCCCGAATACAAGACAAAAGAAAACAAAAAGTAAAAAACAGTTGCAATTTGACTCTTCACGCGGGCGCTCTATATATTGAATTGTTGTGTATACCTCGCTGTATTTTATTGAATTGTTGTGAATACCTCGCTGTATTTTGTGACCCCATCACCACCATCAAGAGAGAATCGCCCTGATCCCAGCGCTGGATCAAGACCAAATATAAGAATAAAAGGTTAGTTCTTTATTCATACGTGCTATTTGATATTTATCGAACTCGCCATCCCTTAGTACTTGAAAGTTCGAGCATAAATCATCGAACTAACTCGGGAGAGTAACACGACTCCAAATCGATCTAAATATTTCAACCTTGTAGAATCGTCGTCTTATTGTTAATACCATAAGACTGGTCCTTCGAATAACTATTTTTTTGAGTTTCATTTCGCACTGTGGCGAAACCAATTAGATTATTACGTAAGTTATCACATTTTTCATTCTACCTCAAAGTTTCAAAGTGTATAATAATATATTTTTTTTTAAACTACTTTTGTGCATTTATGAGCTTTGCCTGAGCTGGAATGACTTGTCGTATGCTGAAGACTGATGAAGCGTATGTTCCCCGGCTGCACTGTCGCTTCCATAGAACAATGGAATGCTGGCATGAATAATTCATAGTAAAAATATACGCGAAAAACTCATTATGGCTTTTGTTCATCCCGAGGTGTCTTACTCCAGACACCGTATTAAAAAAAAAACACATCCCAGTCGAAAAAATGCGATACTTCGTTTAACGTCGTAAAGATATGCGTCAACCGAATTAGCGTTAATTATGGAATTTTAATCATTTTTTATATCCATCGTTTGATTTCATTATTTTTTATGGGTCCATTCTACAACAGTGATATGCGATTAATTTTTAATATAACAATACGGTAAAAACATCCAACACATGTTATGTCACTTTGACCTGTCATTCTGTCATATATTTTCTCAATTCTTAGTATATGTAGTATCTTTGCTGTGTATTTGCGATTTTCAGAGAGGAAAACGAATCTTTTCTTCGGGAATAAAAAAAAGTAAATAATTATTTGCACAAAAATCTGTTTTTTTTTATTAATTAAATGTCATTAGGAATTAGGGATCTTGAAATATAGAAATAGAATATAGAAGGATCTGGTCAAATATTTAATTTCTAACTGGTATATTATATTTATATATTTCTTACTTTTTTTCTAATTAATTTAATTCTAGTTAATTTTAAAGAAGATCGCAGAGTCTACACTATCTGATAGTGTTCAAAAAGATATATTTTTTTATTTTTTATTTGGATATTATTACTTTTAAAAAATACATGCTATTTTTTGGTGAACGTCTCACTAGGCAGAACCCGTGACAAGTCGTTCATTTACATGATTTACATCTATTATTATACTAATATAAGAGTTTCTGCTTAATAAAAGCTTCTTTACATCTCACCAATAGATGTCTCTAGTGAAGTTCTAGTGATTCAAGAACAAGGTTTCTAAATTGGTTCATATATATAGAACTTCCAAGAATTTTAATAGTGTGGTTGTCAATAATGGGTAGAATTGGTGAATGTTACACGTGTGTAAAGTGATCGCTTAAACCAGTCTATGACGGTCGTCAGCCCTATAAATGCCCAGACTTCCATATTCTTCTTCATCTTTGATGAGATGTCAAAAAATAATATTAGCTGACTTCATTTAGGTTGGGTGACTAAATTTAATATGATTTTTTTATTAAACCATTTTATGATCGATGCAAGATTCATCGTCTTTGTCTATTGTCAAGGTACTTCAAATGTCACTGTCGTCCGATAAAAACGTATCGTGAGGTTTCGTTAATCGGAGTGACGTAAAGTGAGACATCGCTCTACTCGGAAACGTACTTCCGCCGTTTAAAATGGTACAGAATTATTGCCTTCATCTGGTATTTAGTGATCTAGAGCGCCACGCGAGCGTTTGTCATTTTATTTTGTAGATATAGAGTACACCGACTGACTGATTTGTGACTGCGGACTTTCCGAACTGTCTCCGAGCGCTGGTCGAATATACGATTTTAGCTAAATTCCACTTAAGCGCTGTCATGGAATTATTGTCTGCTGGCATTCGATTGCAGCGGAATAAACTCAAAACTTTGGAGATTTTAGCGTTTATTAACGGAAAACCGTTTTACACTTTATCGTTTATCCGTTTCGCTTCATGTTATCCGGGTGATTTTACTTTATTCCATCCACCCGCAGTGCAGTGGAAAAACAGCGAGTTGTATGCTGAGCTGATAGTCTCTAGTCTGTGCTATTTTTAACTAACTAACTTACCATCACGCCGCTTCCCCGCAGGGGTAGGCAGAGAGAATAGAACGCCACACCACGCCGTCTTTGCAAACATTCTTCGCCTCTTCCACGTTCATGCATCTCCTCATACATACTTGACGGTTATTACGACTCCTAACCGGACAACTTTCAAGTATTTGCCTGATCGTTCCAAGTTTTTCTCGGTCTTTCTCTGCTCATTTTCCCAAACTTTCCGCACTCATTCGTTCTTCATGTCCAAACCATCTCAACACACCTCTCTTAATTTTATCGATAATGCTTATCTCAGCTTTGCATTCCTTCCTTATTTCACTATTCGAACATCTATCATACATCATTTTGCTATTTTTTTAAATATATATTTGTAAGTCGCCTTAAAAAATGTTCTTTGTCTATTATGTACAAGGATTAAAAGCACATTTAGTTTATGTCAATCAATCAAGATCCGTCACATAGCTCATTTGTTTGTCTTATTCGTATTGTCATATTTTCCAAATAAGACACCACCAATTCCGATAAATCCCATGTCCCATTTCCTAATCTATTTTTGTCAACTGAATACCCTCTATGGCACATTCTGTTTACAATTTAAACCTCTCCCCAACAAAAATTGAACATACCCACACCAAATTAGGAATATCTTGTGATAACGTCTGATCACATTCACAAGTAGAATTTTGTCTAATTTTAAAACGTAAGAGGCATTCACGCAACGCTCTATGATCCGTAAAAAATGCAAAGTGCAATTTATTCATATCTGTGGCTTACTAACTTTTTTAAACTGCGTTATTTATTTATTACGTACGACATTTGTCCATTTACTCCTTTTCATACTGTGTAAATTATCTGGCCCTGTTTTAATTTTAAGTTTTTTTTTAAATTTTCTAACGATTTTTTTTGTTTCTTTTCAGGTAAGATTGATGATCAATTCACCGTTTACACACATCACTTGCTACGAATTTTCAAAGAAACTTAACGCGTTTCCGGTGGTTCAATTTTTTTATATGTAAGTACATTCATATGTTACTTGGTTATAATACCTTTTTTATTGCATCATTTTTTAACGCATGCTTTATTTATTTAGCATATCGCTCACTCCTTTCAAGAACGTCATAAATCAAAAAACTTGATTTTGCAGGAGACCGTTTTTAAAGTTTATAAAATATAATAAAATGTATTAAAAATAAAATTGAACTTTTTACTGCGCAACAGATCTTTTTAGGTAAAACCTGAAGGGTTTTTCTCCATTTGAAAAATATTTAGTACATTAAAAAATAATAATTTAACAACACCTTTTCTTCAAAATGCAAAAACAACTCATTCTGCCCTGTAGCGGTCAAATATTATGTTTAAAATATGCCGCTTTTGCTGGGATATATTACATTTTCTGGGCATTCCGAAAACATGTACAACTGAATATTGACGATTTTTGTCGTTCTTGAAAGGAGTGAGCGATATATACATACGCTATATACATACATACATAATGATTTTAAAAAAAATGGATTTAAACGTCATCAATCGGTCTCGGGTGGTCGAGTCTGGAGCGGGGAAAAGATGAGCCGATAAATTTAAATCTTTGATATTCGACAATTTCTAAGTAAAATCGCAGATTCACCGAATTTCGGTGATCTGCCGAACCACAAACCACAAACTAATCATTTAATTGTTTATTTCTGGACAGGGTCACATTTTTTAGCGATCGATTTCTTTCACGCTGCATTCCTGTTAGCGTGGTGTACACTGTACACTCCTGAATAAAATATTGGATACCCGCTGCGTCTGTGTGTGGGAAACTAACGACTCTAGTAACTATTTATTAATCAGTGTCCAACTCAAGTAGGTGCCTTATAATGAATACATGTTAGAATTAGTTACATTAACTAACTGATGATCACGCTGCCGAGAGGATGAAACTCCACAACAGTAAATTTTTGAGAACGTTTTTCATCATTTATACATCTCATACATTCCATTCCATTCAGCCTCCTTCTTGTGCCCAGTATTGTACAAAGGCCTCCTTCTTGAACTTCCACAGTTCTCTGTTGGATCCGACTCCTTTCCAGTGCAGGCCCGCTATTTTTTTTAAATGTAATCCGATCATCTTATCTGGGTCTATCCACGCTTCTGCGTCCTGTTCTAGGCTTCCATTCAAGCATTTTTTTGGTCCATGTATCCTCAGACATTCGTGCCATATGACCTGTCTCATGCATGCCCGTCGATTATTCGAAATTTCTCAGTACTTTCGAGTATTTGGTGTATCTGACCAACCCTCCGTAGTGTTATAATCAGCACGCTTGGCTACCGTTCCAGAGGTCCCGGGTTCGATTCCCAGGGGGGGGATCAAATAAATATAGGTGACTTTTTCACTTAAATATTTATTCAATATTACCCTGGACTGGTACCGAAAGTGGAGGGCTGATCACCTTTCCTTCATTGTTTAACGGTCAAGATAACACTGCGTTTATATGATGCAGTTCCCTATGCACCATTGGGGTGCGGGTAAGGGTTTGATTCTGATTCTGACCAACCCTCGTCTTCTTTTACCTTTCTGGACTCGTGGGACTAAAATGTGTTACTTTTTAATGTGTTACTCTCTCTATCCTCCTCTGTCCTGAGTCTTGTGAAGACTTCTCGCCTTTTCCACAATCTGGTTGCTCCAGCGCCTTTGCTTTCTTCCTTCGCGTCCTTTTCCATCAGCTTTTCCTATCTATATGTCTCTTCAGATCGCCATCTTCGTTACGTCAGCTGATATGTTCAAAATAATGGACTTTTCGACGAGGACCAATGTTGGAGAAATATTTTAAAAACCAACCCTTCCTCATAGAACTCATTTGTAATACAGTAGACCTCAGTTATTACAGCGTCGGGTGTTACTTTAACATGGATACTACGTCACTTTAAGTCTGGCCAAACAGTATGCGTTATCGAAATCCCAGTTTTATCGTCATTCCTTTTTAAATGAACTTTCATGTGTATTTAATATTTTCATATTATTTTTGACATCTCATCAAAGATGAAGAAGAATATGGAAGTCTGGGCATATACGGGGCTGACGACCGTCACAGGCTGGTCTAAGTGATTACTTTACACACATGTAGCATTCACCAATTCTACCCATTATTGACATCCACACTAAAATTCTTGGAAGCTCTTTATAAATGAACCAATTTTGAAACATTATTCTTGGATCACTAGAACTTTACTAGAGACATCTGTTGGTGAGATGAAAAGAAGCTTTTTATTGAGCAGAAACACTTTTATTAGTATGTGAGGTCCGAACGCTGGATTATTTTGTGAACAAGTATTTGGACACACTCAAAATGTTGTATTTAATATTTCTATTGTAACGTAATTTATTTATTCAAACTTCATGTACAGATAATAAATAAGTACATTGGCGGGCTTATTGCTAAAAAGCAGTATCTTCCAACCAACCAAAAACAGACTAGTGATATTGGTCAAAACGTTTGATACCTTATATAGCTGTTTGCAATCAGAGGGTAGATAGTACTCGAACAATAAAAAAAAAATTACAAATCTATGATAATAAGGAAGGCAAAGGAAAAAAGAGTTTAGGGAAGGAGGTAGAAGAAAAAACTAAGACATGAGGTTTGATGTAATGTAGGTTCACGTTTACATTATTAAGCCTTAAATATCTTTTTTTAATAGTATTCAAAGAATCTCTTTTACAACGTCACTCCGATATAACGTCATAATTTTGTTGGTCCCCCTGAATGACGTTATAATCGAGTTTCATTGCACTTCATTTAATTCTGTGCATATAAAGATTTAATGAAATGTTTCAGTTGAGTGGTCGCCGACGACGTTAACTTGGTATTTGCAGGAATAAATTATTAACGTAAAGCTGGAATGGGATTGCTCGGGATTCTGTGAACTGAGCTTAATCTAACGCCTCCGGTGATCCGGTTCCATGATGATTCGTTTCTCAACTCGGTACTTGTATTTTTACATTTAATACTCATTTCCCGGGATTGATACGTTTTTTCAAATATAAATTTTACTTGTAAAATAGCGATATTTCTTAAATTCTATCGTGACACATGTTTCGATGCATTCCGCACCGTTTTTGAACACCGTATGTGAAGCGATGTCTAAATTTTAGAGTTGTGTCCTTGTGACGTTGAAGGGTGGAAAATTTTGACTTAGCTGTACAAACGGTGTTTAATAATGATGCGCAATGCATCGAAACATGTGTCACAATAGATTTTGAGAAACAGTGGTATTTACCAAGTGATTTTAAATTAAAAATGGTAAAATAACTCCATACTCCGGAATTTGATCTCGAGACCTTCAGGAGCTAAAGAGTCTGACACCAGAGTCGATAAATTTGTTATACTGTATTCTGATGATTGTGATTACTTACAAGGAATTTAGAAGGGTCTCTGCTAAATTAAGCTTACTCAAATCAACCATAGATACAGCCGCCAACTCGCACATGAAGCGACGTATGAATCACATCATATTTATATGAGTTCCATAATTTCAGTGGTGTGGTTGTCAATCATAGTTAGAATGGTGAATGTTGCGCGTGTATAAAGCGATCACTTGAACCAATCTATCACTGGTGGTAAGTCCTGTAAATACCCAGACTTCCATATTATTCTTCATCTATGTTGAGATGTCAAAATGCAAAAGTTTTATACGGTTTTGACTTCCCGGCGATAATGCATCCGGAATGTAATCTTTATTCAGAGTACCTGTCCTTCGAACTAATTATGCGCGAAGTTCACCTATGTTTCGAATGGCTAGTGAGTTCAACTCATGTTTTAGCCATGTTGACGTTTTCAATTGCTGAAAATCTGTGTTGAAAAGTCGAATGGTGAGCATATTGTCCTCTCAGGATCTTTAAAAACTATGCTTGTTGGCATTGTATGTATTTTCTACTAGAAACACACACACACACTCACACACACACACACACACACACACACACACACACACACACACACACACACACACACACACACACACACACACACACACACACACACACACACACACACACACACACACACACACACACACACACACACACACACACACACACACACACACACACACACACACACACACACACACACACACACACACACACACACACACACACACACACACACACACACACACACACACACACACACACACACACACACACACACACACACACACACACACACACACATTCATTCATTTGCTAGATCTACACTAAATAGTTTGTACTAATCTTTATGTTTGTGCGGTTAACTATAATTGGCTTGTTTATGTATATCTTTTAATTGTTTTGTTTTACATACATATGTTGTTGTTGTTAACCCAAATAAAAATAAAATAAAATAAATTAAATATCAAAAATACCCCAATAGACTTCCTCTCCATTAAAATCTCATAAAATAATTGTAAAAATAAAAATGTCGTATGGGTGTATTACGTTCGTTGATTTGTTTTAATGGCCTGCGCATGGCAGTAATGAGAGATTTATCCTCCTGTAGTTAATATTTTTATGGGCGCGAGTGTACATAATATGATGTTGGTATAATTTTTATTACCGACCAGTGTTTTAGTGTTGTAACTGCTTCGGCTCGCTTAATTTAGGGCCTTGGACGGACAGAGACGACAGTTTTATGAAATCATTAACATAGGCCGAGGAAAACTCTCGACTATGATTCCTTTATAGGCCTATTTCTAAAACTGAAGCTTTACGATTGCTTTTAAACATGACGAAATTCTTTAAAAAAAATCTTTATAGCATTTACATTGTTGTTGGTCATTTTTATTTTTTTTTTACAAAAATGTTAGTATGTATAAAACCAGACTCTGAGATTTTTTGAGCTTCTTTTTTTGTCAAAAAAATATGAACGTACGTTCTCATACATGCACATATACGAGTACATACATACAGTGGCGTGCACAGATAATTAATTAGGGTAGACAGTAGAGGTAGGTAGTAAGGTAAGCTAGGTGCTACTTACTAGGGTAGGCAGTAGAGGTAAGTAGTGATGTAAGTTAGGTACTGCTTAGTAAGGTAGGGTACGTACTAATTGCGTAAATTATGTATACATGTATATATATATATATATATATATATATATATATATATATATATATATATATATATATATATATATATATATATATATATATATATATATATATATATATATATATATATATATATATATATATATATATATATATATATATATATATATATATATATTTATATATATATATATATATATATATATATATATATATATATATATATATATATATATATATATATATATATATATATATATATATATATATATATATATATATATATATATATATATATATATATATATATATATATATATATATATAATTTATAATAATAAAAAAATGTGGAGACCGACCAAGCCACCTTATCTGTCGACATATACTTATTATAATTTTTTGCGTGAACATATATTATGGTACATATATAGACCAGAATGGCAAAGGTGTCATTTGTTGCTGCAAACCAATCCACAAGATTGAGACAAAAGAAAAGAAAAAAAGTTTTGTTAAAATAGATTTTACGTAAAAATGTAGATAACCAACAATTTAGTGAGTCCCTTTTACACATTTTTTTATCTGTTTTAACAAAATATAAAAAAAAAAAGCATTAAATCTTGATCATTTACCCATTCCTTGATGTAATTGATCATGCCAAGTCTTTTTTCGGTCTACTTTAAACTGAAAAATGTTCATATTTATACTAACATAAATAAGCATGCACAGTGTATAACAGGTTCGTTTACATATTGAAGATGTGAATGACTTAGGCACTCGTTGAATGGAACCCGAAACCTGCATTTCAGCTAAACCACTGCACCATAGAGCCGAGTATGTACCTTTATCATGGGTACTTTATAGGTTATTATGGTTCACGTAATAAAAACGCCAATTTGCAGCACCGTAATAATGGGAGTTGGATGAAAAAAACTAAACCCATTCAGTCCCGGAACACTAATTCGCCGGGTCATTTATCATAATTTTATCCGCGCTGATGAACTACTATGCATGTGGAATTAAGAGGGCTGTCTCAAAACATCCGGATTCTCGTATATCTATCTCTAAGTTTTATCTAACCCTTTTGTAAATTAAAAATAAAAATATTTGATTGCCAAATATTCTATGCCATTTTTTTGTGATGGAAAAATTTTGATTGTCAATCTTTTTATGTTGATTTTATTTTCTCGTATAAAATGTATATTCATTGGCGGACTTTTGCTGAGAAGCAATATCTAGCAACCAACCAAAAACAGATTTGTGATACTGGTCAAAGTTTGAACCTCATACACCCGTTTGAATTTGGATAGCAGATAGTATTTGTACAAGTTTAAAGAAAAACGTAGTATGGATACTTGTAAATTAAACAAACATTTCTAGTCTTTATTTTTTTACAAAAATGTTAGTTATATTGGTATATAACCACTCACCGAGATTTTTACGTCTACCGGTTTCGAGACGTACCCGTCTCTTCGTCAGGACAATTAAAAAAATTAATAAGTAAAATTGAAGTACCACAAAATAAATGCTTTAAACAAATTTTGAGAAAAAATTTCAACTTTTTAAGTGTTTTTTCCACTTTGCATAATACGCTGCCAATGTCGTTTTAACTTTTGTCTATTATTCTTCTTTTTCTTACCCTTATCCGCACCCAATGGTGCATAGGACACTGCGTCATATTGGATCAAGATAACACTGCGTCATATTGACGCAGTGTTATCTTGATCCTTGATCACCACTCCTGCGCGTCAGGGACCAGTCCAGGGTAATATTAAAATCACAAACATTTCGTCTGCTATTTTTCATATAAAAAACAATCGATTATGGTAATAAGAATGACGACTGACTTCTTAAATTCGATTTAAATTAAGAAAATGTTCTAGAACGATTCATTTTTTTTATATATCCGATTCGCTCACACTCGTTGCGCGGTTACGAGCGCAAATGGGACGGAGTTAGTCGTGTGCATCCACCGACCACATTTGCGGACACGTTTATTAGTTATGGTTATTTTTTTTTATTTGTGCTTGTCTTGTCTTTGTTCTTGATGAATTCCTAATTGCATAAACACGAAAGCAAAACGACTTAGACGTTTTCTTATATTTACCAATCCGACATTTACTTCGTATGTATAGGTATTAATTTTGTTTTATAATGTGACAGGTCACATTTATTGCTTACACGTATTTCGACAAATCAAAATTTAAAAAATATAAATGTATATATGGTATATAGTCCGCCTCCGTGGTGTAATGGTTAGCGTTTTTAGCTACCGTGCTGGAGGTCCTGGGTTCGATACCCGGGATGAGTGAAAATAAATACTAGTGATTTTACAATTGAAGCGCTGGAATAATCAACTTGCCTTCATGTAAGTAACGATTATGATAAAACTGCGTCGATACGATGCAGTGCCCTTTGAACCATTGTGTGCGGATTAGGGTGAGGAGTAGAATAATAGTAGAAGAAAATCACGCTTAAAACAAGACATTGGCGACGCATTTTGCAATGCGTAAAAAAACACAAAAATTTTTTTTTTTGAAATTTTTGGATAATTTACAAATATTCATATCGCATTTTTTTTCTTTTATACTTGTACGAATACTTTCTGCCTTCCAATTTTAAACTGCCATATTAGGTTCAAACTTTAACCACTATGGACGACTGAGTATTTACAGGGCTTATGACTTGTCATAGTCTGGTAAAGTGATCACTTTACACACGTGCATTTGAAAAAAAAGTCCTAAATAAAAAAAACACTTAAATATATATTTTTTCTTTTTAAAACGAAACAAAGTCTATCAATTATATTATGAATAATAAAAGAAGAATGCATGAAAAGGATGAAAAACTAGGCTGGTTTATTGATCACTATACACACGTGCAACATTCAGCATTATACCCATGATTGAAAACCACACTACTCAAATTTTTAGAACTCCTAGATACACATATTATTTATCTCATGTCATAGTACATATTAGTTCACAACATATATGTTGGATTGAAAAAGCTTATATTTAACAGATTTTATTTTAAAAGCTTTAAAAAAAATATATTTTAAGTATTTTGAGGCTGAAGGATTTTCCTTTCGCTCTCAATCTCCCGACTCATTCTCCCCCTTTCCTTCCCCTACCGGCATCCGACCCTCCAACACTCAGCTAGGAATTTCCTAATAATGCCGAATTCTTTTCTTCATTCCTTTTCATCACTGTCATAGTGACAGACTCACGACACCTTATATCATCTACATACCCAACCTAAATCTTGCACACAGAAATAAACTAAACTAATATTATTTTTACTTTCCACTTTTTACATACCAACATAGATGAAGAAGAATATGGACGTCTGGGCATTTATAAGGCTTATGACCCTGCCATAAGCTGATTAAGTTTTTTTTTTTATAAAGACTTTTCAATTGTTTTCTAATATCTCATTTTCAACTGCTAATTATCCTGTGTTTATTGCACATCTGTAGGCTTTTCCTTATGAAAAAAATATAAGGATTTATTATCGGAATGTTACTGGTCTGCGATCAAAAACAATTGATTTTTATTGTAATGTTATGATTAAATATTGTTTATGTCTATTTGATTAAGAAATGTAAGTTTTAATAAAGTTATACAATACTTACGTAAATAATGTTAATAATAAGTAAATTGTCTGGTCAAATTATAAGCTTAAGTAATAAAAATGAAAATGGTATTTTCTGGCGTTTCTCATGTGTGTGATTGAAATCCAGGATTTGGACCTCACATACTAATATAAGAGTTTCTGCTTGATAAAAAGCTTCTTTACATCTCACCAAAAGATGTCTCTAGTGAAGTTCTAGTGATTCAAGAACAAGGTTTCTAAATTGGTTCATATATATAGAACTTTCAAGAATTTGAGTAGTGTGGTTGTCAATAATGGGTAGAATTGGTGAATGTTACACGTGTGTAAAGTGATCACTTAAACCAGCCTATGACGGTCATTCTTCTTCATCTTTGATGAGATGTCAAAAAATAATACTTATGTACATGACAGCTTAAAAAATATACATTTTTATCTGAAACCCTGTAAATAATTTTAATTTTTTATTTTATTATATTTTGTTATTTTTGTATGTATTATGTTGGTTTCCCGATAAATGAATGAATAAAGGTGATTGGTGATATTCAAATTATTGTTCAAGTGATTGTTGATATTGAAAATCATTGTTGATATTCAAATCGTTGGTTATAATAGTCGAAGCAGCTGTTTATTCAAATACTAAGTAATATTTTTTAGTAGGGCTGGTTAGGTTAGAATATTTTGAGTATTTCCAAATTCTTATTTTCAAACCTGGGTTTCTCCACATAGGAGTTATTTTTACATTTTGACATCTCAACATAGATGAAGAAGAATATGGAAGTCTGGGTATTTACTGTCTTGTTAAGTGATCACACGTGCATTTGAGAAGAAACTCTTAAAGAAATAGCACCTAAAGTTTTTTTTCTTTTAATTTTTACTAATTTAATTTCCTAATTTCCTAACTCTGAAATCTAGCAACGGCTTATGCAACACCGTTTATCATGTCCCTACCCAGGCTTCAACTTTATAAGTTTCATAGCCTATGCCTACTCGTTAGTGGGTTTACTCTTTATGTTTAAAGTTACTATAATTTCATGTTATTGATTAGTGAAAATTCTAGGCAAAAACACTCGCTATCTCGCTAGAGCCATGAGTTTATACATTTTTATTTTAATAATGAAACACAGTATATTTATTATATTATGAACAGGAAAAGAAGAATGACTCACTAAAAGGATGAAATTTTTTGAAATAGTAAAAAAAAAGAAAAAAATACTAAAATTCAAATGATTCCCATCTATTTTAGAATATAATTTAATCTCATACGAATATGAAGCAAGTAATTACATTTTCATTTCTTGAATATTTTAACATTTTTAAATGTCAAAGGATCTGTCGTGATATTTTTTTCACTCTTCGCCAAACAATATCTGGAATTCTTTTGTTTAATGAACTTAATTTTTCAGTTCGAGAATTTGTTTAAATTGTCGAAAACACAAATATTTTTCAATTCCTCATTTCGTTTTATTTTCCTCTTTCAATGTATATATAATAAAAGCCTCTTCAATTTGTTATTATCTTCGTTTCCGCCTTGTGAAACTCTCGAAATTTTAAGTTAATTTTTAACTATGCCCTCGTATCACTTTAGGGCGATTTCTTTGTCTCATTTTTGACCTTTGAAATCCCATTGTTTCTCGTTGTTTAGGGTTGAATTGTTCCACTTCCGCTTCCTACCCCACGTGAATTGTCATTGAATTGGCAATTGATACACAATCATTTCAACCTATGGTATTATCTCATATATAACACAAAAATATGGCGTACTCTTAACATATAAATTATACGGGTTCCTTATTTTTTACATATCGAATATTATTGAACTAAACTAACCAACTAACCACCACGCCGGTTCCCAGTAAGGGTGGGTAGAGAGAATAGAACGCCACACCAATCTTTGCACACAATCTTCGTCTCTTCGACATTTATGCGTATTCTCATACATACACGCTGATTAATCAGACTCCTGACCTGACCACTTTCAAGTATTTGAAATGCTTGATCATGCCAAGTTTTCCTCGGTCTTCTTATGCTTTTACTACCTACCACATTCGCCTTATAAATTTGATTATCCTCAATTTGATTTTATCGAACTCCTTAAAATATTATGGTATTCGTTGAAACACCAATTCAACTAAAGAAAAATTATTTAATTAAGAGACATTTTTTGTATAGAAAAAATTGTGTCTTATAGTCCGTAAAATAAAGTATTCATAACTTTTCTTTTCGGTGTCATTAATTTTGTGGCAATACTGATTTACAACCGGTTTCAAAACGTTAAAATCGCTAGAAATAAGACCCTGGTAGTAATGTTATAGTTATTTACAATATCGCTCACTCCTTTCAAGAACGTCATAAATAAAAAATCGTCAATTTTTAGTTGTGCATGTTTTCGGAATGCCCAGAAAACGTACTATATCCCAGCAAAAAAGGCATATTTTTAACTAAATATTTACCCGCTACAGGGCAGAAAATGTTGTTTTTGCATTTTGAAGAAAAGGTATTGTTTCATTTTTTTATTTTTAATATACTTAACATTTTTTGAATGGAGAAAAAACCTTCAGGTTTTACCTAAAAAGATCTGTTGCACAGTAAAAAGTTCAATAAATGGCTTGATATTTATTTTTAATACATTGTGTTATATTTTTAAACTTTAAAAACGTTCTCCTGAAAATTCAAATTTTTGATTTATGACGTTCTTGAAAGGAGTGAGCGATACGTCTTCAATGCGTTATCGTTTAACAGTAATGCCAGCCCTTATGTTCGTTGCCGTTGTTCGTATGTACGAACCGCGGTGAACTGACGATGTCGCTGTATATTTTTAATTTTCGTGCGATTTCCTTCGTTTTTTATCCAATTTTCGTGAAGAACATCGCCCGACGGATGCGGAATATTCAGAATCCATTACTCTCCCCTTTTCACGGCTGAATGGCAGAAATGTAGCGTCGAGATATTTGTCAAGTGTAAACATCGCTACACGCTCTCGCGCGTCACTCTCTTGACTGCGGCCCTCCCCACCGGGTGGTGCTCGAACTCACCCCATTCTTCCCAATCTTCGAGTCATGTTTTGTACCTGTTGTCATACTGTATCGCGAACGCCTCCCCCACTTCATTTTTTCGGGTAAAATGCCAGCGGAACGTTTTCGTATTCACGCGTTTTGAAACTCTAAACTTAACTGCGCGGCGTGCTCTCCTGGGAATCAAGTTTTGTAATATGTAAACGAGGGAGATAACACTGTTGTGTATTTAAATATTCGATTTGCAAATTGTATGTTTGGTTAATACCGTTTAAAAAACTTTTATTTATTGACTTGGCGTTTAATTTGTAGAACTCCATTTTAATTTATGTATTAATTTTAAATCAAACACAGATTTTTTGAGTCTACTAAGTTGTATTTTATAAAAAAAACACATAAAAATTTATATTGTGACAATTGTTTCGCCTTGTTAGGGCATTATCAAACGAATGTCGTTTGACATTCGTTTGATAATGCCCTAACAAGGCGAAACAATTGTCACAATATAATTTTTTATGTGTTTTTTGTTAATAAAATACAACTTAGTAGACTCAAAAAATCTGTGTTTGATTTAAAATTAATACATAAAATAAAAAAACTTTTATTCAAATCTGCTAAATAATTATATTATAGGACTACCTCCTATCATAGTATTCCTCTTCCTCAAAAGTTAACTGCTCGGCGTTTTATGCCTTGGGAATTAAGTTTTGCAATATTTAAACGAGGGAGTTGACATTGTTGTGTATTTTTATATTTGATTTGCAAACTGTATGTTTGGTAAATACCGTTTAAAAACTTGTATTTAAATCTGCTAAATAACTATTATAGAGGATTACCTGCTCGGCTGTCCAAACTTAAAACACAGTAAGGACATTTTTTGTAGTACCTACGTTTTTTTTGCATTTTTGGACTAAGTATGGCATACTTAGACCAAAAATGCATAAAAATTCCTACAAAAAAAATGTCCCTTACTGTGTTTTGAGTTTGGACAGCCGTGCTGTCATAGTATTCCTTTTCCTCAAAAGTTAACTGTTATTTTACCGGACTACAAAGTAAACTATGTTTTTAATATACAAAATGAATGATAATTTATTCATTACTGTTAATTTACCGTTTTTTTTATTTCTGACCAATATTCTATGTAAAAATTTTGTTTTCTCAACGCATCCAATATTGACAGCCATCAAAAACCAAACATGAAAATGACACGTCGAAAACAGGCATTGAATAATTACCCTAAATTGTTGAGTGATACTAGGGTTATTTATTTATTTAATATTTATTCATTTACGGCATTACTGCTTTTACAAAAAATAACGTAGATATTATAAAATAAGATAGATTACATGGAAAACAATAACAATTGATATATTATAAAAATATATACAAGTAATAAAAAAATACAAAACTTGGTGAAAAAAAATATAAAGAAATTCGTATAAATTAGGGAAGCTAATAATCACCATAAAATTTATAGCAAGAGATCCAAAAAGTTCTCCATAAATTTTGACTTAAAGACACTAATTGATGTACTAAAAATATCAACCAATGGCCCGTATTCATTGCCATATCTTAGAATTCTCGTTATATTACCATACCACAAAGTTAACCATGCATTTAATATACAGAATAAACAGAAATTCGCCATCTAGATGGCGTTAAATTACCGAGCATTCAACCTTATAAAACATTTAAAAAACAATGTCTTCGGTCCAAAAACTTTGTCCGGGCCTCTCGCAAACTAAACAACTTACCCCGCGGTCTCGGCTAAGGAACTGCCGATGTACTACATAAATTATTCTCAAATTTAGCACCGGCTGACATTTCAATGCGAAAACTTTCCCGTACCCCCGGTCCGGCAGGGTGTACTTTTAAAAATCTCTGCTCCGCGAGGGTTGCCCGCCTCGATTACGCAATAAGCGTGATATTAAAAACGGGGTCCGTTGTATAATGCCCGAGTTTATAATATCAGACCCCGGAATGGACAAAGTTTCGGGTCGTCATGCCGCCGCCAGGGGGGGTGAGCTGCCGTAGAGTCGATACGTCACGGCTCCAGTCTTCGGGGGTAAGAAGGTACGGAGGAGGAACGAGATACGTGCCTACTTAGAATGGAGATTTTTACATATAGCTCACTCCTTTCAAGAACGTCATAAATCAAAAAACTAGATTTTTAAGGATATCGTTTTTAAAGTTAACAATTATTCTACAATGTATTAAAAATAAATATTAAGCCACTTATTGAATTTTTAGTCCATAACAAAATAATGTCCAAACCATCTCAGCACACCTTTCTTAATTTTATCGATAATGCTTATCTCAGCTTTGCATTCCTTCCTTATTTCACTATTCGCACATCTATCATACATCGTTTTGTCGCACATTCTTCTGAGAGATCGCATTTCGACTGCATTTAATCTACTTTCATCCTTCTTTTGCCAACTCCATGTTTCACTTCCATACATTAGAGTTGGAACCAGGACTCCGTTGTGCACTGCCAGTTTAGCTTCCACTGATAGGTTTTTATTTGCTATAACTGATTTCAGTGCACCATTCACTTTGTTCCCAGCATTCATCTCTGAAATCTAGCTACGGATTATGCAACCCCGCTTATCATGACCCTACTCTGGTTTCAAATTTTTAAGTTTCATAAGCCTATGCCTACTCGTGAGTAGATTTACTCTTTATGTTTAAAGTTACTATAATTTCATGTAATTCATGAGTGAAAATTCTAGGCAAAAACACTCGCTTATTGGATGGATTCACCGTTGGCTAGTTGAAAATTACACCGAGGGAAGGTATTTATTTCAGCGTTTACCACTTGATACTTATTTTCTATAACGTTCGACCTGCCTTCCTGCGTTCAACTTTACCTTCGCTATTACTGATATTATTAAAATGTAAACTAATAGCCTATTATATTGAAGATCCTCGGATAAACCCCTGTCTTATTTCCTGAGCCCTTAACTTGTGGGTTACTGGTAGGGTTTAAATAAATAGCTACGATGTTATACTCGTAGTTTTAACACCTGGATGCCTGGCATATCTTATGTATTCTTCAACCATTTTTGGCAAATCCATCTTATGAGTATTTTAGTAATCTTCGTTTAATTATGCGGCTAAGTCGACTAATCGGTAGTCGGCGGTTAGTCGCTAATTAGTTAGTTGGTTTAACAGTCAAGCCAGAAAAAGCTTTAATTCGATGAAAAGGTATCTTTATTTTACACACAAAAATACTACATTACTTATCAAAAAATGTCATTTTATTTAATGTAATAAAACAACAGCTTTAAACATTTTATATTTATTTTTATTATCATAGTCGTACAGGAGAAAGTGACCAACTACCAAAACGTAAAATGTTCAAGAGGGCCATTTAAGTCGCTTTTGCTTGGCAAGAAAATAAACATCAATGCAGTTAGTCATTTTTATCAAGTCAATATATTATACTTCTAAAGTATAATATATTGACTTGATAAAGTCCTTTTTATCAAGTCAATATATTATACTTTTAAAATCCTTTTGGATTTTTTCAGGGCAATATTAAGCTAGTAAGATATCAAATAGTCAATGATCATGTTTTTGTAAAACAATGCACTTGGTCACTTTCAAGTCAGATCCGCATCCTGATGTTCTGACGAGAACTGCTGACGAATTGTCAGCATATTTATTTAAATATAATATTTTTATGCGTGTAATAATAATCCTGGTCTCAAACGGTTAACTACCTTCGATTATTTGAAAACTGTACACAAAACTGGTATTCGTTTGGGCTAAAGGCCCGAATAACAGGTACTATAACATCACGAAAATCCCTAGTATGTTTTCTCTGCAAAGTATCATTAGCCCGGGGTGGGAGCGGGAGAGTTCAAGGGGGCCGCCCCATCAATACCGCGTCATAATCCGGGTCCAGGCCGCCCCGCATCCCGGAGAGCCGAAAGCCAAGAAGCGATACACTTTAATCATAACAATCCCCCATTAGGGGCGATTTGACGACAGTATTAGGGCTGGGCCGACGCACCTGTCCGCGCCCCGCCCAGGGAAGCGGCGATAAAATGTAATAAAATAACGGATCTGTTTAAATATTTTCCCCCGTAACCTTTGTCGGATAAATTTACCTAAGCAAATAAGCAAACAATGCGATCCCTGAACGAGTCAATTATACTCTTTTTATACCTGTAGATGAAATGCGGACAAAAAGGCTCTTTCTCTCTCTCGATATATGTAATTATGTATTTATAAATATATATATATATATATATATATATATATATATATATATATATATATATATATATATATATATATATATATATATATATATATATATATATATATATATATATATACATATACATATACATACACATATATACATATATACATATATACATACACATTTATACATATATACATATATACATATATATATATATATATATATATATATATATATATATATATATATATATATATATATATATATATATATATATATATATATGTATATATACATATATGTATTGTCTGCCTGCGTAGTGTAATGGTCAGCATGCTCGGCTACCGTTCTGGAGGTTCCGGGTTCGATTCCCGGTAGTCAAAATAAATATATGTACCTTAGAACGGGGCTACTTGAACTTTGAAGTGTTACTTGAGCCCAATGCAAAAAAATTAATTCTTAATTTAGTCTACAATAATGAATGTATCGACATGATTCATTGTTTCCCTGATAGGTGACACTTGTTGTCACGATACTTCGATCGATACCACGATCTAAATATTTTTTTGTACTGGGCTCAAGTAACACATCAAAGTTCAAGTAGCCTCGTTCTACAGTATGTATGTGTATTTCCTCTCTTATATTAAATATTTCATTTGTCTGTCTCAATGGTTAGCGTGTTAAGCTACCTTTCTTGAGGTCCCGGGTTCGATTCCCTGGGTGGGGGTGAAAATAAATATTAGTGATTTTATACAGAAAAAAGGAAGATTTATTAATATTATACTAGAATAAGCTGCTTCTACATTCATATTGAGATGTCAAAAATGTTATTAATTTCTTTGTAGGCTTGAATTGTATACTGTCATCTTTACCTGTTATACGACATAAATGTTTCCTAAAAACAAAAAATATCCGAATTATAAAAAGACCTGCAAGCAGTAGTTTCAAAATAGAACAAAGATTGTCAGATTTCTTCGACCCGAAAGAATCCGGCGTCCGAAATTTGAACGTGATAGAATCCAGTGCGGAATATATATTTAAAAAAATCTCATTTGACTCCGTTTTTATGTTCTCCGTCTGTCCCGGCGACAATATTAATTCGTTTATTAGGCAATTCTTCTTTTCCATCATTCCCCGGCGGTGATTGATGGCCGGGCATTCCGTGCCCCCGAAATATCTGCTCAGGGTAGTTTAGATTCAACAAAACAAATAATAATAAATAAATATATGAAATTACAACAATATGAACAAAAATACTCGACGTAAACTTGGCAAGATCAGGTATATCAAATACTTTAAAGCGTCGGGCGGTCAGGAGTCGAAATAAGCCGTAATACATTTAGTTTAAAAATGTATATATGAATTTAATATGTATCTAGTAAACAAATAAATAATAATTAAATAAATTTTAAAAAATAAAAATAAAGTTGCAAAAGATTTGCTCTAAAATTCCAACACTTTACTTTTCGCTCTAAACTTGCGAAGATACCAAAATTTTAATTTGTATTTTACGGATTTTTTAATTTTATTTGTAATTAATTTCTTGTTTTTTTTTTGTGTTTCAGGTAAGACAATACTGCAAAAATTCAATTCGCCTATCATCACGTGGTATGTAATTTTAATAATCTTTTTATAACGTTTTGGGAGCGCGAACCTATTTTTACATTTTAAAAAACGCCAACTGAAAAGACTGAAATGAGTCATTTAAAATTAAAATACATTAAAAACATTGACCCCCTTACAATGTTCCCATTGATAAACACGGTTATTGGGGGGTTTACTGTATTTTTTCACATTCAGACCTCGCTAAAACGTATTTTTTGTCGTCAAAACCGATAACATGAAATGCGCAGTTAGTAGTCGAACTCTCTCCGGCATCAATATGTGCTTCAACATCGGGTATTCAGGGCCGAGTGCCCTGTCGTCTTGGAATTTATTTTATTTTATTATTTGTCTTTCTATCGGAGCCACTTTGAGAGTCAGGTGGGACTTTAATAATATACCGGAGCGTGACTTACTTGTACTCATACCATCGTCGGGTGGAAATGTGTCGCGGGATTTGTATTTCATTTCCTTCCGCCCCGGCAATTACTTCCGACCAGCAAATTGCAAGGACTCTTCATTTATTTTAAATGTTTTCGTGGCCTATTTTTCGATCTTACCGGACGCGCAGGAAACGCCAGCTACCTTGGGATAGTTAAATAAAATAAAAATAATAAAAAACGGTGGAACATTACATATTCGTTTTGCTTTCATTCATTGTCAATATTTTTATATATTCACTGAACTTTTAATAGATCACGAGATTATTGCCTTATGATGCACAATTAGGTATGTATGTCAAAAACTTGAAAGCGGTCGGGTCAGGAGTCGTAATAATCGTTGGGTATTTATGAGGAGATGCATGAATGTGGCGTTCGATTCGCTCTACCTACCCCTGCGGGGACGCGGCGTGGTGGTTAATTAGTTAGTTAGTTAGATTATTGCCTTATCTAAAAATGTTTTCCAACTAAATCTGTGCATTCCAGACGAATTGGTAGATAGACGTCTCACGCTTCGATCGGCTACTACAACTGCTTAGGGTAAAGTGACATTACCAGCTCGCAACAAGGGTACAAAATTTACGCACACCGTATGTACGGTGTTTGTTACCATACGTTGTTTGAAAGTGATGCGGAATGCATTGAAACACGTTTCACAATAGATTTTTAGAAATAGTGGTATTTACCGAGTAAAACTTAAATTAATAATTGATAGATATCATTACCACGTATCAATTAATGATGTTATTTTTTTATTAACATTTTTTTGAAATTTCAGAATATATGATGAAGAATATGGATGTGTATATTAACAGGGCTTATGACCTGGTTTTTAAGTAGCTCATAAGTTTCGTAAGTACCTAAACTTCCATATTCTTCTTCATCTATGTTGCGATGTCAAAAAATCTCCAAATTTCATATTATTCTCGTAGGCCTAAGCGGACCATTATTAAAAATATCAAACATTTGTGATAGATTAGGATCGAACCTAGAAACTCCGAGTCTGCGAAACTAATCACGGGACTTTATATTGAAAGCTGTCCCACCGCATTCCCAGATCTGATAAAAGAAGTATCTAGACGTCCTGACAGACCTTCTCTTGCAAAGCAACTTTTAATGTTTGTTTTATGAACTGATTTT
Organism: Brachycentrus maculatus; assembly: GCF_059751285.1. NCBI lineage: Eukaryota > Metazoa > Arthropoda > Insecta > Trichoptera > Brachycentridae > Brachycentrus > Brachycentrus maculatus. The sequence goes on from NW_028280967.1 coordinate 1,454,496, forward strand.
ATGCGAAATTGATAGAAAACGTGTTACCACGGTACCCCATTTAGTACCTGATTTTTCTTAATTTTCCAAAGTAAAAAACTTTTATAAATAAAATATAAATTCTTAATCGCAGGCTTTTCCCAGGGCCTACTGTAAATTAATACGATGATATTTTTTTTGGTTGAGTTAAGAAATTCATTAGGCAAAAAGGCGAATTTTTCCCTCGGGTCGGAATCCAACCCTGGGGCGGGTAGTATGCAAATGCTCCAAATTATTTACAAAGACGGCCAAATGAAAAACAAATCCCGTGACGCAGTCAAGTCAACTGTGTTTTTCAAAAATAATAATTAACTTTTGTTTTAATTTCTTGTGTTCTTTTCCTTTCTGCCAGGGCACATACGCATACGTATAATTTCAATTCTCTCAGGATGTGGAAGTTTTTAATTTTGGCAGCAGGTTAGAATTGTGTTTGTTTCCATACAAACCTTGACTTTATTGATGATTGTACCTCCATAGTGCAATGGCCAGCACGCTCGGCTACCGTACTGGAGGTCCCGGGTTCGATTCCCAGGGGGGAGTCAAATAAATATAAGTGATTTTTTCACTCTTAATATTCAATCAATATTACCCTGGACTGGTACTAGAAGTGGAGGTCTGATCGCCTTTCCTTCATGTGTTAACGATCAATATAACGCTGCGTTTATATGACACAGTGCCCTATGCACCATCGGGTGCGGATGAGGGTTTGAAGACGTACCTATTAAGATGGCAGATTATAGTTCGCTCATATGGGAAAATATACGGTTAAATCCTAACTACTGCTCTGATAATATATTTATCATTGTTTATTTACCTTTTTTTATTACTAATATTGTTGTCAGTCACGGAAAAAATTGGTGAATGTTACACGTGTGTAAAAGTGACCACTTAAGCCAGCCTATGACGGTCGCAGGCCCCGTAAATGTCCAGACTTCCGTATTCTTCTTCATCTGAAATGTCAAAAAAGAATATCCACTGGAACCTCTCATAACGAGCGTGATTTTCTCCAGTATCTTACTCGTTAAGCGAAACATTTTTTTAAATTTTGACTGGCGCAGAAGTCCCGGCTCACACGTGAATGTCGCGAAAAGGGGACTTGCCCTTTCTCTGTAATTCGTTATGCGAAATGTCGCTCGTTCAGGGAGAAACATTTCACATTTCTTTATGCTCGATTACTCGTTATGCGAATTACTCGTTATGAGAGGTTCCACTGTAATCCGTTATGTTGAAATTTAACGGTTAAACCGAGTTTAAGGATTCGCCCAACAGGGAGCGAGTAGAGGCAGTCCATTTATTAGATTTTAGTAAAGAACAGAGGTCGCCCAGCAATTTGGCCATTCTCAGCTTTTTTTTTTAATTCTCACGGCTCGCCCTCGAGGACGCGGCGCCATTATAAGTCCATTATTTCTAGATAATAAGGAAGATAAACGCTAGAAACACCGTATTATCTCGGCTGCGTAACTCGGAAGAAATAACAAAAATGCTAATGTGACTTTATCTCGTTTTTAATTGTGTTTTTTTGTCTTGTTTTTCTCCAAAACTTGGATCGTTATTTTTCGCCGAGATAATCGGATATTCTAACCTTAAAGCATTGCGAAACTTCCGCAATGGTTTAAGGTTTAGTAATAATAGGATGGTTTAAGCAGAAATTTTTTACTCAAATTATTTTCGGTATTTATTAAGAAACATCCGTAGAAAACAAGCTTTGTGTACGTATTATGCGATGTAAAAAAAAACTACATAAAATTAAAAAGTATTCTGATGATTTCGGTTACGACGAAACTCGGTAGCTGGTCAAATAAAAATCATGTGGAAAAAATTAAATAATTGTTATTTTATTATATAAAATGCATTTCCACCAAGAAATGTCTGTACAAAACTTAAATCTAATTAAAAAGTATTTTTATCATTATTAAAAAGTAGGTTTATATTATCAATATATAAGTCGGGTTGTGGTCCCGTGGTTAGTGCCGCGGACTCTTAAGTCAGAGTTTATCAGTTCGAACCCATTCTACCACAATTTGATACCTATTTCACACTCACGGCTCACAGAAATAGTATGAAATTGAAATATTTGTGTAAATAATAAAAACACTAATATTTCTCTTAAAAAAATAAAAATAATAGATGTATAATAGAATACAAATATTTAGAGTATTTAATAGAGTTGGTTTAGAAAATGTAAAGAATTTTGGTAAAATAAGAAATAAGAGAGAAGGCCTTTTCATTAGAAGTAGCCCGAGGCGTTTTTAAAAGTTTTTTTTTTAACTACGATTTTTTTCTTTACAACGGTATAATAAAAATTTTTGACATCAGAAATTTTCGAGAGGCGAATAATGTATGCAATGTCAGAGTGGCATGGCTTTCTATTCTCTCAGCCTACCCCTGCGGGGAAGCGGCGGAATGCTAACTTAGTTATTTATTATATTTTATTCATTAAAATCATTGTTAATATTGTGGTATGGTAATATAACACTCTCCATATCATTAATCGTTACTATTCAAAATTGACGCGTTGGTTATTTTTCTAAAAAACAAATAAATAAAAAAAATGTATTGTGAAAAAAAATCGGACGTGGAGTGACATCCGGCTCTCAAGAGTTGCCGGACGCTTAATGAATTCTACGTACCGTAGAACGGGGCTACTTGAACTTTGATCTGTTATTTGAGCCCAGTACAAAAAAAAATAGATCTGTATTCGGTCTACAATAATGAACGTATCGACATGATTCATTGTTCCCCTGACAGTTGACACTTATTTTCACGGTACGTTCATTATTGTAGACCAAATACAGATTTTTTTTGTACTGGGCTCAAGTAACACATCAAAGATCAAGTAGCCCCGTTCTACGGTATATTATATAAGGCCTTCAAAATGTTTTCGCGCGCCTGTCTCGTTGTATAGAGTTCGGTATGCGCGCATTATCATAAGTCAGGGCGCGAATATTTCACTGGAGCAATCTCGGCAAACAAGGACTCTCGTCGTGTACTCTAGTACTCGCATCGCGTTTTTGACTATTTTATTAATATTAATGCGGCCCGAGGGGTAATTTAGGGGCGCGCGACGCCCCGAGCCGGCCCATTATACAAATATTACAACTCGCGGCAATCTTATCACATTAGCAGACGCAAGTCGGGGCGAACTTCTGCGCCAAACGGCCCGAACAATTGTTCAACTGACGGTGTTCCCGTGTATGTACCTACCCCGCACTAGGGTTGTGCCATCCGTCACGACGCTTTCACGAGATAAATGTAATTCCTTCCGTTGTGACGCTCGCTCAGGTCACTTTGTTCGTATCCATCCCTGAAGATGACAAGGTTAATAACCAATTTCTAGTTTTATTTTCTATACAAAAACGGTGTTTAAGCAAATCGTCTAATGCAGTGTTGTTCTCAAACTTATTTCGTCTGTCGCCTACTTTGAAAATCAATTATTTTTCAGCGTCCCCCGATATTTTTTGCTTTACCCCATCTTTAATTTCAGTGAATTTTAAAATATTAGGTAGATGAAATTACAACTTAGCCATTACATTTTTTTTCTGGGCCCCTTACCGCCTTCCTCTAGGCCTCCAGCGCCCACAAGGGGGCGTTACCGCCCACTTTGAGAAAGACTGGTCGAATATGTCGTGGTTTTTAAAGGACATTAACGTGCGATCTATCGCATATTGGGCCTTATACGGTTGTTAAAGTATGCAGACGTCTTGTTAGCATCTTGATCCGTAAGGATGTAGAAATTGTATCGATATATAGTCGAAACAGCGGATCGCAGGACTTTTGCACAATTTCACAAATTCGTGAAGGGATATTCAGTACTGTTTTCACAGGTTAAGAACATTATTCTCCGAAATGTCTCTGGTAAATATGCAAAATGGCAACCCTATTGTGTGCTCACTCTCGTTATCTCGCCGCGCCGTATTAAAGTACAGATTTCGGAATAAAATTATGCCATTCGCGGTGGTAATTTTGGCGGCTCCACGGCCGTTTGCGCGCTTCGGATCAGAAGAATACCGCTAATTTTTGTGTACCCGTTTATTCGTTTGCCCGTTTAGAGCGCTTGTGCACTACACGAAATGTTACCGTCCGGCAGTCCGGTTTTTTTTTTTTTAATAAAAGCGACTACGGCAGTTAAGCTTGATCGAATTTACGCGCACCGTGATCACGCACCGATCAAGCGCACCAATCCGAAGAAAGATAGCCAAACGCTCCAGTAAATTCAAACGTAAAGCGTCATGAGATTAACGATGTACATTTGTAGTAGTTCCAAAATTTTGAGTTGTGTGGTTTTCAATCATGGGTAAAATTTGTGAATGTTACACGTGTGTTAAACCTGCCCATAGGCGCTTGTGCACTATACGAATTTTACCGTCCGGCAGTCCGGTTAGCATGATAAAAAGGATGATTGGCTTGGATCGGCTTGTGCTTTTGGCCGTCTTTCACACGCTAAACTGTCGTAGTTGCTTTTATTTTTAAAAATCGGACTACGGGACGGTAAAACGGACACTTCCGTGTAGTGCACTAGCGCCCTTACTGTGTCGTCCCGGCCAATTCCCCCGATTGTTAGTCCCGTTTTTATGTCTCTCCGGGCTTTTCCTTTAGTTTCTGATTTTCTCCTCAAATCGAGTGCGAATTGTAATGACCCGTATCCTTTTTGTGTATTTCAATAACCTGTAGGTAGATACAAGTAACAGTTACCCGTTTCTCACATGAGTAGTCCACTTGCTAAAAAAAAAGAAATTATTTTATATTTTTTTTTCAAAACGTATAACATACATAAGTCATATATACATATAGTATTCCCGATGAGTAATTTCTATTTCTCATTATGGGACATGGGATGAAGGTTAACAAGACTGGAACACAAATAATAAAGAAAAAGATTTTTTAAATAACCAAAACAAATACATGGCAAAATATAAAAACATTAAACAGGTATAATAAATAGGCATAAGAAGAATATTTAAAAGAAATAAATAAAAACATAAGGTAAGAAGCATACTTAAAATAAACAAATGAGAAATTATAAAAAACATAGGGTAAAAACAAAAAAAAGACTTATCACTACATATCGCTCACTCCTTTCAAGAACGTCATAAATCAAAAATCGACAATTTTCAGTTGTGCATGTTTTCAGAATGCCCAGAAAATGTACTATATCCCAGCAAAAGAGGCACATTTTAAACTTAATATTTACCCGCTACAGGGCAGAAAGTGTTGTTTTTGCATTTTGAAGAAAAGGTATTGTTTAATTATTTTTTTTAAATGTACTAAATATTTTTCAAATGGAGAAAAAGACGTCAGGCTTTACCTAAAAAGATCTGTTGCACAGTAAAAAGTTCAATAAATGGATTGATAGTTATTTTTAATACATCGTATTGTATTTTTAAACATTAAAAACGTTCTCCTGAAAAATCAAGTTTTTTGATTTATGACGTTCTTGAAAGGAGTGAGCGATATCTATCTTACCAATGGATAGATATTACCACAATGTGACTGCCGAATCAATTGATTACATTTTCATCAAATCGGCGATATTTCGGTTGGTATTGTTAATTTGTGTATTCTATTACCGACATGTCCTGCGTAGCGACGTCGGTGGAGTCCTTTGAATTATTCAGCAAAGGGCAGAATAACCGAGCACAAAGCTCGTAAGATCCTTCAGTACTTGGGTAGTTATCCCAGTTAAAATACCCATACGTAATAAAGTATTCGGATGGAGAGAAGGCGAAACTAAAATGAACAACTAACTACATCTACCTGGGGCTTCCTTCAACCCTTTGGTACTAAAATTACGAATGAAAAATTCAAAATGTCTGGGTCTTAATACGTGATGCTTCAATTCGCTTTTGTATTCATAATTCATGTAATGTGGCTCCGTCACAAATTGGGTCATATTTTATTTATTTATTTATTTTATTTTTATTTTTTTAAATTTTATTCATATACATTTATTTAAATCACAATTTATACATATTTAGAACTTTTTTTGCAGAGACACACCAAGCCAACTTGTGTGTCTTGTCGGTGGAGTTCTTTTTTAATACATTTTTGTTGTTTTTAACGATTTACCTAATACAGACACAAAAAAGAGAAAAAAATTAAGAATATAAACATTTTACAAATTTTCAAAAAAAATTGTTTTTGTTCGGGAATTGTACAGCTTTACATTTAAAAAAAGTATATTATAGGGTCCGCCATCTAAAGTTTTTTTTTTCAACTAGTGCTTATTTCGTGAATGGTAACACTTAGCTCATGTCTGATTTGACAGATAATTAGTTTTATCCTTCCGCTGAGCGAATATGGTTGTGTATACGCTTGAACAACGCTGGGAAATATTGCGACATTCGACTTACAGAAGATGCCGATTTTGCCAAAAAAATCATCTTTTCGGATGAAGCTCATTTTGATCTTGGCGGGTATGTAAACAAGCAAAATTGTCGTATTTGGGGCACAGAAAACCCGCACGCATACATTGAAAAGCCGGTACACCCAAAACGAGTCACTGTTTGGTGCGGATTTTGGTCCAGAGGCATAATTGGGCCATTTTTCTTTGAAAATGAGCAAGGAGTGGCCGTTAGTCAATGGCGATCGTTATCGGGCCATGTTGAACGGATTTTTGTTCACAAAAATTGAAGAGGAGGATATTGGCAACATTTGGTTTCAACAGGACGGCGCTACGTGCCACACAGCCGAAGCTACACTCGATGTTTTGCGCCCCATTTTCAAAAAAAAAAAGTTATTTGGCGGACCCTTTATAAAAAATAGGTACATTAACAATAATAAACATTACATTATATTAATAAAAATTATGTAATGTGGCTCCCTCACAAATTGGGTCATATGTATGTATTAAATGTTATTTTAAAATGGTATTTTCTGGCGTTTCTCATGTGTGAGATTGAAATCCAGGATTCGGCATTTACTTTGTGGAATGTGGAATTAAACTCATTAAGTGGTTTACTATTATTATTCTTCTTCTTCTTCTTCATCTTGTTGTAGGCATTGTGGCCTGTTTTTATGAAGGATTAGCCTCTTCCTGCGATGTCGATTCCCTGCTATCGAACCATCTCTTTGGTGGTCTGCCCGGGAGTCGTCTACCATGAGGTTGGCCGTACAGTGCGATGTGGGGGAGTCTGGATGATTCCATTCTTCTCACACGCGCATACCATTGTCTCCTCCGTTGCCTTCCCCACCTAACGACATCTTCGATCTCGCATATATCCCTGATCCTGGCGTTTCTTATTCTATCTCGAAGACTCTTGCCTGATATGCTTCTTAGAGTATTCATTTTCGACACTCTAATCGCGTTTTTTACCAACGGTGTCCGCTCTACGATGATTCATTGCGAGTGTTTATTTTTTTTTTAAATATCCATAAAATAAAAATATGTAGGTATATTTTTTTAAAATATGTATGTATGAGGAGATGCATGAACGTGGAAGAAGCGAAGAATGTTTGCAAGGACAGAGTGGTGTGGCGTATTCTCTCTGCCTACCCCTGCAGTGAAGTGGCGTGATGGTTAGTTAGTTAGTTTTTATTTTATTAAAATTAAACACTTGAATAATCCACTTTATCGAGTTCTATTTTTATTTACGACTAGTTTCGAAAACAACAATTGTTTTCATCTTCTGGTACAAATTAAAACTAATAATGTTAATAATGTTAATGCCGAATCAATAAAAAATATAGTTAGTTTTTAAATATGCTTCTGTAATAGAATTTGTCTTAATATATTGAGTATGTAACTAGTATAAATATCATATAGTACGTAACTCTATTATATCCTTAAACTCCGTAAGACTGCACCCCCGGAACTGGAAAATACAGCCACCCTATCTGCGGTGATTGGAAAAGTGCCCTGGTCTAATTTTCCCCGCAAGCTGTTTTCAATCTCCTCAGTTAGATTACTTTTACCGTACGCTATGTACTCGGGAGGTGAGCTGCTAGCGAGTAGGTACTCCACCCGACCGAGGTAGGTACACCGAGGTACGCCGCATCCTTGGGTACCTACCTGAAGTCCGTACTAGCGGACAAAGTTGCATCCAATACTGATTTCAAGAGTATTTGTGTAGTGTACATTTAATTAGTAACGAGCTTATTCTAAGGTCTTAAAGAGACTTTAAAGGATTATACTACAACAAAACTCCGTCTTTAATAACAAAAAACATGTGTTATGTTCCGCCGATAAGTATCGATTTGAAAAAAAAACGAAGTTGTCATAAAAATCTACCTACCTGCAGTCCGTACCAGCGAACAAACTTGCATCCCATACTGATTTCAGGAGTATTCGTGTAGTGTACCTACATTTAATTAGTAACGAGCTTATTCTAAGCTCTTAAAGAGACTTTAAGAGATTATATAAAAATATATACTATATGCCAATGTACTTTTTTTTCTGTACATGAAGTTTAAATAAATAACTAATAGTAAAATTCAGTTGGCTTCCGGCAATGCATAGAGCCAGACGTCTGGTCACGCCTAATTTTTTTAAATACATATTGAATTTTTTTGTTTTTAGAATATGTATTGAAAAAAATATATATTTGTTATTTGTTATTTCTTTGTATATTTTATACAAAGCGCCGCCTTTTATAAAAAAAAAAACATGTGTTATATTCCGCCGATGAGTATCGATTTGAAAAAAACGAAATCTTCATAAAAATCTACGTACTAAGTTCAAAAATTGCGTTATAATTATTACAATCATGGTTTTTTGCATTGCCCATACGTACTCATTTGAAAAACAAACTAAAACTAATCGCTCCCTAAATATATGTATAAAGCTGAATAGGTAGGTACTCACTATGTATTAATCGAAATAAAAAAAACTTAAAACGCAATCGTTTTATTAGTAATTCTAACCACATTGAAGAATTGGGGTCAATATTACCAACAAATAATAATTAATTTCTAAAAAAGTCAGCAACCATTAGTGCATGTTGGTCTTCGGGTCGACCTAAAATCGCATGTGTTAAACATTTTGTGTAGTTTTAAGTGTGTAAATAGTGCTATGGTAGTGAAGGGTAGTATTGTTTGTATGCTGTGGTAGTGATTGTCCTAGTGAAGAGACGGTTACGTCTCGAAACCGGAAGACATAAAAATCTCGGTGAGTGGTTATATACTAATATTACTTACTTTTTTGTAAAAAAAAATATTTATTTTTTAGTTACTTAATGGTCTATAATTTACAATTTTAAATTTACAATTATGTGTCCTCACTGGGTTGACCTGTGTCGAGGGCACATTTTGCAATTATTTGCTAATAGATTTATATTATCCACTGACATTTGATGGAATTGCATTTTAATATATTATTAGATTAAAACCCGAAAAAAAAATAAAGTGGAAAAGCTAAAAATATTGGTTTTAATCTAATAATATATTAATTATTTGCTAGTTATATTCGAGTTGTTTAGATCGAAATGTTTTTTTTTTCTTTATTTGATTGAAGAAAACTTTTATTTTCAGTTGTGTACTTTGCGTAAAAAATTCAATTGTGATTCTCAATTACGATTTTCCTTAGCTCAAAGGGAAAAATAATCATTTCAAACTATTCCTTGAAAACTTCGGTAAAATTAACCTACATGGGATTGAAAATTACCCAATGTACATACGAGCCTATAAATATATACCTTGAAATTGGATTATCACGAATTTTAAGTTTTCATATATGTAAACGGGAAAAAAAACTTTGTTCACCATATGTTTCAAATTGTGTTTTGAAATCGAGGTTACTCGATTCTCCTGTAACGATCGAATCAAATATGTTTACACTGCGAAAAAGATGTGGAGTAAGGTTTTTTTTGTTAGATTTTATATCTCAAAAACGTTTATTGCTCGGTCCAAATCCCCGTGCGGCTTTTGATCACGTTGAAAAATTATCGCCGAAATTTCGGTTCGTCGAAACGAAATGGAACCGCTCGCGATAATGCGGGATTAATCCAATTTGGCGAAATAATATCTCTCGGCGGCTGTGTCGCCGCGTCACTTGCGCTTCGCCTCATCGTTGACACCCAATTAACGCCCTTTTCAATTATTATTCGCGTCACAATCGCACCTTTACGGGGCTAGTTGGGAGAAATTCACGTCGAAATAGTTAGTGCCTTTTCGAGGCTAGTTGGGATAATTTCATCAAAAAAGCATCAAAATAGTGCCTTTTCGGGACTTGATGGAAGAATTTCGCATCAAAATACTGCCATTTCGGGGTTAGTTGGAATAATTTTGCATTAAAAAAGTGCTTTTTTGGGATAAATATCAGAAGTAGTTAGGAGAATTTCGCTTCAAAATCGTGCCTTTTCTGGGCTAGTTGCAGATCCATTCATCGGAACCATATATTGCCTTTTTGGGGTTGGTTGGAAGCATTTCGCATCAAAATTGTGCCTTTTCGGGATAAATGTCAGAAATAGTTGGGAGAATTTCGCTTCGAAATCGTGCCTTTTCGGGGCTAGTTGCAAATCCATTCATCGGAATCATATTTCCAAATAGTTTTCCAATACTCCAATACACCGTTATGTCTCTTGCCATTTTATTTTATATAACAACCCGCAAATAAGACATGAAAATACCATTACATTTTATTATTTAAAATCTAAACTTGCCTGATATGACACATCAAAACAACCTTTTCACAAATCTCCTTTGCTTTAAAAGTAATTTGAAAGTGTTAAAAATTGTCTATTTTTATTTATTTATATAATAATTATAACTTGTCCGCCTCCGTAGTGCAATGGTCAGCAGGCTCGGCTACCGTTCTGGAGGACCCGGGTTCGATTCCCAGGGGGGGTAAGAATAAATATGAGTGATTTTTTCACTGTAATATTTATTCAATATTACCCTGGACTGGTACTTGAAGCGGAGGGCTGATCACCTTTCCTTCATGTGTAAACGATGAAGATAACACTGCGTTTATATGACGCAGTGCCCTATGCACCATTGGGGTGCGGATAAGGGTTTTTTTATTATTATTATTATTATTATTATTATTATTATATATTCTATTATTATTATATAACTTAATTCATTTGCTAGACATTTCTACTTTTAACATACCTTAACATACAATACTAGTTACGCTGTCCCTCTCCAAAAAAAGGGATGAAACTTTTGTGCTTTTCGAGGGACTCACACTCACTGTTTATTGTTTATACTTATGTCTGATATATTTTTATTATTAATTTTGTATTTTTTGATGTTTTTTTTATTTGAATAGTAAATATATAAGATAATTGTCCGCCCCTATAGTTTGGTAGTTAGAACGTTCATTTACCGTGCTGGAGTTCCCGGGCTCGATTCCCAGGGTCAAATTTAATATGAATTAATTTTTCACCTCGTATTTATTTATAATCACCCTAGACTGGTTACCTGAAGCGCAGGACTCGACCTTCATGAAATCAACGACCAAGATAAAACTGAACCAAAGCAATTCAATGATTTATGCACCATTGAATGCGAATAAGGGGTAAAGAAATATACGAGAAATATAAATGCCTACATATTAGAAATTATATTTTACATTTGTTTTTTATTAAAAGTAATAATAATTGTAATGAAAATGATATTATTATACTATAAACCTTTGATATGCAAAACCTTTTTAGTAATGTTGAAAATTCATTATAATTTCCCTTTGAAGTGTATTTACTAACTCATTCGGATTTTTCTGTATAAAAACGAATCAAAAGTTTAATAAAGGTTCAAAATTAAATTGGAATTTGTAATCCTACCCTGTGATAAGAATCCTTTTATTAAAAATAAATACTACATGTATAAAATAAATACTCGATTTAAAATAATAATAAAATAACTGGCTTATAAATGAAAAATTATCTTTCTTTTGAATATCGACCTGGATATACGGATTGATATACGGGATCATCCCAAGTTTTCCTCGGTCTTCCTCTGCTCCTTTTTCCAACTTAATTCGCTTTATAAATTTGTTTTACCGTTTCCTCACTCATTCGTTCCACATGCCCAAACCATTTCAACACATCCTTCTTAATTTTATCGATGATGTTTATCTCAGCTTTGAATTCTTTCATTAATTGATTCGGCAGTCACTTTGTGGTAAAATCTATTCATTTTTTATTCAAGTTTTACTTGGTTAATACCAGTATTTCTTAAAATCTGTTGTGACACGTATTTCGATGCGATTTCCGCGTTATTTTAAGAAATATTGATATTTACCAAGTAAAATTTTAATTTAAAAAAAATGTTTTCCCTCTTTTTTTCACCGAACATCCATCATACATCGTTTTGCCGCACAGTGTCACATTTCGACTGCATTCAGTCTACTTTCATCCTTCATTCGCGAACTGCATGCTTCTCTTCCGTACATCAGGGTTAGAATCAGGACTCCGTTGCGTACTGCCAGTTTAGCTTTTAGTATGATCAGTATTCCTCTTATCTCGATCCTATGATTCAACTGCATGCACTCTACTTTCATCCTTATTTCGCCAACTCTATGCTTAGGATTCCATATATAAGGGTTGGAACCAGAATTTCGTTGTGTCCTGCCAGTTTAGCATTTAGCATCATCAGTAGCCCTCTTATCTCGATCCTGTGAGTTTTTTTTGCCAATTCTGTTGAATATTTCGTAGTCATGCAGGAGAAAGTGACCAAGTGCATTTGTTTACATTTGTTGATCATTGACTATTTGATATCCTACTAGCTTAATATTGCCCTGAAAAAATCCCGAAGGATTTTAAACTTGGAAGCATAATATATTAATTTGTAAAAAATGACTAACTGCATTGATGTTTATTTTCTTGCCAAGCAAAAGTGACTTAAATGGCCCTCCTGAACATTTTACGTTTTGTCAGTTGGTCGCTTTCTCCTGTACGACTACGATTTATTCACTCATGCCGAGATTTTTTTTTTCTGTTCGAAAAATGTATTTTCATTTTTATATTTATTCGGGGTTGCGACCACTTTCCATGAATATTGAGAAAAATATATTACAAACGTGGGTAACGTATACTAAAGCTCGTTTTAGCCATCCCTTTTAAACGGGGGTGGAGCGAAGGGTGGCAAGGGAAAAGTTATTATTGTGAATACAGGTAGAAAAGTTCTCCTTGAGGCGAATGAATATTTACAGCGGCCCGAGTTTATTTTGTGGTATTGCTTTAATATTTTGCTCAGTTGTGATTTGTTGTCGTAAAATCAATTACGAGTTCTTTTTTATTCATTTTTATTTGCTTGGCATTTATTTTGCTGGGCCGTATTGTTGGGAATCATACCTTGATCGTATTTCTTTCGAGTCCTTTTCTCGTGTTTTATTTTTAAATATGCCATAAAACCCCCGTACATCTATTTGTGATGCTTTTTACAAAAAACTTTTCTTCTCATTTTAATTTTACTTCATAAATATTTTAATTTCAGTTTTAATCAATAAATACCTAAATTTAAAAAAAAAAAGCTTTGTCACGTGTTTTGATATATTCTGCATCATTTTCAAACATCAACGGCGTTTAAAAATTATACGGAATGCATTGAAGCACGTCACAGTGTTTTTTTTTTCAAATAGTGGTATTTACCAAGTTAAAACCAAGTGAGAAAATGTGACTTTATTATTACTGTTAGCTCAGTAAGTTTTTTTTTCTGAGCTAATCCAAAGTTTGTTCTCCAACATCGACTTTTTGTGTGTATTTTCATTGTATGTATAATAAATATTGTATTTTTTTCAATTATATAATAACCTTGCGTTACTTTATATGTAATAACGTAAAATGAGTTATCGTAAAGTGCCCTTGAGGTAGTTTTTCTCTATATTATTACATATTTACTTTGACAATATTTTTATTTTATTTCTGTTTGAAACGACGAACATATTACATATTCGTCAAACAGTGAGCACTTAATTAAATTCGCCTAGTAAATAAAACGAGAATTTCCTCCTCGGTCTCTGTAACAATTGGGAGCGCTTCGGGAATCGGCTTATTTATTCATAACGTATATATTACAGTACGTTGGCGATGTTGATCAGAAATATTTTCGACTCTGAGACAGCCCCGGGCGATATTAATGCAAAAACGACAGTTTCACTAATCCCTCTCGGGAAATCATCGAGGCGCGTTAGTAGCGCGGGGCCTTCCTTAAACCTCCCGACGCAATATCAATATTGGAAACACGCTAACACAATTAGGATCCGGAGACAAATCCTACAGGTGTGGGCTCACGTTTTATTTGTGACGTCACTTGGCGGGATGCTGCTCAGCTGTCCAAACTTAAAACACAGTAAGGGACATTTTTTTGTAGTACGTTTTTTTTTGTTTGGGAGGGTCCGATACCTTGCACCCGCCTGGCACAGCGCGGGTGTAAACTGTGCACCACGAGTTAAGCTTAGACTATGATGTTCTCTGCGTTAATCTAACCATGATGTTTGTGTGAAAGTAGGTTTTTTTTTGCATTTTTGGACTAAGTAGATTAGTCCAAAAATGCAAAAAACGTACTACATAAAAAATGTCCCTTACTGTGTTTTGAGTTTGGACAGCCGTGCTGTTGCCGTATCTTTTCGTTTACTTTCGTTTGTAATATTATTTTTTGGCATCTCATCAAAGATGAAGAGAAAAATGGAAGTCTGGGCATTTACGGAGCTTACGACCGCTGGTTTAAGTGATCACTTTACACACGTGTCGCATTCATCAATTCTACCCATGATTGACAACCACACTACTCAATTTCTTGATGATCCAATTTCGAAACATTGTGCTTGAATCACCAGAGACATCTATTGGTGAGATGAAAAGAAGCTTTTTATTGAGCAGAAACTCTTTCATAATCCAGATTAGACTAATTATATTATAAAAAAATAATAAGAAGAAAAAAAATCATTATTTTCCCTTTCATGAATCTCTGACTGGGTTCTATTTTACATACGAGCATGTCAGGCAGCTGGTTAATTTGGATATAGGAATTATATTGCATGTACTTTACTCCGAACTTAGTTGTGTTTATCGGTTCTACATATATTTTATTATGTCCTCGTGCATTATAATGATGAATTTCTCTGTTAAAAATCTATTCATATATCTTCGCATTCACGTCCCCGCTTTATCCGAATTTAACTTTGGCGCTCTCCTAGTGCCTCCCCCCTTTTCTCGCTTCCGTTCTTTGGCCTTCTTTTGCCTTCTTTTCCCAGTTCATTTTCTCCGGACGGAAGGGGTTGGAGAGCTCCCGATATTCACAGTCAGGAGGCGGTCATTATTCAAAGTGTTGAACTTTTCGCGCGGCGTATAATCCCTCCATCCCGCCGCGAAGTTCGAACCTCTCGAAACCCTTCTCCGTCGCGGTATCGGCATCTCGCGGCCGAGCCCAACCCTCGACTTGGCGTAGCGGGGTAATCCCGGCCGACTCGGCGATAAATTATCTTCTAATCTTTATACAATTTTTCAACCGTAAGTTATGCGCTCAGTCAAATGCTTTCGGCAATATGTTGCAGGATTCAATTGGAATTTAAGATTTTTGCAGTTATTCATGCTGCGTACTAAATCTTCCGTTACTTCTGTTAATCATCACGAATTCATTTTTATCGACTTTTTTTGTAAAATTAAGTGAAATTCTACATCAATGCAGTGAAGGTTTTCGGCAATATGTTGCAGGATTCAGTTGGAAATTGAGATTTTTGCAGTTATTCATGCTGCGTATTTTACTGTTACTTTTGTTAATAATCACGTATTGAATTCCACTGACTTTTTTTTGTAAAATCAAGCCAAATTCTACATCAATGTATTAAAGATTTTCGGCTATATGTTGCAGGATTCAAATGGAATTCAAGATTTTTGCAGTTATTCATGCTGCGTACTAAATTTTCTGTTACTTTCGTTGATCATCGCGTATTGAATTCCACCGACTTTTTTTGTAAAATCAAGCCGAATTCTACATTAAAGATTTTCGGCAATATATTGCAAGATTCAAATGGAATTAAAAAAAAATACAGTTATTCATACTACATTCTAAATTTTCCGTTACTTTTGTAAATTACCGCGTTTCGTATTCCGCGCACTCCTATGAAATAAACTCAAACTCTACATCGATGCATTGATGATTTTCGGCTACATGATGCAGGATTCAAATGGAATTTACGATTTTTGCAAACATTCATCCTTCGTACTAAATTTTCTGTTACTTCTGTCAATCATCGGGTATTAAATTCCACCGACATTTTTGTAAAATCATTTCAAATTCTACATCAATTCATTGATATCTTGTGTTTCGTGGGTTTGAGGTGATCAAAGAGTCCAATCTTGATAAATCTATTTACATTTTAAAAAATCTCACCTTTATATCGAGATATCGTTTAATTAGTTTTAGATTTGAGTGTAAAACTTAATAACTGAGTTATTTTGGTACGTTTTCAAAGACTTCTTATATCTTTGTAATATTTTCTGCTAAATATCTCTCAAAACCTTATTTCATTTCATGTATTATCTCCTTATTACATTTCAATGTAAATAACAAGATTCCACAAAGAATTGCGAATGCCGAGAATTTTGTTAAAAATTTATTTGACTCATTTCGCGTAGGTTTTATTTTAAATGAAAAATTGTAAGGTCTTTAGTTTTATATTAATTTAAATGTATTTATATTTATTTTTATATTAGTAAACAAATAATATTCAGTTTACTTAGATAAAAATTCCAAATAGTTGACGATTAAAACTGAAAAATAAGCAATTTGGGGAAAATTGTTAATTCTTAATTGTAGCTTAATATTTTGTTAAAAAATTAAAAATTTAAATATATTATATATTTAACATAAATATTTCCGAGGGCGACCGAAAAAGACTTGGCACGATCAGATCAATCAGAACCTAAAATCTGGCGGTATCAAAATTCTGCGTAATCGGGGGGCATGTATGATTAGATGTATGGATGTAAAGGAGGCGAGGAGTGTATGTCAGGACAGAAGAGTGTGGCGTTCCATCCTTTCTGCCTACCTCTGCGGAGAAACGGCGTGATGTTAGTAGTAGTAGAAAAAAAACTTAATAATACATGGTTTAATTAGATACAATAATAATTTCTTTTATATTATATTTATTTAAAAAATGAAACAAATGAAACTCGTTTTTATTAGAGACAGATTTCGAACAGTTGACTATTGAAATTGCAAATTTAGACACCCCTTTTTCATTCGACGGAGAAAAAAAAACTGATCTCTTTAGGGTTGGCTATACCTCTCAGCGCCTCTTCGCTTCACTTCAACTCTAGCGACTTTTTTTTGCTTTTCTTTCTTTTCTCTTTTTTCGCATCCTACGGACGGAAGCACTCCTCGCGTGGTTATTTAGTGGAGTATTCTCCCCGTTATTTAGTGCGCCCGTTTTATATAGCACAGTGGCGTGCAATCCATTCAATCGATTTTATGCATCTTATACACGACACTTCAATCTTTCTATGGGTCATCTTTCATTTTTGACGAACACTTCCCGGGTTTCAGAATTGGAATAATAAGTTGTTGTTTCCGCTTTATTGGAATTATTGAAGATTATAAATTATAATTGCATAATGCGAGTAATTTCACGAGAAAACAATGCTGAAAATGTTTGGTCATATTATTAGAGATACATTGAAAGCTGTCCCACCGCATGCCCAGATCTGATACAGAAGCATCTAGGCTTCATGACAGATTTGCTCTTTCAAAGCAATTTTTTTGTTGAACTAAGTTGCGAATTTTATTGAAAATGTGAAACAACATAAAATTTTATACCGATTTTACTGTGAATTTACATTTAAATTAAAAGCTTTCCATATCACTGTCTCTGCCAATGTAAATAATTAATATATAACCATATCCGCTCCCATGGTGGAGCATATGGAGTCCACAAACTGTCTCCAGGCTTTACTGTATAAATAATTACAAGGTCGTAAATCCGTCACCAAATTTTCTAGAAGTACCTCGGTGTAATTAATAAGAGATCTAAACCGGGAGAAGACGACGAATGTTTGCGAAGATAGAGTGGTGTGGCATTCTTTTCTATCTGTCTACCTCTGCGGAGAAGTGGCGTGATGGTTTATGAAAAAGGAACCCACTTATTTATTTTGACCCTCCCGAAACCTGTAAGTAAGCCGGTGATCAAACGCTAACCTAACCTAACCTCTAACCACTCATTTCATGTCATGTCTCTTTTCAAATTAATTTATTCGGCAGTCACTTTGTGGCAACATCTAACCATGTTTATTTTACTTGGTAAAAACCACCTTTTCTTGAAATCTTTTGTGACACGTGTTTCGAAATAATGGTATTTACTCAAACTTCTACCCTACTAAGGCAGACTGACACGTTTTTTGCTGAATGTTTATTTTTTTTTAATTAATTTAATATTTATCTCTAGTTATTTTATTATTCGTACTTCCCTGTAACCATGCTATAAAGTCAAGAAAGAATTTTTCAAAAGTTTGTCTCCTTTTTTTATTCTACTTGCATAAAATATGGTGGTATCGGGTTCTTATTCAGTTTGTCTGGCAATTTACATTTATGCGGTAGATATCCCTCTATTGTTCCGAACCGTTGTTGAAAATCATACAAATTATTATGAAGGTATTAGTTCCTGACTGCGTTCGTTTTTATAAAAAATTCAATGCTGTTGAACGTCTTAAAAATAATAAGTAATTGGTACAGATGTATGATCAGTGTTGCCATATGCCAAACCAAAAAATCTGAATCAAACGGTCTAGAAATCTGCATAAAATATGTATATAATCAATAACCCAAAATATAAAGTTAGAAATCAAATCCTTTTATATTTTTAGTTTGTAGCATGGATCATTGTAGTTGTTTTGATAGTAATAATCCTTCCAACGTTTCAGTACTTATAATCAAATGTTAATCACGCTCGAATCTATACATATTTTCATTCTTCTGTTTTATCATATACTATGTCCAATTCCAAAAATCTGTATGAAACTAAAAGTACTACCTTAAAGTAAAATCTGTCATCTGTAACGTCAGTCTAAAATCTGTATCAATACAGATAAATCTGTATATATGGCAACACTGTGTATGATACATGTTTGAATGGTGATATAAGGAAAGAATGCAAAGCTTGAGATAAGCATTTTCGATAAAATTGAGGAAGCCGTGTTGAGATGGTTTGGGCAGGTGAATCGAATGAGTGAAGAAAGATTAATAAAAAAATCATATGATGAATGTAGTTGGAAATTGAAGCAAAAGGAAGACCGTGGAACAATTGCCACGATAAAGTTTATTAAACATTTGAAAGTGGTCCTTAGTTGCAATAATTTCCATCTATTGTATCATATTATTTCAACATGTGTTTTTTACAAATATATTAAACGGAGTATTTTAAAACGGCGACAAAATGTTAACTGTCTAACAATAATTACAATATTTTCTTCTGTAACGATTTAATTATTAAATATATCCGACATAAGTATCAGGAACACATGAAATGTTAGGAGACTCCTTGCCGTTCAAGGGGGGGTTTATTTGAATTTTAATTACTCGATTACATGTATGTTAGAACATTCCCTTACTCTTAATAACGTCGGGAATAGCGAGGTCTGCGGTTTGGTTTACGATACGATACATAGACTTAATATACATAGAATGTCAAAGCTTTTTCCGAAACATTTAATGAAACGTCTCCCGTCTCCCTCCCGGTTCGACTTTTCCCCGTGAAACCATACCGTACCATCTAATAAGGCTCGTGATTGACATTTTCAATCATAATCTATCATATTTTACTAAAATGCCTCCCGGTGGCTCAATTTCGTCGGCGCTTTATCAACAAGCGCTGTGTTAAGTTTTTTTTTTATGAACTCAGGTTTATTATAACGTAAGATGAAATTTCCTCTTTTACGTACCCACGGCTCTTCTATTTTACAACCCTATATAAAATATCAAATTTCCAATTTAAGTACGGTAACATATGTTATTACTTCTAGTCATTTTGTGTTTTGTTCTGTCAGGTTGTGATCCTGTGGTTAGTGTCGTGGACTTTCAATTATAATACTCTTGGGTCTGTTGTTATGCGATTTTGAAGTTTTCAAATGATTTTCAAATGTAATGGAACCTATCCCTTATTTTTGTATGTAGTTCAAGTCTTTTTTATGCGAATTCGCATAAAAAAATTAAGACTAGTGCAGGTTACAACCGTTAAAGTCTGATTGTGTCACTGGCACAAAGTTAAGCTCAAAACTTAGATCGTATTCAAGAGATGCTTTATTGAAAAAAAACGGAAAAAGCACTTGTAATTTGGATTGAAGATTTATCTCGAAAACGATTTCCCATATGTGGATATTTAATTTAAAAAAAGCTCTTTTGTTTTTTTTATGATTTTTTTTATAAACTTTTTTTCTATCACGCCAAACTGTCGTAGTCGCTTTTATTTTTCAAAACCGGACTGCCGGACGGTAAAATTCCATGTAGTGCACAAGCTGCTTCACGTCATTCAAATCAACGATTTTCAAATACTTTTTTATTAGGATGAAACGACTTTTCCCTCCCTTAACATCGACGTCATCGTCCAATTATTATTGTTAATTATAGTACTTTATATTGCCTATTGGAAATATACAAATAACAATATTGTGATTCCCCCTTAAAGATACGAGATTGCACGAATTCGATAAGAAATAATATAATGTCAAAGGGTGAGCTTCAAATGTACTCGTCAAATAATTGCTTTTCTCCTCAAAGATTACATTGTAATAAGATAGGGGCGGTTTTATAAAGGGTGCAATTATTTTTAAAGTGACTTGGTACATTTAGCCGTAATTGAATTTCGCTCCAGATCAAAAAATAGACTTGTTGTAAAGATAAAAAAATATATATAAAATCTTCGTGCCATATTTTATGAATATTTTTGTATTTCTAAAATGCTTTTTTTATCGTCTCTTAAGTTTATTTATAGGCGTACAATGTCTACGGGAGCTGTTTTTTTTTATAAATGTATTAAATTTTCTTTGACGATACTTTATTAACGATATGTCAATTATTTTTATTAAATATTTTTATTTATTCCTTTTCTCACTGCATTGTTATTTTTCTCACTCGATTGTCTACTTGATATGAGTGTGGAAGAGGTGAAGATTGCAAAGGCAGATTGGTGTGATGTTCTATTCTCTCTGCCTACCCCTGCGGGGAAAGCGGTGGTGATTAGTTATTTAGTTAGTTAAATAGTTTAAACCCATTCCGGGACTTCCAGCACAGTTCCCAAGCGCACTAACCACTAAACTACAGAGGCAGACTTGATCAGTGTGGCGTCCTATTATCTCTGCTGTGAAACAATACTACTCTTCACTACCATAGCACTATTTACACACTATTTTTTGTTTGCATGCTGTGTTAGTGATTGTCATGACGAAGAGACGGGTATGTCTCGAAACCGGTAGACATAAAAATCTCAGTGAGTGGTTATATACTAATATATCTGTATTCGCAGTATTTGTACATAATGCAAACTATGCCATGTTCTCTCCGATTCCGCGGCTTCACATGTTAGCCAATGCTTTTGAAAGTATAGATTTATTTAATATATTGTTATCCTCCTTGAAATCTGTACTTTCTCAGCATTTCTTCTCAATGTTATAATGGATTTAAACGTTGTGTTTCACACTCTCTTGCTGCTCGCTGATAGTGTTTGAAGGAGACGTGTATTTACCAGTGCTTACTATTTGTTATTTTATTATGATTTTATGTTATAAGACTTTTTGTTTCTCTATTAACTTCTAAGAATTTGAGAAGTGTGGTTGTCAATAATGGGTAGAATTGGTGAATGTTACACGTGTGTAAAGTGATCAGTTAAACCAGCCTATGACGGTCGTCAGCCCCGTAAATGCCCAGACTCTCATATTCTTCTCCATCTTTGATGAGATGTCAAAAATAAAAATTCAAATTTATCTACACCACGTAGCTGAAGCGTTGTATTCAAAGTTAATTACTCAGTCTTTTAAAAAGTGGACCTACTCAAATCAGAAAAGATTTTATTTTTGTACTGAATATTAATTAAATAATATTGAGTACTCTATTTTTATCAAATAGACTTAAATAGACATAAAATAATATGAAAATAACTCCTGTAATTGGAGATAATCCAGATTTTGTGAACAAGTATTTGGACACACTCAAAATGTTGTAAACGAAATCTCACAAAGAACCCTACGCATCAGCTTGTATATTTTAGAATAGAAATGTTGAATGATATTATGTTTTGTTTGCTATAAATTAGGACATCACAGTTTTGATTAGTTATTAAATAGAGTGTAGCTTTATGGATGAGGGCCACAAGTTAGGAATCATAATGTGGCTGAGCATGAGTGTCGTCTCGTGCGGAAACTGGGAGCGGAGGATAATGGCGTGCTGTTCCGCCTAAATATGTAGACTAATCATAATATTTGACTTATTACCGTCATTAATTCACGAAATTAAAACGAGACGCGTAAAATTACGCTAGTTGTGAATTTGAATAATTTTGTGTTACGCGGTTATTCAGGCGTTATTAAATCACTCGGGAATAATCCGTGTTGAAGGTGATGTTTGATTCGGTATACCGCTCTTGACTTCTGCTCTCCCAATACTGATAATTTTGGATAATTTATACTACCTCGATAAATTAACCCACATGCTCCAGAATTATCTCGATTGAACAAAGGTTATTTTCTTTAAACCCTTATCCGCACCCCAATGGTGCATAGGGCACTGCATCATATAAACGCAGTGTTATCTTGATCGTAAACACTTGAAGGAAAGGTGATCAGCCCTCCGCTCCAGGTACCAGTCTGGGGTAATATTGAATAAATATTAGAATGAAAAAGTCACTCAGAAAAAGTCTTTGCAATTTTTTTTTTACTTTTTCATTAAAATTTTACCTTTTAGCTACCAATATTTCTAAAAATCTATTGTAACACGTGTTTCAATGCATTCCGCATTATTTTCAAACAAGCGTATGTGAAGCTAAGTCTAAATTTTACCAAGTTTTACCCAGTAATTTTAATTCGCCGGCGCCGTAGTGTAGTTGGGTAGACGCTTGACTGCGAAACTGGCGCCGCGGATCGATTCCCAACAATTGCAAAATAAATTCAAGATATATTTATTTTCAATTGGTCTGGGTGTTTGTGATGTATTTTTCACATTTACCTTCACTATCCTTACTATCCTACATGCAGACAAGCTTCTAAATATAGAGGCTTTGCGGGTTATTCCTTTTTTTAAATGCGCTGATTTTTACCACAAAGTGACTGCCGAACCAATTAATGAAAAAAATATGATTAGTCCAGTAAGTCCGTATGTATGTACCTATATAAAATTTAATATATCGCTCACTCCTTTCAAGAACGTCATAAATAAATTTAAAAAAAACTTGATTTTTCTGGAGAACATTTTTAAAGTTTAAAAATATAATACAATGTATTAAAAATAAATATCAAGCCACTTATTGAACTTTTTACTGTGCAACAGATCTTTTTAGGTAAAACCTGAAGGATTTTTCTCCATTTGAAAAATAATTAGTAAATGTAATAAAATAATTAAACAATACCTTTTCTTCAAAATGCAAAAACAATACTTTCTGCCCTGTAGCGAGTTAATATTAAGTTAAAAATATGCCATTTTTGCTGGGATATAGTACATTTTCTGGGCATTCCGAAAACATGCACAACTGAAAATTGACGATTTTTGATATATGACGTTGTTGAAAGGAGTGAGCGATATGTAACCGTTTTACATTATCCATGAACTTCTCGCACGTTAATAACATTGTTACGATAGCGCGTAACGCGTTAACGTCAGGACCTGGAGGCATTCCGTCCCGTACATCCTCGTAAGTTTTACGATTCGTCATAATATTTCTATACGCGCGAAGGTAGATCGCATAGAAGGGGAGGGGGAGTGGCGTCACGTGGTGCCTTGTCCCTCCAAATCCACCGGCACAATATCGCGTAATGCCATATATTATAGCGTGTCGGGACGTGCCAATTGCACGAAGATCGCGAAGCCGAGCGAGACGCGCTGTCATTTTTCCCGCTCCGATTAGTAATAATTGCAAAGATCACCGCTCAAGGGGCGTATGTCGAAATAAACCCCCTTTTTACGTAATATATGTAATTCACATGTGGTTAAAAAGTATATATGTAGTTATGTTTGCCTTATTATGTTTTTAACCCATCATTAGTTGTAACCGCAAGTGCTGGGTTATCGAGTTTTGTTATTATTTTTATTTCAGACGCAAAGGGTTTTGTGGCATTTTATGTAACAAAACAACAACTTTATAGTTTTTTTGGTTCACGTTTATTTTATTTTTATCAGTTATTGGGTTTTTTCTGAGTCATCAGTGTGATGATGTCTGTAACAACGAAGCCCGGTCACTGGTCAAATAAAATACATGTGGAAAAAAACGAAATAGTTGTGTTTTTATTACTTTAAGTACTTGTCGATATAGAAAGTTGAGCCACCACATTCCCAGATATGATACAGAAGTATCTGGGCTTCCTGACAGACATTCTCTTCTTGCAAATCATTTTTTTGTTTTTATTTTATGAACTGAGTTGCGAAAATTATAGAAAATGTGAAGAAAAAAATGTATCCTGATTTTACTGTGAATTTAATGTCCCGCTTCAATGTCCCTGTCTCGGCCAATCTAAATAAATACAAGTTTACTTGTCGACAATAGATATTGTTTGGTATTATATCCAAAATTAAAAAAGGTTATTGGATTGAATTCTACTTTTATTTACATATATATGATATGTTATCATATCGTTTATAATCATATTATCTTTTAGGTAAAAGTAAATAAAAGTAGAATTCAATCCAATAACCTTTTTTAATTTTAGATATATTACCTAACAATTTAAAGTGGAATTCTACCAACTATCTGCAGTTACAATAAATCAGACAATAGATATGTACTATTTATTCATTTTCTTTCACACGTGTGTCCCTGTTCCTCTGTATCGCGTAATCTAAGTCGCGATGTTCTACGCGGATGGATGCGGAAACTGCGATCAGTGCGAGCTTCGAGCTTCGAGCGGTGTTAATCTGAAAGCACTGTAATCAGAAAGCACTGAAAGCTCAGTCTCGCTACCTCCAGCGGATCCCCCGAGGCGTGGAGTGTACCTAATCGCCTGTTCGACAGGTGCTTCATGAGTCGTTGCGCTGATCACTTACACTAATTTGGCTTTTCGAGCCCTTTCGGCACCTGTTGTTCCCGACTTCGTTTGACTTATTGTTTGGCGTTTATTTTGTAGAGCTCTGTTTTACGTTGGGCGATCGATGTTGAGCAAACTGTCAGCAGCAACTACATATTTCCCCTGTAACGATATTTCAATGTAACAACATTTTGAGTGCGTCCAAATACTTGTTCACAAATCTGGATTATCTATTATCAGCAAACTGTCAGCAGCAACTATATCGTGGGTATACTGGCAAAAAACGTTAACTCTAAAATCGCTGTTTGAATAATCCCTATTATTCAAAGCTTTTAGCCTAAATAAAATAACCGCTATTAAACCTTGTATAAAGTTGAATTTACTTTTAAAACCACATATACAGGAAATTTCAAACTAGTGAGTATATTTTGCCAGTTTATAGAATGATGAAAGCTTTATAATATGCATCATTAAGTCAAAAGCGAATATTTTCGAGTTAACGTTTTTTTGCCAGTACAGCCACGATATATTCTCCCCTGTACAGATATTTCCATTTATTTACAACATCTTGAGTATGTCCAAAAACTTGTTCACAAATCTGGATTATCTTCGCTTACGAGTTATTTTTTACATTTTTTGACATCTCAGTATAGATGAAGAAGAATATGGAAGTCTGCTTAGTGAATTTTTTCCTCAATCCGACATAGATGTCTGTTGTTACGATGACCATGGAACTACCTACATTCGCTTGCTCTGGCTTAAATTATATTGTGTATTATCGCCAGGACTGAGGCAGGTAATATAATTTAGTGAGGTAAACACTTAGTGCCTCCGTAATGCCCCAACCCCGAGGTGCCCGTATGCATGTCGGTGGAGCAAGAGACGACCCCAACACAGCGTCGCCCCGTGTAATTGTCTTAAATTACCCATATTTCTCGAGACCCTGGGGGATGTCCATTTGAGAATACGCTCCGGTTAAACACTTCGTAAATTAAAGCGGAAATACATCGGTGTATTAACGTCAAGTTACATTCGTATGATGGCGCCAAATTAAATTCGTGCGGCCGAAATGTAAAAATGGGGTTTTAATTATAGGTTAAATGGTGATCACTCGACCGCTTTTGACAAGTCATAAGCCGTATAAAAACCCAGACTGCCATTTAATCATATTGAGATGTCAAAATGTCAGATTTTTTTAATTATACAAAAAAATCGTACATTGTTTTACTAACCAGTCCGGGAGTATGGACGTAAATGAACGTCAGTGCAAATTTTCCTTAAAGGAGTATGGACGTTAATGAACGTCAAAGTCCGTCTGTCAGTTAGTATGATGTAACTTGTATAGCAATGACATCTGTGGATATTTTTGTGTAATTTTGTCTTAATTTAAAAATATTTCGAATAGGTGTTTTTTTTATAAATATTTTAACATAATTTCTATCTTCATAATACATCGATTTTTTTTTCATGTAAAAAGAAACCACTTCCCAAAGGAAGTCGGACATCAATTTGTGTACTCCCGGAAAGGTTAATATTTTTAAGGCATTATCCGTTAATAAAATGGAATAAATCAGCTCGGTGAGCACAGCTCAATGCGTGTTCCATATATCGCAAGTAGCGAATTCGTCTCGAACAATTTGATACAGCAACTTGCGCGAGAGCCCTTTATATTACAAATTTGCCGAAGTTTACTTCACCCTCCGTTGCAGGCCACAAAGGCAGGTTATTACATCTCCGTTTAAGTCGATTCAGTGGTACGGTGCAATTCACTTAGCGATTGACTGAATAGTCCCTCTTTCGTTAATTTGCGCTCAAAGGGAACGGATTGCAAGAGACGTTTGTAAATAATGCACCGAGATGAAGAGGATTCTGCAGATAATAGTTGTATTTCATTTGATTGAAACAAGAACCCTACTAAAACAACAAATTGACAAATTTAATATAAGGCAAATACATTACACTGCGCAAATCCTTTTTAGCTCCTACTTCTTGAATCATAGATTTTTGTCACGATGTTGGTTTATTGGCTAATAAATTAATATGAAAAATCTCAAGACTATCGGTAACATTCTTATTGAAATCTGTAGAGAGCTAAGGGAGATATTAAAGTTTAAACTTAAGATATTTGAACAAAACGAAAAACGTTCGCATACGTCATCAAATTTCCGGTCATCGAACGTTTTATGACGTGATATGGTTTATTGTCTATGGTTTATAGATCTGTAATAGTAATATCGTTGATTGTTTGTTTACCACTACACTAACATTTGTGTTATACAAATATGAGGGGAGGGGGATGGGATGGGAGGGTGGACCATAGACATCAACAAATAGAGCCGCCAATAATTTAGCAATGTTACCAATATTAAAATAAGTCCATCGTTTCTGTGACGTCATTCATTGCCAACTTACGAAAACAACGTATTTACGAAGGCGAATTTCCCAAAAGAAAATAATGAATGAAAATATTGATTATATCGGCTGTTATAAACACAAAACGAGTATAATTCAATCCTTTATAATAGGTTGAGTATATTAAATTAGGTATTCCTCCCGTCTGACAATTAGCCATTATGACGTAGCCGTAAGTAACTGTTTAGAGATTTTCCAGACAAGTAAAAAATTGCCACGATGATTGCCAACCTCCAGCGTGGAGTGGCACAAAATGTATTATAATGTATTACACCACTTAACTAAAATTTCAAATAATGGATGCCTGTCAAACACAAACATTAAAAGCATAAAATTATATGAATTTTAATTATATACAGTAATGGAAGGTATTTTTGATTTGTTTCTTTGTGTTTGTTTAACCTTCCTTAGGCATAATGTGAAAATAAATGGTATAAAACTTTGAAATGGTAAGTATATCATAATATTTTGTTTTAATATGTTACCTTGTAATTATAATAATTATATTTTATACTTTCGGAGTAAAATGATATCATTGGTCGTAAATCCAAAATTCACAAAATTACTCATTACGGTCTTTTGATGTCTTTGCGTAGTACCATTTTCGCAGTTAGTTTCTCGTTTTATTATCATTGATTCACTGATACGGTTCTGTAGGCTAATAGTAAAAATGCTATAAAAATACGGCTATTTTTGTGTTAGGGAAATTTGAAAGTTGTCCCGGAGGGCCGAATCATCTTAGCCCAGGGTAGAGGTGGGTAAGAACCGGTCATTCAGAAGATCCGCGTCAGTGGATCCGTTCAGTATTACCGGTTCAACTGAAGGATGATTCTTTTGTCGAACAAATGGTGCCGCCAAGAGCGAGTATTTTATTACAATTTTTACCATAGCATCGACGACAGCCGAGTTGCAATAAAAAATCGCTATATTTCGTTATCGTGAAACTTTATCTTCTCAAAATGTTTTTAGATTTCATCAATTTCGAAGTCTAAATCAATGAGTCAATATCAGTGAATCAATAAGTCAGTCAATCTATGAATCAAAGGATCTGGGATTCAGTAAACCGCTGAATGGATCAGCTTTTGTGAACTGCATTAAATCGCTCAATCGAAGTATTATATATGAACAAAAAATTGAGATCCGTTCGTTCACGAACGACTCATGCCTGTGGGTCCAACCTTGTCTAAATTTATGTCTGCTTGTAATAATGACATCATCTCGTATTTTTTTCTTAATAAGGGTACATTAATTAACGTCATCTAAAATAAGGCTTAGAATATCGAAGCAGCTACCCCTTAGAAATGCTCTTATTCTCCACCCCTCTGTCGGAGCCCCAACTTAATTAATTGCATTCCTCGCAAACCTCTACCGTCTTCAATTCGGGAATGTATATTATGTACGCCTAAGTGTTTAACATCCATTAAGATGTAGTTTGCAGCGCACCAGGTACCGGGAGATATCCCACAGGACGAGAGGAAGTGTGTCTGCGTGAACAAACAAGGAAACTGCATTTTAAGGTTGGCTGAAGAAATTCTTCGTTCAGTTGTCTGGAATTTGTAATCCATTACGCCGGGATGAGTGTAACGACTGTTTGACGATGAATCGAACTGTTTTTAGTGTTTGACTCAATGGAGCTAAAAGCTACAACCTTAGATCCGACTGATGTTAAATGATATTGATGTCACATGCTGTGACTCAGTCTCGTTAAATGGAAAATAAAGATATAAGAAAACACCTTTTCTAATATAACATAATTTCACAATGATCGTAATATAATGAAAATATAAATTGTCTTACAAATAACAGCAATGCAATCGTAAACATTGAAAATATTAAGGAACAGTATCTGTCAAGAAGCACGTTTGCTATGAACAATGTGAAGTATCGCGTGTAGCAGGTGTTGCTGCCATTGCTACATATCAATGTTTTTTGATTAAAGAAAACACTTCGTAAAAATATATTGGCCAAACTGCGAGAAATTTAAAGATTAGAATTAAAGAGCATCATAGCGGTCTTGTTAGTAATTATTTTTCGGAATTTGCAAATCACATAATAGATACTAATCACTCATTTCACTCTCATAAATTAAAATTATAACACCTTGTTCCATATAAAGGCCAAATTATGAATTATCTTGAAAATTTAGAAATCCAAAAAAACCTGAATTCTAATAATAATTTATTAAATAATATATTGTTTCAAAATTCTTCACCATTGCTTTCCATTTTTCTTTTGTTTTCAAACTCCGTCCTTTGACTAACCCCTTCCCCTTACTTTTCCCTCTCCTTATTTATAGAACAATTTTATATTTTATATTTTAGTTATTATACAGACCTGAATGATAACTAAAAAATGATAAGTAAAAAGTTCAATAAGTGGTTTGATATTTATTTTTAATATATTGTGTTATATTTTGAAACTTTAAAAACGTTCTGAAAAATCAAGTTTTTTGATTTATGACGTTCTTGAAAGGAGTGAGCGATATATGTAAAAGTCTTTACTCCTATTTTAATTATTTTGTAGGCGTTTGAGCACTACTATATCTCATATTGATTCGTGATATCTTTTTTCTGAATATTACTAACTGCTTTCTGTTTTTTTTACAGGTAAGAAAAAAATCTCTTGAAGTCTAGTTTTGGAAAATAATGATTCGGCGAATGGAAGGTAAATAAAAAAAACTTATAATTTATATTTGAAGCACTAACTTTGTGATTTTCCATTTTATAGTTAATGTGAACTTTGTTTTAAAATCACTATAAATTTAAAAGTGATTTTAAAACAAAGTTACATTTTAATTATATATATTTTTATATTGTCCGCCTCCGTAGTGTAATGGTCAGCACGCTTGGCTACCGTTCTGGAGATCCCGGGTTCGATTAATATTTATTCAATATTACCATGGACTAGTACCTGAAGTGGAGGGCTGATCACCTTTCCTTCATGTGTAAAACGATCAAGATAACACTGCGTTTATATGACACAGTACCCTATGCACCATTCGGGTGCGGACAAGGGTTTTATTATTATTGTAATATTTTTATTTATAAAATAGTTATTTTAAGAATAATTTTAATCTGTTCCCATGAGGTTAAATTTAAAAAGATTTATCTTCTGTATATTTTCGCACAATCGGTTACTCCATTGAAGGACTTCTTTCAAAAGAGAAATTTACTAAATGGTGTACGTATTCTTGCGTACGTTATTTGGCTTTATATGTTATTTCTTTGTTATCTTTTTTCTTTGTTCATACGAAAAGTATCCGACCTGCTTTTTTTCAATTAAAGATGTTCTGATGGAGAGATGAGGGGGTTTTTTTATAGTGTGCAAATATTTTCCTACTAACAGAAATTATCTACGCTTTTAGTTGCACCCGATGGTGCATAGGGCACTACATAATATAAACGCAGTGTTTTCTTGATCGTTAAAAGTTAATATTGAATATTAATACTGAATGTGTGTTGAGATGGTTTGGACATGTGGAACGTATGAGTGAAGAAAGAACGGTTAAACAAATTTATGAGGCGAATGTAGTTGGAAAAAGAAGCAGAGGACGACCAAGGAAAACTTGGCACAATCAGGTATGTCAAATACTTGAAAGCGGCCGGGTCTGCAGTCGTAATAATCGTCGGGTATGTATGAGGAGATGCATGAATGTAGAAGAGGCAAAGAATGTTTGCAAAGACAGAGTGGTTTGGCGTTCGATTCTCTCTGCCTACCCCTGCGGGGAAGCGGCGTGATGCTTAGTTAGTTAGTTCGTTAGTTAGTTAGTTAGTTAGTTAGTTAGTAATATTACAGTGAAAAAATCACTTATGTTTATTTGACCCCCCCCCTTGGGAATCGAACCCGGGACCTTTAGTACGGTAGCCGAGCGTGCTGACCATTGCACTGCGGAGGCGGATACATGGTAAACGACTATTCGTCCACTTTGTGTGATTCCACCGCTTTAAAAAACACTACTTCGTGACTGCTACGGTTTGACAATGCCTTTAACCCTTACTGGTCCAATGTAGAATCTCATTCGAACTCGATTTTTCCTCTTAGGTCCCATGTCGGATGTTATTCGACATTTTTTCATCATTAGTATTATTTATTAAAATTCCAAACTAACATTTTTGTCACTCGTATCTATTGCAACAGTATGTGGAACAGAGGACAATTTTTTTTTCCAATCGGAATGTAACTGACTACCTAGATTTTTTTAATTTTGGGGGACCGGAAAGGGTTAATATACAAAATGTACGACTATTCTATTGGGAATTATGTGTTGTTTCGTGCTAAATAATAAAATTATCTCTAATCTTGTAAATTGTACGAATTAATATATTCCATTATAATACAATAATCATACAATTCAGTTTCCTATGATACGACGTGAACGGAATATCGAATGGGGTAGATTACGGACCCCTATCTGAGATAGACGAATAATTTTCTGAAGAGGGATAATAGTTTGTTCAATAATATATTCATTATATTATCAAAATATCTTCGGCGCGCTTGTGAAATCTTGAATATGGAAACTATTTCCAAAACAATAATGATCATCAAGCTCTTATCGGTATTGGAAAACTTTTTTTTTAAATACGCCATCGCTAGAACGATATTTCGTATTCACGTATTGTGGCTGGGACTTAAATAATTTAGCTCAGTAATAATAATAATGTAGCCGTGTGTTTGCAAACAACCGTATATTATATTATATTTAAATAAGTTAAGTTTAAAAAAAAATTATTTCTTGTTTTGTGTATCCACTTTTCTCGAAGTACATACTAGATTAAACATTGTTCAAATCAATTGGAAGTGACAGTT
The DNA here is from genome assembly GCF_059751285.1 of Brachycentrus maculatus. Taxonomy (NCBI): domain Eukaryota; kingdom Metazoa; phylum Arthropoda; class Insecta; order Trichoptera; family Brachycentridae; genus Brachycentrus; species Brachycentrus maculatus. The sequence goes on from NW_028280967.1 coordinate 1,486,832, forward strand.
CATGTGAAGAGAGAAGAGTTTTCCAGGGTTTTATTTTACTAACTTTATAAAATAAAACAACATTTTTTAAGCACTTTTTATTGGTACACTGTATCCAACCGGTTTCGACAAGAACCTTGTCATCATCAGGGTTTATGTACTAAACTCTTAAACATTGAAATATGTTTTAGAATTTAGTATATAATTCATTTTTCAAAACCTGACTGCCGGAAGGTAAAATTCCGTGTGGTGCACAAACGCCCTAAGGGCGCTTTATTTAGGCCATAAAATAAACATAATAATAATAATAATAAAACCCTTATCCGCACCCAATGGTGCATAGGGCACTGCTTTATGTGAACACAGTCTTATCTTGATCGTTTACACACGAAGGAAAGGTGATCAGCCCTTCGCTTTAGGTACCAGTCCAGGGTAATATTCAATAAATATTACAGTGAAAAAATCACTTATATTTATTCGACCCCCCTGGGAATCGAACCCGGGGCCTCCAGAACGGAAGCCGAGCGTGCTGACCATTACACTATGGAGGCAGATGAAAAACTAAACATAGGTAAAAAAAAATAAACATAGGTGATTTAATTAAGACTAAAAACACGTTAACGATTTTGCGAACAACTGCGTTATTTTAAAATTATAACTCATTTCATATTTCCCATATCAATCCAACTGAACACAACATTCGACAAGAACCTTGTCATCATCAGGGTTTTTGTACTAAATTCTAAAACATTTAAATACTCATAGTTAATTACCCTTCCCTTACCAAAAACTACCACGCACTCCGTACACCATATGAAAATACGATTAAAAAAATATGATTATAATTGTTTAAATATGATTTAAAATTTGTTTTATTTTATAAAGTTTATAAAACGTGCCACAAAATATCTGCGAAAAACATTCAAGAAATGAAAAGTACTTAATTTACAATTGGAGACACAGAAACTTATCCCGAGATAATTGTGCACAAGTGCCCTTTTAAGTAATACGCGCAAACATGTAGGCAAGTTTGCCGGATTCGCCACTCGGTGCGTCTCAAGTGACTGCCATTATCGGACCGACAAAACAAGAATTATTTCCATCCAGGGGAGGAGGTGGAATTGCTTGGGTGGCTACAAGAGTAAGGTTAGTATAATATAATATAATATATCTGAGGGGGTGAAATGGCCGAGACACGATCTCTTGCAGGGCGGATGAACAGTTAAGCATTTGTCCGTAAGTTCGAATCGAGATAATCGCGCCGTAAACATAGACATATTTTGGACGTACAAATCTTAGATTCGGGATAATTGTTGTTGGGGAGCGATAATTGGGGCTGTAAGAGAAATTAACGGATCCATTGAAATAGGGGTGAACTTCTTCATAAATTAATTTAACCCTACAAAACTAAACTATATTTGTCGATACAATGCCATTTGTGGATCGCACAATATTGACATATCGCTCACTCCTTTCAAGTACGTCATAAATCAAAAAACTTGATTTTTCAGGAGAACGTTTTTAAAGTTTTAAAATATAATACAATGTATTAAAAATAAATATCATGCCACTTATTGAACTTTTTATACTGCAACAGATCCTTTTAGGTAAAACCTGAAGGTTTTGTCTTCATTTGAAAAATATTTAGTATATTTAAAAAAATAATTAAACAATACCTTTTCTTCAAAATCCAAAAACAACATTTTCTGCCCTGTAGCGGGTAAATATTAAGTTAAAAATATGCCTCTTTTGCTGGGATATAGTACATTTTCTAGGCATTCTGAAAACATGCATAACTGAAAAATTACGATTTTTGATTTATGACGTTCTTGAAAGGAGTGAGCGATATGTAGTAGCTGTGCGGAATAGTGATTTATTGTTAAATGTCTCTTACATTCATTCCTAATAAACCAAACTTACGTGCCATGTAACCGGTTCCTATTTTTAACAAATACTTTTGATTAAGTTTCAAGTTTTTAATTGCGTAGTCCGCCAGACGAGTGTTTAGTTATTAAAGGTTAAATACGGTTTCGAGATGCCGGACTGACCTGGGAGGAAGCCAAGGAGATGGCGCGTTTAACCAGCGTGCTGGAGGTCCCGGGTTCGATTCCCAGGGGGGTTGATAGTAAATATTAGCGATTTGACACTTTAGTTTTCCAAATAACAACTACGAATGGAATCACCCAAAATCAGTATGAAGCCGTTTTAAAGTTGTTTTATTTTATAAAGTTTATAAAATGTGCCACAAAGTATCTGCCAAAAACATTCAAGAAATAAATGAAGACTTAATATTGGATATGTCGTTAATTGTCGATTAAAATAAATAAATAAATAAATAAATAAATTAATTAATTAATTAAATTAATTTAATTAATTAATTAATTGATAAATTAATTAATTAAGATTAAATTAATTAAGATGTCGTTAATTTATATAATGTTATAGAATTGTCTCGATCTACTCGGCCGTCCAAACTTAAATCACAGTAAGGTACATTTTTCTGTAGTACGTTTTTTTTGCATTTTTGGACTAAGTAGAATCTACTTAGTCCAAAAATGAAAAAAAAAACGTACTACAAAAAAAATGTCCCTTACTGTGTTTTGAGTTTGGACAGCCGTACTCCTTCGCTGCACTATGCAACTGTGCATCCAATCGAGACTGGTTGAAAGCGCACTTAGGGACGTTTCAAGAGATCCTCACGAGAGGGTGGCGGCTGTTTAAGGGTAACAGAGTTGCTCCAGCCGATTCCAGAACATTACGGAGTACCCTGCTCCGTATTTCACTCGTTTAATTACATTTTAATTATTGTACCGACCATTTTATTCGAATAAAAATATTTCTACCGGCAATTTCGCCAGCAGATGTTCGTAAATTCGTATCAAATGAAGATATTACGCAATCGGTGGTGCTTTATCTTATTTTCCGTGACGTCAATTAGAAACAAATTAGACTGAAATTGTGCAAAAAATAGCTTTGTGTAAATGTATTTGAAAAAAATGTTTAAAAAATAATAAATGTTTATAAAATGTTTAAAAATGTTTAATTTTTGTCCGCCTCCGCAGTGTAATGGTCAGCACGCTCGGCTACCGTTCCGGAGGATCCGGGTTCGATTCCCAGGGAAGGTAAAATAAATATGAGTGATTTTTTCACTGTAATATTTATTCAATATTACCCTGGACTGGTACCTGAAGCGGAGGGCTGATCACCTTTCCTTCATGTGTAAACGATCAAGATAACACTGCGTTTATATGACGCCGTGCCCTATGCACTATTGGGGTGCGGATAAGGGTTTTATTATTATTTATTAATAAGGCAAGAAGTTATACCCACTCAATATATTTTTTTTGTTTATCGTTTTAGTTCGAAAAAAGTATGCGTTTAAATATTCTGGAAATTTTTGCGTACATAATTTCGTTTGTAATATTTTTTTGTTACTGTTTACCAGCGAATGTCTGAAAAAGTCTATTTGATAAAAATAGAGTACTCAATTTTATTTAATTAATATTCAGTACAAAAATAAAATCTTTTCTGATTTGAGTAGGTCCACTTTTTAAAAGACTGAGTAATTGACTTTGAATACAACGCTTCAGCTACGTGGTGTAGATAAATTTGAATTTTTATTTTTGACATCTCAACATGGATGAAGAAGAATATGGAGGTCTGGGCATTTACGGGGCTGACGACCGTCATATGCTGGTTTAAATGATCACTTTACACACGTGTAACATTCACCAATTCTACCCGTTAGCCTATGACGGTCATCAGCCCCGTAAATGCCCAGACTTCCATATTATTCATCTCTGATGAGATGTTAAAAAATAATATGAAAATTGAAATAGTTTTCTCATTTTGCAATAAAATGTTTCAAAACAAACATTAAACAAGGCTGAAATAATATTTATTCAATAGACATTTTTTTCTTTCTCGCGATTATTTACGCGGAAGGAGTCACCTACTTCAAAGTTATTTGACGAAAATTAAAAAAAAAAAGTCGAGTCATTTCAAAATCCACCTCGCTTCCTGATTTACATCGGCGTCGTTCCAATATTGACACACACAAAAAAAATCCTGGCGATAAATTTTCCGCTATCTCTCCGGTCATTAAAGTGCTGTTCCCTTAATTTACATGGCCGTATCCCGCTTTCTTTTAAAATTCCCCAGTTTATTTCTTCGCTAAGCTGTTTTCCCCCCGCCCCGGGCGCGCTACTAAATAAACCGGAGGGCCGTTTCCAATCAACCCTCAAACGGTTCAGGAATTCAGTTTGCGGACCGGCACTTTGCACTTCATCCGTTTTTTTACGTCCACGCCCACACATTTCGCGCTCTCCCGTTTCGCCCACCCCTCGAGACCGACCACGTCTTGAATTTTCTAGTTTTCATTTTCTTATCTCACTGCCTTGTAAATAAATACAAGGGCTTATTGTTAATCCCCCCGTGTATTTGCCACCGGTTTAATGGATATAATTTACACGTTTTTTGGTGTCGTTTTATTACTATGATTATATTTTAATCTTTTAAAGCCTGTCTTTGCTTGTATGGGAGAAATTCGCTATTCGTATAAAATTCAATTTGCGAGTTGCCTAATCTGGTCAGGCCTTCCTGATATCCGAAGACAAGAACGGCATTTCAACGGCGTTCACTCTGCTTTCATCCTTCCTTTTAGAGTTATTTCAATATATAATATATTCTTTGTAACATTACTGAAAAAAGGATCGTGTAATCTCCTGTTTTAAAAGAAATATTATACGATACATTTAGTAGTCTTTTTCGATCTCTTATGGGCTCTTTTCTTGGTTATTATTATTACCATTTCTTCTGCCTTTTCATTTCGGGTCTGAACGCTTCTTTAGAATGTGCGCAGAGCCTAATCTAATATCCCAGGTAATCCTAGTCGCCCTTGGACAAATTTAATTCGGTACATTTTTCTGTAACGTCGGTATTTCCGTATATCGGCGGTCAGATTCCCTTTCCGGCTGTTTATTTTTTATTTGTGTTTATTTTCGGGTCTTTGAATTCCCTCGCACGGCATTTGGAGTCTTGAATACATTCTCGGGCTGCGAGGTGCCCTGCCCGTAGAGGCGTTGGGGGTGTGAATGTTTACCGGGTAGTTCCTTTCTAACGAGGCCCACCCTAGCCCCTTCCGGTTCCACCCCTATTGCCCGAATGGATCGTCGCTTATCTGCTACCCTCGGCACGATTGTGCCCGTCTCACGAGGTGACACTAGAACCTTTCTGTACACGAGCGAATCTTTGGAATGATGTTTGAGTAAATATGTTACCTTCTTGTAAATATTTTAATACCCCTATTATAACAGTAATAGTAATTTTATGTCCGCCTCCGTAGTTTAATGGTCAGCACGCTCGGTTGCCGTTCTGGAGGTCCCGGGTTCGATTCCCAAGGGGGGTAAAATAAATATAAGTGACTTTTTCACTGTTATATCTATTCAATATTACCCTTGACTGGTACCTGAAACGGAGGGGTGATCACCTTTCCTTCATGTGTAAACGATCAAGATAACACTGTGTTTATATGACGCAGTGCCTTATGCACCATTGGGGTGCGGGTAAGGGTTTTATTATTATTATTAATTAAGACAGTCATCCCACTGTGATCGATTTAAACTATTTTAATATTGATACGATGTATTGACAAAAGATGGATTTAAGCTGACTAAATGCAGTCAATAACGAGATAATGACATGATAATAAATATATGTGGCAAAATGAGCAATCAGATCAATTAGTTTAAAATGGTTGAAAACAATATAAAATGTATTCAAAAAGAACTTCACCGACAAAACACACAAAGTGGCTTGGTGGGTCTTTGGAAAATATATATTTTTTTAATACATTTAAAATTGTGATTTAAATAAATTTATACAATTTATGGTAATAATTTTTTTTATATAAAATAACAATCTGGTGGTGTCAAAAGTCTACGAAATCGGAGGGCATGTATGACTAGGTGTATGGATGTGAAGGAAACGAGGAGTGTATGTCAGGACAGAAGAATGTGGTGCTCCACCCTCACTTCCTACCCCTGCGGGGATGTAGTAGTAGTAAATAATCGCGTTGTCATATTATTTTTTGACATCTCATCAAAGATGAAGAAGAATAAGGAAGTCTGGGCATTTACGGGGCTGACGACCGTCATAGGCTGGTTTAAGTGATCACTTTACACACGTGTAACATTCACCAATTCTACCCATTATTGACAACCACACTACTCAAATTCTTGGAAGTTCTATATATATTAACCAATTTAGAAACCTTGTTCTTGAATCACTAGAACTTCACTAGACAACAAGTATTTGGACACACTCAAAATGTTGTAAATTGCGTTGTCATTCAATTATTGTTGAAATTTCCATTGGTATGGTTACCATGATTCACAAAAGGGTCTCAGATCTGTTCCTTGACCCAATCACCTCTTCAGCCGGTCAAGGTTTGGGGTCGGCTCATCCAACCGGTGGACCTCACCCCGTTGGGGCGGAATTAAAATGAAATACCTCCACCCACCACCACCCACCACCGCCACCCACCACCGCCCGCATGCCTCCAACGTACGTCGGGCTCAAGTAAGCTTCGTATTGTTCACCGTATTTGAGAACTACGCAATTACGTCTTTATCAAATTCTATTTTATTAATTATAACGAAATAAACGATTTTACCTGTATTTCACGACTTTGTTTCTATTTCTCTGAATATATTTTTATTTTAAGGAATACAACATTTACAGCTTATAAAATATTATGTAAGAGAAATATGTATTTAATACATGGTACTACCAACATCTCATAAAGTACGCAATAAGCACCTGACGTGTACTACCAACGTCTCATACAGTGCCCATTACGCGCCAGCCGCGTACTACCAACATTTCATAAAGTGCGCAATACGCCCTCGCCGCGAACTGCTAACACCTCTTACAATTTTTAAACGACATTTATGATGAAAAAAATCATCGATATCGCTAGCTAGATATATCACAACGTCAACATGACTAGTCATAATAAAGACAGCCCCATGTTAGCGGCTTTATTATGACTGACCTCGTAAAATACACTTTTTTTATCCCGCTATCTGAAGACGCACGAGAACTGCAGTGGGTTTTGTGAATGCTCATATACGTGTGTAATATGCATTAAAAGTATTTATTAGGATTTTTTCAATTCTTCAAAACTTAAAAAAATATATTATTGCTTGGTAAATTCAAATCTCTTGTGAAACCATGCATTCCGTATCATTTTATAGTGATTGAAAGTGATATGGTGTTTGACGATGCGGAATCCATCGTACCACGTGTCACAATAGATTTGAATAAATACTGGTATCTATTATATACCAAGTCAAATTAAAAATTTTAATGGAAAATAAACTTTTTCTTGAATGTTTTCCGCAGATACTTTGTGGCACATTTTATAAACTTTATAAAATGAAATAACTTTGTTATAAACACTTTTTTATTAATACAATTTAACCTACCGGTTTCAACAAAAACCTTGTCATCATCAGGGTTTATGTTAATTCAAAAACATCAAAAACATTAAGATACTCTCACCAAAAAAACTTCAACACACTCGTAAAAATCCTAAATGTCATTTTTATTATTCATTGCATAGCAACCCCAAATAACAACTAATGGAATCACCAAAAAAAAACAATATGAAGATGCGCACACATACGCAAAGTGGACAACACACAAAAACGTACTGTGATGACAAGGTTCTTGTTGAAACCGGTAGGTTAAATTGTATCAATAAAAAAAGTGGTTATAATAAAGTTATTATATTTTATAAAGGAAAATAAACTGTTTAGTAATAAAATCTACCTTTTTGTTTTTGTACATAAATTGACTTGTAAATTATTATTGCCACTTTTTGTCGGAAAACTTGGTGCAGGTACTAAAATCGATCCTCCGCAGTCGAATCGTTTGACTCTTTACATAATATAATAGTTTGGCGATTAAGTAACATTTATCACATGTCGAGTTGACTTTTATTTCAGCCGTGACGTTTTTATTGCTTCATATTTTTTCTACGGCTTCCGCGGCCGCGGCGTCCCAAAAGGCTTCGTCATCCAGTTTGAATAATAAATTCGCATTCCTGACTTTACTTTTTTATTATTAATTTTATTAATTTCCATAGTTTTATCGAACGGAAAACTTCAAACATTATTTTTCTTCTATAATTTGTATTTGAAACACTAACTGTGTGATTTTCCATTTTATAATTAAAATATAACATTGTTTTAAAATATATTATTAATATTTTATTATAACTTAATTATAATGTCTACCGGTTTAGAAGCTAACCGCTTCTTTATCAAGAGTTTCTCGGTTCGAACCCACTCTACCACAATTTGATTACTATTTTTAATAGAGCCGCCTAGTCTCACAAAGTATTTTTGTAAATAGTAAAAACAAATAATTTCCTTTTTAACTAACTTACTAACCATCACGCCGCTTCCCCGTAGGGGTAGGCAGAGAGAATCGAATGCCACACCACTCTGTCTTCTTCCTCTTTTCCTCATTCATGCATATCCTCATACATACCCGACAATCACTACGACTCCTGACCCGGCTGCTTCCAAGTATTTGACATACTTTATTGTGCCAAGTTTTCCTCGGTCTTGCTCTGCTCCTTTTCCAACTACATCCGCCTCATAAATTTGTTTAACCGTCCTTTCTTCACTCATGCGTTCCACATGTCCAAACCATGTCAACACAACTTTCTTAATTTTATCGATAATACTTGTCTCAGCCTTGCATTCTTTCCTTATTTCATCATTCGAACATCTATGAAACATCGTTTTGCCACACATTTATCTGAGGGATCGCATTTCGACTGCATTCGGTCTGCTTTCATCCTTCTTTTGCCAACTCCATGCTTCGCTTCCATACATAAGGGTTGGAACCAGGACTCCTTTTTTTAATAATCATGTTGAGAGTCGTTCGCTAGAAACGTAAGTTTGGAGATTAGTAGCTCCCGACGCGTATAAGGTTGAGCACTCTTGTCCTCCGGAAGATAGCCTTGTTCCTCGCTACGTTGGCGGTAACATATTTGTGTCGCATACTCTTAAAATCCGCCAGATCCAATTTATAAGATTTTAAAATAAATACCCTATCGGAATGCCAATTGTGGGTTCTATTGTTTAAAATATTTATATACTTGAAAACCCTGCCAAAAAAAACTTAAAAACAGCGTTGTATTTCAAATGCCGCTATATTCATGGAACTTGCCTTCTGACCCGTATCGGCCAATCAGAGAGCGGGGAATAGGTCAAAAAAATTAAGTTTTAGTTTAGTTTAGTTTTTTTTAAATACTGAAAAAAAAAATCTAAAAAAATTGGAAAATTCTCTATTTCATAATATTTTATCTAAAGATAGATAAATCTTTGAAACATAAACGTTACCCGAAGAATTTTCCATTTTTTGTAAAATCGACCTACATGGATCTGGCGGATTTTGAAAGTAGGCGACACATTCAAATTAACGTGGTTCGAGAGATACCATAATCAGGATCCGTGCGCACTTTGTTTAGGAGCATTTTACCTAGAAGTCCACTCATGTGGGATTCCGATTAGACCCGAATAGCTGCGGTCTGTGTGACCGAGTTCATTCACTAACTTTAGGGGTCCGCCTTGGATTGTTTATACACTATTTGTGGTTTAATCAAAATTGATACAATAGTGCGTCACGGAATCTCGACACACATCCCCGATCAACTGTATGAAAAAATCTTCGAAACGGAACTGTGCCTACTTTTTGTATCATAGTATGGCGATCAAGAAAGGCAGTCATTGTATAATTAAAATGTACTTTTGTTTTAAAAGCACTATAAATATTTTATTATAACTTAATTGTAATAAATTATTCAAAGTGATTTTAAAACAAAGTTATATTTTAATTATAAAATGGAAAATCACAATGTTAGTGCTTCAAATATAAATTATAGCAGTAATTGTAGTTTTATGACATGCGATAACTATTTTGATTGATCAAATTATTAATAAAATTGATTGTAAATTACCATTTTTTAAGTTTATAAAGTTTAACATTCACAAAAAATCATTGATTTGAAATAATTTATTTTAACACTTGTAATAAACCACTTTGAGTTTTATTTTTATTACACACGAATAGTTTCGAAAACTTACAGATGTTTTCATCTACATGTGAAAATTAAATCAAATACATGTTTTAATTTAGTAGACTCTAAAAATCAGGGATTCATTTTAATATTTAAAATTAAAATTAAAATGGAGCTCTAGAAATTAATTTATAACCCAAATCTATAAATAAATAATGTAACATTTTTTATATGCCAAAGCTACTAAAAATTAAGTTGGTACATAATTATGTTAATCTAGGAAAATATATATTAAATATATCAACCATTTTTCTACCAGCTAGAAACGAAAAATCAGTTAAAAATAAACTACCACTGATTTAATTAAGTTTAAATCAGAGAAAAATATGTAGAGGAGTGATATTTATGTTTTTTTTTCGTCTTGTGTATAAGACGACGCTTGTTATAAAGCAAATAATGTATCACTCGTTAATTTCTTCTCAGATATCAACAGGTAATTAATCGACTATGTAAATTCGTGGCACTTAACGTCAGGAGGAACTGGTTGGGCGCATTTGGGCGCAATAAATTAAGAGAGCGGACTATTTGGACCGCCGCCTTTTGTCACCGGCTCGTCGTGGCCGAGATAAGCGGACTCGCATTGTGCGCCGTGTGATGTATTATGCCAGGCTTCTTTCTTCCCGGTCCAGGCTAGGACGTGTAGTGAATCCAGTGACGTACGAATTAAAGACGATTTATAATTAGATTAATTTACAATCAATACATGATGGAACAATCCAAATTTCGAACTGGTTCGATCAAATTTTCTGTGGTACTGTTTTTTTTCGACACACTTTCACAATGCCCTTGCATGGCGAAACAGCTGTCATAAAAATTAAAAAATTATATAATATTAAAATAATGAATAAATTCAGTCGTGTTTTGATTTTTACTTATAATAAAGTATTTTTGATGTAATTGTAGTCGATGTTGTTACACCTCAATACATGTTTGTTATTTTTATAGGTATTAATTTTAAATAAAAAAAATACACATAAATAATTTGTATGAAAACTATTTTATTTAATAATAATAATATTAAAACCCTTATCCGCACCCCAATGGTGCATAGGGCACTGCGTCATACAAACGTTGTGTTATCTTGATCATTTACACATGAAGGAAAGGTGATCAGCCCTCCGCTTCAGGTACCAGTCCAGGGTAATATTGAATAAATATGACAGTGAAAAAATCACGTATATTTATTTTACCCCCCTTGGGAATCGAACCCGGGACCTCCAGAACGGTAGCCGAGCGTGCTGACCATTACACTACGGAGGCGGACATTTTATTTAGACATACAAAATTTGCTCAAGGTTTAGAAAAAATCATTGTATTTTATATAATGTATATATATATGTCTTATGAACCGTAGAGGCATGTACACCGCAAGGTTTGGAATAAAGATAAATAAAAATAGGAAAGCTAACAATAAAAAAATCAAGTTTTTTTACAAATTCAGCGTATTTTGTAGGCAATTAAATGATAAAATATCAAATTGTTATTACCATCAACAACAGGCATTATTTAAGAATTCATCGTGAGAGTCAAATCCGCGCCCATCATTTTTAAAAGCAGAAAAATACCTCTCGGTCTAAAAAAAAAGAACGAATAAAAGCCATGCCTCACCTCTGGGTACTTCGTCCTTCCATGTGAAGAGCCAATCCATCATTCGGTAGATTGGGCAGTACTCTAACGTCTCTCAACAAAGCGGACCATCACATACGCATACGTACACAATATATGCCACTTCACTCTATTTTGATCATCTCTATAAATAATATATCTACCCTCCTATCTGTACGCCATCATAATACACGCTACACTTATCGTGTTCCAGAACTATCGACCGTTTACAGAGCCTCGTTCCCCCTGGCTTCCGTCCAAGACTCGTAATTTAGCTTTTTTTTCTTGGCTATCGGAATCAGTCGAACAAAAATGATGATTAGGCGATGAAGAGATATATATTCACGGTCGCTGTTTGCTGTCGATGAGGTATTTTCAAGATAAAGTATTTTCTTTGTAACATTCTTGGGTGTTATTAGGAAAATAACGCGCTAACTGTATAAAAAATATTTTTACATTTTGACATCTCAACATAGATGAAGAATAATAAGTTTTTTGTAATTTTTAAGAATACATGGTACGATATTTTCTTCATAAATGCTATGATAATACTCCTTTTGTGTGATAATAATTCGCATGTAAATATATTTTACATTTTTCATATCTAAACAAACATGAAGAAGAATGTGGAAGTCTGGGTATTTACAGTGCTTATGAGCCGTCATTGGCTGGTTAAGTGAACACTTTGCTCACGTTTAACATTTACCATTCTATCCATGATTGACAACCAAACTACTACTAAATTTTTGGAACTCCTACATATGTCGTTAGTTTCATGACGCTTTATGTGTTCGTTCATTGGATCCATCTGTGGTTAGTTAGAGAAAGCTTTTATTTAGCAGAGACCATTTAATTTGGATGTATGCAAGATCCTAAGTGGATTATTTTACATACTGGGAAACCCCTGAAAATTTGATTTTCAATTATTTTATACACAACATTTTTGGATGTCTCCAAATCTTTGTTCACAAATCTGGGTTTCTCTACTTAGGAGTTATTTTTACATTTTTATTATATCAACAAAGATGAAGATGAATTATAGTTCACAAGTCCTGTAAATCGGCGTGTATGTATGAGAAGATGCCTGAATGTGGAGGAGACGAAGGTTGTTTTCAAAGACGGAGTGATATGACGTTCTGTTCTCTATGCTTATCCCTGCGGGGAAGCGGTGCGATGGTTAGCCAGTCAGTTTGCGAAAGAAATATTTCACCCTTTTAAAGGCAATATATTTTCTCGAATGTTTTTTTTTGGGATTAATTTTGAATAATTTATACGAGTGGCCATACTCTCGGACCCGTGTCTCCTAGGTGTCCGGGTGAGTTGGGTAAATTAAAATTATATTTACATTTTGCGTCGCACGAATACAGATTCATTCCACCTGTATCAGTTTTGAACACCTCCCGTTCACCGTGTACTTAGCGGAAAATCTATCAAGAATATTTACCGCGAGTGAATAATACTTACACCTTACACGCTACGTACGCCAGCAGCCCGCGGCGGGGAAGGAAACGCTATTTGAGATGAAAATTCATTCAGGACGTCATTTGCGAGGATCATAGTTACTTATTTGTTTAACTTTTTTATTAACACTTTGAGTTATTGCCTTCACAAAGCTATGATAGCTTAATTTATAGATTTTTTAAAGACGTTAATTTAATGGTAGGTGAAAACGTAAATGATTGAAGAAAACACTTGTTTTTTACCACTTGAGTTTTATTATAGACTACATGTTTCAGAAGTTAAACTTCCATCATTAGTTTAACTTCTGAAACATGTAGTCTATAATAAAACTCAAGTGGTAAAAAACGAGTGTTTTCTTTAATCATTGTAACGTGTCTTACCACAAAGTTAATGCCGAAACAATAAAGAAAACGTAAATATCGGAGGCGTGCGTTTTTAAGATATTCAATTTGTGTGTGCTTGCGTCTGTAATTTGAATAAGCAGGCGCTGCTACTTTTTTTCTAGAAATTCAAATTAAAAAGATTTCTAGAGTACTTTGTAATTTGCGGATGTCTAGTTGAATTTTCTAAATATTTTATATTACAATATATATTTGAGTTCTTAAGATATGTATAAATATTTCGATTCCATAATATTTTCAAGTAAATCTATACAGCTTCTGTTTGATATTCATGAAATATCGTTATTTACAATAAATGAGATGCAAACTGAAGTTGCCATGAAATTATGGCAATATGAAATCATAAAGATTGTTATGTTATAGTTTTAATTTCATTTTCTTCTGTTTTTTGTCGTTTTATTTTCTGAGTTCTAGTTTTTATTTTACATATGAATAGTTTTTAAATATTATAGATAGGTTAAGTAGGTATTTTAAAATAATAGAACAAGATAGGAATCTGCTGGCGAATTGCAATTCGGTTTAGCAGGACTAGTATAACACTAGTCCGCCTCCGTAGTGTAATGGTCAGCACGCTCGGCTACCGTTCTGTAGGTCCCGGGTTCGATTCCCAAGGGGGGTTAAATAAATAAAAGTGATTTTTTCACTGTAATATTTATTCAAAATTACCATGGACTGGTACCCGAAGCGGAGGGCTGATCACCTTTCCTTCATGTATAAACGATCAAGATAACACTGCGTTTATATGACACAGTGCCCTATGCACCATTGGGGTGCGGATAAGGGTTCTAAAAAAAGTATTACATTATATATTTTAATCAAATAAATAAAAAACGTTAGATATAAAGTTTATAAACATTTCTTTGGAATAATGAATCTTAATTTATTCCCCACTTTATTAAATTCCTAGATTCGTAAATTACACTTGATGTAATTTTATTACATTGTACCAGGAGATAAGAAAGGGTGAGGAGGCTTTGTAAGTATGTAGGTCTCTGGCACTGAGAGCCTTTGTGTTCAACACTGCACCAGATAACAATAATGGCCGTAAGATAATAAGACCGGGGTTCTATGAGCGGGACGGTACACAATGCGAATTAACGAGATACATAGATAAATTTAAGTGTCATCCATATTTGGTTACATACAGGCTCAGCTAAGAATTATAAACTCTGATTTTCGATCGCTTATCAATATCTGTTTCCCACTTTTTTTTTGACCTGTAACAGCCGACTGATGTAAACTTTGGATGAAGACAGTTTTTTGGAATTTCAGGATTTTATGTAAAAGCCGTAAACAAACTTTCAAATTACTGTATTTTTTTAAAGAAGATATATCAACAGGTTTCTTATGAATTTTCTCGTGGTTTTTGTTGGTAAGAAAATAAAAATCGTTGAAAAATTATATCTTGTTCGTTAAATACGTGAGGGAAAGGTGATCAAGTACTGCGCTTCGAGTACCTGTCTAGGGTAGTATTAAATACATACATTTATTTAATATACTGTTATCCACCTTGAAGTTTGTACTTCCTCAGCATTTCTTCTCCATGTTATAATGGAAAAATTTAAACGTTGTGTTTCACTCTCTCTCGCTGCTCGCTGATAGTGTGTGAAGGAGACGTGTATTTACCAGTGCATACTATTTGTTATTTTATTATTATTTTGTGTTTAAGGCTTTTTGTTTCTGTATTGGTGTATTTTTTATATTAGATACTGTATATATGTATTATGTTAAAGGCTTTAGCCGTTCAATAAATAAATACAATATTAGAAATACAGTGAAAAAATCACCAACATTCAACTCGAAAGGAAGCATATTCGCGATCTAATTCGGCATAATAGCTAATCGCACTGACCATTACACTACGGAGGTGGACATACTAAGAATTCAACGGTTGTATGAATTCTCTTTTCCTTTAGCCAACTAAATAAAACGAAAAAAAATGCGGTGGTGATGTTATAAAAACGCGATATTTTTCCCTTTTTCCCGGTATAAATCCACCTCCGTTTATTTGTACAACAACCGTTGTCGTAAAAAGAACTATCCGTCCAGAATTCTCCGCGGATAGCGCCGGCTACAAAAAGCCACCCAGTTTTCCGGACGTTTTACTTGCCCCGGATGGTGGCAAATCCGTATAAAATGCTGTGTGTACTCCGGATCATCCGAGATCAAAGTATTTCGCCTTCCCGAGGACCAAAAGCGCATATTATGTCAGGATGTAAAATAAGTTTTGATATTTGAATATCGCTCCAGCCAGACGTGGCCCATTATTTTTTACTGCAACTACGAGATAAAACTTGTGAAGTGTCGATAATAGTGATATGCTCAATTGCGTGAAAAAAAGTCTTCGTTTTTTTAATACTGCCTACGAAAAGCGTACACAAATTTCCTTCAAAGGGTCACAAAATTTTTTTTTGAAAAGTAATTTAACATTTTATTGAAATCTTTAGAAAAAAGGCTTTCTTGACTGTATGCGGTCAGACGGCAATTAGAGAAGCTAGCTGTTTTCTTGGGAAAGGGTTGACGGTCAATGAGACGCAGCCTCGAGAAGAAAATATATGTTCAGAGTATAATACGACGTTATATTGTAACATTTTTACTCTAACTAAAAACCCATAAAAATCCGCAAAAAATTATATCAATAAGGAACGAAAGAAGCGTTTTTCGATTGAGTAAAACCTTCAGGAAAATCTGGAAAAAAAACTTGTACCCACTTACTGATAAATTACTTACTTACTTATAACCCTTATCCGCACCCAATGGTGCATAGGGCACTGCATCGAATCGACGCAGTTTTATCTTGATCATTACTTACATGAAGGCAAGGTGATCAATCTTGCGCTTCAGGAACCAGTCCAGAGTAATATTAAATAAATATTACAGTGTAAAATCACTAATATTTATTTTCACCCCCCCCTGGGAATCGAAAAGCTATCGGTAGCTAAACACGCTGACCATTACACCACGGAGGCGGACAATAAATACTTTTTTATTAATCTCTTCAGAGATAGATCTTTCAGGATTATTTTCAAACGACGTTAGAATATTACAGATCGATTATCAACTATGTCACGGGACAGACTCGCTAATATTTCGGTCATCTTGCAAGGAGAGATGGAAAGGATGAGGGAAATCTCCCATGCGTTGGTCGGACCAAATAATGTCTGCAAGACACTCGTTCATTCAGAAATGCGGTGCAGATAGTGGATGAAAGCTGTCTTCAAAATAGAATTGGTTGTCACTATCTTCTACCATAAGGACAAAAGGGTAGAATTTCCATAGCTACCCTTATAATCAGATAACTACTTTCCATATTAATTCTTCGAAGAAAGTTCGGAGGAGTAGAGCCGCCCTCTTTTGCGATAAAATCGATACGTCTCTAAATGCGAAAGTTATCGAGAAAAAGAGCACCCTTTAAATTCGCTTGTTTTATCAGATCTCAAAGTAGATAGCGGTCATCATCATCTATGTCCTTTAGGGGCTGGTCGGGTCAGGCAGGTACGAGGGCAAGATATATCGATGTAATTTGTCTTTACCCAATTCTTCGCTCACACCCTGGCGAGCCTCGCTTGAAAGCCTTAAAATAAAGGATTCGCCAGAGTGGTACTACATAATAGCTGCCTACTAAAACATGTCTGGGTATCGACCCCCCCAGTGTCGTGATCCATAAAGTGTAAATACAAATATTTTTGAAAAAAAAGTAAGTGAATAAAAACAAATCACTCATACATACAAAGGTTAAGTCATGAACATTTTAGATTATTTCTTGAATGTTTTTCGCAGATACTTTGTGGCACATGATTTTGGTAAGGGAATGTAATTAATTTGAGTATTTAAATGTTTTTAATGTTTTAGAATTTAATAATCCCTGATAACGACAAGGTTCTTGTCGAAACCGGTACATTTAAGTGTATTAGTAACAAAAAAGTGGTTAAAACAAAGTTTTTTAATTTTATAAAATTTAGATTATTTTTAAATGCAAAAAAAACTGACAAAACATTAATTAATAATATGCTTTTCCAAAATAAATCACCATTTTTATCCATATGTACCTGATCAATTTTCTTGCTCGTTAGTTTATGTAATCACCTGTTGATGAAAACATGAAATAGAAAGTTTATATTTTAAGCATAGATTTCACGCAAGTATGTGTATTTTTATGACTTGTATGTTTTTTTTGAGATGTCTAGAGAGATTTAAAAAATACTTATTTTAAAGCGACACCATTTGCGTCTTGGGATGGGTAAAATGCTTGTATATCATGTAAATATTTCAGCACTTGCCCCTAAATCTTTTATTTCACGTCCATCTATTCACATTGTATTTCACGTAATTCAGTTTGTTTGGGTAGATGTCGTAAACCGTTTTATGCCCCGTAACAAATCTCCGAGCGAAATGCCCGGAACGCAGACGGACGCAGGAGGCTCGAGACTAATTATTGTCGGCGGTGAAAGGTGGTCTTCGGGTGCCATTTCTCAGTGGGGAACTCCGGCGTGATGGTAAATTGGTTATCTCACCTTCCCGTGACGTGGATGTATTTCCTCGCCAGCCAATAACCGCACGGTATTGGAACAGGCGCGCAGGAGGAACGGGAGAGCGTATAATAGAAACGCTATCGAATGTTTTGACAGGGGTGCCTATACAATTGACAGACCGCAGGGTTTGATTGAATCTCTCAGCCTTTCAATTACAGGAGTGACTGAATAAATTGATAAGGAACTCGGGCCCGTATAGCGCCACTTCATGCCATCAATCTACCCTTGATACGATTTCATTTTTAAAAGGTTTCTTCGTGTTACACATCCAATTTAAATGGTTTCTGCAATCCAATAACTTTCTGGTCCGTGTGAAAGTAATCTCTTTTTTATATTTGGCTGTGGTTTTATTCGCTGAATTCCGCAAGAGTTAATAGGGGTAGCTAATTCCAAATTTACACGCAATTAACCAGTGTCGACACTTCTACTCATTGATTGATTCGGCTGTAACTTTGTGGTTAATATCTATCCATTTTTGTTTAAGTTTTTCCTAGTTACTACCACTATTTCTTGTAACCTTATCTAAGAAATAATAATTTTAAGGAATTCGCTAACCGTATCAATAGTTACCAATCAAAATTTCAACAATAACGTATAAATCCTTAAAATCATTAATACTTTGAAGCAATAAATACTTCATTTAAAAATATGAATAATAATTAACTCATAATTAACAATATGACAATACCTAATTAAAGTCTATTGTCTGTCTTTCCAAAGATAAAAATAAGAAACAGCTTCCACCTCCTCTTCATCTTTGTACGTCCCAAGGTCACAACTCTAAAATTTAGACTATGTTTCGCATAAAGTCTTCGATAATGTTGCTTGATGTGAAGAAATAGTGGTATTTACCGTAGTAAAGTGGTATTACACAAAGTGAATGATGAATTATTGATTGATGAATGATGAGTGTTACTAGTAAAAGAAACTAGTGCTGCAGATGTGAAAATAATGTAATGGTAAAAAGATGGTGAAACCAGTAATGCGCCTTAAATCTGATTACCGGAGAAGTCCTTAATATCCTCGTCATCAGAAAGACAATATTGCCTGGTAATTAAGGTACCTCGAAGACGAAGAAGATGGAGACCATTTTTACTGCGCCATTTCCGTAACAATGCTACCTCAAGGGTGCTCTAACCGTGAAATTAATGAATCTCTATCGTTATAATGACTATTTAATACCCTCCATTATAAACCAAGAACCTTTTATAATTCAGAGCAAGCGATCTGTAATGAATTTGGACAATAATATTCTTCTCTTATGATGTTATAAGCCTTTTTTGCGAGTGTTTTCTATTATATTGTAATCCTGGTATTGTTGTTTATTATCGAGTGCGGTTACCGTTTTGTACGTTATGGGGCTACACATATAAAACACTCTCTTTATTTATTTATTGAACGGCTGAAGCCTTTAATATAATACATATATACACTATCTAATATAAAAATCATCCATTGTTTACTTTGTGTAA
The DNA here is from genome assembly GCF_059751285.1 of Brachycentrus maculatus. Lineage (NCBI taxonomy): Eukaryota > Metazoa > Arthropoda > Insecta > Trichoptera > Brachycentridae > Brachycentrus > Brachycentrus maculatus. The sequence goes on from NW_028280967.1 coordinate 1,506,435, forward strand.
TACCACTTTTAAAAACACTTATTCGTGACTACCGGTTTCGGAAAAGCATTCCATCGTCAGGTCATTCAAATAAAATTATTACGATTTGACATTTCTATAAAAAAGAACAAAAAAAATTAAGAGTTGTTTTTTATACAAATGTCAAATTGTAATAATTTTATTTTAATGATATGACAACGGAATGATATTACCATAACCGGTAGTCTCGAATAAGTGTTTATAAAAATGGTATTACACAAAGTAAACAGTGGATGATAAGGAGAGTGTTTTATTAACATACCACAAAGTTATCAATGCTTTTTATATACAAAATATATCTACACATATAAGTTCCCATCTAAACTAAGTATCTAACATATTTAAATGAGCGGGTATCATAACATTTAGTATCTGGGAGGTGTCTGATGTTTTAAAACAATAACGAAGTGCCCGAAAGTCATTGTTAACTCGGGTTCAGAAATGGGTCGAGTGTTGCGTAACAGTGTTTAATTATAAATGCGTGCAATTAATCATATTTGCTATGAACATAAATTGTATACATTAATTTAAAGAACAATTTTAAACATATCGTAGTCGTACAGGAGAAAGTGACCAACTAACAAAACGTAAAATGTTCAGGAGGGCCATTCCAAGAATTTGAGTAGTGTGGTTGTCAATAATGGGTAGAATTGGTGAATGTTACACGTGTGTAAAGTGATCACCAGCCTATGACGGTCATCAGCCCCGTAAATGCCCAGACTTCCATATTCTTCTTCATCTTTGATGAGATGTTAAAAAATAATACATTTAACCGTTTTTTCACTTTTGCCATCAGTGCAGTTAGTCATTTTATAACAAGTCAATATAATATACTTTCAAGTTTAAAATCACTTTGGTATTTTTTCCAAATCAACATTAAGCTAGTAAGATGTCAAATAGTCAATAATCACGTTTTAGTAAAAAATGCACTTCGTCATTTTCTCCTGTATGAGGAGCCACCTTGTGTGTCTTGTCGGTGGAGTTCTTTTTACATACATTTTTATTGTTTTTAACCATTTTAACCTAATATACATATATATAGAAAAAAATGTTTTATAATTTTCATAAAATCAACTCTCGATCATTTACCCATTCCTTTATTTTGCCTTTGTTCCATGTTTTATTTTGACCCCTAACATCCTTCGGCAACAAATTAAAAATGTTCGGAACGATATATTGCACTCCTGCACTCATTCCGGAAGGGAGAAGATCCTCGGGATACGCGTCGCGCTGTTGCGAAAATAAACTAACACCAAGAACCATTACCAAAACCGTTTTACGAGATGGCAAGTTTGAGAGCAATACTTATTTCCGATTGCTCCGGTAATGTACATAAATACTTGTAGACTGAGAGAAAATGGACCCTCCGAGGCCGGGAATGGTACATTACACATTTCTCCAGCCGAAATCTCGCTCCGGGCCTTTTCGAAAGCACTCTCCTTTTATTTCATCGCACCTTTTCCCACCTATAAATATAACTTGCGGAGCAAACACCGCAGAAAAAAGCGAGCGCGGTCAGTTAGACACGGATGGAACATTTGTGGAGGTCCTCACCAAAACGTTACATTTCCATGATTCGAAGTAATCAGGAATTCTAGCTTGTAAAATTTGGTGCGATTTAACGATTTCATATTGGTTTAACGCAAGATCGGTCACGTTTTGTCGCAACTTTGATTAAGATTTCGATAGAATACAGTAAACCAGTGTTCCGCAAACTTTTTCTGTTCAAGGTACACCTGCCAAATCAAGAAATTTTAGAGGTACAACAAAGATAAAAACAAGGTTTATTTAATATTGTTTAGTTATTAAAATTAATATAATGTGAAAATTTATATTACAAATTATGTTTAATGCAAAATATAAGCCTGCTTAACCGAGCACAGGCGATCAAATTTTTGAACAATTCTTGATAAGACTGCTCTCATCTCTTCGTTGATCGTCCACAGGCGTCCTTTCTTTTTTTTAAAGCAGCAATTCGTACAAGTTAAGTCCTGGCAAATAGTAAAAGAATTGCAATGGCACTCCTTGATATTCAGTGATGAGCAGTGGATATTCATTTTTTTATATGCAGCCAAAAATGTGCTAGATCTTTTTCTGCAAATTTCAGTTTTAATGTCCGATCAGATTTTAGCTCCTCTTGCTCGTTTATCGGTAAGTGACTTTTTCCGCGGCACACCAACTAATCGCCACGGTACACCAGTGTGACGCGGCACACACTTTGCGGAACACTGCAGTAACAGAACAGATTTGCAAGTATTTTTTGTGCAATATTTGAAATGTATCTTTTTGGTGAGGACCTCCACATTTGTACGAGCGGACGCCGGTACCGTTTTCCGTTCGCCGATTATTCGCGTGAAAATGTTTGAATAAAGAGGACGGCCGCGTGTTATGATTGAGCGAACTCGGCCAAGTATTTATACGAGTCCGCCGGACTCTGTGAGTGACGAGCGGGGGACGTATTTGATTTACGCCCTGCTGCCCTTAGATTTCACGGAAAATAAGCACTTTCGCTTTGTCAACGGGCCGGGATTCGGGCCGCGACATTTCACCTTTTGAATGCCTTCGGATTTTTTTTCTTTATTTTTAATTCTTTCATCAAGTACAAAAAAATATGTAATATCAATACAAAAAAGATCCCACAAAGGCATGGCCTGTGTGTGGGTATACATTATATTTTAGAATATAATAAAGGGCACTGGCAAGAATACAATAGATTATACAGACAGAAATAAAATTAGATTAAAAGTGCTACAAATATTTGATTTTAACAGAAAACAAAAATCGAGAAGATGAAATGAAAAAAGTTAGCAAATATGTACTGCGGGTTATGAGTTTTACGTTTAAATGACGAAAGTACTTAGATCTGTTTTATAATAAACAATTTAAGCTTATTTTTAAATTGAAACAAATATACATATTTATTTTCGCGGCGAAACATACAATTTTAAAATCCTCGCTTTATTTGGCTGGAATTTATTCCGAATTTATTAGCGGCGCTTTTAAAGTAATGAAACATAACAAAGATGTCGGTGTTGACGTGTTGTTTTATCGAATTAGTTTTCGATGTTTCTGTCCCGTCCTAATGACGCGATTTTCTCATTTTTTCAATTCGGCGTGTATTTCTAGGAAATATATTTTTTTCTGAAAGTAAATATTTGTAAAAATGTGCGTCCCGTTTATTTCGTGATATCTTAATGATGGTTGTATTTTCAGCTACATTCAAATATCAATCAAAATCGTCTAGCTGTCAATTACGAGCTTCCCGGAGATACATTATTTTGATAGCGGGAAAGATAAAAATCGATCTTATATCAAGAATTTTCCTTAATGGACAATTTTAAATTGATTATTATTTTTCATATCAGATACTGGATTATTTGCCCTATAGATGATATGTCAATATTGTAGGTGTCTAAACTTGATATATGTAAAATATCTATCTTTCTTTTTATATGAAAGTTGATGGATATATGTAATGGTCTCGGCTACATTCTATATGCGGGTAGCATTTTTGATAGATTTGTAAGTATGGCTGATTGTGACGCCACTAGTTGATAAGTTTGAAGTATCAACCATATCATGTTGAGACACGTTTAATTTTAAATTGACTAGAAATTAGGTGCATATTCTATTCTATGCATTAGTTATTTTAGTAGTTTATAAAATAGAACAATTTTGTATTTAACTACTTTTTACTGGTTCTTTTCTCCAGCCAGTTTCGACAACGGTTACATTGAATATTAACTATATATACATATATGTATGTACATAACAATGACTATTTCAATGTTTTAAATTTAGTACATGTTTGACCCTGACGATGACAAGGTTTTTTTAGAATTCGGTTGGAGAAAACTACCAATAAAAAGCGCTTAAAAACAAAGTAGTTTCATTGTGTAAAGTTTTCAAAACGTGCCACAAAGCAACCGCGAAAAACGCTCAAGAAAATATTTTAGTAGTTTTTTTTCATTTTCAAAAACTTTCAAGAAAATATTTCAGTAGTTTTTACATTTTGAATACATTTCGTATCGGGTGTGTCTCAATAGGGGTGTGTGCGTAATTAAGGGCATGAATCAAAACGGGGATAAATATGCTCATCCCACCTCGTGTGGTCACGTGGGCGGGGCCGCTGCCCGAAACAAATATATCACGGGCTATTACTTTAATCCTAATTAACAATAATCCCGCTACCGTTCCGAATTCGAACATCCCATTTGGCCCCGTAGCTAGCGCCACCTGTCCCGCCGGTTGTAACAAACCGCCCCTCATTAATCTCTCACTAAAGGGGTTGAAAATGGAAGAAGTACCACCCGAGAAGATGTAGGTGGGAAGTACAAGAACCTGTTCGTGGGGTCCATTCTACCCCCATGGCCGTATTTTTCGAGCGCTCTACTCCGTTTTCGTCAGTTTTCTTTTTCCACTAGACTCGCTCTCGCTAAGTTTTCCGTTTTTATGAAGCGGGGAAAATATTGGATAGCCTTTAGCAGTTTATTCGAGTGAAGTTGATATCATTTTTTTGTTTATGTTTTGTACATTTTGACGTTTGTACAGTCGTTATTGCTGTGTTTCCACAGTATCGGCGTAATGTATTTTTTTTGTTATCTTGAACAAGTAATATCTGAATGAGGCCTCAAATTGCGAATGAAAATTATGACTATTATAAAAAAAGTGAATGAGAGAATTTTGATTTGCCGACTACGACACGGTATAGATTGCGAATACATAATAACATTTTTTATATCTTGGCTGAATATCTTATCTCAGAATGGTACATAACCATATTACAGTTAATAATCATAGACTATTGGAAGGTTGTTTATAAAATTATCTCATCGAAAGCAATCTCTTAAAATAATTTAAAAATAAACAGCGTTATATTCTTTATTAATATTTATTTCAAATTTGTAGTAATGTATATAACATTCTGCATAAAATCCTTTTTTATCATTTTTTTTAAATTCTCGTTTACTTTGTAGAATTCCAAAATCTTTATAAAATTGAGTCAAAACTCATGATCTATGATGATCAAATTTTTAATAAATTTACTCATTTATCTCAGCTATTTCGCGTTACGAGGGTATTATAAAACAGTTTGAAAATGAGAGTTCTCAGAGCGAAATATTTTAGTCGTCACAAAAATAAGCCGATTCAATAGTCATAAATCAGATTTTGATCTTTCATAAAAATTAGTATAATTACTATCGCTATATAAGTATATGCTAGTTTATGTTTTTTTTTGGATTTTCTTGAAATCATCCTAAGAAATGCATTTATTAAGGCAGCACTGTAGATACTTAGATTTTATTTTTAATATATTTTTTTATATGTAACTTTGTTTTAAAATCACTGTAAATATTTTATTATGACTTAATTATAATGTCTACCGGTTTCGAAGCTAACCGCTTCTTTATCAAGACTGATTAATATTAAAACACTATCTACTTAACAAAATTGTGTAAATTTTTTTTCAAGTCGATAGTGTTTTTGTATTAATCAGTCTTGATCGGTAGACATTAAAATAAAGTTATAATAATAAAAATATTAAAGTGATTTTAAAACAAAGTTACATATAAATTATAAAATGGAAAATCACAAAGTTAGTGCTTCAAATATAAATTATATATTTTTAAACGGTTATGCAATTGAAAATAACTCTCGCAAGTAGTAGTATATTTCGCGCCGATCGTCGCACATAATTTTACTTAACGATGTAATATAGATTCGGGTACGACATCATAACACACAAAGTACACCCACATCGGCGGTAGTTTTACGAGTAAAAAAAGCGGAATAAACTACCCTGTTCTGCCTAGACCCCTAGACCCTCCCCCCGAATCCTCTATAAATCACGCGGGGAAACAAACACAAGAGAAGACCGGACGGATGTTATCGGGAGGCTACAATGGAAAAGGTAAAGAAGACTTTTCTCCGAGCCATTGTAACGCCAAGGATAAAAACCTACATACATACATAATATTACGCCGGGGATGGAATTAGAATCAAGCTCTTCAACCCTTGATATGTGAACGTCGCTCATTCTTTCCTTCTCGCTGCTAAATATTTATGCGCCAGTTCGATGGCGATGACCTTTATTTAATTTGGGTCGGAGTTTGAGCCCTCAGGAATATCTGAACCGCCTGTATATCAACCCTCATTTGATTACCACACTTGATTATTCAGTATTTTTCTCAATTATTCTCGTCAATTTTCCATTTGAATCACTGGATATATCTTGATATATTTTTTCACTTAAATATTTATTTAATATTACCATTTAATTTTTAATATCCATTCATTTTTTATTTTATTTTTATCTTTCATTATCATTTTCATATCATATTCCATACCTGTATAAGCGCCCTTAAGGTAGTTTTTTTTACTAAAATGGCGCTATATAAATCATCCAAGATTATTATTATTATTCACTGGTACCCTTTAGCCCGCCTCCGTAGTGTAAAGGTCAGCACGCTCGACTACCGTACTGGAGGTCCCGGGTTCGATTCCCAGGGGGGGTCAAATAAATATAAGGGATTCACTCTAATATTGATTCAATATTTCTCTGTACTGGTACCTGAAGCGGAGGCTGATCACCTTTCCTTCACATGTTTACGATCGAAACAACACTGCGTTTATATAATGCAGTGTCCTATGCACCATCGGGTGTGGATAAGGGTTTGAAAATACTGTAAAAACATATAAAGCCACTTTTCTTTTTATATTTACTTCATGAAAACTATTATTAGTTTTAATATCGTCGCAAAATTTAGCTTATATCGCTCACTCATATTTCAACAACGTCATAAGTATATCAAAAATCGTCAATTCGTAGTTGTGCATGTTTTAGGAATGCCCAGATAATGTACTATATCACAGCAAAAGTGGCATATTTTTAACTTAATATTTACCCGCTACAGGGCAGAGAGTGATGTTTTTGCATTTTTAAGAAAAGGTATCGTTTAATTATTTTTTTTTTAAATATACTAAATATTTTTCAAATGGATAAATAACATTCAGCTTTTACCTAAAAAGATCTTTTGCCCAGTAAAAAGTTCAATAAGTGGCTTGATGTTTATATTTTATAAATTTTATTTTATTTTTAAAATTAAAAAACGATCTCCTGAAAAATCAAGTTTTTTGATGTATGACATTGTTGAAAGGAGTGAGCATATGACGGGTTCGAGTATTGTCAATCTTTCTGTATCACGACAAGGAATATACATCCTCTTTTTTGGTAACGGATCTTTTACGTTTCTTTTTAATCATCTTGATTCTACACCTATGCTAACGGCAACGTATGATAGATGGATAACCACGTGTGTGGGTACTGCTGCTGCAAAGCCTCTTTTCGAGATATGACTTTTGTTACGTGTGAGACTCTCACCCCTTTTCGGCTTTAATACCGCGGGTGTAATAATAGTAACACGCGCGCATCCAAAGATCTTCTACCCCCCAAATTCCCACATCAATCTGCCGGAGTGTGGATCTTCCGTGGGCCGTGATTTTTCAGGGGTGCGACTTTACTTTTTGTCTAGGGGGCGGGGGTCGTACGTGATCTCTGAATTTTTGACCCCGTCTGGGGCTCGAACCCTTTTTTATGACGTCTCACAGCCCGTGATGAGGTACCCCACTCTCGGTAATGTCGACCTGGGGAGTCGTCTGTTACGTAGTAGATTTTTTTTAAAGTAAAATGAATGTATTGTTGGGTAATATATCCAAAATTAAACAAGGTTTATTGCATTGAATTCTGCATTTATTTATGTATATGTTAATACGTGACGCGTTTCGTCTTCTTAAGACATTATCAAACACACTAGAGTGTTTGATAATGTCTTAAGAAGACGAAACACGTCACATATTAACATATACTTAAATAATGTAGAATTCAATGCAATAAACCTTGTTTAATTATGATATATTACCTAAAAATTCAATTTGGAATTCCACCAACTGTCTGCAGTTACAATAAATAAAAAAATGTGTTTTTATTTTAAATTTATGTTTTACTTCGTAAATACCACTATTTCTTAAAATCTATTGTGACTCGTGTTTCGATGCATTCCGCATCATTTTCAAACACCGTATGTGTGTAGCTAAGTCTAAATTTTAGAGTTGTGTGCTTGGGACGTTGATGGTTGAAGAGGGGGTAGGAGCTGTTTCTTATTTTTAATTATTTTTTTATTTCTTATCAGTGGAAACTTAGATAATAGAGGAAAGCTTAAGTCATTGTCATATTGTTAATTTCTGTTTTATTATGATTTTTCATTAATTTATATTGTTTCAAAATGTTGCAGTTTATGACTTTTCGTATTAATAATTTTTAGGATTTCTACGTAATTCTTGTTAAATTTGTAATCGTTATCCATGAAATAGTTACTGAATTCTGAAATTGACAATTCATGTTCCCTAATTCACGTTTTATAATTTTCTGGAAGTGATACCAATGTACGAACATTCACAGTCGCAGTTTAATTTATATATATATACCACTGTTGTCTTATATATTTCCATGATTATTTTGTGTTATTGTCACCTATGTGCCACCAACATACCCACATTCCTTACAGTATTTTTTTTATCAACTTTAATCTCCCATAATTTTTGTTTGCCACTTACAAGGTAGGTACTACTACAAACGTCTCGATTTAAATGCGAATTCGTAAACGTATTTACACGGGTTTTTATCCCCCGAGCCATTTTAATTCTGATTATTCCAAACGGAACGCGTTTTCTGTAATATAGACGTTGAAAATTCGAGTACATCACTCATCACCGTACGCCAGCCCGCCCTAACATCGCCCGGAGTTTACTGTCGTATCATTTGAAACAATTTAATCTAAGCATAAACTTTTTGTAGGCCTTTCGAAGGTTGAACCTTTACGGCCTTTTCCTGAAGTACACTCGCAACTTTGCTGGAACACGTTTCACCGTTACGGTGATGGTGTTGTTTAAATGTTCAGAAATTTCGGAAATCTTTCTGCTGAATTATTTTTACTATTCGTTCGCAAGTTCTCTACATTTGTTGTGTTTCATTCAATTCGCTCATTATTTTCATTCTCTATAAATTGGCGGCCTTCTCCGCTTCATATTCAAAGTATAAAATGGGTTTTAAAAATCCTCAGTCGTATTTATTTATTGATTTGGCGTTTAATTTGTTAAACTCCATTTTAATTTATGTATTAATTGTTAAATCGAACACAGATTTTTCTAGTCTACTAATTTGTATTTTATTGTTTAAAAATGCATAAAAATGTCTTACCAGTCACTCACTTAGAGCTACCTAGTAATACTTATTTTTAATAAAACAAAGTCAAAGAACTAGCGAGTTATTACTGATCGCCTTCTACCACCTTTGTACGAGTTCATTGATCATGTCTTTATTTGTAATTATTCTATATTTCACAATACTAACACTCACTCCCTGATGGACTGAGCAGTACTTGTTACACGTTTTCACTCATCTGGATTTTAATTTAATTTCATGAACAAAGTGGTGATTACCTTAAAACAAACATAATTAACCCGTGGTCATTTCAGCGTGTTGACTATTGGACACAATTCTGTCACCAACGGCTATAATATCCATCGCTTCGGACTTGTTGTTCTTTCCTGATTTACCGTTTCACTTCATTAGTTTCGCCTTATCCCGCCGCACAATTTCCACCATGTTTGCGTAGGCACTATGTGCGTGGAAGTTGCGCTGGAGTGACGCGCGGTGGAGTGAGGCGAGTCGGTTTACAGCATCCCCCAGTCCGTAAACATCTCCGGCATCCCAGTAACACTAAGCGACTTTGCAACTATGTTAATTTCGCAAATTGTTTCCTGCAGAAATTGCGGCCGTCTGATTTGTTTAGATTCCGCCGGAAGTTGGGGGTTCGGTCCCAATTTTTTAAGGAGCCGCGAAAGTTGAACCCTACCGGTGTTCCTCGTTCACTCGCTGTCGCAAGTTTCCGCATCTAATCGTGTTTGCATTCGATTTACGACACACCGACGTTTTGCAGACGGGGCTTAAGGGCAAATTGTAAAATGTCAAAAGTTTGGTGTTTTGTTTTGTGTTTTTTACAGCTACATTAGAGGGTAAACTGTTGTATAAATTTTTTGGTATCTCAACGTATATGAAGAAGAATTTAGAAGTCTGGGTCTTTACAGGGTTTATTAGCTGTCATACGCTGGTTAAGTGATCACTGTACTTCTCTTCTAACCCTTATCCGCACCAAGTGGTGCATAGGGTACTGCATCGTATTGACGCAGTGTTATCTTGATCGTTGTTTACATGAAGGCGAGGTGATCACTCCTACGCTCAGGGACCAGTCCAGGGTAATATTAAATACATATTAGATTGTAAAATCACTTATATTTATTTTCACCCCCCCCTGGGAATCGAACCCGGGACCTCCAGCACGGTAGCTTAACACGCTAACCAGGCCGATCACTGTACACACGTGCAATATTCACCATTCTACGCGGGATTGACAACCACAATTATAGCTATGTTGAACAATATCTCATTGGATATTGATCTGTTCCATGTGTCTGAAGGAGTTTTCCGAAGCGGGATTCTTCTACACCTTTAGCAATAGTTCTTGCATATATTTTATTTTAATCTATTTTTAATGTATACGATTTAAATTTTGTACAGTTTGTAATGTATATATTAATTGAAATAAATAAATTGAATTGAATTGAATTGAAATAAAATTCCGTGTAATTTTGTGTAGTGCACAAACGCCCCAAGTCTTGATTAACGTAAGATTCCGGCCCACCTTTAAAGATTTCGGCAAGAAGCATTAACGACACAGGCATACAATAAAAACGGCACAAAAAAGGGTAATTAGGAAGGAAAAAGTCAAATTTAAGGCTCTAGAAGGAAATATTCGAAATTTACGATTTCCTCGTTTAAGCCATATTATGTCGGGCCGTGCTTCTTCGTGCGTACTCCTTCGATGTATATACAGGGCGGCGCAAAATGAATCACCCTATCGGAAGATGTTATAATTTTAGCGAATGGCTTCATACGTCAATCATATCGTTTACTCCTTTCAAGAACGTCATAAATCAAAAAACTTGATTTTTCAGGAGAACGTTTTAAAAGTTTAAAAATATAATACAATGTATTAAAAATAAATATCAAGCCACTTACTGAACTTTTTACTATGCAACAGATATTTTTAGGTAAAACCTGAAGCACCTTTTTTTCCTTTTGAAAAATATTAAAAACAACACTTTCTGGCCTGTAGCGGTAAATATTAAGTTAAAAATATGCCTCTTTTGCTGGGATATAATACATTTTCTGGGCATTCTGAAAACATGCACAACTGAAAATTGACGATTTTTGATTTATGACGTTCTTGAAAGGAGTGAGCAATATGTGAACTTGACAGCTGAAAAAAAATGAGCGATGGACTTGGACTTTTTTTTTTATAAAGTGGCAAAGACGATATCCGTCAAGTGGCTGCTGCCAGTGTTGACACACATTTGTGCCCGTTTTATCACTTTGTTTGTACACTGCAGCTGTCTAGTTCACAAATGACAATTGACGTACGATGAATATAAAATTAATTTTTGGTAAAAAATCTTTAATATCTAAATATCCTATCTAGAAATAAAATAAATGAATTCAAATTCGTTTTGTCATAAAAAAGTCATAGTAGGGGTTGACCCCTGTCTTGTTGTGTATGTAGCATATAATTTTGTCCAGCATCCCACCAGTCTGATGATGTCGGTAAAGACGAAACCCGTTCAATGGTCAAATAAAGTACATGTGGAAAAAACTATAAACATAGTTGTTATTTTATTATGTTTACGTAGAATGCAGTTCCACCAAAAAATGTTAGTACAAAACCTAAAAATAACTCTGGCTAACAATGATTTTGTAACTGAAAAATTGATGACTGATTTGGACTAAGTTAATCGTTCTTATTCAAAGTCTTTATGGTGACAAGCTTGTATCACTTCAAGGTATGATGTTACAGATATAATATTGTTTGTATGGACCCCATACGTTCAAACCGTAATAGTGGTTGGTATCTAGACATGTTATATTCTAAGGTCTGAGGGATTTAAAAAATATATTGATAAGTATGGAGTAACAGTGGAAATATATTAACGTATTAATAATGAATACGATAGCATTATTTGTTTGTATATATTTATACATAAATAATATGATTAACTTCAGTAAATATCAGAATAAAAAATATCCATAACTAAAAAATCTGACTTGCTACATTTTTTTCGCTTTCGTTTTTTAATTCAGGTATGCAAACTGCATAAAGATCAGGTATTTTCATGGCAGTTATTGAATAAAAGTTGTAAATTGTTGGCCAGTGTAATCCTTATCTATTGTATTACAATTTGTTTGACGTACCATGCCATTTGCAAAAACTATAGCATCTTCATTCAGAGTGATTAATTTTGCGATACCCTGTATGTAAACGTTATCTAACGTCTCGTAGCGTAAATTATCTCCGCTAGTGAACTGAACATTCCGACTTGTCTCATATAGTCCTTTCCAGCTTCGCTCTCTTACATAATATCCACGCTTCTTACACGATTCTACTAGGCACGATCTCTTTAATTACCGCATTTAACCTACTTGATCATTTACGTAATAGTAAAATTTTAAACATTAAAAAAAACCTGCATCGGTTTGCGTATAACGCGCTAACACACTTTGCAGCAGTAATAGACTCAAGTGATTAGTATGTTTTTAATAGTCGACGTGTTATTTGGTATAAAACATTTTTAGAATGTCTTGTCTGTTATTATCGTCAAATCTTGTAAAAATAATCGATTCTATATTTTTTTATACGTTATCTGATATTACTCAGATCTCGCTTCATACAATTTATTTTTTAAATATATTATGTAATTTTGTACTTACACTTGCGGATTATTATTATGTACCTACTTGTAAAAAGATTATTTTATTAAAAATTTGAATAAATGCAGGTATGGCATTATTTTTGGAGTTTATAAGATAAATCTGTTTTTTTAAAGCATGAGATCATTAGTTATAAAATAAAATAATAATAAAACGGTGTAATATTTAGTATATATTATTTTTACTAACTTACTAGAATTAATTCTGGAGAGTACGCTGTAATAATTTAGTATAATTAAAATAAAAAAATAACTTATATAAATTTCGTAATAATATTGTAATATGTATTAGTTAAACCGTGGAGAAAAAATATATTGCCAAAAAATTTATGTATGATTTAAATTGTCTTTCATTATTTTATTTATCCTCTTATAGCTTCTGATAAAAATTCAGATTATTTTAAAATGATAGTGATCCTAAAAATGGTGTTTTTTATGAGAATTATAAATTTTTATGAATTATCGTATAGCAAATGTTGGTAAATACATTTTTCAAATAAACATGTCTTTATTAGGGAGATTATTTAGTCTATTGATTGAAAAATGTATGATTTTTTAAGAAAAGGAAAAAAATAATGGTTCACTGGAGAAAAACGTGGTTTAGTTGATTTAAAAACAAATCCTTAGAAGGTTATATTTCATCTATTCTCGGAAGAATATGTTAAAAATTAATTATATAGGTACCTACAAAAGGAACAAGTCAAAGCAAAATATTAATTTACATTAATAATATTCAAAACATTAATTTGTGACTATGATCTTTTTGCTACGTGTATATATTGTACTAATGATGTTACGTACGAGTATTGCTTTGATAAATTTGAATGCTCCTACATTTGGGGTTTCAATCTTAATTATCTGTTACTGAATTCCTTCCTACACGCTAATAAGCCCTCAGGGTGAAAGGTAGAACATTAAAGCAAAACCTTATTAATTATACGCCAACATTTTTCAAAGACTCTTTTCTTCATTCGTACGCAGCTAAAAATGATTGAATCATCGTCGTTAATTAAGATTTTTAAGTTCGTAAAAAAATAATTGCACCGTTTAATATACCCTTTTGGTCTTCATTTCTATGCCGGCCCAAAAGGGTGCATAATAAAAATAACATATTTTTTTAAATCCCTGACTTTTAACTTATACTGACAAAAAAACTAAGTAGTTTTAGTAACTATGTAGTTTTTCCCAAAAGCTGAATGAAATTTATGTATTAATTTTAAATCATACACAGATTTTTTTAGTCTACTTACTTTATTTTATTAACAAAAACACATAAAAAATTATACTGTGACAATTGTTTCGCCTTGTTCGGGCATTATCAACGAATGTCATTATCAAATGAATGAAATATTTTACGACATGAAGAAAAGTTTTTTTTTCGTATTTTGGATTATTTATTGATTATGTATTTACTACTTTTTTTCCGTAATATAATATTCATAAAAACCAATACATAATTTGTTGCTTGTTGCTAATGAACGTATGCTTGTTGCTTATGACCTGTCATAGGCTGGTTTAAGTGATCTCTCATAATTTTAAGTTTAATCTAACTTGTCTTCTTTATCTTTGTTGAGATGCCAAAATTTAGTAAATTTGTTTTGCATGTTTGCCATGATTAAGGCCGATTTTGAACACTCTTTTCATTTATGCTGAGATGGCATATTAAATATTGATTAAAAATAACCCCAATAGTTAACATAATTTAGACGAACTTTAATGTATTTATTGTAACTGCAGACAGTTGGTAGAATTCCATATTGAATTTTTGGGTAATATATCCAAAATAAAACACGATTTTTGTTGGATTGAATTCTCCATTATTTATGTATATTTTAATACGTAACGCGTTTCGTCTCACTCGTTGAGTGTTTGATAATGTCCTAAGAAGACGAAACGCGCCACGTATTAAAATATACATAAATAAATGTAGAATTCAATCCAAAAAAAACCGTGTTTTATTTTGGATATATTACCCAAGAACTCTAATGTATGAACAATGAATATAATGAATGGTGTTGTTTTCGTTTAAAATAACTAAATTATATTCTTATACTTTCGCTATACTTATTTAAAATCCTCTTACTTGGAGATTTTTCATTTTCACTCGAGATACAAGTTAAAGAATATTAAGGGCACATTTAAAATGCCGAAAACAAAGGTATCCGTCACAGTGGTGTTGCCCGTTAATAGGGTTCCTTCCTTGACAAAACGAAGGTAAAACTTCTACTTGATCCCCGAAAAAATTATTCATCATAAATCTCGTCAATTTTTTAATAGCTTCTTCTGATTAACTGGCTCACGCCCCGACACGGGGTAGTTGCCGAGTGAGGGTGGATTCTTGCATAGTATTATTTTTCGCCCCTCTGTTTTTCGCGGATATCTCCATTTAAAAAATCTAGAATAGTGTGACATAATAAATGGAGGTTTCATTAGTCAATAGCTGTAGCTCCATAAAAGGATGAACGGAAATATAAATATCGTTGACATAAACGTTTTCACTACTTGGAGAATTGAAAAAAGTTTGTTTTTATTAAACAGTTGGTTAGAATTCCATATTGAATTATTGGGTAATATATCCAAAATTAAACACGGTTATTGGATTGAATTGTACTTTCATTTACATATACCGCTCACTCCTTTCAAGAACGTCACAAATCAAAAATCGTCAATATTCAGTTGAGCATATTTTTGGAATGCCCAGAAAATGTACTATATCCCAGCAAAAGAGGCATATTTTTAACTTAATATTTACCCGCTACAGGGCAGAAAGTGTGGTTTTTGCATTTTGAAGAAAATGTATTGTTCAATTATTTTTTCAATATACTACCTATTAAAAACCTTTAGGTTTTCTAAAAAGATCTGTTGCACAGTAAAAAGTTCAGTCAGTGGCTTGATATTTATTTTTAATACATTGTATTATATTTTTAAACTTTAAAAAATCAAGTTTTTTTATTTATGACGTTCTTGAAAGGAGCGAGCGATATATTGCTCACTCCTTTCAAGAACGTCATAAATCAAAAATCGTCAATTTTCATTTGTACATGTTTTCGGAATGCCCAGAAAATGTACTATATCCCAGCAAAAGCGGCATATTTTTAACGTAATATTTACCCGCTACAGGGCAGAAAGGGCATTTTTATGAAAAAGTATTGTTTAATTATTTTTTTAAATACACTAAATATTTTTCAAATGGGTACAAAACCTTCAGGTTTTACCTAAAAAGATCTGTTGCACAGTAAAAAGTTCAATAAGTGTGTTGATATTTATTTTTAATACATTGTGTTATATTTTTAAACATTAAAAACGTTCTCCTGAAAAATCAAGTTTTTTTATTTATGACGTTCTTGAAAGGAGCGAGCGATATATGATAATATGTGACGCGTCATGTCTTATTAAGACATTATCATACAAATAAAACATTTTTTATAAAAAAATGTTTTATTTTTATGATATTTCTAGAATGTCTACTACCGATACTGTATGAAATTACATTTATGCAATACATATTATAATATGTTATGTCTTCCAAGAAATGGTCCAATTGTGAATTAATCATTTACACTTTTTTAATAAAAGAATATTTTAGGTGCGTAAGTCGACTTTCGAAGAAAAAAAACCATGACTTACAATGATTGGACTCTGAACCCTCTACATAAATGCGACTTTTTCTCTCTTCAGTCACTTTTAGAATGAACATAAATAACGGAGCCTTCAACTGGGTGGGTCGAAAATGCGACGTACGCTGGATGTTTTAGTATATTTCTGTAGTAATCTCTGATCCCTATCGCATCCTTATTTAATATCGGGATAATAACAGGATGATAATGAAGGATAATTAAATGAATTACAGCGACAATCCTTAAGCTCGGAAGAAACAAAGTAGATTACTGAAACATTGGACATTACGTCCTTTTTATAACATTTATTACTTCATAGCTCTTAGCAAGAAACGTGTGGATATTGCAACACAATTACCTAAAAGTAAAATTATTTTAATCGATTAATAATGGTTAGAAAAGCCTCCTTTCAAGCATTTCGCCCACTCCTTTCAAGAACGTCATAAATAAAAATCGTCAATTTTTAGTTGAGTATGTTTTCGGAATGCCCAGAAAACTACTATATGTACTATATCACAGCAAAAGCGGCATATTTTTAACTTAGTATTTACCCGCTACAGGGCAGAAAGTGTTGTTTTTGCATTTTGAAGAAATGGTATTGTTTTATTCTTTTTTAAATATACTTAATATTTTTCAAGTGGAGAAGAAACCTTCAGGTTTTACCTAAAAAGATCTGTTGCACTGTAAAAAGTTCAATAAGTGGCTAGTAATTTATTTTTAATACATTGTATCATATTTTTAAACCTTAAAAACGTTCTCCTGAATTTTTTTTTTGATTTATGACGTTCTTTAAAGGAGTGAGCGATTTGTAAAATAAATATAGATTAAAAAATCAGTATGAATAGAATATTTAATCACGGATAGGTCTTACGACCTGTCATCGGCTATCTTATGAGATCACTTTACACCTTGTATAATTAACCCCCTTTTCCCATATTCTTTTTGTATAAAAAGACATTTCATCTCTTTTCAGATATCTTTAATATAAATTAATCTATATATCACTCACGGATTAAGGCCTAGTTCTCGTTAAATTGCTTATTAAAAAACTTTTTTTTAAACACCGTTTTTGTATTGAAAAATAGGTTTTTAAATAAATATATGGTTTTGAAAAGAAAACAGTTAAAAGCATTATCTATATATTGGATTTGAATAAGCTTTTTATTTATTTATTCACTTGGGGTTTAATTTGTAGAACTCCATTTTAATTTATGTAACTATTTTGAAATCAAACACAGATTTTTTGAGTCTACTAAGTTGTATTTTGTTTTAAAAAAAACACATAAAAATGAATATTGTGACAATTGTTTCGCCGAGTTATGGCATTTTCAAACGAATGTGAAGATTAAATGGACTGACAGATCCTTATATAAGATTTAATGTATGCAAGACCCTTACCTAATAATTTTACACACTAGGAGACTCCTAAAAACACGATTTAAAATTTTTATGACTCATTTAATTTTACCAGTTATTTTATTCGCAACATTTTGGGTTTGTCAATTTTATTTTTTTGTTTTTTAAACGGCATTGATAAATCGGCCACGCGTAGATTTACCCTCCAGTATTTTCCATCATTGTGTTACTTGATTTTTTAGATTTTAATTATTCATCGCCGGCCCACTAAGAATTTAATGACTTCATCTGGTATGCAAATTGAAGCTCGATTTGTTTATTTTTTATCCCTCGATTTGCATATTACCCATATTTACATTCGGAAATTGGTTATTAAATATATTTATTACGACCTAAGAAAGGGTTAGAACGTGTTTATTTTCTCGTTTTAAATACTCAACATTATGTTTTCCGGATATTTTATGGTGTCGTGCTTGTTAATATGCATGTTTTGTTTTATTAGTTTTTATATGTTTAAACCCTTTTAGATTGAGATTTGTATTACATATCATGAAATTGATATATGTATGTGCTAATTAAAATAAATAAATAACATTTTGTTTTTTTTTTCTTTCCACTTAATGTTGATTTACTTATTTTATTTATTGTTTCGGCAATAACTTTGTGGTAAGACATGTTGAGTTATTATACAGACCTGAATGATGGAAGTTTAACTTCTGAAACATGTAGTCTATAATAAAACTCAAGTGGTAAAAAACAAGTGTTTTCTTTAATCATTGATTTATTTATGTATATTCACACTTTGTGTGAACAATGTGGAGCAAATGGATAGTTAGAGAATTACTAAGAAAATATTTTTGGCGAATGTGAGCAGGAGAACAGAACGAGGAAGGCCGAAAAAGACTTGGCACGATCAGATCAATCAGACCCTGAAATCTGGTGGTGTCAGAAGTCTGCTTAATCAGAGGGCATGTATGACTAGATGTATGGATGCGAAGGAGGCGAGGAGTGTATGTAAGGATAGAAGAGGTGGTGTTCCATCCTCTCTGCCTACCCCTGCGGGGAACGGCGTGAATGTAGTAGTAGTAGTATTTACACTTTTTCACCTATTTAATGTAGTGTTTACAATATTCTCAAATTGAATAGCAAAAAATTGAAAATTTCAATCCAATTATCTCAAAATATTTATTTATTTATTTATTTAAACTTCATGTACAGAAAATAAAAAGCACATTGGCGGGCTTATTGCTAAAAAGCAATATCTTCCAACCGACCAAAGACGGACTAGTGATATTGATCAAAACGTTTGATACCATATATAGCCGTTTGCAATCAGTGGGCAGATAGTACTTGAACATTTAAAAAAAACATAAATTACAAATTGACATTTAAAAAGAAACATAAATTAACAAAAGACGATAATAAGGAGGGCAAAGGAAGAAGGGAGTTTAGGGAAGGAGGTAGAGGGAGGAGGTTTGATCGACAGTTAGGATTCTAATGACAGATAGTAATGTCTCAGACGTTTTTAAAAGTTAATACATATTATTGTCTGATTTTATCAAAAAACTAAAAAACAATTATTAACAATTAGACAAAAAAGTATTCTAGGATTCTGTTAAATATGTTCTTTGTACTCGTATCATTCTTAGACTCGGGGTTATAAATTTAAGATAACTGTGTTTACGATATAATACCTTTTTCGCAATATACCTTTTTCTGTTATATTCTACATATTTGCTGTTTTGCGAGTAAACATATTTCAAGGGTAATTCAGCATTTAATATTACGTATATCTGTACTTATAGGCAATTGTATTGGCACACATTTACTTGGTTTCGTTATAGTTTTAATGTTATGTTTGAATCAATTCAATATTCAATGTTTCCTTTTACAAAAATTCTTGTTCCTTAACATCCCCCCCCTACCCTATATTTATTAACCTATATATACCTCTAAATATATTTTTTGTTCGTTAGTTTTAATTTTAACCTGAAAGATGAAAACTGTAAGTTTTCGAAACTAGTCGTATATACAAATAAAACTCATTATGTGGTATATTCAAGTGTTTAATTAAAAAAAAATCAATGGCGATCGCCCTGGTTACAATATATTTAGATACTCATACCATACCATCTCATTTACCTTTCCTTATTATAAGAATAGACCAACAATATGTTTTTTTCTTCATTATTTACTTTTAATTTAATTTAAGGGTACCATGTGAATGATGACTCTTAGCGAAGATGTTATAACCACGAAACATCTCTCCTTATTTCAATTCCCTCGTAAGCCAAAACAACCTATCTGGGCAGAATTGTGTCGCCTACTTTCGAAATCCGCCAGATTCAATTTCATAAGATTTAAAAATAAATCCTCTGTCGGAATGCCAATTGTGGGTTTTATTGTTTAAAATACTTATTTACTTGAAAACCCTGCTAAAAAATACAAAAAACAGCGTTTTGTTTCAAATTCCGCTATATTCATGGAACTTGCCTTCTGACCCACATCGGCCAATCAGAAAGCGGGGATAGGTCAAAAATTAAGATGACGTTAAAAATGACGACGACATTAAAAATACAGAATAATTTTCTAAAAAAATTGGAAAATTATCTCTGTCGTAATATTTTATCTAAAGATAGACAAATCTTTTTAACATAAATGTTACCCGGAGAATTTTGCATTTTTTGTAAAATCGACTTACGTGGCGGATTTTGAAAGTAGACGACACAATTGTCGTCTCGGCTCGCCCCATCCGTCCGGCCCCGCGACTCTCGCATAATGTGTCCATTTATCCCGGACTGTGGAATTCGTTGGCCCGCCCGTTCGGCCTCTGGGTTATTTGCTTTGTTTTTTTATTTATCACGGGGCGATATTGTCAAGTTTAGTGCGCCTCCCGGGGGTATAGTTAGGCGGCGCAGAAGGCCGCATTCCCGGACTCTACGGCCAGAGAAAACCCAGACTCTCGGTTCTAAACTCAGCTCAAAGATTATTACTACTTTGAGAAAACTTTTGAGGCGAAACAAATTTATGAGGCAAATGTAGTTGGAAAAAGAAGCAGAGGAAGACCGAGGAAAACTTGGCACAATCAGGTATCTCAAATACTTGAAAGCGGCCGGGTCGGGAGTCTTAATAATCGTCGGGTATGTATGAGGAGATGCATGAATGTGGAAGAGGCGAAGAATGGTTGCAAAGACAGAGTAGTGTGGCGTTCGATTCTCTCTGCCTACCCCTGCGGGGTAGCGGCGTGATGGTTAGTTAGTTAAGTTAGTTTAATTGCAATGAAAGACAGCTAAAAATACTATGAAATGATGGATTCACAATCGCTTACAAAACTTTTTCATGTTCTATTTTGTAGTAACATCCTTCGTAGTGTGATGGTTCGATTAGGTAGGGTGAGGTTATATTTTGTATATTAAAAGCATTTTTAATTTTGTGGTATGGTGATATAATAAAAAATATTCCCATTGTGATTCATTTCTCTTTTTTCTCTCTTTAAAATTTTATTTTCGTTTAAATGTCAGACCGTAATAATTTTATTTTGTTGACCTGATAATGGAATGATTATTCCGAATCCGGTAGCCACGAATTATTGTTTTATTTAAGTGGTATTACGCAAAGTGAACCATGAATGATAAGGAGAGTGTTCAGGTGATGTTAGGTTAGGCAGTTCAACATTCACCATTGTACCCACGAGTGACTGACTGCCTCACTACTCAAACT
The DNA here is from genome assembly GCF_059751285.1 of Brachycentrus maculatus. NCBI lineage: Eukaryota > Metazoa > Arthropoda > Insecta > Trichoptera > Brachycentridae > Brachycentrus > Brachycentrus maculatus. Next base: position 1,528,025 of record NW_028280967.1, read on the forward strand.
GTGGAACTCAAAAATACATTTATACATATATGTAGAACTCATAAAGACAGACGCTAGGCGTAGTTGGGTAGACACTCGACTGCAAAACTGGCGTCGCGGGTTCGATTCCCGTCAAGTGCAAGATAAATTCAAGAAATATTCATTTTCAATTGGTGTTTGTGGTGTATTTTTCACATTTACCTTCCCTATCCTTAATGTCATACCTGCAGAAAAGCCTCTAAAAGTAGAGGCTTTGCGGTTATTTTATTAAAAATACATATATATGATACGATTCAGATGTCGCATCATGTGCAAGTTCACAGCAGTATCTATGGTTGATTTGTGTTAGCTTAATTTAGCAGAGACCGTTTTAAGTATAGGTATGCAAGTTCCGTACTGAATTATTTTGTAGTAAAATCCTCCGTAGTGTAACAGTTAGCGCGTTTCGCTACCGTGCAGGAGGCCCCGAGTTCGATTCCCAGAGGGGATCAATATAAAAAATTAGCGGTTAACAATCTCATATTTATTTAATATCACTCTTCAAATGTGTTCAAAAAAATACTCACTCCTATCCCTGCCAAGATAAGGGTTAAATTTTCAAATAACTTATTTTTATCTACCAGAAAACAGACCACACGCGCGCTTAAACTTTTCTCATCGCTTATAAAGTATGCTACTCTAATTCGAATGAAAAAATGGAGAAAAAACTAATACTACCATCAATTATTCTTACATCTATAGGTAACTTAGCCGGTTTTAGCTTACCAAAATTAACGGTGCTTCAGATAAAATCGAAATAATTAACGATCACATACCGCTCACTCGTTTCAACAACGTTTCATATATAAAAAAAACTGAATTTTTCAGGAGATCGTTATTAAAGTTTAAAAATATCATAAAATATATTAAAAATAAATATCAAGCCACTTATTGAACTTTTTACTGTGCAACAAATCTTTTTAAGTAAAACCTGACGGTTTTTTCTGCAGTGGAAAATATTTAGTTTGTTTAAAAAAAAATTAAACGATTCCTTTTCTTCAAAATGCAAAAACAACACTTTCTACCCTATAGCGGGTAAATATTGAGTTAAAAATATGCCGCCTTTGCTGGGATATAGTACATTTTCTGTGCATTCCGAAAACATGCACAACTGAAAATTGACGATTTTTGATATATCTTCTTCTTTTTAATGGCGTTTCACCCATTTGGAATGTTATAGCCACTGTCGAGTTATTTTTTATTTACACTTTTTACATTCGACTTTCAGGTGTTAGTATTCCTGTTAGTGGGGTTAGTTTTATTAGTAATGTTAGTTTGTTTAGTGAGTGATTTTAGTGAGTTATCATACACCTATACAAATTTATACAAATTATTTTAAGATATTTACAAATTATTTTATATACAAGTTTGTTAGGGGAGGTTAATAAGGTTAAGATGTTAGTGGGAAATGGAACGATTATGCTATATGACGTTTATGATTTTTGATATATGACGTTGTTGAAAGGAGTGAGCGATATATGGTACATACTTAATGATGTGAATTTGTCACTGAAGGAATCAGACCATAGTGCCTATAAAGTATACACACATACTATATAAGATAGTACGTCTGGAGAGAACCAATTCCGTAGATATTGGACGCATCAATCTCGCATCCCATCGTATTGAATACATTCATCTCAATTGTAAAACAATCTTCTCTAAAGTGGTGTACTGCCTCGACTCTAATACCTCATCTGATTTAGATAACACGATATTGTACCAGTATTTTCTACCATACCTTTGTTTCATACTAACGGGATTATATTATTGAAATAACTAACGTTATACTACAATATACAGGCTGAATCAAATCACCCACGATCCTCTTACCCTCATTCGAAAATACGACGTACAGATAAATAAATGTGATTATATGTAATAATAAGTCCGCCTCCGTAGTTTAATGGTCAGCACGCTCGGCTACCATTCTGGAGGTCCCGGGTTCGATTCCCAGGGGGGGGGGTCAAATAAATATAAGTGTTTTATTCACTCTAATATTTATTCAATATTACCCTGGACTGGTACCCAAATCAGAGGGCTGATCACCTTTCCTTCAAGTGTTAACGATTAAGATAACACTGCATATGTATGATGCAGTGCTCTATGCACCATTGAGGTGCGGATAAGGGTTTTAAAAAATAAGTATTAAAATAATATCAATATAGTTTTTTTCACATATATTTTATTTGACCAGTGACCAAATTTCAGCGTTACCGACATCATTATACCAGTTTGATGATGTCGTAAAACACGAAACCTGGTCACGGGTCAAATAAAATATATTGAAAAAAATATATAGTTTGTTATTGAATATTAAAACAATGTATTTTTTTTAAATCTACTAAATTGTATTTTATTATTAAAAATACAAAATTTTGTGACAATTGTTTCGCCTTGTTATGGCATTTTCAAACTACTGTGAACATTAAATGGATTAAGGTTCTTTATATAGCTATAAAATTCTAATATTAGAACCTAAAAATACATTATAATTTAGTAGACACAAAAAATTAGCATTTCATTTAAATATTTAATATATACATTAAAACAGAGTTCCACAAGTTAAACGTCAAATGTATAAATAACTTTGTAGTTTTTTTTTTGTATGAATAGTTTGTGTACTTGTGGAACATTTTCGAATAAAAGCGTTGGCGTTATTTGATTTTATTTTGAATTCTTTGGGCTTTGCCGAGTTTTTGCGGGGTGATTCTTTTTTAAAAATCTCTAAACATTCGTTATCCTCTTTGCGTCGTACCGAGGTCTACTAATTCGTATTTTTCAGCTGCATGTCCGCCTGTACCGCTACTGTAGGGTCCGTTCTCTTCGTACAGTACGTGTGAGGGGCCCAAATTGAATACAAGAGAAATAGCCTTCACGCTCTGGGGGTGTGTTTTTCCACTCCGGCCGCCTCGTTTCCCTTTCTGTATTTCCTCTCCGCGCTTCATTCTCCCGGCAATTTCTCAGCACGCGTCTTCCCGTGCGTGCCTGCTGCCATCTCACAACGTTGCTGTTTAGTGGTGGGATTCTCGAAACCTTCCGAGGCTGTGATGAGTATTAATAAATCATGAATCGTGTTATTTGTTGTTTCGGCATTTACTTGTGGTAAGACTTGTTGAGATTATTCGGCATTTACTTTGTGGTAAGACTTGATGAGATTATTAAAGAAAACATTTGTTTTTTACAACTTGAGTTTATTTTATGACAATTAGTTTCGGAAGCTTATCGTCCATCTTCAGGTCTAAAAAACGTAAATTCTAATAATAATTAAATAAATAGTATATTGTTTCAAAATTCTTCAACTTTTCTATGCGATTTTCCTTTATTTTTCCCCCCTCCCCCTTACTTACCCCTCTCCTTATTTATAGAACAGTTAATTATTTACTATGTGTAAGTTTATATTTAGACCTGAAGATGGAAGTTTAGCTTCCGCGTAACGAGTTATCATAAAATAAACTCAAGCGGTAAAAAAAACAAGTGTTTTCTTTAATAATGACTCGTGTTCACTTTCCAATATAGATCGCTAACAATACTTCATATTTGTTATTATTTTATTTGTGTTTTACTTGGTAAATTAAACTTTTTCTTAAAATCCATTGTGACACGTGTTTCGTTACATTCCGCATCATTTTCAAACATCGTTGTTTAAATACAAATACAAATACAAAAAATTATTTTTGATCTCAATATAGAATATCTGTATATAAGAAGTCTGGACATTGACAGGGTTTACACCTGTCATGGGCTTGGTTAAGCGATCACTTTACACACGTGTAACATTCACCAATTCTTCCCATGATTGACAACCACACTACTCAAATTTTCGGAACTCCAAGATATATTGATCAATCCCGGGACACAGTACGTGTGAGTTCACAACAGCCATCTATGTTGGAATTAGGAAAGCTTTAATTAAGCAGAGACTCTTTTTTTTCGTTTGCGAGGTCCAAATCTTATGATTATATTCACATACTTGAGACCCGCCTGATTTTTTTTTCAAACATATTACATACATAAGTCATATATACATATAATATTCCCGATGAGTAATTTCTATTTCTCATTTTGGGACATGGGATTAAGGTTAACAAGACTGGAACACAAATAATAAATTAACAATAAAGTTTTTTTTAAATAACCAAAACAAATACTAATACCTGGCAAAATATAAAAACGATAAACAGGTATAATAATATAATATTTGATTCTGAATAGCTCCATATCACGATCCTGCACTCACATACCCGGACCTATTCTTCACACGCTCTGACGTCGGCTTTTGCCACATTATTCCTTATAATTCCGTTTCGCATTGTGCTCACCCGCATTGTCTACTTTGTGTTATATCCTTTTTCCTTCTGCTCTTTATCCTACATAAATGGTGTACAGGGCACTTCACCGTGTTTAAACGGTGCTATCTTGAGCAAGATTCCGTCAGTTCAGAAAAATAAGTATGGAAAAGTATGTAAAATGATACTAGGACATTATGATGGTAAAAGAGTAAATTAATTACATTAATTAATTTGGTAGTCTCTTATGGTAATCTCTAATTTATTATTTTATTTTTAATAGTCTGTGATAACAACCATCGATTCCTGAACGGTTCTGTTAGGAAGTAGTCAAATTTGAAAAACAAATTCATAATAAAAATGTGATCATAACTTAATACATCTGAGAATTAGGAGCAAGGCAAATAAGTAGTTCTTGCGAGGTGTATGTCAAGTATTTTGTATGTTAAAAGCATTGTTAACTTGGTGGTATGGTAATATAACACTCTCCTAATCATTCACTTTGTGTAATACCACTTAAAAGTCATTAATTTTTACGTGGTATTATACAAAGCGAGCAATGTATGATAAGGAGAGTGTTAGGTGTGTATGTGCCTTTTGGGTTAAGGCCTCTACAGTCGATTTTTCAAATCTTTTTGATGTTGCTAGTGGCCAAATAAATAAGTACTGTCGCAAATTTAAAAAAATTATTTACAATATAAATGTTTTACAATTAAATTTTAAGGCCACTACATTTCCTAATGATAAAAATAATATAAATAATCATAATATGAATGACCGTTATAGGTTATATACATACATACATTATCACATTCTTTATACCTTACAGATTCAAAAGCCAATTTTGAAGATTAGTTTTTTTGGTATGACCTTCCGAAGACTCTGAATTGTGATATTGAAGGGTTTAACCCACTCACAATCGATATGTATCTCTTTCATAAAAAACAATGTTACGTAGGTTTCGAAATCTAATAAGAGGAGATTTTTAGGTTAAAAGCATTTGGCATCCCGGAGTATCTCGGAGGCTGTAAAGCCTGTGAAGGATTGGCGATAGATAGTAGATAGAGGATATTAGGGTCCTCCGAGGAAACGTACAGGAGCGGTAGATGATTCCTGAAAGGATATGTGTTCATCGTCACTGTAATCCAAAGTTATCCTATGTCAAATGGGACATTTTACGGGTTTTCGAATCCTTGATACGCGCTATGCCAATTCTGTGATTTTGAAACATAAGTGTCGAAGATAAAATAATATTTTTAACTAAATATTTGTGTTAATTTTGATAATAAATAATACAGCACCGTTTTCAGCACAAAAAATGTCTCCTGAAAGATCTTGATTATTTACTTAATCGTATAGTTGATATAATGTACGAAATAATGAAGCATTCGTTGCGAAAAGGGTTGAGGGAAATATATTTTTGTATTAATATTTATTTCTTATTTTTTCATTTTTTTATTATCTCTATTACTTTTCTCATTTTTTTACTATAAGTTATATATCGTAGTTGTACAGGAGAAAGTGACCAACTAACAAAAGCTAAAATAAGTCACTTTTGCTTGGCAACAACATAAACATCAATGCAGTTAGTCATTTTTACCAAGTCAATATATTATACTTCCTAGTTTAAAATCCTTCGGGATATTTTTCAGGGCAATATTAAGCTAGTAAGATATCAAATAATCAAAGATCACGTTTTTGTAAAAAATGCACTTGGTCACTTTCTCCTGTATGACTACGATATGTATGTATCATATGCATGTGTGTAATAAATATTTAATCTGTTTTTTTTTCTTGTTTTTTTTTCTCGAATTTGTGATATTTGTCGGTAATAACCTAATAAGGTACATCCTTTTTTTTCGTCAAAAGGCAAAATGTTTGAAGCACATTTTATCGTGACTTAAAATTTTATAATCATACTATATAAAAATAAATAAAAAAACATTCAGTACATTATTAGTGTTTGAATGGTGCATACCAATGACGTGTAGTATTATTTTCATGCTGTTGTACTGATTGTCTTGACGAAGAGACGGGTACGTCTCGAAACCGGTAGACAAAAATATCAATGAGTGGTTAAGCCTAAACTAACATATCGTATTTTTTTTTTAATTGAGTTTTTTTTTCAATTTTATTAAATACTCAATCCTGCCAAAAATTTTATGCATTTAAATACAGAACAGGCATTTCACATTCATTATCTGCGTTTACTCTCTTTTACATCAGTTCGCCTCGGAAGTGATTTTACGGTACACTAAAAGTTTACTAGAAATTTGACTTAAGACAGTCGTGGCTTACAGTGACGCGTCGCTAAAGGAAGGAAGTGGAACAGATTACGGTTCAATTTACGTCAAAGGTAAAGAAGGAGCTTTCGAAAGATGGCGAATTGATGTCGTCCTTATTGTGCTACATGATTCACAAGTCTTCATTATATCCTCCGAATTCCTCTCTGCATCTTCTTCTATCAATCCTACCGCCTCACCCCCCGAATAGGGGACGGAATTATACGCTTATTAAAAGCGGTATGTTACGAAAACCCCATTAATACCAATCAGTGATCAAATATTTGGTAAATGGTTCGCTGCCATCCACAGCCATGATGCGATGACTAGAGACAAGATACACAAATACGGTATACGTAGATATACCATATAGTATATAAATTATAATATTTAAATAAAAGTTTAGAAAACCGGTCACTGGTCAAATAAAATCTCTTATTCTTAAGCCTTCTTTTTTCCACTGCTGGATATATTCCTCTTCCGAATCTTTCCATTTTTAAGTAGAAGAATTAAATAAATAAAAGTAGAAAAACTATATAGTTGTTTTTTATTATAAAAAATGCAGTTCCTCCAAGAAATATCAGTACAAAACTAAAATCTAAAAAGTAAAAATTCCATTTTTTTTTAAACTAGTTATTTTATTAACTGTAATCAGAATTTAACACGACAGCTAGACATTTTTTTGGAATTTCTTAACTCACTCACATCCCTCTACTTCTTCGCAAACTGCACTGGTCATGTTTTCCAGAAGAGGTAGATTATAAATTATGTTTGCTTATGTATATATCGACGCTTAATACGGCTCCAGAGTATAAAAAATATCTGTGCATCTCGATAATTTAGGTAATGGACGTCTCCATACATCTAGTATTTCTTTAGATTCTCTGGATTTTGGTCGTCCAAGTACTTAGCCTTTCTCGCTTTACTCATTCACTTTTTCAGAATTATCTGGAAAAAAATCTTTTCTCTCGTAATCCATTTACTCCACACTCTCAAACACTCGCGTCTTTACTTTATCGAGGAACAAACAAAAAACTTAAGCAGGGATGTGAATCGGTTTAGAATGGAATAAAGATATAAATTATTGTAAAAAAAGTAACCCGAGAAAAACTTTATAAAGTATATAAAACAAGTAGTCGGAAAAGACATTATACTAAGCAAACAAAAGTAATTTTAAACTTTAAAATACAACGTAATTTATTATACATAGGTTTTTAGGTTTTTAAATATAAATTTATGAAACACGTTATTCAAAGTTTTACTTAATTTATGTTTTGCTTGGTAAATACCACTATTTCTTAAAATCCAATGTGCGTTTCGATGCATTCCGCATCGAACCACCAATACGGTGTTTGAAAATAATGGATATGCTTCGATGGAATATAATAATTAGAATGCATTGAAACACAATAGATTTAGAGAACTTGTTGTATTAACCGAGTAAAACATAAATTAAAAATGGATAGATATAACCAATCAGTAATAACCAAAAAGATTTTTTTTAGAAAGGAATTGCATTTATTATTTACTTTGCTTATTATGTACTAGGCATATAGATCATTAAGTGGATTTTTGTTTCTTGTTACTAAATGAAGATGCTTTATTTACATCTGTGGTGGGAACAGGAGGGATAATCTAGTGTGGGTCAATCAGGAACTTCTCAGCTCAACAAAGTTACTGCCGAATCGATTAATGAATCGCTATTTAATATCTGAATGAATGGTAAATACTAAATCTCACTTTTTATCGTGCTAGATCGTAAAATTTCACTAGATAGCTAGTAGTTTTAACCCGCACTTATCACGTAACAAGAATGTATTGAAATTTATTAAAATAACGTGTATCCTGGAGATAGTGTTGGGACTGAACGTGTATCTCGGTATAGTTATGGTTAGTCAGTTACAAGGGAGCACTTTTGCCGATCAAAAGCGGCCGGTTATTTGTGTCTTCCTCGGATAAAATAAGACATTACGCGAAATTGAACGACGGAATGAAATTTAGCCCCAGCCTTTGCTTCGAAGGGCACAAAGGGCTTCCCCGATATCCCTATCTAGAAGCCCTTCAGCGTAAAATGTAAACAAGATGTGTTAGATGTATTTTGTTTAATGTGGAAAAAACCGCGACTTCAAAAGAATTCTGGTAAAAGTTTTTAGGCAAATACGTTTTAAAAAAAATATTATTATCATATTTAAATCACAATTTTAAACATATTTTTAAAAAAATGCAGAGATTCACCAAACTACCTTGTGTTTTTTGTAGGTTGAGTTCTTTTTTAATTCATTTTTATTTGTGTATCACCAGTTTTACCTAATATACACACAAAAAAGAGAGAAAAATCAAGAATATAAACATTTTACAATTTTCATAAAATTAACTCTTGATCATTTACCCATTCCTTTATTTTGCCATTGTTCCATATTTTATTTTGACCTCTAACATCCGTCGGCAACAAATTAAAAATGTTCGGAACGATATATTGCAGTGTTCGACTCCCATATTTATTGTTAATTCTTGGGACCATCAAACCTTTGTTGTATGTAAATCGTGTATTATGGTTGTGTTAATTGTTTCTTGTTCTTCAATCGTGGCATTATTGTTAAGATTTTTAAACTACAGAGAACGACACGCTTAACCTACATGGACCAAATTATCTCCGACATGCTTTGTATCGGATATGCCTAGTTGAAGAGACGAGCTGAGGATAGAAAAGGGGGTGGATGCTGACAATGAAAGAATATTTATTGTTGATTCTTGGGACTATCAAACCTTTGTTGTATGTAAATCGTGTATTATGGTTGTGTTAATTGTTTCTTGTTCTTCAATCGTGGCATTATTGTTAAGATTTTTAAACTACAGAGAACGACACGCTTAACCTACATGGACTAAATTATCTCCGACATGCTTTGTAGCGGATATGCCTAGTTGAAGAGACGAGCTGAGGATAGAAAAGGGGGTGGATGCTGACAATGAAAGAAGCAAAGCAATCATCGCACAGATTGTAACCCATGAAGAAGAATTTATTGACTGGCGCTGTTCTAGCTGCAAGTCATAGTTTTACTCGCTCCACGAAAAAAACGAGACACCGTTTATTAAAAAAAAATTAAACAACTCAAAAATCAGAATAAAAATCAGTAAATGTTATCATTTATATGAGCACTAAGTATTATCTATTTTCGTTGTTATATTTTATTTATGCGTTATAAGTGCGTTCGATGGCTATACGACTTTAACGGCAGGTCCGATTTTCAACGTGTTACAAGGTTCCAGATTTCCAACATGTTACAAGATTCCAGATTTCCAACATGTTACAAGGTTCCAGATTTGCAACATGTTACAAGGTTCCAGAATTCCAACGTGTTACAAGGATCCAGATTTGCAACATGTTAAAAATTTGACTAGCCAACATAGAGTTAGTAGATAGTTCCACTTAATTTTTTTTATTGCTGTACACGTGTTACAAAATATATATGAGAAATAGTGTTATTCACCAAGTTAAAATTAAATTTAAAATGTAAAGATGTTACCTCAAACTGCTAAATCTTTTAATGAAATTACCTATTTTTTTATTGAGTAAACTTAACAGCGCTCACGTTTTCCACATAGATTATTATGATAGCTATTGTAGTTTATATAAATGCAATGAAAGACTATGAAATGATGGATTCACAATCGCCACGATGTTAGTCAAGAGGCTTTAAAGATACTCAAATCTTGGATGTTGCGAATCGGTCCCTACCCAAGGGCTTTGGTCGGATGACCGCCGCGCCACGGAGGTATCCTTGTAAACAGTGCTGGACGCAAATGCTCCATCCCCTTGGATCGTCTCCGCGTTCCAGGGGTTGAATTATTCACCGGACGCCATCTTCCTGCGGGACGTGATGGCAAACCTAATGTCCTCGGGATAGTGTATTATCGTAAAGGCGGTAAGATTTCTACGTTAAAATTAAAAATAGATATATTTAAGGCGCTCTTACTCTTCTGACCGAGTTGGGACACGAATACGGGTTTATGTGTTTGTGTGGCGTAAGGGTTAGAGTAACTTTCTGACAGTGTCGGTAAACAATGTTTTTGCGAACGTTTTTTTAGTGTGTTTGTATTTCTTGTATGTTTCTTGCAGAGACTTTAATAAAACCATTTTTTTTCATTTTAAAAAACTCTGTAAAATATAACTAAAATTTTGTTTTCAACCACCTTTTCTCCAACCGGTTTCATACTTCGGGATCTTTGTTACCTCCTCGCTTTTGTTCGTATAAAGAAACAGCCGTCTCAGAATCAAATTATTGTATTTTCAACTATTTTCATTCTTTCAACCCTTAGCGTATAATACGAAACAAAGCAAAATATTATTAAATGGTACAATTGTTTTCATATCATATGATTAAATATATTTTCTCGTTTCCCTGCTTACATTATATAACAATATAATAACATTGTATTAGACCTGCCCTTGTTTATAGACGTTTAACTAAGAATATAAACGAATTCACATTATACCGTCGTTTCACTGACAAATAGCTTCAAGTCATAAATCGTGCTATTGAAATAAAAGTGCTTAAAAATGTGTCGTTAAAACTTTCTCACTGCTTGATAACGAATTTAATATTTCTTCATTTCTGGACTTTAAAATTCTGAAAATATAAAAATAATATGATATTATTTTTCGACATCTCATCAAAGATGAAGAAGAAAATGGAAGTCTGGGCATTTACGGGGCTGACGACCGTCATAGGCTGGTTTAAGTGATCACTTTATACACGTGTTACCAGCCTATGACGGTCGTAAGCCCCGTAAATGCCCAGACTTCCATATTCTTCTTCATCTTTGATGAGATGTCAAAAAATAATATGAAAAATTAACTCCTATAATTGGAGATAATCCAGATTTGTGAACGGGATTTGGACACACTTAAAATGATGTAAATAATATGAAATTATTTTTTTAACACGCGGTTTGACAATGCCCTCGCACGGTGAAATGGCTGTCACACTAGATAAACATATAGATAGTAATAAACAATAATCGTAAAAAAATCGTGTTCAATTTAATATAATAAAGGATTAACCTAATAAGGAATTAGTTTTACATTATTATTCGGCAGTCACTTTGTAGTACTATATTTATATCCAATTTTTTTTACATTTTACTTGGAAAACCCAACTGTTTCTTTACATCTATTGCGGCACGTGTTTCGATGCATTCCGCAACATTTTCAAACATCGTTTTGAAAATGCGATCGAAATACGTGTCACAATAGATTTAAAAAATACATAGTGGTATTTATCAAGTAAAATTAAAATTTAAAATTCATTATTATGTCTTAATTCCCAATTTGACGTTTTTTTGCCAGTAATGTGGCGATGTGGGTGATCGGCTGAATTGAATGGAGGGTAGCGGGCTGTGGTTAATCCCTAATCGAGTCCACTTCGTCGATCAATGCTTTTTAAATGACCTGACTGAACATCAGATTGACGTTGACTAGTTCCGGACACTACCCCTTTTATCAGGGCAATACAATCTTATAAAAGTATATTAATATATTTGTGTATGTGTATACTCTGAAAAACCAAGATGACAAAATTACGTCGTACGAATTGTTATAGGGTAATTTATTTACATTTTGAATATTGAAAGCATTAACTTTGTGGATCATCTTGATATATTATTTCGAGAAATAAAAATACTTTGTGTGCCGATCCACTCACATTTTTATTAACCAACTAGTTTCGGCAACTACCTGTTGCCCTCTTCAGGGTTACATTTATTACTAAATTATTAATAAATTTAGTAATAAATTTTAGTAATAAATGTAACCTACATAATAAATGTACATTTAGTAATAAATGTACATTTAGTAATAAATGTAACCCTGAAGAGGGCAACAGATTGTTGCCGAAACTAGTTGGTTAGTAAAAATGTGAGTGGATCAGAACACAAAGTATTTTTATTTTTTTTAAATGGGGTCAACTGCCAGAAACATTGTTTTTTTTCGCAAGTTTCATTTCGCAAGCTTTAAAAATTTATATTTTTATGGACGCACTAAAGCGCATCTCTGTTCTTATTTATAAAGGTCCTTTTTGGGACCGCTATAGTGCGTCCGTAACGCGGGTCTTTTTCGGGACCGCACTAACGCTACGGATGCGTCACACAGGTCCTCTTAAGGCCACGCTAGTGTGTCCGTAACGAAGTTCTTTTTTGGGACCGCACTAGCGCTTCCGTAACATATCGCTCACTCCTTTCAAGAACGTCATAAATCAAAAAACTTGATTTTTCAGGAGAACGTTTTCAAAGTTTAAAAATATAATACAATGTGTTAAAAATAAATATCTAGCCACTTATTGAACTTTTTACTGTGAAACAGATCTTTTTAGGTTAAACCTGAAGGTTTTTCTTTATTTGAAAAATATTTAGTATATTTGAAAAAATAATTAAATAATACATTTTCTTCACAACACAAAAACAAAAACAACACTTTCTGCCCTGTAGCGGGTAAATATTAAGTTTAAAATATGCCTCTTTTGCTGGGATATAGAACGTTTTCTGGGCATTCCGAAAACATGCACAACTGAAAATTGACGATTTTTGATTTATGACGTTCTTGAAAGGAGTGAGCGATATGTCCTTTTAAGGTCCTTGATATAGTATCCTTAACTAGTATACGTAAAACACGACTCCCGTGTCCATAAAAATATTGCAACCACGAGTTGACGGAAGTCACGTTGAATAAAGACAAGGATAACCAGTTTTATGTGTTTTAAAAACACGAACGAATACTCTTATTTATGATTAAATATAAAGTAGAATAATTTAGAACAAAGTTATGGGTTTTCTTAAATTCGCACTGTATGGCATTATTTTATACGCATTGGGCATGTTCCTGACAAATATAGTTTTTCTGTCCTTATAAAACTGGAAATAATCCAGTAATAAATGTCCAGTAAAAAAACTGGATTTGTAGGTATAACTCAATCTTCCGATTTTGGCCTCTTATCCAAAATTACAGATGTTTTTTTCTGCCTTGTGACTTATTACAGCCGATATATTCCAGCTCGAAACATTATTGAATTATTTCATTTTTATATATCGGTATATAATATTATTTCGTAACATGAAAATAAGGGAATGGGAATATATTTTTTATTCTATTACGGGCATGATTGATGACGCATCCCTACGTGTGATTTCGCGATTTATTGCGGTACGTGCATCTTGAAGGAAATAAAGAAACGTCTCTTGCGGCCGAAATACCTTTTCTCATTCTCTCGATAGTAAATTTTATTCCATCTCCGATCCAAATGATGATTTCCTCAATATATTTGAACGGAAGCATCTTTGCGTTGGGCACAAGTGAAATGAACGTCAAGGGGGAAATCGGAGACTTGAAATTCTGAACGCGGACGGTCGCGATAGAGGTCGGTCGGGCTTCCGCGCGCAAAAAAAATATATACATAAATATGGGAATTTGGACTTTTTTAAAGAATATAAATTGTGAAAATATTTTAATTAGTTTTTGTAACTCATAACCTTTCAATAACTGTTATTTTTTTCTGAAAAAATCAATTGCGTTAAATGTTACCTGGGTTTAAAGAAAATTAAGTTGCAGGCTATCGATTGTCCCCACCTTAAAAGTAAATTGAAATCTCACCACTAGATGTCTCTAGTGAAGTTCTAGTGATTCAAGAACAATGTTTCAAAATTGATTCATATTTATAGAACTTCCGAGAATTTGAGTAGTGTGGTTGTCAATAATGGGTAGAATTGGTGAATGTTACACGTGTGTAAAGTGATCACTTAAACCATCCTACCAGCCTATGACGGTCGTCAGCCCCGTAAATGCCCAGAATTTCATATTCTTTTTCATCTTTGAAAAGATGTCAAAAAATGATATGTAAATTGAAAGAATATTAAATTGTCCGCCTCTGTAGTGTAGTGTAGCGTTTACCTACTGTTCTGAAGGTCTCGGGTTCGATTCCCAGGGAGAGGAGTAAAATTTAAAAAAAATTGGGTTTAAAGCAAATAAAGTTTCGATTTAACGAATACGGGCCTTAAATATAGCAAGGCTTTAAAAATAGCTATCTCACCGTGTGTATAAACTCAGAAAGAAGAAGGAGTAACGTATGTATGTTTAAAGTGCGAAGAATCGAATGCCCATGGGTGCCATTGGTCACGGTAACTTACGGCCGCTTCGGAACCCCTTCTCCCAGGATATCAGAAACTGTGTGGAGAAACTGTATGGAGAAATTCATCGAACGTGGAAACGGCCACACACTTAATCACGTCTCTTCAATTATGTATCGTGTATTTCGCCAGATCTCGCGATGTACACGATATATGTGTCGCCTACTTTCAAAACCCGCCAGATCCAATTTTATACAATATAAAAATAAATTCTCTATCGGAATTCAAATTGTGGGCTTTCTTTTTTAAAATATTCAAATACTTGATAACCCTGCTAAAAAATACTTAAAAACAGCGTTGTATTTCAAATTCCCCTTTATTCATGAAATTTGACTTCTGACCCATATCAGCCAATCAGAGTGCGGGGATAGGTGAAAAATTAAGATGACGTCATTATCGGTTTGTGTATCGTGTTTTTTTTAAACACTGAAAAAAATTCTAAAAAATAGGAAAATTCTCTATTTCATAATATTTTATCTAAAGATAGACAAATCTTTTAAACACAAATGTTACCCGTAGAATTTCGAATTTTTTGGAAAATCGACTTACGTGGATCTGGCGGATTTTGAAAGTAGGCGACGCATATATATATCCACCAGCGTTGCCAATGCCAATTTTAAGAATTCTCCAAAAATCTAGGTCAATTTCCCCAAATCGGGGAAAAACGAAGTCCCGATTCCCCACAAATTCCCCACATAATTATCCCATGGAAAAAAAAAGTTTTCATAAAATAGACTACTTTTTTTTTAGTAGTTAATGCCCTAATTGAGCTTTTGCATAAAATACATAGTAATTTAAAATACATTTGACACGTTATAAAATACATAAGAAAGCACAGCGTAAAAAACAGCTTATATATAAATAAGTATATAAATATTTAGTTACATAGTACACAAAAAGAATAATTGACTCACTTTACTTATTATTTTGTAGCATAAACAATTATAGATTTATATTATCCACTGACACTTCGTGATGGAATTACATTTTAATATATTGTTAGATTAAAACCAATATTTAAGCTTTTCCACTTTATTTTGTTTACACACCAGTCTGATGATGTCGGTAACGACGAAACCCGGTCGCTGGTCAAATAAAAATAAAGTGGAAAAGCTAAAAATATTGGTTTTAATCTAATAATATAATAAACAATTATATTATTAGATTAAATTACATTATTATTAAACAAAAAATAATACTAAAAAGAGAACACAAAAATATATACTTTCAAAATATTGTTATATTTGTAACTGGTAAAATGATAAAATCCCCGCATTTTCCCCACATAGTGCCAATCCCTACAAATTCCCCGATCGAGTTGAGATTCCCCGCAGTTTGGGGAATTCCCCACAGATTGGCAACCCTGCTCGCGATGTACGCGAGATATATGTATGTATCTACCCATGTCGATAGGAGCGCGAGTCGATATAAACTGTCGATATCTGATTAGTTATTCATTCGAGCCGCGCTTACTATGTATGCTATCATGTTTTATAACCATTAAAGATCTCGCTCGATTTATGTTCGTACTTTTGATGATAAACCGATGTTTCAAGTAACGGCTCCTCATTAGTCCGCTTGTATTTAGAATTCAGTATAATGATAAATTTTAAACATAATTACGATAGAGTTGTACGACATACAATAATGTACGATATTGGCATTATATGTGTCAGACACAATTTTTATTTATTCAAAATAGTTACAGGATTTTCAAAACAATTTAATTCGTTTGCTAATCATTTTCTTTCAACTTCATCAAAGATGAAGAAGATCTTCTTCGTCTTTGATGAGATGTCAAAAAATAATATGAAAAATACTCCTATAATTGGAGATAATCCAGATTTGTGAACAAGTATTTGGACATTCAAAATGTTGTTAAAAAAGAGTACATAAAAAATTACCCAACACTGGCTAAAACACTCTAGAAGGGTAAAAAGCCATAAGAAAAGAAGAAAAATAAAATTGTTTTAATATTTGGCCCTCCGTTTTGATTATTTGCTTGATGTTTCGTAACGATTAAATATTTGCAATATTCATCTACTAAATGCCCGGGGGTCGAGTAAAGATATTCCATCCCCTAGAAAACAAATAAGTTTCAATTTCATTGACCCACTGAATAAATATTAGATAGTTGGAATCTAAAAGCCCTAGTGAAGAGTTTAAGTCAGAATGCTTTAACTTGGGATAACTTGAAACTTCGTACTTTGGAGTGTCATATTTTTGTTCAAAATTGAATTTCGTGCTATTTTTTATAATACTGTAGAACTTGAACTTTGATGTGTTACTTGAGCCCAGCACAAAAAATATTTAGATCGTGGTATCGATCGAAATATCGTGACAATAAGTGTCACCTGCCAATGAATCATGTCAATGCGTTCATTATTGTAGACCAAATACATTATTGATGTGTTACTTGAGCCCAGTACAAAAAAAGACTTAAATCTGTATTTGGTCTACAATAATGAACGTATTGACATGATTCATTGTTTCCCTGACAGGTGACACTTATTGTCACGATGCTTCGATCGATACCACGATCTAAATATTTTTTTGTACTGGGCCCAAGTAACACATCAAAGTTCAAGTAGCCCCGTTCTACGGTACTAATTTACATCAAATCTTCTAGATTAAGGACTTGAATTGAAATTCATCCCTTGTATTTGATAAGTACATAAATAAGTATAGCATTACACTCAGTTTTCATTGCTTAATTTTCAATTTACTTTAATTATCTTGCCTTTTGTTCTTGGAAAGATGCTTTGGGATCCACAAATAAACTTTGCTTCCGGGGTGAATCTTTTTCAACGTTGAAATTTCTTTCTCAATGTGCCCCCATTCAAGACACCCAATCTCCATTCTCGCGAAACGACGATTGTGTTTTGCGCAACTTCGACAATTAATCGTCGTGAGTGGTTTTATTTACCAATCAGCATTATTCTGTATTTTGTACATAAAACGAGAAATCAATACCTACTTCCATTGTGAATACGAACGAATTCAGGTAGCTCTGAAAATAAAATGAAATAGATATATTAATTTGGTTGGTATTAGAAGCAGGGGAAGACCGAAGAAAACTTGGGAAGTGGTCAGGTCAGGAGTCAGAATAATCAGCGGGTATGTATGAGGGAATGCATGGATGTAGAAGAGGCGAAGTTTGTTTGCATAGACAGATTGATGTGACGTTCTATTCTCTCTGCCTACCGCTGCGGAAGGCGGTGCGATGGTTACTTAGGGTTTTACACATATATATTTATAAACACATAAAAAATAAACAAATACGCTTACATATATGAATAAATATAAAAATGAAAAAAGTTATGTGATGGTTAGTTAGTTGGTTTTTTATATTTGCATTTCGCAATTTGAAAAATTAACTATAAGTGCTCCATATGAATCACTTATGTATGTAAATTTTTCATATTATTTGTTGACATCTCATCAAAGATGAAAAAGAATATGGAAGTCTGGGCATTTACGGGGCTGACGACCGTCATAGGCTGGTTTAAGTGATCACTTTACTCACGCGTAACATTCACCAATTCTACCCATTATTGACAACCACACTCCTCAAATTCTTGGAAGTTCTATATATATGAACCAATTTAGAAACCTTGTTCTTGAATCACTAGAACTTCACTAGACATCTATTCGTGAGATGTAAAGAAGCTTTTTATTAAGCAGAAACTCTTATATTAGTATGTGAGGTCCGAATCCTGGATTATAATCACACACATGAGAAACGCCAGAAAATACCATTTTTATTTTTATTATTTAAGCTTATAATTTTTCAGCTGAAATTGTTATAATTGATTTAAAATATCATTTTTTTTAATAAACCTCTTTTTATACAAAAATTGTCCGTTTATGAATTTGATTACCGAACGATTTACATATCAATCTAAATGGTATTGATCTCACTTTTCACCTACTCACACGTGTTTCCATCGTCAATATATATATATATTTTTTTTTTGGAATCTGAGCCCACCATCCACCAGCAGCAGTTATAGAGTCCTGAGGGACTCTCTGTCAGCTGCACATAGAGGAAAATCTTCAAAATATTTCTGAAGAAATAAATATTGCTCTATTCAATTAATGAGGGGGGAGGAGGATGTACGGACAGAGGCCGACACTTCATCCCCACCCCTCGGGATCCCCTCATTACCTCTTTTAATTTTAATAAAATAAAAACAATAAGAACACAAAAAAATAAAAATAAATATATCGTCAATATATTGTAGTTTTGCATTAATTATAGTTAATATCACAGTTATTTGAGATAATAATGTCTGGCGAATTTATCTCGTACATCAACAGTTACCGCAAGAATAGTTGTGAACCTCCCCGCTCCCTCTTTTTACGTCATAACGTTAATTTAAGTCAACAAAACACCCCGAGAGAATTTCTTAATTAAGTTCGGCTATTATTTGAACAGATATTTAAGCGTTGGCATAACCCATAGACCAAAGTGTCAACCGGTTTCGCGGGGTGAATTTATTCCCACGCCGTATCTCGCGCGCCTCGGCCCACATCGCCCCATATCTTGAACACCATATCAGAGTGGCTTCGGCGGGAAGGGTAATTTTAACTTTTACACTCGACTCATCGTAAATTGCGTGTAAGTTATTTTTACGCATGATTTTTGGGGGCATCTTTTGATCTCATATCGATGTATACAGTATGGTTAAATGTTATCACTTCTTTTCAGAGATGTTTATCTCTATTATTTTTTAACATCTCATCAAAGATGAAGAAGAATATGGAAGTCTGGGCATTTACGGGGCTGACGACCGTCATAGGCTGGTTTAAGTAATCACTTTACACACGTGTAACATTCACCAATTCCACCCATTATTGACAACCACACTATTCAAATTCTTGGAAGTTCTATATATATATGAACCAATTTAGAAACCTTGTTCTTGAATCACTAGAACTTCACTTTTTACTAAGTAGAAACTCTTATATGAGATGATGAGATGTTAAAAAAATAATATGAAAGTAACTCCTGTAATTGTAGATAATCCAGATTTTATGAACAAGTATTCGGACATGTTGTGAATGTGAATGTTCTGAATGTTTATCTCTATTATGAGCGAACATCCGCCCGCAGATAGTGTGTTTTAACATTAACAAACTAAAATTTAACGTTGGAAAAACTAAATATATGGAATTAGGAAGAAGAAAGCCAAGCCCAAGGATGAATATATCGTAGTCGTACAGGAGAAAGTGACCATCCAACAAAACGTAAAATGTTCAGGAGGGCCATTTAAGTCACCTTTGCTTTGCAAGAAAATAAACATCAATGCAGTTAGTCATTTTTAACAACTCAATATATTATACTTCCAAGTTTTAAATCCTTTGGGATTTTTTCAGGGCGATATTAAACCAGTCAAATATCAAATAGTCAATGATCAGGTTATATATATATATATATATATATATATATATATATATATATATATATATATATATATATATATATATATATATATATATATATATATATATATATATATATATATATAATATTTATAATTTTTATTATTATTATTATTATTCTTGAAAGGAGTGAGCGATATCTCGGGACACTCCGCCCCATATCTGGGACGTCCCATATCTTGTCTCGCTGTGCCCCGTTTCCAACACCCCTGACATTTGAGATAAAGGTAAAGCAACCATATACCGCTCCATCTGCGCTATACCCACGTCCGATTACCGCTACATTAGTATAATTTTAACAGCGATAAGCGAGAACTATACAATGTAAATCAATTTTATTTTAAATGTTCCTCAATGAAAATTCTAAAATTAAAAAATAAATAAATAAATAAAAAGAGAAATATTTGTGTTTTTATGATTTACACAAATATTTCAATTTCATACTATTTCTGTGAGCCTAAGCGGCTCATTATTAGAAAAGGTATCAAATTGTGGTAGAGTGGATTCGAAACGAGAAACTCTGACTTAAAAGAGTCCGCGACACTAACCACGGGACCACAACCCGACTCTGAATTGATTCGCCGATTGCTTTGAAATTTTGACTGAAATTGACCGCGATTGCATTGTAGTTTCATTTTTTTAAATATTTTCATTGATTCACAAGCATTGTAAAATTTGAAATATTAGAAATGTGTACCTTCCAATCTCTTTCTTTTTCATTTAACCAGACTGAGCCACAGTAACGCGTGACCGGGTACAGATAATTTGTAATAAATCAATTTTCAAACAAATCTGCAGTCTTCGTAATGTAGTTGTTCCACGTTTGGCCACCACGCATAAGGTTCGCAGTTCAATTTCTTTATAGCAGTAATATCCTTCACCCTGAGCCCTTTTACTTAATATTATGTATTCTTTCAAATAACCCCATTTGGGTGTGAATAGAGTCAAAGAAGATTTCTTTGTAATAAGAAAACAATGTGCGTTATCAGTTTCGGATAAGTACTTCCTTATTTATTGCAACTGCAGATACCAGCAACTGCAGAGACAGTTAGTAGAATTCCCTTTAAAGTTTTTGGGTAATATATCCAAAATTAAACAAGGTTATTGGATTGAATTCTACTTTTATTTACATATCGCTCACTCCTTTCAAGAACGTCATAAATCAAAAAACTTGATTTTTCGGGAGAACGTTTTTAAAATTTCAAAATATAATACAATATATTAAAAATAAATATCAAGCCACTTATTAAACTTTTTACTGTGCAACAGATCTTTTTAGGTAAAACATGAAGGTTCTTTCTCCATTTGAAAAATATTTAATATATTTAAAAATATAATTAAACAATACCTTTTCTTCAAAATGCAAAAACAACACTTTCTGCCCTGTAGCGGGTAAATATTAAGTTAAAAATATGTCTCTTTTGCTATGATATAGTATATTTTCTGGGCATTCCGAAAACGTGCACAACTGAAAATTGACGATTTTTGATTTATGACGTTCTTGAAAGGAGTGAGCGATATGTATGATAATATGTGACGCGTTTCGTCTTATTAAGACATTACCAAACCCTGACTTAAAATCCTTACAAAACATCCGTATGTACTAACAATTATTGGTATTATTACTAGGGGTATTGTTAGTATATAAGGTCATTTTGTAAATATTTTTGTCAGTGTTTGATAATGTTTGATAATAAGACGAAACGTGTTATCATATATATATGTAAATAAAATTAGAATTCAATCCAATAACCTTGTTTAATTTTTGATATATTACGAAAAACTTACTTGGCTTACTTATCCCTATTGCATTTGAAATTATTAAGCACCTATCTAATTGCTCAACATCTTCTCCCGAGCTGTATTCTGGTTTCCCTTATCACTGGACCCCATACATTAACCCTCTCTCGTATGCCAACGCGGGATAATTACAATATCCCAGCGCATCGCACATCCGCGCGATATGGAGAAGACGAGATAGCAGTAGATTCCACTCACCCCCTGTCGCCACCCTTGTGTTTTGAGTACCTTCCAAACTGTGGCATGAAGTCATAAATATGGTTGGAAGACAGGAGCAAGTTGGATAGATGCTCTACTGCTAAACTGCTTTCCTTTCTTGTAACTGCAGGTAGACCGTAGGAAATAAAAACATAACTGAAAAACTCAATTTTCATGAAGCCAAATCAAATTAATAGGATTAATTATTTTTGCATTATATATATTGTTTTAATCTGTATTAATTTGTTTTTTCTTTGTTTTCAGGTAAGCGATCGAGTCAGAAAAAATCCTAGTATTAACTGAGTTCAAGAACGTTATTATTTTCTTCAAAAATGGTAAGATTTTACTTTTTTATGATAATAATTCATAAATAAATATATTTCACATTTTTGAAATCTTAATATAGATGTAGAAGGATATGGAAGTCTAAGTATTAACAGGGCTTACGATATATCATCATAGGCTGGATAAGTGATCACTTATACACACGCGTAATATTTACCATTCTACCCATGATTGAAACCACACTACTCAAATTTTTGGAAGTCATACTCATATGATCAATATCATGACGTTCCATGATTCACCATTGATTGAACAGTGATTCACTATGATATGCCATAAGTTTACCATTGATTCACCATGATTCACCACAATACGCCATTCACGATTCCATCATTCACTTAAAAAATCTCAAAAATGTAGAATAACTCCCATGTGGGGAAATCCAGATTTGTGAACAAGTATTTGGACACACTCAAATATATTTTAAACCAGCTGTACCTAGTTACGCGATATTTTGTTCGGTACAGCAATCGATGGATTAGTTTAGAAGATATAAGATTTTGAATATACGAATATTTACCTTTGTATTTATATGGATTAACGGTTCTTTATTTATGTTTTTTTTATCCTTATACGCTGATGGAACGTGCACACAAATGTCCATTTTACTTTTCATTTACATAAATAAAAAAAAAAGGAAATGATGAGTATTATTTTTTGACATCTCATTAAAGATGAAGAAGAATAAGTCTGGGCATTTACGGGGCTGACGACCGTCATAGGCAAACTGGTCACTTTACACACTTTTATCACTTTTATCTTTGATGAGATGTCAAAAAATAATATGAAAATAACTTCTGTAATTGGAGATAATCACGATTTTGTGAACAAGTATTTGGACACACTCAATATGTTGTTAAGAAATAATAAGGTTTAATTGTGTCCAAAAAATTGTCATATTTTTTTCTGTGAGCCTTATTATTAGAAATAGTTATCAAATTATGGTAGAGTGGATTCGAACCGAGAAACTCTTTCCTCAAGAGTCCGCGACACTAACAACGGGACCACAGCCCGACACATTATTATTTCCATGTTTGCGTAAACCAGTATAACGACAAAAAGTCGTTTCGATCAAAAAGTTAGGAATAAAGTGCGTACCTACATACAAAGGTTTGCTAAAATCATCTGCTTTTTAACGACTTATACCTTGGGTCCATATGAGCTTTTTTTTTATTGGCCTGAATACCCTCAATTTATTTTCTGTTCCCTCTCCTTAAATCACTGATGAGCCTAAACTGTCATCCGCTGGACCATTCATTCGTGACGTCTCTGCGTCGACCGAATATCCTATTAACTAGGGCTAACTCGCAAAAAATACCAGCGGGGGGCCGACAATGGAATCACGGATTTCAAATAAATCCGATTTTGCGTGAAATTTGATTCGTGATTGAAATAAATGCTATCGTAATAGTCTAATTTAAACCATATCATCAATATTTGAACAACTTGCTTTCTGATTTCCTATTATAAAATCCCACGAAATAATTGTGTCGTAGAATCAGTAAAAACTATTATTTACACTTAATTTACATCAACATTTATATATATTTACATCTCTTTACAGTAAACAAAATTATTTTTAAATTCTTTCAGACTCTTTTCATACTTCATACATTCAGACATCTCATCATACATTTTCTCGACTCGGCAAATACTGCTCTTTATTAAAATCCTCTGTGACACGTGTTCGATGCATTCCGCATAATTTTCAAACACCGAAAAATATTATTTACGTAAAATAATATAAATAAAATGTATAGATTTTACCACAAAGTGACTGCTGAATCAATTAATGAAATAATATGTAATTATAATCAGAATATATATGACGTGTATACATGGGTGGATGCATATGGAAGAGGCTAAGATTGTTAGCAAAGTCAGATTGCTGTGGCGTTCTATTCTCTCGGCCTGCCACTGCGGAGAAGCGGCGTGATGGTTAGTTACTAGTTAGTTATGATAATAATAACTAGCAACTTATGCCATGCCCTTTGTGTGATTATCATTGCAAAGGCGCCGTACAAAAAACTTAATCCATTTCTCATTTTCATTATTCTTCTTACACTGCTACGAAGGTCGTCAGTCGTGGCAATTTTTGCTTTGTCTGCAGCAGCTTAAAACAGCAACTTGTAACTACAGTGGAACCAATCACTCAAGTTGCTAAGCCAGGATATACATCTTCTTGCTATGCTGCGTTACCTTCCACTTTGCCTTGTAATAAATTACGTATAATTTCGTATTTATCATAAAATGGTTTCTTGTCTATGTAGCATCTATACTTTCTCTTTTTTACCATATTTCTGAAAACATCTTCTCTTTGAACTCTCTTCTTCTTTAGCCATTGGTACTGCTGGATGTAGACCTCTTCCGTGTCCTTTAATTTTTTTCAGTGTTTGCTGCTTGCAGCCAGTTTTTACCCCCCACAACGACTTTGTCGTCGCACCATCTTTTTTGACGTCTTCCGGTGCATCTTTTATTATTTTTGAACACTTAATCTGTGATATTTTGAGCATTCTTTATGGCACCACATTTCGAAATCTTCAATCTTCTTTGTGGTAGTTTCAGCGAGAGTCCAGCTTTCAGCGCCATTTTGAAACAGTGAAAAGTTGTAGCATTGTATAATTCTGATGCGAAGATCGAGGTTAAAGTTGAAACTACTGAGAAGGTCAAACATTTTGAAAGAGCAGTTTCTCACCATTTCCTTCCTAACTTCGACCCCTTTGGGATGGCCCACTGGTCGCTAAGCCAACAGATATAATTATTTGCAATTAAATTACAAATTTCTTAGTACTTGCTTAATTCAGTCTTATTCTTGTGTCCAGTATTGAACAAAGGCCTCTCTCTTGGACTTCCACAGTTGTCTGTTGGATGCGACTCTCTTCCAGTGCAAGCTCGCGACTTATGTCATCGGACCATATTGTCTCTAGGGCCTACCCACGATTCTGCCTCCTGTTCTAGGCCTTCAGTCAAGCATATTTACCGTCCATCTATCCTCAGATATACATGCCACATGACCTGCCCAATTCTACGTTTGTTCCGTGATTTTTTTTAACCACATATGCCTTGGTCTTTTCCGTTATCCAAATATTCGTTTTTTGGACCCTAAGGGATAGTTAAGCATCCTTCTCTCCATTGCTCTTTGTGCTACCCGGAGTTTATGTTGATTTGTTAGAATCTATCAATTAAATTTGTTAGTATGTATTAAATTTGCCTTTGTCCGCTTTAATGTTTCAATACTTATATGTGATAATTTCATTTTTTTCTGGGCCCAAATTAGAGTATATTTTGTCCTTACTTTGATAAATATCTTGATGGCAATCTCTTCGACAAGAATATGCTTGACTTTTTTTATTCCGGATACGTCCGTGGCGTAACACCTCCCCTCCATAAGATGCGGTGATCTGAATCGATTCCAATATTGGTGATGTGGTGATTGACACTGTTATTCAAATTCCCATAGAGATTCAGATTTGGGAATACGGGAACCTGTCGGGTGCGTCAAATCAAACGGGAAAAGGGATTTGCATAGAAAATCACCCCCTTTGAAACGAGGACACCTTGGAAAATAAATAACGAAATACACACGCTGTCGGTAGGTGGATTTTGTCTTGCTGGTATTGACAGAGTGTGGATGATAGTAGATTGAATGATTTAGAAAAAAAAGATCCTGTGGGTGATAGAATTTTTTAACTAGACAAGAGAAATTAGAGATTACGCTCCCACTGCGTTCTTGGATCTGATACCAAAGCTCTAGGTTTCTTGACATACGATGCTGGCGAAGCAAATTTTTCATGAACAAATTAGCGAATATCAAAAATTGTATCCCGAATTCGACTTCGATGTCCTAGTCACTGCCAATCTGAACCGCTTTTGACAACACTCCGTATCTGTTTGCTGTGCTGGACAGGCCAGTATAGGCATATCTGTACTAACCACCGGCGTGTAGTCGAATCTAACCAACGAACTTATAAGTTTCACTGCGAACTCTAGGACTTAAAAAAAACTCGGTGATAGTTTTGTATATGTATTTTAAAAAAAATAGAGATGAATGTAATATTCACTGGTCTAAAAAAAATATAGTATATAAAGTGATCACTTTAGCCAGCCAAATGCCATGTCGTAAGCCCTAGGATGCTCTGACTTCCATCTTCTTTCATAAAAAATGGAATAATTTTCAAATCAAGTTTACTTATAACCCTTATCCGCATCCAATGGTGCATAGGGCACTTACATGAAGGCAAGTTGATCACTCTTGCGCTTCAGGAACCAGTCCAGGGTAATATTAAATAAACAGTGTAAAATCACTAATATTTATTTTCACCCCCCCTGGGAATCAAACCCGGGACCTCCAGCACGGTAGCTAAACACTCTGACCATTACACCACGGAGGCGGACTTATCAAATTTAGACACCTTTAAAATTGAAGTGATTTTTATAAAATCGTGGGTTTTCTTACATTTTGTATCAGATATTGAAAGTTATTATTATAAGGAAATTGGCTACCAGTTACCACATGAATATTAAAGGCCTGTTATTATGGCGAACCTTTTTCTCGTAAATTCGCTATTGAAAAGCTTTGAATTCGATTGATCTGAAAGGTATCCCATTGTGTTCGGAGTGTTCATCTCGTTCCGTATCATACGCTCTACGAATATGCTCAATTACCCGGAATAATCGACGAAAATGAATAAAAATATAGATTTTAAACGCTCCTCGTTTGGTTTTTGTGCTCGGCCTTTTTTGCTTGGCTCGTGAAAGTAAATGTTGTGTGATATGAGAACGTTGAATTACTTAAACTAGAGAAAGGTTTTCTTTCTTTTTTTTACTTGAAAATTGAACAAGTTGAAATCAAAAAGTACAAAACTTGTGGTTTTGTCAAAACGTTATTTCAACTTGAAAATTTAACCAATAAATTTTACCTAATTTTTAGAATTTTCATACCCTTTTTCACACCCAATGATTATTCACCTGCGTTACGTTACTGCATCGTATAGAAGCAGTGTTATCTTGATCGTCACTTACATGAACGCAAAGTGTTCAATTCTGCGCTATTCAATAAGTATAACAGTGAAAAATCAGTCATATCTATTTTGACCCCCCCTGGAAATCGAACTCGGGGCCTCCAACGCGGCAGCTTAATGCACTAACCATTACACCATAAAAGGCATACATTTTTTTGTTTACATGTGTTTTTAAAAGTGAATTTTGAATATTTTGTCATTGTAAATCTCAAAGTTTAATATGTAAGGCGATATTCGCAAACACAGAATCTATTCCACCGGAAAGGTAACATGTCTGTTCACGACTGATTTTTTCAAAAGAATGGATATTGAATATTTTCTGTTTTTTTTATAAGGAATGAAAAAAAAATGTTTTTTTTTGACCTTTCATTAACCTTTTATTTTCGAAACCATATAATTATTTAGAAAGAAAAAAATCAATGCAAAAACGGTGTTTTAAGAAGAAAAAATGTATTAGGTAAAATGTTACCTAGATTTAGAGAAAATTAAGTTGCTACTTAACGAATACTGGGCCTAAACAAACCCCGATTTGCAAAGCCAACAAAATATTTCCGCAATTTGAAATGATCTGCCTTTTTTTTAAATTAACCCAAAATGTGCCAAATTCGGCCATAAACCCTAATCCCATAGCGCCGACGAAATCGCACATCGGCTTAGCCGCAATTCTCATCGGAAGATAAACGGTAACCCGCAGATAAACACCCTATTACGAACGTGAGTTTAACAGAACATCAAAAGATTGCGTGTAAATTGAACCGCCTCATGGCCCACGAATACGGCCGTGGAATGAAGGAAAAGATAATCGGTGCGTCGAAAGAGCGTTTAACTCGAAACTGATAGTTTCAATGTTATTTTTTATACCGTCAACGGGTTATTGAGGATCACATATCGCTCACTCCTTTCAAGAACGTCATAAATCAAAATTCGTCAATTTTCACTTGTGCATGTTTTTGGAATGCCCAGAAAATGTACTATATCCCAGCAAAAGCGGCATATTTTTAACTTAATATTTACCCGCTACAGGGCAGAAAGTGTTGTATTTGCATTTTGAAGAAAAGGTATAGTATAATTTTTTTTTCAAATAAACTAGTTATTATTCAAATGGAGAAAAAACCTTCAGGTTTAACCCAAAAAGATCTGTTGCACAGTATAAAGTTCAATAAGTGGCTTGACATTTATTTTAAATAAATTGTATTATATTTTTAAACTTTAAAAACGTTCTCCTGAAAAATCACGTTTTTTGATTTATGACGTTCTTGAAAGGAGTGCGCGAAATGTGAAAAACGAACAATAAGAGATCGTTGGATAGAGCAGGTTTTATACAAAATGTTTGTATAAATTTATGAAAAAAATTATTAAAGAAAACACTTGTTTTTTTACCACTTGAGTTTATTAATGACTACTAGTTTCGGAAACTAAGCTTCCATCTTCAGGTCTAAATGTAAATGTCTGTCTTTGCAAACATTCTTCGCTTCTTCCACGTTTATGCATCTCCTCATACATACCCGACAATTATTACTACTCCTAACCTGACCACTTTCAAGTATTTGGCATACCTGATCGTGCCAAGTTTTTCTCGGCTTTCCTCCAATTACATTCGCCTCATAAATTTGTCTTACCGTTTGTTCCTCACTCATTCGTTCTACATGTCCAAACCATCTCATCACAACTTTATTAATTTCATCATCAATATTAAATTATTATCAAGATTAACATCAATATTCTTAATTAATATGAAAAATAACTACTATAATTGGAGAAAATCGAGATTTTCGAACAAATATTTGGACACACTCAAAAGTGTATTGATTCATTCTGCTGTTTTCTTTGGTGTTTTTTTTGGTATTGAGATTGAAATTAATTTAAAAAAAATTTACTTATTTTAAAACTTGATTACACTAGCGGTCGATAGTCCTTGCGAACGGTTTTTCGGTATGGAATGTAGACACATGACAGACTGCTATCTGCTAGTGTAAAGAAATAACTCATTATCCACACACGTCATACGTTATCTAAGTTTAAAGAATGTCAGTCACTCCAATCTGTGGATTGATATACTCGCATATACGTATTGGAAAACAGTCGTTAAAATAACTATAAATTGGCTCAGCAATTAGAATATCGTCACATTTTTTTATCAACTGTCAAAAAGTCATTAATTATAACGATGGTCACAAAACATCGAAGGCAATTTTATCAACAATTTTATTAAAATTATTTGCATAAACTTGTTGTCTTTCAGCATTAAATATTTGAATGTATATATGTGTGTGTGTATATATATATATATATATATATATATATATATATATATATATATATATATATATATATATATATATATATATATATATATATATATATATATATATATATATATATATATATATATATATATATATATATATATATATATATATATATATATATATATATATATATATATATATATATATATATATATATATATATATATATATATATATATATATATATATATATATATATATATATATATATATATATATATATATATATATATATATATATATATATATATATATATATATATATATATATATATATATATATATATATATATATATATATATATATATATATATATATATATATATATATATATATATATATATATATATATATATATATATATATATATATATATATATATATATATATATATATATATATATATATATATATATATATATATATATATATATATATATATATATATATATATATATATATATATATATATATATATATATATATATATATATATTTTTTTTTTTTTTTTTTAACTAACTTACCATCAGGCCGCTTCCACGCAGGGGTAGGCAATTGCCTTTTTTCTACCTGACTGAAATCCTAAATAAGGCAGTTGAGACGTTATGGGCACATAGAACGTAGAGAACGTGAACATATTGTAATACAGGCGATTGCCATGGATCTGCCTCGAAAGACATCTAGAAGAATACCAAAAAAATCATGGATGCTGCAGAAAGATAACAAGATTCGAAGGCATGACCTAGGTGACGTTGTATATGATAGAAGGATCTATAACCTGAGGACAAAGAGAGCTGACCCCAATAGTCTACAAAGAAGATATGTTGGGATGGAGCCAGGAAGAAGAAAGATCCAAGATTCATGTAATTAGAGATTAAGTTAATGCACTATGGATCTGACGCAGTGATCTATTAGCCTTATTATAGTATTATTAAGACGATAAGGAACCCTGTAATTTTCCAAAATAGTTCATAATCAGTTTTATTCGGTCCTTTCAGCAGGCTACTCTGTGGAAATGCGGCTTAGATGTTGTTAGGCTGTTTGCATAACAGGGAATTCAAATCACAGAAGCATATTCTGAACTTGTACGAACTAACTCCTCATAGTACCACATGTATGTACGTAGTATGGTCCAAAAGTTAACCCACTGATGTTGAAAGATAGTTTCAATTTTCCCCCGACTTTAAACATGTGTTTGCAAAAAATGCAACTACCTCAATTAGTTTTTTTTTCTTCCAAAAACTAAAGAAAACATCGTTGCAACATGTGGAAAATGATTTCTGCTTTTTTTTAAATTTTATAATGGAATTGGTATTTACTGCGTATTTTATTCCGTATTGTCGTTATTAATTAAAAAAACAAACATGATTTGCGATTCTACTGTATTTTTCTTATTTATTTTTGTGACATCTGTTTCGCTTTGCATTGATATTATCAAACTATTTCGAAAAAACAAATACATGCCTACAATGTTTTCTAGAAATTCGGATTTTTTATATTGAAAAGTGTGGCCATCAATCTTGGGTAGAATGGTGAATATTGCACGTGTGTAAAGTTATCACTTAACCAGCCTATGACAGGTCATATGCCCTGTAAACACTCAGACTTGCATATTCTTCATCATCTATATTGATGTATAAAAAATGTAAAATAACTCAAATGTAAAAATGTAAAATAAAGTAAAGTAAAAGTGGAGAAAGAGATTTGTGAACAAGTAAAAAAAATAATGTTGTAAACCTTTTAATTCATCAACTTATTCAAAACCTCATCCGCACTCGATGGTGCGAAGGGCACATACTCATACAAACGCATTGTTATCTTGATCGTTAACGCATGAAAGAAAGGTGATCAGCCCTCCGCTTCAGGTGCCAGTCCAGGGTGATATTGAACAAATATTTGAGTGAAAATTCACTTCATATTTATATTTATTTCACCCCCCTCCCCTGGGAATCGAACCCGGGACCTCTAGAACGATAGCCGAGCGTGCTGACCATCACACAACGGAGGCGTAGATGTATATTTACATATTTTATATTATAAATAATTAATGAGAAGTGAAAGAAGATAGAAGTCTGAGCATCATACATAAATGAATGCATGTGTACAAAATTTATAGACTTTTTGTATATTTACATAAATGAATGCATGTCTATAAATTTTACGGACAAAGTAGTACCTAGCTTACTTTACTACTTACCTATCTTGCCTACCCGAGTAAGTAGTACCAGTTTACCATACTACCTACCTGTACAGCCTCCCGAATTAATTCTCTGTGCTCGCCACTGTTTATGAGAAAGTAGTTCTATATCAAAACGTCCGATACCATGTATCCCTATAGAGCAACATAACATGTAACTGTATTTCTGCGCGTAATCCTTTGGCTACTCCCCACTGCAGGACGCGCCGTACATTTGTTATCCTCATTACAGCCAAAGGGATTTCAGCGGGGCTCATGTGCCCTTTTTTCAGGAATATTTTGTTTCAGGAAATACGAATGTGTGCGTGGACGTCTAAGTATAATGTATGTATGTATGTTTATTGTATTTAGGTGCGGGGTTTTATTTTAAATTCTGTTTGCCGACAATATTTATAGCGAAAATGTCTTCCGATGTTTGTGTTTTGGATTCCTTTTGAGTTATCGCAACCAGAAAGTCGTAGAAATATTCCCTTTACGACGATAACGTGAAGGTTATTTTTCTTTCTCACTTTTTTTCCATTAAAATTATTTTGAAACCAAACATCTCGTAACATCTCAATTTCGCGGTTTTATCAGTTTAAGTGTCAATTTTTTCATTTTTGTAACTGGCCGAATCGATATAGTAATATGGTTCATTTTTTTTCATTAATGTATTCGTTACTTAGTGGTTATATCTATCCATTAATTTAATTTTTATTTGGTAAATACCACTATTAATAAGACAATTATTAAAGTGGTATTTACCAAGTAAAGGTGACAGCGAAGATATAAGAAAGGAATGTAAGGCTGAACAAGGAATAATTGAAAAGATTAGGAACAGTTCTTTACGGCGGTATAAAAAAATATATGTGGCGAATGTGAGAGGGAAACCAGAACGAGGACGACCGAAAAAGACTTGGCACGATCAGATCAATCAGAACCTAAAATCTGGCGGTGTCAAAAGTCTGCGTAATCGGAGGGCATGTATGTCTAGATGTATGGATGTGAAGCAGGCGAGGAGTGCAGAAGAGTGTGGCGTTCCATCCTTTCTGCCTACCCCTGCGGGAAACGGCGTGATGGTAGTAGTAGTAGTAGTAGTAAATGATCAATTAAAATTGATTTTTTTAACGCAATTTCTTTTTTATCACCATCGTTTCTATTTGATAATATGGATTTTCGCTTTCAAGACAGACACTTATTTATTTAAGCTATTTACAAACAGATGACTAAAATATTTTTTACGTAGGGATTATGGAAGTATGGGCATTTACAAGACTTAGGAACCACCATATAAAATAATAAATATAGCGTTATATTCACTCTAATATCTTTTCATAAAACGATCAAGATAATGCTCCTTATACACGTGCAGTGCTTTATAAACATCATTTATAAATCAAATAAATAAGTTTCTTGAATGTTTTCCGCAGATATTTTGTGGCACATTTTATAAACACTATACTTTTTATAAAATGTATAGTATGTGGAAGTTTTTTGGTGAGAGTATTTTAATGTTTTTGATTTAATATAAACCCTGATGATGACAAGGTTCTTGATGAAACCGGTAGGTTAAATTATATTAGTAAAAAAGTGGTTATAACAAAGTTTTTTCATTTTATAAAGTAAATAAATAAGTACTTATTCAGGAGAGAGAGAAAATAAAGATGAAGACACCGAGTCCTTTTTATAGACCAATTAGGCAATCTTACTAATGACGAAGGTTCACAAATGAAACTCATAGATCTTATTATATTATTACAAATAGAAAAAAAACTAAACCATCTAAAATCTTGACAAACAGCCCTCGGGATTTAAATCCAATGTTTAAGTACAATCATTATCTTATCTTATCTTATCTCTTATCTTGACGTAAATTGTGAAAATGAAAAACTTTAAATATGTACGTATAAAATGTGAATTGTAAATTGTGAAGCGCCCTAAGGTTTTTTTACGAAAACGGCGGCATTATTTGATCAAATTATAAAAAAATGTTAGTTACAAATTATCCCATATTTTAACACGATTTTCGAATAGCAATCGCAAACGTCTCCTATTAATTATACATTACAAAAAATCATTAAAATGTAAAAATGGGCTTTATTAATTTATAACTCAATTACGCTCTAATTGAGCGATGATATTATTTTTTGATATAACGTTTTTCCATCTTCACGTTTCCGCCGCTTCAATTTGCTTAGTTTATTTTATATTAAAATTTTCAATTACATTATGTATTATGTAATTTTTGTTGAAAGATCTGTAGGAAATTGAGGTCTACGCGTGTAAGATTCTAATGTTGATAATTTTCCTTATATTATTTTGTGCTCTGAAGGAGAAATAGGTCCTTTTCTTTTAAATTTCGCTTGGTAAATATATTTTTTTCTTAAAATCAACGGTGACACTTGTTTCGATACATACCGCTTATTTTCACACAAATATACAGTTTACAACACTTTGAATGTGCCCAAATACTTTTTCACAAATCTGGAGTTATATACTAACTATGGAACCGTAACTCACTTAGGAGTTATTGTGTAAAATGATCACTTGACAAGCCTATGAAGATCGTAAGCCCTGCAAGTGACCAGACTTCCATATTCTTCATCCTTGTCGAGGTTTCAAAAAGGCAAATACTTATACAGTGTTTAAAAATAATGCAAAATGCATCAAAACACGTGTCACAATAGATTTTAAGAAATAATGGTAATTATCAACTGAAATATGAATTAAAAATGTATTGATATTACCACAAAGTGACTGCCGAATCAACAATGAAATGAGAAAAAAATATGTAAATGTATTTAAATTAATGCATGTATATTAAATGTATATATATATATATATATACATGCATCATTTATGTAATATTTACATAATATTGAATTTATTTATTTTATTTACTTTTATCACTTATTGCAGTTGCACTCACCATCCCCTATTTTTTCTCACCCCGTGTTTCTTCATCTGCCAGTTGCACGTGTTTCGCGGCCAACATTATTTATTTGATCAATAAATAATAATTGTTTTCCCATTATTTACTGCGGGGCTTTTACATTATTGCATCTTCTGCACTAGTTTCGCTTATTTGCCCTTAGGCAGCATTTTTCCCGCCGATTTATCAGTATTTCTCTACCGTATATTATATTTGTACTTTATTCCTTTTCAAGGAAACTATTTTTTTTCGATATTCATATACATATTCTAAGACAGTTTTCTGTTGAAATGTTCTCCATTTTTAATTGATTTTGTTATCTAACCACATCTACTATTAAAGTTTGAATTTTTTTTCTAGAAAATCTAGTTTTTATATTGTTAAAATCAAATAAAGTTATCAATAATATGTATATATTTCTAATAATCCATTTCACATTAAAGAAATCCTCGTTTCTGCATTCATTAAAAATAGTTTATAGGATAAGAATTTAAAATAAGTGTTTGTTGCTTTTACATTATTAAAATCATATAAAGTAATAAATAATATGTGTAAGTTTTTTATCCATCCATATTTTATAAAAAGAACTACTTTTTGTTTTTGATTTCAATAAAAACAGTTTACTGGATAAGAGTTCAAAGTTAGTAGTAGTACCTTTTATAATATTAAAATCATATTTAGTTATTAATAATATTTATGTTTTTTTTTTTAAACTTTAAAGTTAGTAGTTGTACCTTTTATAATGTTAAAATCATATTTAGTTATTAATAATATTTATGTTTTTTTTACATAATCAATTTTATTTTAAAGACCTCTTTTTTTGTTTCTGCATTCATTAAAAATAGTTTATTGGATAAGAGTTTAAAATTAGTTGTGATTTCAAAAACTACCACGCGTTGGCGACTGTATTTTAAATTAAATTAAAAGCAGCTTTGAATTTTTGCTCAGTCTGCAAAAAAATGTCGGATACGGAATGATGATGAAGATAATGATGAAACGATTGTTTCATCTCAAATAAGAAGATTGATCTCAGAAAGAAATTCAATTAATATTTTAATTTTGTATTTAAAAATAAATTTCATTAATTGATTCGACGGTCACTTTGTGGTAAAATCTATCCATTATTGTTTTACTTAAATAAAAATTATTTAAATAAAAATAAGAAACAGCTACTACCCCCTCTTCAACCTTCAACGTCCCAAGGACCCAACTCTAAAATTTTGAATTAGCTTCACATACGGTGTTTGAAAATGATGCGGAATGCATCGAAACACGTGTCACAGTAGATTTTAAGAAATAGTGGTATTTACTAAATAAAATATTAATTAAAATAAAAAAATATTGTAATTGAATTGTGGGGAATATCCAAGGAGCCAATGATCGAAAATCCCAAGAGTTTCAAAGTGATTTCCCTAAAAATATTTTTACCATATAGACTTACGAGTATAATCTCATTCCCTATTTCCCTTTTTCCCGTTATCTGGCAAATAAGACGAATATTAATGTGTTTTTATCTTCCGCTTGTTCTTCTTTATTCTGTTTGCAAATATAGTGAGGAAAGCGATTCGAATATCCCGTAATAAATAATATTTAAATCTGGCCCGCGGATACATTTCGCCGATTTACTTTGAATATCTAATCCCGCCCTTTGTGAGATACTCCCGACTTACGTTTCTTACTACGTGTTACGTGATATTTAAGTTGTAAGATTTTACCGCGGGATTTATGAATACACCCCGAACGGTTTTTTAAACGGGTGCCACTATTTACTTGATTTCTAAGTTACACACATTATCTGTAATGCTCTACAACATCTTCCAAGATGCGATGGACTAGCCTTCATATCTTATTTGTATTTTTGGACTGCATTTTTTTAAATTGTTTGTATTTGTATTTTCTTAAGCCCAGTTGTGACTTACAAGGTGTTTAATGATTCTCCAGCATCCTGCGATGGCTGGAAAATAATAATATAATTTCAATTTTGAAGTATTTTTTTATACCATCGTATAGCTAAGAGAAGCTTATATCATCGTATAGCAGAGGAAGACCGAGAAAAACTTGGCACGATCAGGTATGCCAAATACTTGAAAGCGGTCAGGTTAGGAGTCGAAACAATCGAAGGGTGTGTATGAGGAGATGCATGAACGTGGAAGAGGCGAGGAATGTTTGCAAATACAGAGTGGTGTGGCGTTCTGTTCTCTCTGTCTACCCCTGCGGAGAAGTGGCGTGATGGTTAGTTAGTTAGTTTAACAATTTGTTGAGCGGGAACGTGTTTTGCAAACCCGGACCGCGTTCCCAACCCGCTCGGGGCGATCGCCGCCTCACTTCTGCCTCACTTCTGCGGCTTCACCTTCTCTCTTTCTTATTCCCTTTTTGTTCTGTTTGTTTTCCTTTCATATTTTTCACATATCGCCCCCCTTGGCCCCTTTGAGGGCGCCTTTTTTCGCTCGCGAACCCCCGCCCCTCCACTCCCCCCGCCGCCCTGTTCCGGCCGCCCGCGGGCGAATGTTATTTTCCAAATTGAATATTAAAAAATATTCGGTAGTCGTTACGTTTGGCTCGCGGGTAGGGGCGCTTCCCCGGTACAGGCCACTCACCAATTCGAAAATTTTATCAATATTTATAATGCACCTACAAAATACATACCCAAAAAACTCTAGAAACGACGTTATTACAGTACGTAGATTAAAGATTTTTTTATGATAAATTTCTAGGTTAATTGATGTAAGTGATCATTTTTCCATAGTTTACGAGACATTGCCTTTATATATGTATTTTTAACACGTTTATATGATGCAGTGCCTTATGCACCATTGGGTGCGGATAAGGGTTAGAAGAAGAAGATATATGCGGGTAACATCACCTCTGAAAACTCAATGTGCACAGTTTACAGTCGTGCTAGCGGGTCTCCTTCCAGACATTTGATTTTTTTTTTTACTTTCTCAATCTTCTTGAATGTTCTGGTTAATTTAATATAATATGTAGTTTTTAATTCTACTTCTACCAGTTTTTGTGGTCTTTCCTCATTCTTTCTAGCAATATGGTAATACTGACAGCTGAAGGTAAGCTCCCTGGAGGACGGTCTCAACAAATTGGCAATCCAAATAAGAGTTATTAGGATTCTCTCTAAACGCTACCTTTAACTTCCCAGACGTCCCAGGAGACCGCGGCTCTGAGCGAGTTGGGGAAGAAAAATATTTTAATATTCTGTTGTGTGTTTTAATTTGAGTATCTCTGAGCAAGGTTTTTGACTTCTTTTTACCAACAATGAAATGTTTGAAATTGAGTGTCTCG
The DNA here is from genome assembly GCF_059751285.1 of Brachycentrus maculatus. NCBI lineage: Eukaryota > Metazoa > Arthropoda > Insecta > Trichoptera > Brachycentridae > Brachycentrus > Brachycentrus maculatus. The sequence goes on from NW_028280967.1 coordinate 1,566,310, forward strand.
GGCTTATTTTTGCCAACTACAAGATGTTTTAAATTGAATATTTTAAAGCAAGGGTTTTGACTTATTTTTGCCAGCAGTGGGATGTTTCAAATTGAATATCTCAGAGCAAGGTTTTTGACTTATTTTCTCCAACGACAGAGCAAGGTTTTTTATTTCTTTTTACCAGCATGTCTCAGAGCAAGGATTTTGGAGTTTTTTTCTCCAACGACGAGATGTTAGTGTCTCAGAGCAAGGTTTTTTATTTCTTTTTACCAGCATGTCTCAGAGCAAGGATTTTAGACTTCTTTTCTCCAACGACGAGATGTTAGTGTCTCAGAGCAAGGTTTTTGACTTCTATTCACCAGCATCAGAATGTTTTGAATTTGATAGCTCAGAGCAAAGTTTTTGACTAATTTTTTACCACAATCAAATTTTGAAATGGAGTGTCTCGGAGCAAGGTTTTTGACTACTTTTTAACGGCGATCACATATTTTGTTATTTAATTGTTTTGATTTTTGAGCTTGTGAAAAAGACAAGTCGCTCACTCCTTTCAAGAACGTCATAAATCAAAAATCGTCAATTTTCAGTTGTGCATGTTTTCGGAATGCCCAGAAAATGTACTATATTCCAGCAAAAGAGGCATATTTTTAACTTAATATTTATCCGCTACAGGGGAGAAAGTGTTGTTTTTGCATTTTTAAGAAAAGGTATTGTTTAATTATTTTTTTAAAAATATACTTTATATTTTTCAAATACAAAAAAAAACCTTCAGGTTTTACCTAAAAAGGTGTATTGCACAGTAAACGTTCAATAAGTGACTTGATATTTATTTTTAATATATTGCATTATATTTTAAAACTTTAAAAACGTTCTCCTGAAAAAATCAAGTTTTTTTATTAATGATGTTCTTGAAAGGAGTGAGCGAAGTGGGTATCCGATACTGGTTGGCGTCCCCTTCCCAGTTCCGATATTTTTTATTTTGTTCCTTTACATGTTCAGTCTTGCGTAATAAGTTCATTATTATATTGTGTTTAGGGAAGTTAATATTATTTGTTTTATGTTAATCCGCCGGCAGCAAACTTCGCCGAGTACTTAAGCCGGGCCTTTCACCTTTGAGTCGGGCGTTTCGTAAAACCGCCTACTTAGCTGGAAACGTTTTATGTACGGGGTGGTCTTCGCCTCGGTTTAAGAACTTTTTTATTATTATTATGAAGGAACATAAGCTATTTTGTCTTAATTCAATAAGAAACTCAGAAGAATAAAAGTTAGTTTTTATTTTATTTATTAATGTTTCATCGTTGTTAAAGAATTTATTAGGATGGGTCTTCTGTGGATTTATAGGGCTTACAACCAGGTGCCAGAATCGATTCTCATTTTTTAACAAAAAAAACCCTTAGGGTTGCCATCTATCGTTCGAAGTTGTTGAGTGAATACAATTTGTGACAAATATTTTTGTCGTCCGCCTCCGTAATGTAATGGTGAGTACGCTTGGGTACCGTACTGGAGTACCTGGATTTGATTCCCAGGGGGGGGGGGGGTCAAATGAATATACGTGATTTTTTCACTCTAATATTTATTAAATATTACCCTAGACTGCTATGAGAAGCGAAGGCCCTATAACATTTCCTTCATGTGTTAATGATCAAGATATCACTTTTATATTATGCAGTGCTCTATGTACCAGCAGAGGGTTGATCACCTTCCCTTCACGTGTATCAAGGTAACACTTCGTTCATATGATGCAGTGCTCTATGTACCATTGGGGTTCGGATAAGGGTTTGAAGATTATCAAACGTTAGAGAAATTGTGAAAAAATATTCGTATATTCGAGATATGTGTTCTTGGGACGTTGAAGTATGAGGAAAGTATAAGTACTTTTCCTTATTATTCTTCAATGGAAACATGTAATCGGCTTTATTAGTATATAGTGGTATTAACAAAGTGTCAGTTAAATATCAAATGAATTAATATTACCGCAATGTAACTGCCGAAACAATTAATTAAAATACAGCTTTGGTAGAGATCTTTCCTGACCCCCAGCAAATGTTTGTTTTTATATTTATTTTTGACAAGCAGCTGTGAAATTGTATGTAGACCAAATTAGTACCCCTCGGATACTGATATAGGGCAATAATTGAGCCGTTGTTTGAACCTGTATTACAAAAATTATTAACGGCACACACGCGATCTCTTCACTGTTGTGGGGTCCCTACCCTTGCTTGTAGCTGGGACAGATGTTTTGCGCATTAAGTTACCCCGGGGTAACCTTAAACCAACAAACATCCCTGTGATAAGTATAATACCCATTTGTTGTGTATGCAGTGGTTAATATACGCGACCTAAACTAAACCAAACTTAGCCAAATCATGCTCTAGAATGGAATTTATTCAACTTGCGGGACCTCAGTCAACTTCAATAGACTTTATAAAATAAAACAACTTTGTTTCAATAGATTTATATTATCCACTGACACTTCGTGATGGAATTGCATTTTTATATATTATTAGATTAAAACCAATATTTTTAGCTTTTCCACTTTATTTTTATTTGACCAGCGACCGGGTTTCGTCGTTATTCTAAAACATTGAAATACTCATAGTTAGGTTATAGTTAATTTGGTATAAAATGTGCCACAAAGTATCTGCGAAAAACATTCAAGAAACTTAAATAGAGTTAGGATGTCAATTTTAAAAAAAATCGAAAGAAAAAAAAGATTGCCCCTCCCCTATTGATGTTCTACAGATAAGAATAATAAAAAAGGGAAACAGCTCCTACAACCTACCTGCAACATATCTTCAACGTCCCAAGGACCCAGCTCTAAAATTTAGTATTTTCTTCACATACGGTAAAAGAAGAGTACAGTAGAACAATAAAAGAGTTTCTGCTCAATAAAAAGCTTATTTTCATCTCACCAATAGATGTCTCTAGTGAAGTTTTAGTGATTCAATAACAATGTTTCGAAATCGGATCATATATATATATACAATATATAGAACTTTCAAGAATTTGAGTAGTGGTTGTCAATAATGGGTAGAATTAGTGAATATTACACGTGTTTTAAGTGATCACTTAAACCAACCTATGACGTTCGTCAGCTGAGATGTCAAAAAATAATATGAAATTTATTATTAGTATTGACATAGTATTTTGTCTTTTATGGACTTTTCGTCACGAGGTAAAATTTAAACAGGATTTGTGAATACAGATATTAATCTATTTATTCCACACAAGGTATTGTTAATATCTCGAATATCATTTGCGCGAATGATTTATTCCGAATCAACGTGTGTGTCGCTTCGCAATAATTCCACGTGTCGTTCTTTCAATCCGTCCGACCGCTTTCCATTCAATTAATCCCTCAGTGATTGCTAAAATATGCAGAACATTATAAATGAGTTCTCGAATCGTAATGCGTCCGCGCATCGCCAATTTGACGGATCGAAAATTAATATCGAGAGTGTATGGCGTGGTGTGTGGATTGCACACGATGCAGTAACGGGTACACTTTTGATCATTCTTTTGTACGTCTGATATTACCTTCCGGCGGTAATGGCAAAGGCGATTCGATCACATCATGCATCCATGTGGGGTGACCATGACGTTCACACTCGTGTAGATTTTTTTATTTGTCTAAATTTGTCTGGTTTTCTAACATTGGTGGTCTTGATTTTCACATTCTTCTCAATTGTTTTCGACTTTCACCGTTTTCCAGTATTTATTTTTTAGATATTGGTTTTTTAGATGTGTCCCTGTTTTCTCAATTTGTCTCGCATCCATATGGGGTCCATGGCTATTTAGTGAATTATGGAAGTGGGCTTATCTGAAATAAATCTCATCACTCAGACATCTTTCATTCTACATAAAATTGAAAAAAAAACAATGCTCTCGGCTCGGGAAAATCCAGTGAGGGAACATTATTGTATTTTTAATATGAGTTTTACTTGTTAAATACCACTATTTCATCAAATCTATTATGAAACGTGTTTCGATGCATTCCGCATCATTTTCTAACACCATATTTTCATACGGTGTTTAAAAATGTTGCGGAATGCATCGAAAAACGTGTCACAATTGATTTTAAGAAATGGTAGTATTTAATTAAAGATTTCAACGTATTGCGGGAAAAACACCGCTTTTTCATACGGTATTTGAAAATGATGCGGAATGTATCGAATAACGTGTCACAATAGATTTTAAGTCAAAGTGGTGTTTACCAAGTAAAACTTAAATTAACATAATAATTTCAACGTATAGGGAAGGAAGTATCAGGGTGAGCGTCCCGGTTTTCCGCCTTGAGCGTGGACACCGCATGGCCGGCTAGGAGTGATCCGACTACCTGTTCAGTTCATACCTCGCTAGATCCAGCGGCGGCTCGCAAATTGCGCTCGTGATGGGCGCGCGCTCGCCAGCCGATGGCAATCAGCGCGCGGAGCGGAGTCACCCCGACCCGATGGATGATTCGATTTGATGGAATTTCAATAACTCCAGCCTATCAGGAAACTATGTACTCCACTAACGCCAGTCATCTCCGCTAGATTAATCCCACGACTTGCCTGCCGCGTTTCTCCCACGATGTCGATAACACCAAGTAACTGAATTAGTCTTTCTACTTTTCTCAACGTTTCGTGAATTTTCGCCTACAAAGTGTAATGGTCAGCACGCCCGGCTACCGTACTGGAGGTCCCGGGTTCGATTCCCACGGGTGGGTCAAATAAATATCAGTGATTTTTTTTTACTCTAATATTTATTCAATGTTCAATCTAACACTGCGATTATATGATGCAGTGCCCTATGCACACATTCTTACTACAGTAGCGCTATACTACAGTAGTGATGTGTAGTATTTTTTGGATGCTGTTGTAGCGGTTGTCCTGACGAAGTGACGGGTACGTCTTGAAACAGGTAGACAAAAAAACTCAGTGAGTGGTTATATACATGTACTAATATTTCTAATATATTTTTAAAAAATAATATATAAAAGCTTTTTTAACAGTTTATCGGTGCCTTTTATATATTTTTTATTGTACAAATAAAGAATGAGGTAAATTATGAATCTGATAAATTTTTCAAAAAAGTATTTAGCCGTACCTGCTAGCCACGTTTTGAAATCGTGATTTTGCTATCATGTTTCATTATAATCCATCTTTTAATTGTTAATCAATTAAAACGCTTTTTGCAAAAACAACAGAAAGTTGTGCATATTGATGCGCTTGCATTAATAACTTTACAAATTCAATTTTAATCATAAATGCAGCACCTCCCACTCTCGCTCCAGGCGATGCGAGTGTGATGGAAAAATATTAACATTTTATTTTTTCATGTCGTTTGAAGAGCGGTGCATTAAGGTCTATTATGAATTTAATACAATAGCTTATTTACGTGAAACAGAATATTTAAAAGTGTTGTTTTTAATGAATAATAAATCAAGCTTTACTGGTTGAAAAATAAACATTTTTAAAAAATATGAATTTGCCAAGTATTTTGACAAACTTCATGTCAACCCTTTGCACTCGAAAGTTATTTGGTATGTACATAACCTAACTCAATTGAATTCCTAGTATTTAATCGTACTATATGATTCTGGTTTAATTATATTGACAAGAAACTAACCATATGTTAAAAATATTGAGTACTAGGACTTTATTTTCTTGGCGACACTTGAGTAATACCGCAAAACCAGGCATGCCGCTTCTATTGCGACATTCGAGTGCTAAGGGACAATAGTAAATATATGATTTATTATTTTTATAATATTTATTAGTTGCCATAGAAAAATTCTCCTTGCTTTCAATGCACGAGAATTTAGAGCATATTCAGATTAAATCTCTTAAAAATGATATTCAGTCCACCTCCGTAGTCTAACGGTCAGCACGTTTGGCTACCGTACTGGAGGTCCCGGGTTCGATTCTCAGAGGGGGGTCATATAATTATAAGTGATATTTTTCACTCTTATATTTATTCAATAATAAATATGTAATTCAAAGGAAATCACCTAAGGTAGTACAGTACATACATCAATATCTAAGGTATCGAAGTATGTATAACTTATTTTGATTTCTTTGCTACCTGTTATTTATCGACTTTACAATTTTATTTAAAATGAATGGACATGAGGAGTGAATGGATAACGAGAGAATGACTAAGAAAGTATATGTGGCAAATGTAAGCAAACGATCAGATCAAAAATCACATAAAATGTGGCGGTGTCAAAAGTCTGCGTAATCGGAGGGCATGTATGACTAGACGTATGTATGTGAAGGAAACGATGAGTGTATGTCAGGGCAGAAGAGGTGGCGTTCCATCCTCTCTGCCTACCCCTGCGGTGAAACGACGTGATGGTAGTTGTAGTCGAAGTACAATTTTATTTAATTTAAGTAAAAAAATGCGCAAAGTGAACGATGAATTATAAGGAGAGTGTTATGTTAATATAACACAAAGTTAACAATGCTTTAAATATACAAAATACAAAAGTGCTTAATTTAAAACACCCTTAACCCTTTGAGTACAGAATAAAAAATATTTTACTTAACACATTTTTATTTCTAGATATTATTTACAAATAAGTGTATACAGTAACTGAAAATTTACTGAAAATTGTGCACACAGATTGATACATTATTTATCCCTCAACAAAATTAAAAATACATATTGTGTGCCTGGTGGTTAGCAACAAAGACCGTGTTTTATAAAGTATAAATAAAAGCATTTATTCTTGAAAATGTGAGGTAATATATAAAACTACTTATTTTTAATATTATTATGACTATAAATCACTTGTCATTTTGTTTATTTCGTTCAATAACCTTACAAAATTGATAAACTAAGATACAGATAACCTATAAATATCCCGACATGTGCACATCGCCACAATAAATAGTCTGAAATAAGCTCCAAGACAATGGTACCAAAATCTATACCAGCACTATTTCTGTTACATAGGCGACACATATTGCACTATGGTTTTAACTAGAAACCTGTAGGCACTTAGACAATTATAAATTTGTGGTTAGCAGCAGTAATCAGTTGTCCTAAAAGGGTTAAGAATCAGTCGTTATGTTTACTTAGCTAGAAAATCCAGTTTGCCTTCAGCATCTACAATTTTTTTCCGAACCGTACGCATTGCACGTGTAGCGTTATTATTGCCTTGTTCGCAGGTACAGTCGTCATTTTTCTTTTACCATTTCCACAATACATTGTACTGGGAATACGTCTTATCTGCGTTGCTACGACATCAAGTTGTGACTGGCGAGGGAATACATACGTCCTACATACATACATCTCCCCTATCGATGGGGCATCGCCAACCTTTGTATTCTCCGGTAATCGCGAACACTACACTCCGACGTGGCTCGTGATCCTGCCTCTATTTTATCCCCCTGTATCGCGTCTTGGATATGTCGCGTGTACGTACACACATACTTGTACGTACGTGCAATCCATTTACTGAACAGGGTATCGAGTTTAGTTCTCGGAACAAGGAATTATCCGGACTGCGAAGCGAACCATAGGAAAAAGAATTGAATTTATTCTATATGTATGTATAATATATCAAGTCGGAAATCCAGCTCGAAAGACCAATTGAATCCAATACTAAAATGCGTTTAGTACATTCCGCATTATTTTCAAACACTGTATGTGCTGTCTTAATTTTAGAGTTGTGTCTTTGGGATGTTAAATGTTGAAGAGGGGGTAGGTGCTGTTTCTTGTTTTATATATATATATATATATATATATATATATATATATATATATATATATATATATATATATATATATATATATATATAATATATATATATATATATATATATATATATATATATATATATATATATATATATATATATATATATATATATATATATATATATATATATATATATATATATATATATATATATATATTTTAAATTTTTATCAGTGTGAACATAGACAATAGGGGAGAGGTTTTTGTCATTGTCATAATGTTAATTATGGGTTAATTATTATTTATATTTTCATAGATTTCAATTTTTTCCAAATGTTGCAATTTATGACTTTTCGTTTTCATAATTTAAGTAGGATAAAAATTTTAATTTTCATATATGTCCGCCTCCGTAATGTAATGGTCAGCACACTCAGCTACCGTACTGGAGGTCCTGGGTTCGATTCCCAGATGGGGGGGGTCAAATAAGTGATTTTTCACTCTAATATTTACTCATTATTACCCTTGACTGGTACACTGAAACGGAGGGCTGATGACCTTCCTTTCATGTGTTGGCGATCAAGATAACACTGCGTTTAAATGAAGCAGTGCCCTATGCACCATCGGGTACGGATAAGGGTTTGAAGGATAATTTTTTGCAAAATGTATTCAGATATTTCTGTTGTTATTTATCCCCTTTCTCTCGTGATCTCGTATACTTCCTTCCACACACCATCGTTTGTATCAAAACATTTTGAATACATCTCCCTACAAACAGGGTTCGTCTTTTTGCTAACCGCACTAATGATGTTATCGTACACTGCACAACTAATTGGTACGTATTATTTTTCGTGCTTTCTCGTTGCCTCCGGCGTTATGCGAATTCGACTCGTAACGATGGCTTGTTTACCAATTTTTTGCACAGATTTGCGTGCACCCTCGTGTAGGGTGTGCGTACTGGGGCATGTATTCGGTATTCAGATAATAGTGTACCCACGATACAGGCAAACGAATCTATGTTATAAGCGAAATACAGTAAAACCGCGATATGACGGTCTAATTGGGAGGAGGGGTGTCCGTTAAAGCCGAAAGTCTATCATATAAAACAAAGGTGTAAAATAAATTAATAAAAAAAAAAATAGCTATGCATTTCGATATTTTGTTCGTCCGCCTCCGTGGTGTAATGTTTAGCGTATTTAGCTACCGTGCTGGAGGTTCCAGGTTTGGTTCCTAGGGGGGGAGTGAAAAAAATACATATTAGTGATTTTACTGTTTTATATTTGTTTAATATTACCCTGGACTGGTCCCTGAAACGCAGAAGTAATCGAATGCGTCGAAATACGTGTCACAATACATTGAAAATAAAAAGTGGTATTTGCCAAGCGAAATTTAATTGAAAATAATAGTAAAATATTTCCTTATAATTTAGGTATTTTTAATTGAGCAATGATTTATTTCGACGTTGTTTAATTTTTGGACGTGAAAATTTTATATTTTCTTGTCTTTAGACGTAAACTTTATGTTAAACTCATCTCGCGTCTTGATATGAATTCTAATTAACATTTGATAGAGGCATAAACATAAAATTATTTATGTGAGTTTCGTAACTCATTCTCAGAATTCGTAGAGGAGAATCATAATTATATTCTCAGGGGGTATTTATTTTACATCCTACGTACTATAATATATCGCGAACAACACATGTTTCTGTCTAATTAAATTAAATAATGAACGTTTTCGGTAATTATGAATTTTCATCATTGTTTTCTCTGCAAACACGTCGAATTCGAGTGAATAATTTGCAGAAACAATCTCTCGGTTGAAGGACATATTGTACAACACCGGGATCCCATGCGTTTTTTTAGAACCAAAACGTTTTTAGCTCCGACTGGCTTTTTATTTTTATTATTTTTATTTATTTAATATATTTACATTTTTATTTATAACATAATACATTTGAATCATTTATACATATGGAGAACTTTTATATTTCGATTCGCTGTGCCTCTCCATAAAAGAGACTGTGCTCTTGTGCTTGGAGAGGGACTTACACTCGTGGTATAATGTTATATTATAAAAGATATAATAGTTTTTTTTGTATATTTTTTCAAGATTTAAATATATAGAGCTTTAATTTTTTTTCTTTAGTATTTTTATATCATCTATTTCTTTATTTCTTTAGGGAGTTTATTGAACTGTTTGATTGCCAAATATTTGAAGTTTTGCTGAATTTGCTTGGTGTTGCATTTTGGAGTAGAAAAATCGTTGGAGAATCTCGATGATAATTTTTTTGTTAAATTTAAATAGTTGTCACCCTTAAGTATTTGAAAAATTGCAGTTTTATTATAAATGGATTCTATATTTGGGACTTGAATTTTTTTAAATAATAATTTTGTTGGATATGTTTTTTTTTTCAAAATGACTTTGTATTGCTCGCGCGATAACAGAATAAATAAACGCAAAAATTGTACCCATGATTGACAACTACACTACTCAAATTTCTGAAACTTCTAGATATTTTGATCAAACTCGAAACACAGCGATATCTATCACCATTGAAAAAAAAGTCCCTCTCCAAGCACAAGAGCTCACTCTCTTTTTCGGAGAGGCTCAGCGCAACTTAAATTATGAGATTGTATTAAATAGAAATGTATAGAAAGTGTGTGAAAAAAATAACTATAAATATTTAATTATAATAATAAATAAAAATTCAACCTAATTTTTTCCCGTTTCTAAAAAACTATTGAAATATTTAATTAATGATTTTTATATGATTTTTTTTTACGATTATACTGGTATTTTATTTAAATTTTTATTTAAACTTTTATTTGGTACAAACCACTTTTTCTTAAAATCTATTGTGACACGTGTTTAGACGCATTCCATATCATTCTAAAACACCGTACGTGTTTGAAAATCGTCCGGAATGCATCGAAACACGTGTTGAAATACATCATAAGAAGTAGTGGTATTTATCAACTAAAACTTAAATTATAATTGGATAGATATAACCACAAAGTGACCGAATCCAATAAAAAAAATACATGTATATTTTTGGTAAATTATTTTGAAAGAACATTTAAATTTATTAAAATCTCATTCAGTTACTGTGGGAGATTCTCTGCTAATTTTAAGTTATTTTTTGACATCTCATCAAAGATGAAGAAGAATATGGAAGTCTGGGCATTTACGGGGCTGACGACCGTCATAGGCTGGTTTAAGTGATGACTTTACACACGTGTAACATTCACCAATTCTACCCATTATTGACAACCACACTACTCAAATTCTTGGAAGTTCTATATATATGAATTAATTTAGAAACCTTGTTCTTGAATCACTAGAACTTCACTAGAGACATCTATTGGTGAGATGTAAAGAAGCTTTTTTACTAAGCAGAAACTCTTATATAACAAGAACAAGGTTTCTAAATTAATTCATATATATAGAACTTCCAAGAATTTGAGTAGTGTGGTTGTCAATAATGGGTAGAATTGGTGAATGTTACACGTGTGTAAAGTGATCACTTAAACCAGCCTATGACGGTCGTCAGCCCCGTAAATGCCCAGACTTCCATATTCTTCTTCATCTTTGATGAGATGTCAAAAAAGAATATGAAAATAACTCCTGTAATTGGAGATAATCCAGATTTTGTGAACAAGTATTTGGACACACTCAAAATGTTGTAATTTTAAGTTCATTGAAAACTGTTAACATTTATATTATTAATATTTGAAACGAACGTTTAACAATTTAATTTAAGTAAATCATTACAATTTTTGTTATTTTTCCTTTTATCTCGTACATATACCCCGAAATATTTGTCGAGCATCTTAAAATCCCGTATCGCAAATGAGATATTCCCTAGAATGTACCAGATACTTGTGTAAAAATTTGAACGAATAGAATATGTTCAGAAAATATACGTAGAATATTTAAGTAGGAGGATCATTTGAGAAAATAATGTACCGAGGCGTATATTTCATTTCACGTTTATTTGCTCTCGGGATTTTGTTTGAAATGTTAATTTTACGTTCTGTAAGTAAATTTTTACCTCACATTGCCAACAACACAAATCAGCTTACGAAGGTAAGTTTTTTTCTTTATTTTTCTCCCGGCATTTTTTGCGCTCTCCGATTGAATTTCTGATATCAGAAATGATCTACTTTGGCATTACACCCCCTAGAGGTTCGGAAGGTCGATATTTATTTCTTTACCTGGTAAAAATGTATCTATTCGTATTTAATATAAAAAGCGCATTTTTTCCTTACAACCTTAATAAAACATCAAGTATAACTAAGGTGTTTTTAAACTTTCTCTCTCTTTTTAGAGCTTCAACTCAAAATTTTAATCAAATAAGTATTAAAGTTAAAAAAAAAACTATTATACTATAGAGTCTTCTGAAAATCAAACCCGAGACCTTTAGTATGGTAGCCAAATACACTTGACACTTTAATATGGAGATGGACAAATTGTTTATCAATCGACAGGCGCTCGACTGCGAAACTGACTACGCAGGTTCGATTCCCGCCAATTGCAAATTAATTCGAGTAATATAAAATTTCAATTCGTCTTGGTGTTTGTTATATCTTTTTCGTACTTAATTTCCTACCTGCAGATAAGCCTTTAAAATAGATACTGTGAGGGTTATTCCTTCTTAAAACATGTAACTGTAAAATCGATGAAAATAAGGAAAACAAAGGGATAGTATTAGGTAAGGAGTTTGGGTGAGTGAGAGGTAGAGGAAAACAATGAAGGGATGAATATAATGAACAATTAGAGTTTCAGGGATAGAGAGTAATGTTTCAGGCGTTTTGTTAAAAGTCATCAAAAATGGTGGATTTTTATCTCAAGAGGTAATTCATTCCACAGTCTGGCGCCTTGGACTGTGCAAGAATTACTGAAAAATGATGCAACAAATGCAACACAAAATAGTACCAAAAAAGTACATATACATACTTAAACATAAAATATGCAATAAAAAAATTGACACGATAACTCCTTCTCCAAGCACAAGATCTTGTCTCTTTTTTGCTAAAGTACCGCAAAAAATATATATAATTTAGTTATATTATGTCCGCCTCCATAGTGTAGTGGTTAGCGCGCAAGGCTACTATACTGGAGGTCCCGGGTTCGATTCCCAAGACGGTCAAAATAAATATTAGTGATTTTTCAGTCTAATATTTATTTAATCTGACCCTGGACTGGTACCTGAAGCGGAAGGCTGATCACCTTTTCTTCGTGTATTCAACGATTAAGATAACACTGCTTCTATAAGATGCAGTGCCCTATGCACCATTGGGGTGCGGATAAGGGTTAGAAGAAGTTATATTATTTAGATATATAACAAAAAAATGTGAACGATGGGCTATAACGAAGAAAGAGAAGTGCTCTCTCGTTTTTTTGCTTACTACAATGCATTTCCTTATCAACTTTGATTTGAACGAGACATCGGACAGAAACAAAGCCAATTCTATTTATCCATTATCCAAAATTCAAACAACTTATTTAAAAAAACCTTTAGTTAACTTATATTATATTTAATACAAACTATTATTTACACTTAATTTACTTCCTTCATATATTTACATCTTCTTGCGGTAAACAAAACATTTATTTAAATTATTTCAGACTCTTTTCATTCTTCATATATTCAGGCATCTCATACATTTTCAAACCCTTACCACCATCTTACATTAAACAGTTTTGTGACTCGTTTTTTTTCAAAAATGGCAGTCTTATTTTATTATTGTTAAACTAACTAACTAACTAACTAACCATCACGCCGCTTCCCCGCAGGGGTAGGCAGAGAGAATCGAACGCCACACCACTCTGTCTTTGCAAACATTCTTTGCCTCTTCTACATTCATGCATCTCCTCATACATACCCGACGATTATTACGACTCCTGACCCGGCCACTTTCAAGTATTTGACATACCTGATTGTGCCAAGTTTTCCTCGGTCGTCCTCTGCTTCTTTTTCCAACTACATTCGCCTCATAAATTTGTTTAACCGTTCTTTCTTCACTCATACGCTCCACATGTCCAAACCATCTCAACACACCTTTCTTAATTTTATCGATCATGCTTATCTCAGCCTTACATTCTTTCCTTATTTCATCATTCGAACATCTATCAAACATCGTTTTGCCACACATTCGTCTGAGCGATCGCATTTCGACTGTATTCAGTCTGCTTTCATCCTTCTTTTGCCAACTCCATGCTTCGCTTCCATACTTAAGGGTTGGAACCAGAACTCCATTGTGTACTGCCAGTTTAGCTTCCGCTGATAGATTTTTATTTGCTAAAACTGATTTTAGTGCACCATTCACTCTGTTCCCAGCATTCACTCTCCTTTCTATGTCTTTATCAATCTTTCAATTATTGTTTCTAGTAATATTTTCATGAATTATTTTGTTTTAAACACTTTTATCCTTAAAATATTTGATTAATTTATCGTTAAAAAAATTAAATATAAAGATAGGCATATTATACATTAGTCTCTTTTTATAGGTACCCAGTTGAGTTCTTTTCTCATTTTTCGTTATTATTATTTTTTTAAGTACTATTCTCATCGCTTTATTTTGTATAATCTCTAATTTATTTAAATTTCCTTCATTTGCCAAAAAAATATAAGAGACTTAACCCATGTAAGTATTCGCGGATTTCCTTTATACGTACCTTGGGTGCATGCTATAATTTATTGGAGTTACATAAACGGCAACGTCTCTTCGAGATGATCACCGCCTGATCCTAATCGACATCTGCAAATTGTCCATAAACGGCTATTGAACTACCGAGGTTAATCGTATGCACCTGTTAAACCCGCGGTAGACGTTCTAACCGGGCGGGGTGGTCATGATCATAATATGGACCCATCTCCTCTTGCGCAAGACGTCTCTGATGACCTTGCACGTTTCCCCATTAACATCGCAGATAACCCCATCGCGGATGCCGTCATCGTATCGTAATAGTTGGCAATTTGCGAGACGGCACGCCTCCTCCATTAAGCGTTTTGCAACTTCTGCCATCGACGTGACGCGTCCTTCGCCGATCTCCGTTTTTCGTTTCAATTAATTTTTGAGTGCGACGCTAAGTGCGGCCGGAGTGTGTTATACAATGTGCCGTGAGATCTTCCTCGCCGCGAATTAAAAACGCAGGAATTGAGCACACATATAATCTCACCTATGACCTCTCTGATTTCGAAAGCATATCCGCTCATATAAAAGTGGAGAAGGCATAGATAATTTGTAAAAAGGGCACTTAGAAATATTGCGCATTAGTTATGGTATAAAAAAAACTCAAATTTTAAATATTAATGAAAATTATATAAACATAACAACAGTTACATATTTTTCAAATGATATTTTACTCATTTTTGACATCTCATCAAAGATGAAAAAGATTATGAAAGTCTGAAAAAACTCCTATAATTGGAGATAATCCAGATTTGTGAACAAGTATTTGGACACACTCAAAATGTTGGAAATTTTACTTGGTTAGAATATAAATTGAAAAAATATTTTTAATTGTTTTTAACCCCTTACCTTTCTTTTGAAAACTATACACTAACCATAAAGAAGCCATAATTTATTTTCATGAAAAACTTGTTTTTTCGATACAAAAACTGTCTTTTATGAAGAAAAAAATAATAATAAAAATTACACAACTCTATTACGTCAAGTCTTATCTGGATTTAAAGCAAATTTAGTTGCGATTAATCGACTACTTAGCCTTAAAATAGAAGGCATTCAGAAATTTTCATACAAAGATTTTTCCCAACACACTCACTTTCGTTACCAAACATTTTATCCATCCACATTTTGCGCGTGATGAAAAAACAAAAGTTTGTTGCGGACACCAATTAATTTGATTGTATGCGCAATCACATTAATCAGAATAACACGCCATGGCGCATAGATTATTATACATTATGTAGACGTTATCTCGTAAATCTAAAATCCATTTACTTGGCTAATCTACGAGACTGTCGGCTCTCCGCAGTGCTAATGGAGAGATTGGATGCTGCTGCTTGTGAAACTAGAGACTGTAGGTCCACTTGTGGACCGATTCAGAAAACATGTCCGTTTATTGACAGTAAAGTACGCCGCTAACTTTGTCCTAACGTACGTCCGCCTCCGTGGCACACCACCCATCACAATGGTTAGCGTATTTAGCTACCTTGCTGGAGTTCCTGGGTTCGATTCCCAGGGGGGGAATCGAAAATAAATATTAGTGATTTTTCAATATTTATTTGATATTATCCTGGACTGCTCCTGTAGCGCAGGAGTGATCACCTTGCCTTCATAGGAACAACAATATCAAGATAGCCCTGCGTCAATACGATGCGGTACCCTATGTTAAATAAATGAAAGACATTATTTTTAATTTATCTTCCCTATCCTCTGCCTACTGCTTTCCATCCTCTCTGCCTACCCCTGCGGGGAAACGGCGTGATGGTAGTTAGTAATAGACAAACCTATAATAGTAGAGATTTCGCGGTTTATTCTTCTTTTTTAATATTTTTTCTAAAGATCATCTAACTCTCACTGTTTCTAACTACTGGTGGAAGAAAATTCAACGAGTAAATATAATGTTTAAGTATTTTAGCTGAATATCTCATTTGTCTTATGATATAAGATTATTTTGAGATATCCCAGCATAGATCTCAGGCTACTATCTGTATTTTCTTCTTCATATTTTTGTCTTAAATGCAAAGCGTTGAGAATAGACCCACCAATATCAGTCGGATTTAATAATTGGATAGTACGTTACTATTTCGTTGTTTGAATCGCTCGACGCTTTATTAGGTAACTTTGGTGAAATCTTCCCAGAACGCAGATTTAATCAATTGATTAGCCAATAATAATTATATTTTCTCACATAGCTGCTGGAATTATTAAATTAAATCTTACACTTTTATTTTGAAATAATCGGCGGGTACAGATTTCAAGTATTTCAAATTAAATTTCAAGTATTTAAACACAACTAAGTTTGGAGTAAGGAAGGTACTTGCAATATGTTGCCCATACCCAAATTAACCAGCTGCATGACATCGTTGGTTCAATGCCAAAGACCACAACACAAAAAAATTCCAAAAATATAAACATTTTCTAATTCGAAAGACAACCATGATTCTAAATGAAATGGACATTTCTATCGCCAGAATCATGTGTGTCTTTTTCGAATATCAAAATGTTGACGATTTAGATACCATTTTTGGCAAAAAAATGTTAAATTTTCCTTTGCGTTGTGGCCCTTTGGCATTTAACGAGCGATAAATAAAAGAACCAAGTCCAGGGGTCCAAAATGAATTAACTGAAAAAATATTATATGTGGAACGATATTACCATTTTATTTTTTGACATCTCATCAAAGATGAAGAAGAATATGGAAGTCTCGGCATTTACGGGGCTGACGACCGTCATAGGCTGGTTTAAGTGATCACTTTACACAAAGTGATAAAATTATTTGTTAAAATGATTTGTGTAAAGTGATCACTTAAACCAGCCTATGACGGTCGTCAGCCCCGTAAATGCCCAGACTTCCATATTCTTCTTCATCTTTGGCGAGATGTCAAAAAATAATATGAAAATAACTCCTGTAATTGGAGATAATCCAGATTTTGTGAACAAGTATTTGGACACACTCAAAATGTTGTAGATATTAACATTAGTGATTAGTTTTTTTTCATTAGTTATATATTTTATTAATTTGTTTCCTTTAAATATGCTTCTTACCTTACGTTTTTTATATACCTATTAACTATATCCGCTTATCGTTTTATTAAAAAATTGTCCTGTGTTAGTTTTGTTGAATATTTTAAAAAATATATTTGTGTTTCAGTCTTGTTAACCTTGATCTCATAATGAGTAATGGAAATAACTCATCGGGAATATTATATAATATGTGACCTATGTATGTATGTATGGCTATTATCCTTGGCTCTACCTGACCCAGTTTCTCCAGGGTATGCTTGGCTACAATAGTTTAGAGACTAGAAGGAATGTGTATTTGATTACGCATTTTTATCGATTGTTGCGCGGTATGATCGATAATCCTGAAATTATCCGGAACATTGGTCTGTATGTTCCCGATAGTTACCTAAGACAGCGTCGACATAGTTTGTTTCACATTCCTGTACACAGGACCAACCTGCCGATGGTTATGCCTGTAGGAAGAGCTACCGCTATGTTGAACAATATCACATTGGATATTGATCTGTTCCATGTGTCCGAAGGAGTTTTCCGAAGCGGGATTCTTATACACCTTTAAGTCTTCTTGCTTACTTTTAATATATACGCCGTGAATATTGTTTGTTATGGATATATATTTTTTTTGTTGAATAAATTAAAATTGAAATATGTAACATATTTTAAAATAAATAAATAAATACTTGAAAGTGGTCAGGTCATGGGTCGGAATAATCTTCGGGTATGTATGGTTGAGGAGATAATAATAATAATAATAAATTTGGATAACTTATATAGCGCCATTTTCGTAAAAAAAATACCTCAAGGGCGCTTCACGGTGAATGAATTGGGGAAAATATTATGGTGGAAATGATTTAGCAAACAAATGTGTCTTTAGTCTTTTTCTAAAGATCATCTCACTCTCACTATTTCTAACCATTGGTGGAAGAGCATTCCACGCCGTCGGTCCTGCAACAGCAAAGGCACGCTCGCCAAATTTAGTGCGTTGGTTGCGAGCTGGTAAGATTACTTTGCCCATTGCAGATGTTGTAGCCGATCGAAGTGTGAGACGTCTATCAACCAATTCATCTGGAATACACAGCTCCTTAAGATACTCTGGAGCCATATTGTGTATTGATTTATACATGAGTAGGCAGAGTTTATACTCAACCCTTTCGGGAAAGCGTAACCAGTGGAGTTTGTGAAGTAGTGGGGTGATGTGACTGAATTTAGAAATTCCAAAAATTAGTCTCGCTGCTGCGTTTAACACTGATTGCAGTCGAGTCATTTTATTGTTTGGTAGACCCGTGTATATACCGTTACAATAATCTACTCTCGATATTACAAAAGCATTTATTAATTGACGGGCAGCATCAACTGGCAGATTCTTGCGAATGCTTTTAATTTGCCTTAGCTGATAAAAACATGTACTTGTTGTTTTGCTTATTTGAGTCTCAAGGGAGAGATCAGAATCTAAGAACACGCCGAGCAGTTTGACGGCCGGTGTAGTTGTACTCTTTGGATTGAGTGGTGTCGTGTTATCAATCAAATTCTGTCGTTTAGGTGTGGCTATCCAGAGATGTTCCGTTTTGGACGGGTTTAACGTCAATCTGTTTTCAGCCATCCATTCTCCTATTCTCTCAATGCACTTATTAATAGAGTCAACAAGTTTATATTTTTCCTCCGGCCTACAATAAAAATAAATTTGAGTGTCATCCGCATAGCAGTGAGACCACGATATGCATGAATATGGAAGAGGCGAAGATTGTTTGGTAAACCAGATTGATGTGGTGTTCCATTCTCTCTCTGCCTACCCTTGCTGAGAAGCGGCGTGATGCTTATAGTTAGTATGTAAGTTTGAAGAAATGACGTACATTGTTTTCTCCGAGGAGTCTTCGAGTGAAACCTGTTCCTTCCTTCCACCTTCGCGAATATATTTAAACCATTTGTTTGATTATGTGGAGTACTCGCACATCGGCCAAAGGCATCGTTAGAATTTACCAGTGAATCGAATAACAAGGCTGGCTGGACTTAACTCGCTATAAATATATTCGAGTACGTACATGAACACGGCTCGGCCGAGTGAATGGGAATATACCTGAAGGGGTTATTACTTATGCGGTACATTATACGTCTAAATATGTATGTTTCAACGCAGTGAGAGACCCTGATAATACCGCGCAAAAGGCAAACACATTTCGGCCTGAATTATCTAAGGCTTCTGGATAACGGTAGTGTAATGGCATAGGGGTATATCTCAAATTTTTCATTTTCTAAGTTTGTTCCACAAAATGTCTAAAATAGTGTATACCATAATCTGGCAAAAGGGTATAGCTGTAATTGCAATACTTATTTAGTTTTATTAAGATCAAATTAAAATAAAAATCACTGTGAACATCAAGATTGAAACAAGTTAAAAAGAACATTTTAAGTGTGTACAAATACTTGTGCACAAAATCTGAATTATCTCCGATTACAGGAGTTATTTTCATATTATTTTTTGACATCTCATCAAAGATGAAGAAGAATATTAGTGACGTTCTAGTGATTCAAGAACAAGGTTTCTAAATTGGTTCATAAATATAGAACTTCCAAGAATTTGAGTAGTGTGGTTGTCAATAATGGGTAGAATTGGTGAATGTTACACGTGTGTAAAGTGATCACTTAAACCAGCCTATGACGGTCGTCAGCCCCGTAAA
Source organism: Brachycentrus maculatus (assembly GCF_059751285.1). Classification (NCBI taxonomy): domain Eukaryota; kingdom Metazoa; phylum Arthropoda; class Insecta; order Trichoptera; family Brachycentridae; genus Brachycentrus; species Brachycentrus maculatus. The sequence continues at coordinate 1,586,364 of NW_028280967.1, forward strand.
CGCCCAGACTTCCATATTCTTCTTCATCTTTGATGAGATGTCAAAAAAGAAAAAGAAAAAGTAGTTCATTTCTTGAACGGCGTAATTTGAAAATCGCATAAACAGAGACCGCGTAAGGTAGAACTATTATAGTTGTACCTGCTTTGCTCCGTGTACCGTCGCATGTAATGCCTCGCATCCTCGCAGGCTGTGGGTCGAAGCCCGTCCGAGGGTACCAGCGCGTGATCTCGTGTGTACGCATCCTCACAGCTGCATCCCGAGATGCCCGGCTAGAGTCGGTAACGAGAGATCGATATCTTACCGAATTAATCACCCGCCACTTATTTTCATTACTGCAACGCGAGTGTTAAAATTTAATTATTTAATTAAATTAAATTTTTCAATTTCATACTATTTCTGTGAGCCTACGCGGCTCATTATTAGAAATAGGTACCAAATTGTGGTTGAGTGGGTCGAATCGAACCGAGAAACTCTGACTCAAGAGTCCGCGACACTAACCACGAGACCACAACCCGATAGTCAAATACAGTTTGACACATAAAAAATACCTGCTAAAAGGGAACGTTGATGATCCGGCGTTCATTGAAATGCTGAAAAGTTGCATTCACTAAATTTGCGCAGTTTAAATTAACGAATTATCAATGTCTCCTCCGGGTTTTGGACAACCCTCGCCGAATCACACCGACGACATTTTCTCCGAACTTGATTATAAAATTAACGCGACCCGGATAAGCATCTCTTTAATTAAATGTAATTAAATCGACTGAGCCGAAAGCGCTGGTAATGCCTTTATTTAATCTCCATCAAAAATGCAAACGTTTTCATAAATCATCCGACAGCTTTCGACCCCTTCGCCGGGCGCTATGGTCACGTCCTAGGCGGCCTAGAACGCTGTTCCCAGGTATCCCGTGGCTGTACGCTTGCATGCACGGCATGGTATCCCGGGAAAGTGAAACAAGAGCGCGGAGTGGATGAATCCGGCCAATTACTCTCATCCCAACCGCGGCGTGCAGTCATTTTCGCCTTTGTGCCCGTTTGATCGTAGATCTCGCCGGATGCGAACTCGGCTGTAAGGTCGAACGCAACGCGCTTTATCAAAGCTCTTCCTTGGCGCTGCATTATGTGCATTATACGCAGGGTAACCAGTTACAAACGTACTGAGAATGTACGATTTATTCTGTATTTTAAAAGCTACTTTGTGGTATGGTAATATAGCTTGTGCAAAGGCAAATAGCCGCAAGTTAAAAATAGTAGTTTTGAGATAAACGCGTTTATAGTAAACTTAAAATGATGCTTTTCGCCAATACATGAATCAAATCAATACAATTTCGCGGCAACTTGGATAATGAATATATCAGTAATTGAAAGAGATGGAGCAAAATCTGTGATTGTATATAATAGAGGCCAGTTATAAGAATGCTTTGAACCGTATTACGCCAAACAGCCGCAACTTGAGTTACGGTCTTTACACACTAGTGTAATACCGCTTAAAAACTCATCTCACCTTATCACTAACGGTTTTGGGATAGCTATCCCATCATCAGGATAACTATATTTGACTATATGGTCTGTATATATTTGATCTATTTAGTCTGTATTTGGTCTATAGTATAAATACAAATGTACTAAAAATATACGATTTATTTTGTAATTCAATAGTATTAACTTTGCGGTATGGTAATAACGCTCTCCTTATCATTCATCGTTCACTTTGTGTAATACCATTTAAAAAAACTCTACTTCATGACTAACAGGAATTGGTTTAATAAGATCATAGAAAATATTCGTGATGAAATTTGGAAAAACATATCAGGAATTAATGTTTCATCAGTATTTAAATTTTTATATATTTCTGATTTTTCTAAATTGTTCATGACTTGCCTTTTGTATGCGACTGTGTCTTAAGAATTTCAATGTAAAATCATGTCATTACACAAAACTAATGCCAACTAAATAAATTATTTAAAAGATTATTAATTTACAAGAACAGAAAAAAAGAAGTATTTTCAATAAGTTAAAACATTTTTTGTCCTGTTTCCTTTCTTTATATTACAACCTTTTAGATTTAGCTTCAATTAGCTAAATGTGTTTCCTCTTATTCTTAATCCTTCGCTTCGTCGCCAATTATCTCTTCCTCGTAGATGTCTTCCGTCAGCATCTATTTACCTCTAAATACATAATACGATGTATCATTACCTTGGCAATACTACCACTATCCGTCACCGCGTCGTCCTATATATGCCACATACTCCATAAATCCTACACATTCATCCTGGCAAATTAGTTTCGTGCTGTATTCATCCTGTATACCAATCGGCATCAAATTTTAATGGATTCCCGATGAGAATCGCTCAATATTCCTCGAATGAAATTAACCTTTCCCTCCCGGTGATATGTATTTACTACAACTCGACTGAAAAAAATTAAATATCAATATTAAATATTATAATCAGAATTTTTGCATTTTTCCGTAATATAATTACGTATTAACATAAAACTAAAAGTAATTTGTCCGCTGTTGTGTAATAGTCAGCACGCTCGGCTACCGTTCTGGAGGTCAAGGGTTCGATTCCCAGGGAGGGGGGTCTAATAAATATAAGTGATTTTTTCACACTAATATTTATTCAATATTACTCTGCACTGGTACCTAAGGTGGAGGGCTGATCACTTTTCCTCCATGTGTTAACGATCATGATGACACTGCGTCTATATGATACAGTGCCCTATGCACTATTGGGGTGCGGATAAGGGTTTGAAGGAAAAAGAATGACATAAAAGTATTAAAATATACAGTTATATTTTTTGCAGTGACGAAAAAAAATATTTGTGAAAAAATCGGCGATTAAATCACCAATACGCAAACGTTTCCCAGTGTGTGCGTGCGTGCCGTGCTTAGCGTATACGCGCACGTCGTAGCATGTTTAGTAGTACGCAGGTCGTCCGTTCCCCGCTGTGGTCGTGTCGCTACGCCTGCTATTGCGGCTATTTGCGATCTATTTTTTTTTTCTCGTTTTCAGATACTTACCAGAGCTAACATTACAAAACTGTTACATTTCAACTTTTATATGGTCAGTAAAAGCAACATTTAGGAATATTCACATTTTTCCGGTTTTTAAATAAAATTTTCATATGGTGTACAAAATACATATCACCGTTGCACGCGGTAGTTTTTAGCACCGTTAGGAAAAGGTTAAGTACACGAGTGCCTACTTATTTGGTAAATTCAATTCGGGTCTCGTTTAAGATTGATCATTTACAAAGAAGGTATATTTTGCCTCAAACGCGTAATTAGTTTATACATCAAAACCCCAACATAACACATTGATGGTGTGTATGTATAATAAGTACCATCTCTATAGAATGTATTGATTAGGCATTAACCTAGTGGAATATTACGGTTGATCTTTGAAATTAATGCTTCATTATGGCCACATATCATAGATCTAACATTACCGCCATTTAAGTGGAGTTTAAAATAATATTTTGAGTGTGTCCAAATTTTTGTTCATAAATTCTGAATTTGCTCCGCTTAGGAGTTGTTTATATCTAGATCAATTTATTGATATCTCAACATAGATGAAGAAGAATATGGAAGCCTTCAATCATTCAGGAAAGAATCTTAAAAACATTTATTGAATGAAGGTTTCTACTAATAAAACTTAATTTTAGCCACAGATATCGCCGATAAAGTATCATGTAGTTTTATTTTATTCATTTTTTTTTTATTTGTTCGGGAATTGTACAGCTTTACATATAAAAAAAGTGTATAATAAACAATAGTTACATTAACAATAATAAACATTACATTACAAGTGAAGCGTTAAAACTATCTCCGTAATTTGGTTGTCAATCGTGGGTAGAATGATCAATTAAACCAGCCAATGAGATGTCATAAGGCTTGTAAAACCCAAACCTCCATATTCTTCTTCATCCAGAAATCGGGTTAACATACATAGAATTTTTGGCAATGAGTTCCTAGAATCGATTACTGGTATCACCACCATCAATATCACAAGTTTTTACGCTTAATTTTTTTTATCACTTTGCTAGGAATTTTTTTTTGTTTTGTTAAGGAAATAAAAATAAATTAAAGAATAAATATATCGAATTAACGTGTGTCAGATTAAGTCGCAAAATGGTTTCATAGACGCTTACTTTACAATTATCTCAACGACGTTTTTTCGCAAAATATTCGTAGTGCGAAACACTTCCCAAGAAAAATAATTATGTCCATACAATACATGCAATATTTTGATAATATTATTCTATTTGACATAATATCGCATCAATATGTAAATTATAATAAAAAATATGTCAAAAAAATTTCGGAAATAACCCTACACGACAAGTACCGATAAACAAGTATCTTTTCAATTGAACATTTGAAATTTGTGTAGTGTTAATATATTTTGTCCTACGTTTCTATTGCTAATTGCATACCATGAAATTTCAATATAGTCCCCATTATTTCTGTGGCCTATGGTCCACGTTATTTGCGTTGGACCAACCAGTATTGCATATTATTAATCTAATTTCACAAATCTCCCTTGACAAATGGCCATTTCCGCTCACCGCAAAATCCACATTTCATTATGTCCAAAATATTGCCCGGGAATCATGATAACTCAGTGCTGGTCACATTCATTGGCCGCTTCCCTTCTAGGGGTTAGCGTGTCGCGGGGAATATTCTATCAATATTGACAAGCTACAGTAATGGATACAGACCAACAAAATCATGGATGCTGCAGAAAGATAACATGATGACCTAGGTGACGTTGTATATGATAGAGGGACTTACAACCTGAGGACGAAGAGAGCTGATCCTAACAGTGTACAAAGACGATTAGTTGGGATGGAGCAAGGAAGAAGACAGTCATGGATACAAGGCCCTCATGAAATTACCCCGACATTATAGCGCGAGTGGTGCGTTTGCTTCAGCACACATACCACACTGGTATGGGGTAATAAGACATAGAGTGACAAGATTCTGGGAGAGACTGATGATGAGCTCCAACATCATCATACTGCTTGTGGAACACAGATGAGATCTGAACGTGTGGCAGTACTGGAGCCCATTCTGCGATTGCTTCTCATATCATCTCTCCACAAATTTTCGCTCTTATTTAGGTTTTTTTGAACGACGGAAGCGTTTAGAAATACCAAAGTCGTTAAAACTAAAAGTCCGTAAAAAAGTTCGTCACATCGTAGAAAAATTGTTAACTTCTCTTTAGAATCGATGCCCAGAATATACTCAAACACTGGATCCATAGACCGGATTCGGCATCAGAGGGGATATATCAAATTTGTGAGCACATGTTGCCAATAGTAAACTCGACACATTGTGACTATGCCGATATCGATGCTCAGAATCTCCTCAAACACTGGATTCATCGACCGGATTCGGCATCAAAATGGGATAGATCAAAATTGTGAGCGCGTGTTTCTAGTAGCAAACTCGACACATTATGACTACCGTGCGTAATTGATTTGTTTATCGAATGTTCATTAATCACCATCTTTTAAGGCCGATTAAGACTGTTAGGATCGATTTACAACTGGTAATACGCTGTCATTCATCATCGGCGCTGACGCGATTCGTGACGTAACGGCTAAATAGATCTATGATCTATAATAGCGACTTGATCGCTATTTATTCGGTTCAATGACCTGAACAATGGAGAATCACATGAGAAAAGATGTGGTATTGAGTCTTCTCCGCCTACTCACCATTATATTCGCGTAATTTAATCGAAAACGATGTCTAGTTTTCACAATCAAATGAGCTTAATTTTGTACGACACTTTTTGATGGCTTGTGATTTTTAGCTTTGCCAAAATTGTGACTATATTATATTATTGTCTGTTGCTACCCAAAGGGATTTGAGAGACAAATCGTTACTTTTCAGGAAACGCATTTTAAAGCGGAATTATTTTTATACAATAAAACTACTTTGTTTTTTTTTTATAAAATCAATTAACTTTGTTTTCACCATTTTTTTACTAAAACAATTTAACCTATCGGGTTTCGACAAGAAAATTGTCGTCATCAGGGTTATCCTAGAAAAAAAAGGATTTTTACGAAATGTGTGGCAGTTTTTGGTGAGAGTATTTTAATGTTTTTAATGTTTTTTTAATTAAAATAAACCCAGATGATGACAAGGTTCTTGTCGAAACCGTTAGGTAAAATTGTATTAATAAAAAAAGTGGTGAAAACATATTTAATTAATTTTATAAAGTTTATAAAATGTGCCACAAAGTATCTGCGGAAAACATTCAAGAAATACTTTTTTTAGTACAGCGTTAGATGAATTCTATCGAAACATGATTCATTTCACATGACAGCTGGGAATCGACATCGCAGGAGGCTAATTCCTCTTTAAAACAGGCCACAAGACCCATACCAAGTAGAAGACGAAGAAGGTTGTCATTACCCGATAAATAAAAATACGACATCCCGTTATGAGAGCCACTCTCTGCGTCAGATAGCGGAGTGATTTCGCTCGGGCTAGATTCGGTCGGGGAATATTTACATCTCCCCGAACTAATGTCAGGTCAGCTCGGCGAGAAGCTCCCGGAGAGAAGCCCATAGGGAGGGGGCGCGGGCGGCTGTAATTATCCTTTATGGATGTCGCCTGGTGTCGACAAGTGCCGAGCTGGTCAACTATCCACCCAATGACCTCGATCGAGAATCATCAATCTCCGCATTTTTAATGTGTCCAAATACTTGTTCACAAATCTAGGTTATTTTATATTTTTTATAAATACCATAATAGGATCTCTGTTGAATAAAACCTTTCTAAATGCAATCCTATATGCCTTTTGTAAACTCAATCGCGGATCGTCATGAGATTGATCATATTAAAAAAATTATTGGAAGTCGTATCAATTTTGAATTGAACGAAATAATTTGATTGTGTGTGAGTCAAATAAGTGATTGTTTCCATTTAATATTATTTAAAAATACGTAGAAAAAAAAAATAATAATATGCTTTTTCAAAAGTCATCACCATTATTGTATATGTTCCCATTAAACAAAGTCTCACCCCTTAAACCCCCCTCCCCCCCAATACCTTAATTTATTTTTGCTCATTAGTTTTTGTCGATAAATACATCTGTAGTTTTCAAAACTAGTCGTGTAAAATGAAATAAAACTCATTAAGTGGTATAATTCAAGTATTTTATTTTATTTTTATTCATCAAAATGTCATTCCATAATGATTAAAGAAAACACTTCGTTTTTTACCACTTGAGTTTTATTATAGACTACATGTTTCAGAAGTTAAACTTCCATCATTCAGGTCTGTATAATAGTTATTATACAGACCTGAATGATGGAAGTTTAACTTCTGAAACATGTAGTCTATAATAAAACTTAAGTGGTAAAAAACGAAGTGTTTTCTTTAATCATTGTAACATGTCTTACCACAAAGTTAATGCCGAAACAATAAATAAAATGTCATTCCATAAAGTTAATGCCAAATCAATTAATAATGTAAATTACAAAAAAATTGTATTTACCACACACCGAAATTTTAGTCTACCGGTTTCTAGACGTACCCGTCTCTTCGTCAGGTAAATCAGTACACCAGCATGCAACCAATGTTATACGTCACTGCCGTAAGCACTATTCACACACTTACAACTACATTAAATTAGCTCGCTTGCCAATTCAGTAAATGAGCAAATAAGCTAACTAACTAACTAACCATCACGCCGCTTCCCCGCAGGGGTAGGCAAAGAGAATCGTATGCCACACCACTCTGTCTTTGCAAACATTCTTCGCCTCGTCGACATTCGTGCATCTCCTCATACATACTCGACGATTATTACGACTCCTGACCCGACCGCTTTCGAGTATTTGACATACCTGATTGTGCTGAAGTTTTCCTCTTTCTTCCTCTGCTTCTTTTTCCAACTACATTCGTTTCATAAATTCAGTGTTGATTCTTTGTCAGTTGTGATTCAGATTTTTGTTAGTATTTCTACGGCTATCGTCATATTAAAGCTATCTTATTGATATTAGTCCCTAAATTCTTATCAAAATAAATTATATCGATATATTATGTATATATTGATCAATTTACTATGTTTGGCGTTTTTAATCGTGTGAGCCTACAGTATAAGCACTTACTCAACCTATTATTTTGATTAGTCTCGATGTATGTGAGAGAGTTTTTTCGCCATCTGTTTATCTAAATTTCAGATATATGTAAATAATTGTGAATTAATATCTTCTCTACCAGGACACGAGGAATATTAAGTATGACATGATTCGGACTGTATTATGATAAACGATACGGGATTCGATAGTGATTCTGATCGTACATAATTCACGTCACCGACTTCCATTTCATTTATCGATGCCACATCAATTTGACCTCTCGTTATTATTGATTATGGACTAGAAAATGACCATAGTTTTTTTTTTAATCTTAATGAGGTACCGGGTTCGTTTCCCAGGGGGGGTCAAATAAATATTAGTGATTTTTTCACTCTAATATTTATTCAATACTACCCTGGACTGGTATCTGAAGCGGAGGGCAGACCACCTTTCCTTCATGTGTTAACAACGATCAAGATAACACTGCATGTTTGTGATGTCGTGCCCTATGCACCATTTGGGTTCGGTAACAGTTTGAAAAAAAAGTCGAAGAGTATAAGACACAGTCCAACTAATTGAAAAGATTATAGGTGTAACTTTCTTTATCATTCATCGTTCACTTTGTGTAATACCATATAAAAAACACTTATTCGTGACTACCGGTTTCGGAATAATCATTCGATCATCAGGTCATTAAAATGAAATTGTTTTATGTCAGACATTTATACAAAAATAACATTTTGAGAAAGAAGACAATGAATCACAATGGGAATATTTTTCAAAGTGGACTTGAAGTTAAATTTTTTTTCAGACAAAAACTTGAGAGTGTTATATTACCATACCACAAAGTTAACAATACTCTTATACAAAATAGATTATAGATGTATTATACGTGTATAGTTGGGCGAGCTTGCACATTTCGATCGAAGCTCATTATAAATTCTTTATGTGGCCGATGCTCTTCTCATTTTTATCCTTCAAACATGATCGATTCTCCGATCGAGGAGAGATGGTTATTCTTAGACGAACCGAGTCTGCTTCGAGCCCCCGACACGAATAATAAATCAGACACAACATTTGAGATGTCGGGGTTGCCAGGATTCGAACATTGATGTATGCGAGTGTCCCGATATGTACGCTATCATGAGAGTATGTATATACTAGACTCCTAGCACGATTAATCTGATCTTCATTCTTTCGACAGTTTAACGATTCGGATGTTTCTCTCCCTATTTGCGAGTGCACCGATATGTATGGGTATTATGAGAGCATGTACATTATACTAGACTCCTAGCACGATTAATCTGATCTTCATTCTTTCGACAGTTTAACGATTCGGAGGTTTCTCTCCCTATATGCGAGTGTACCGATATGTATGGGTATTATGAGAGTATGTACATTATACTAGACTCCTAGTACAATCATTCTGATCTTCATTCATTCGACAGTTAAACGAACCTAATGTTTCTCTTCCTGTGGTTAAATTCGTAAAATTGGTATGTAATAGTTTTTAAAAATTATAAATAAAACACTTGTTTTTACCATTCGATTATTATATTTTGATATGATTAGTTTTGGATACTACAGATGCTTCCATTTACAGGTATAAATATAAACGTTTGTATTTGTACCTGTTGATGGAAGCATCTGTAGCCTCTGAACCTAATCGTAACAAAATATTCTACTAAAGTGGTAAAAAACAAGAGTTTTATTTTTAACACTCTCCTTATCATTCATCGTTCACTTTGTGTAATACCACAAAGTGAACGATGAATGATAAGGAGAGTGTTATATAACCATACTACAAAGTAACAGTGCTTTTAATACACCAATAAATGTTTTATTTTTAATTTAAACAGGTCATATCACAAAGTGAATGCCGAATTTGTAGATCGTAAGTAACTGTAATCGGGCAGGATTCAGCTATAATATATATATTTTTTTAAACTATCGACTTTTGCCACGCGTTTAAACGTAAAAGCATTGGGAATACCTCTTTTTTGTTATCGGTAAAGATTAATAAATTACCATGGTAATATATTTTTTTTAATATCTGCACAATGTTTGTCTAGTGTTATATAGTAGTAAGATTTTCCTAGATATTTTCTCTTCGTCAAACAGAAACGTTCGATTGTCGAACGAACGCAGATGAGGCCGATGTCAGAGACCTTGGCCAGGAATGGCGAACGCATTGATCACTAGACAACGGCCGGAACATTGCTCTAAAAGGAATTAACGTTCGAGACATCGGGACATGTTTTGTGTGTAATCCTTTGCGGATCATTGCTCGCTCGGTGTTTTAAAATACCATACACACACGCGAATACCGAACGCGATCTATCTTGCGTTCAGGCGGGAATAAATCTCGTAGGATTTTAAAATAATCATATGAATACTACTTTCGAATGTTCATTATATATATTTTAAATTTATCACGTTGTTGTTTATGAATACAATTATGCATACAATATGCACAGGGTTGAATGAAGCATCATAAAACATATTACTTACTTACTTTTGAGACATACCCTTCTCTTCGTCAGGACAATTACTACAACTGCATGCAAACAATACTGAGATACCTATAATATTTTAATATGGTTTAGTTTTATGATTGTAATAATTTACTAATTGTAATTTTTTTCGTTTCAGGTAAGGAAAAATGCTGAATTTCGATGTTTTAATCGTTGTGACATATACAACGTATTTGAATGATACTGGATACTCGGTAAGAGTCTTATTGTAATATTATTTTTTTAATAATCTATTAAAACCATTTTGCAGTTGAAATGTTTTTTGTTGTTGTTTTTATTCAAAATATATCCGGAAGTTATCTATAGTAACCCAAATATCCTAGTTAACGAGGTGAACTTCCAACTTTGAAAAAAAATCATCAATTTTTTTATCGATTTAATTTTTGAAAAAAAAATAGTTTCATTGGGATACCGTAATAATTATGTTCTTTTTTGCTGATACTTTATGACACATTTTATAAAATTAATAAACTACAAACTTTGTTTTAAACAACTTTTATTTTTTGTACCTACTATTTTTTCAACCGGTTTCGACCAAAAACATTGTCTTCTTCAAGGATGAATACATACACTATCATGTTTACAACTTTGTTAAAGACAAGGTGTTTGTCGAATCTGGTTGGTAAAGTAGTCTGTTCACAGTTATTTTACCACTGGTTTTTTATTATTATTAATTATTTATACTGCCAAATAAAAAAATAAAAAAAACAGCTATATGTAAAATAACTGTGAACGAGGTATAGTACCAAAAATAAAAGTGGATAACAACAAGATTGCATTTTAATTTTTCTTTAATCGATAATTATGTGTTTATTCCTTTCCTTTACTGAATTGTATACGTATATTATTTAAAATAATTAAATAACTTTTCCTTATTAACATAGAAATCTAATCTAGAAGTAAATGGTGATGCGCTCTTGGAATGATTTTTCTCAAAAAAAAGCTGCTTAATGAATTGCCCATTTATAAATAATTTACAAGCACATTTGACCCATATTATTGACAAGAAAATCGAAGCAAGATTGGTTAAACCTGTAAAAAATCTCAATTTCTCGATTGAAAATGACAGAATGTCATTGATCAGAAAAACCTATGGCATTTTCTAGAACGATCAGTAGAGCTCAGGTGGACAATTATTGCATATTGACTCTAAGCCCTTTCGAAATGCAATTAGCTCCACTGTGCGCTCGGTCCACGCGGGATTCCTCTCGAGACTACCGCTCCTGTTTGTGTTTCTCTCGCTTTTCTTAATCCCCACCTAAGGTTTCACAAACAATTGCATCGCGTGTATTTATCCAGGGTAAATCTGTTCTCCAGGCTGAGCAAACCCCGCCTGTGTGCGCTAGTGCCGTCCGCGGAGAGACCTTTGGAAAATTTTATTACGAGCATTTTTCACTTGGAGCGTATTAAAATCGCTTCTCTTTGTTGGAGCGCGGTTTATTCCACGTGTTCTCGCAAAATGTATTCCCTTTGAATGCTTTTATTGGAGCACTCGCTTATTATTATTGTACTCGGAAAATTATAATTAAATATAATGGACGCCCGCGAAAGCTTTCGCTAAGTGACGCAGTCTCCTGTAAAAACGTAATGAATATTTTAGTGAAGTATTTCGCCGAAGGCATTGTGCTCCCCGAAGTGGAAAATGAATGTTTTGTATACTGTTGTGTACCTGTACATAATTACTGTGAGTTATATACTCTTGCTCGTACTATTTTTAGGTCAGAACATACAAATTAACATATAAATATAATTACTATAAGTTGTATACTTTTGCTTGTACTATTTTTAGCTCAGAACATATAAATTAACCTGTACATAATTAATATGAGTTATATACTCCTGTTAGTACTATTTCTAGGTCAGAACATACAAATTAACCCAAATATAATTACTTTGAGTTGTATACTTTTGCTAGTACTATTTTAAGGTAAGAACATACAAATTTGAAAAAACATTATATTATACTTTCTTTCATACGTTTTTGATTTAGAAAAGCTTTCTTCAATGATACACTTGTTAACAAAATTACACTATTAAATTGAAATTTGTGCTCCTTTAATGTGGTTGGTTGTTCAATAATTGTTGAAAATGTTTAATGTGTTAATTTTAAAATTATTTTGTTTTGTGAAATTTATTTTTTGAGTAACGAAGTTTTTTTATTTACCTAACGTCCAAGTTACTTTGAAATCTAGCTACGGCTTATGCAACACCGCTTATCATGACCCTACTCAGGCTTCAAATTTTCAAGTTTCATAGCCTATGCCTTCTCGTGAGTGGATTTACTCTTTATGTTTAAAGTTACTATAATTTCATGTAATTCATGAGTGAAAATTCTAGGCAAAAACACTCGCTTGAGTAACGAAGAAATAATGCAATCCACTAAAAGCTTAAACCTAGTCGAAACTGCATTAATTTTTTTAATTGTCCTTTTGTTCATTGAAAAATGAATATTAGGCCCACGGGCTGAAATTATGTACATGTTTTCATGTACATCATTGTGTATATCATTGTGTGATGTAAATGTAAACTTCAAACGCTCGTACAGTCCTCAAATTGTCTGTGCACACAGACCACTCGTTCCTTTATCTTTTCTTATCCGTTTTGTATCCGTGTGAAATGGGTCAAGCGCCCAGCCCTGCGGCACCCCCGAGTGGCCGTCACATCCTCCCGCGGCGGCAACAATAAGGCCGGATTCATTTCCGATTGGCAAGTTTCAATGTTACGCCTCGCTTTGTTAGCGGCCCCAGGCTGCCCTGGCTCACCTTGTCTAGGAGAAGGGAGCGTGATAAACCTAAAACGTAAACAACCCCCAGAGATTGGGTATATTTTTAGATGGAAGCATTTATTATTTATCTTGCTTAGTATATATATATATATATATATATATATATATATATATATATATATATATATATATATATATATATATATATATATATATATATATATGTATATATATAAATAAGATGTGTAGATCATTAAGTGGTTTTTTGTTTCTTCTAGCCAACTTTTATATATATTTTTTTATTTTAATCTGTGCTTGGAACAAGAGGGATAATAAATAAATATACGAAAAAAAGGAATAATCTACAATGCGTCTATTTTAGATGCTTGTCTGCAGGTAGAATAGTTAGGATAGGGAAGTTAAATGTGAAAAATACATCACAAACACCCAGACCAATTGAAAATAAATATTTCTTGAATTTATTCTGCAATTTGCGGGAAACGAACCCGCGACGCCAGTTTCGCAGTTGAGCGTCTTCCCAAATACGCCACGGCGCCTGTCGTGTAGGTTAATCAGGAACTTCTCAGCATTTGCTCATTGCTGAGAGGAACTACGTAAAACTCCTCAGGAGATGTCGGACTGTTGACTGTCGTCAACAGACCTTCGGTTCCACTAGAAAAGGGTCAGAATTTGTGTCCTAGCTTGGTTTATGGTACCAATATCCTTCACTATTTTTATCATTGCAGTCGAGTCATTTTAATGTTTTTGAAATACCCGGGTATATACTGTTACAATAATCGACTCTTAATAGTACAAACGCATTTATCAATTGACGGGCAGCATCAACTGGCAAATTCTTGAGAATTTTTATATATGCTTATATTTTATGCTGGTACATCTCCCTTCTCGTTCATTCTTGAATAGTTGTGACGTCGTTCCTTTATTCTTTTCGCGCACCATAAACTATGTCTCTCTCTTCCGGTATTCAATCATCTCGTTTGCCGTTTTCTTCAAATGTTTTGTCTCTGGGGGAAACGTCATAGCAAATGGCGGTATAATTCAAAAATGAAATTGATGTGCTTATTCGAAAAACTAATTGTCAAAAATTGTAATAAATTGTCAAAATAATGAATTGCACTGAACAGGAATGTTTCATTTATCTCAGAAAATTGATTTTATTAATTGTATTTTAAATGGAGGTTATATGAAGATATGAGTAGTTTAATTTAAGTTTTATTAATTACTTAAAATATTGTTCATCTATAAAACCAATGAACGTTCAAATTTTTATCAACTATTAAAAATCTAATAAATAATATTCTTGTTAAGGCTTGATTTTTTTAAACCCTGTTAACATTAGACGTAATTGAATATTTTGCTTAAAGTACCGTTTTGTATTGAAAAGTTTTTTTCGAAATAAATAAATAGCTTTGAAAAAAAAAGTGTTATAGAAAGGTAAGGGGAGAAAATAATGGCGAGTGTTTGTGCCTAGAATTTTCACTCATGAATTGCTTGAAATTATAGTAACTTTAAACATAAAGAGTAAATCCACTCACGAGTAGGCATAGGCTATTAAACTTATAAAGTTGAAGCCTGAGTAGGGAGATAATAAGCGGTGTTGCATAAGCCGTAGCTAGATTTCAGAGTCAATTGGACGTTAGGTAATTTAAAAAAAATGAGAAAATGATGTATTTTTTTCTTCTTTATATATTCTTAAAAAAGACAAATTCCAGTGAATATTCTAACAAAAATACGCGCATTCTACACGTTCAGCTTCTTGCGCAGTCGAATTGGACGTACTCGTAAACAACCGAACAATTCTCCCTTAAACAGAGACACATTTGAAGAGCGAAAAGTCAAGTCACCCTTGAAAATATAATACTCTTCATCGCGTTAGATGACCCACTTCACATTCCTTGATCCGGCTGCGTAAAAAATCCCGATATCCTTTGAAATATTTCACGTCTTTATCGATCTAATCCTGAACTTGAATCGTGCCAGTGTTCAACGAACGGCGAGGCTTTAGCACATTGGTGGCCAACCTTTTATTCAAAGCAAACATATATATATATTATTATAATATATATAAAAATCAATTTTTTTTAAAGATACAACGATAACGAGAATGAAACATTTATTAAATTAGAGTTAGGCAATACAAAAAAATAACCAGAAAACTTCTCAGTTCTTCTGTTACTCTTCTCTTGCGTCCAACGTCTTTACTACTTGATGCCATTATATGGGTCTTGAAATTGTCACGAAAGTGAAATGCTTCCATAACAGGTATCACCCAAAATTGGGTGCTTTGCCAGTAAATTAAAAATACTTCCATATATGGGATATGATTTGAACTACGCACGGTGGAATGTTCTTTTGGTGGTTTAGTACACTTACAGAAAAAATATGTGAAATGCTCCGCGGGCCGCGGGTTGGCCACCCTCGCTTTAGCATAATCCAGAATATCCCTGGTGCGGCCCTAAAAATACCAATTGAATCCTCGCTTTTGACCGATCAGCTGGCTGCTCCGGGATGATGTTTTTAACCCGGTCGCAGGATTAGGCGATACAGCCGCGTGGCTTTTAATTATCCCGGGCCGCTTATTCATTATATCATCCCTCACGATTCCCGATTCGGCTCCCTTCGCCAGGGTCGCAGCAAGAATAAAATTACCAGGCATATTCCGAACTCCTTTTAAAATTATACTCGACCCTAGATTACGGGACATTTATTTTGTTTTATTATTTAATATGGTTACAATAGTTTTTTTTTACATTATTTTAATTCATTTTTTAGACATTTCTATTTTTACAATCTTAAAATTAATAACGCAGTCTCTCCAATAAAAAGACTTAGTTCGAGTGCTTGGAGAGGGACCTACACTTATCATTTATTGTTTATGTTTGTTGGCAATATAATTTATTTTATTATTTTTTTCCTTTTTTAGATTAACATGTATATAATTTATTTAATTAATTTTTTTAGCATTTTAATGTCTTAATTCTTTTTTATCTGTTGGAAGGTTATTTAAGTATTTGGTACCCAAATATTTTAAGTTCTGTTGGAATTATGTGGTATTGCATTTCGCTATTGTAGAGTAATTATGGTATCACCTAGATGAACTTTTCTTTGGATTCGAGTATTTTCACCCTTAAATAGTTGAAAAATTGCTGTTTTTTTTCAAAATGGAAAAATACTGTTTATGTGTTATCTCGAAGATGAACTTTTCTTTAAATTCAAGTATTTTTCTCAAATAGTTGAAGAATTGTTTTTTTTTGGTATCTTGAAGATGAACTCTGAAGATTTATCGGGTCGTGGTCCCGTGGTTAGAATCGTGGACTCTTGAGTCAGAATTTCTGGGTTCGATCCCACTCACTCTACCTCAACTTGATACTTATTTTTAATAACTACCCGCTAAGGCTCACAAAAATAGTATGAAATTGAAGTATTTTTGAAAATAATAAAAACACAAATATTTCTTTGAACATTAAAAAAAACTTTTCTCTAGATTCAAGTATTTTTCACCCTTAAATAGTTGAAAAAATGCTGTTTTTTTCTTCTTCTTTAAAAATACATAGTTTCTACTTGTGTATAATATAATAATAATAATAAATTTAGATAACTTATATAGTGCCATTTTCGTAAAATAATACCTCAAGGGCGCTTATTTGCTTTTGCTTATATGCTTTTTTGTATATATTGCTATATGTTTATATGCCTTTTTGTATATTATATAGTGTATTATAGTGCGTCCCTGCGTTGCCCCCCGCCAATAGCGTTCAGCGCGGCCGAAACAGCCCTCACCCCCGCGGCCAGATTACTATAATTAACTGTATCCGATAGAGGTCCGGAGGCAGTGCTTCCCACGGCGGAGCTGATAAAAAAATCCGGAGGAAATACCTGATAACGACTCGAGGACTGTCTATCAGCAATTAACCGCCGTCATTTTGGCTCATTTGAATTTCACTCTCGTTCGACAGGGCTTTCTTCGGTATTAATCCTTGTCGACTTTCTTTCGTTATCTTTTAAAATACCTTCGTTTTTCCGACGAACGCTACTGCCATATTAAGGGCGGAGGGAAACAGAATCGTGTAACTTTATCGTGATCGGAAATTTTGAAATTGCTTAAATATTTTAATAATTATGTATACCGACAAAATTAAAAAAGGAGTGTTGAGATGGTTTGGGCATGTGGAACGAATAAGTGAGAAAATAACTAATGATTGGTGGTTGGTAAGTTTAGTTAGTTAAGTTATAAAAAAAAATGAGGCGAATGTAGTTGGGAAAAGAGACAGAGGAAGACCGAGGAAAACTCGGCACGATCAGTTATGTCAAATACTTGGAAGCGGTCGGGTCAGCAGTCGAAATGATCGGCGGGTATGAATGAAGAGATGCATGAATGTCGTATTTAATTTCGTACGGGTATCATAAAAAAAATTATTTCATATAGTTTAATGAATAAGTTTTTCCTTGAATGTATTTGCTAATACTTTGTGACACATTTTATAAACTTTATGAAATAAAACTAGAACTTTGTTTTCAACCAGTTTTTTATTGGTACTTTTCTCCAACCGGTTTCGACGAGAACCTTCTTCTTCTTCGAGTTTCTTGTCGAAACCGATTGGAAAAAAGTACCAATAAAAAACTGGTTAAAAACTAATTCATAGCACTCATTCATCCTTCGTTCACTTTGTGTAATACCACTTAAATCCAAGTAAACGATGAATTAATGATAAGGAGAGTGTTATATTACCATACCACAAAGTTAATAACGCCTTTAATATACAAAATACTAATTTCCAGTTATATTTTATAAAGTTTATAGATAACTATTATTGTCCGCCTCCGTAGTGTAATGGTCAGCACGCTCGGCTACCGTTCTGGAGGTCCCGGGTTTGATTCCCAAGGGGGGTAAAATAAATATTAGTGATTTTTTCACTGTCATATTTATTCAATATTACCCTGGACTGGTTCTTTGAAGCGGAGGGCTGATCACCTTTCCTTCATGTGTAAACGATCAAGATAACACTGCGTTTATATGACGCAGTGCCCTATGCACCATTGGGGTGCGGATAAGGGTTTATTATTATTATTATTATTATTGTAAATGTGCCATTATTGTAATTTGTAATTATGTGTACGATGGAATATAAATAAATGAAGTGCGGTAGTCTTCGGCGCTTCATATCATTTTACCGTTTGTTCCACATTGATAATAATAATGATGACAGCATCAAAAATTCGCTGGCACAGTTTCCATTGTTGAAACAGCGATCATTAATAACCATTACCGACTCGAGATCCAGATTCTGGTCTCTGCCGCGGCTCGTCGGGTTCCGTTTGACAAATCGCATCAAGGCATTGCCACTACCAATCACGTCTCGCGTCGTACACTAAGCGCAGAGGGGGTATCTTAATATTCGATGATCTGAAGCCAAACGGGCAATGAGTTTATTTTATATATTTTTTGACATCTCAGTATAGATGATGAATATTATGGAAGTCTAGACATTTACAAGGTTTACGACTTTTACAACATTTTTGAAAGTGGTCAGGTTAAGTCGTAACAATCGGCGGGTATGTATGAGGAGATGCATGAACGTGGAAGAGGCGAAGAATGTTTGCAAGGACAGAGTGGTGTGGCGCTCTATTCTCTCTGCCTACCCCTGCGGGGAAGCGGCGTGATAGTTGATTAGTTAGTTACAACATTTTGAGTTTGTCCAAATACTTGTTCACAAATCTGGATTATCTCCAATTATAGGAGTATTTTTCATATTATTTTTTAACATCTCATCAAAGGTGAAGAAGAATTTGGTAGTCCGGGCATTTACGGGGCTGACGACCGTCATAGGCTGGTTTAAGTGATCACTTTACACACGTGTAACATTCACCAAATCTACCCATTATTGACAACCACACTACTCAAATTCTTGGATGTTCTACATATATGAACCAATTTAGAAACCTTGTTCTTGAATCACTAGAACTTCACTAGAGACATCTATTGGTGAGATGTAAAGAAGCTTTTTATTAAGCAGAAACTCTTATATTAGTTTGTGAGATCCGAATCCTGGATTATAATCACACACATGAGAAACGCCAGAAAATACCATTTTCATTTTTATTATTAAGCCTATAATTTGACCAGATAATTTATTTACAACATTTTGAGTGTGTCCAAATACTTGTTCACAAAATCTGGATTATCTCCAATTACAGGAGTTACTTTCATATTATTTTTTGACATCTCATCAAAGATGAAGAAGAATTTGGAAGTCCGGGTATTTACGGGGCTGACGACCGTCATAGGCTGGTTTGAGTGATCACTTTACACACGTGTAACATTCACCAATTGTGCCCATTATTGATGGTTTCGACATGTGGAACGTATGAGTGAGGAAAGAACGGTTAAACAAATTTATAAGGCGAATGTAGTTGAAAACTAGAAGCAGAGGAAGACCGATGAAAACTTGGGACAATCAGGTATGTCAAATACATGAAAGCGGCCGGGCCAGAAGTCGTTATAATCGTTGGGTATGTATGAGGAGATGCATGAATGTAGAACAGGCGAAGAATATTTGCAAAGACAGAGTGGTGTGGCGTTCTATTCTCTCTGCCTACCCCTGCGGGGAAGCGGCGTGATGGTTAGTTAGTTAGTAAGTTAGAATATTATATATATGCCTTATGTATGTAATATGTTTTGAAATAAATACATACTTATATGATTTTTTATAAATTAATCATATCGTAGTCGTACAGGAGAAAGTGACCAAGTGCATTTTTTTACACTAACGTGATCATTGACTATTTGATATCTTACTAGCTTAATATTGTTATATTTATTGACTTGGCGTTTAATTTGTAGAACTCCATTTTAATTTATGTATTAATTTTAAATCAAACACAGATTTTTTGAGTCTACTAAGTTGTATTTTATTAACAAAAAACATATAGCTTAATATTGCCCTGAAAAAAATTCCAAAGGATTTTAAACTTGGAAGTATAATGTATTGACTTGTTAAAAATGACTAACTGCATTGATGTTTATGTTGTTGCCAAGCAAAAGTGACTTAAAGTGGCCCTCCTGAACATTTTACGTTTTGTTAGTTGGTCACTTTCTCCTGTACGACTACGATATTTTCTTTGTATGTTTGATAGTTAGGTTATATATAATTATAATCTTACTTTCTCGATGAATATATCAGATATGGCTATACTTTTTAGGACGAACTTCTGAGAAAACACACAATCTACATTTATCAAGGCACGATAGTAAATGCAAATCTCAGTTACTCCTTTTGTGCTTAGTAAGCACACCGGTGTTCTCCGGCTTATTATCATAGCCATCCTCTTAGGGCGGGAGACGGAGCGATTCAGGACCATCACTCGACGTGGTCGATTAATCATCCAATATTGTTGACGCCGCTCCAACAACTGGACCTAACACAAGAAAAAACCTCTAAAAACTGTATTAAAACCGACGAAATACCAACTGCGTTCAGTCTTGACCGAACACACTGAGATTTTATTATTTGTTGTGGTGATCACATATTTGCAGCTTACTTTCTCCATCTACAATTCAACAAATTTATTTTTTGGTATTTTGTAGGTAAAAAATCTGTTATAATTCATTATTCTCTCTACCTTTATCCGCATCAAATGGTGCATAGGGCACTGCATCAAAGAAAGCAATACAGAGTTACAGGAGTTATTTTCAAATTATATTTTTTTCTAGTGAAGTTCTAGTGATTCAAGAACAAGGTTTCTAAATTGATTCATATATAAATAGAACTTCCAAGAATTTGAGTAGTGTGGTTGTCAATAATGGGTAGAATTGGTGAATGTTACACGTGTGTAAAGTGATCACTTAAACCAGCCTATGACGGTCGTCAGCCCCGTAAATGCCCAGACTTCCATATTCTTCTTCATCTTTGATGAGATGTCATAAAATAATATGTATATTCAGGTGTTTAATTTTAATAAAATAATTTATTTTAAAATTCTGTCTTGAAAATGAATAAAAACTATTAACAATAAAAATGTAACCATATTCAATAATAAAAAAAAATTAAATACGTAAATCTATTTCCGTTGTGTATCGGGTGACTTCGGAATTTCTCGGGCGTTTCCGTGTGCCATACTACATACGGTGGTCGTACTAAGGTTTTTTTATGCCTTCCGCCAGCACAATGGTCAACGTTCGATGAGACTGGTCGTAAAGCCCGAAATGGCCGGGCCCTTTCTTATTACTGGGAGGACCTTTTTATTGTCCGAGCGTGATTTGACACTTCGTAGTAAAATGATTGTCCGCCTCGAGCCCCTCTCTGCCCGACGCAAGGTCTGCACCATTGTGAATCATCTCTCGACATTGTATCCATTAATTATGTGTAATAATATTTTTTTATTTTTTATTTAAGTATAACATAATACATTTTAAACATTTATACATACGGAAAACTTTTATATTTCGATTCGCTGTGCCTCTCCGAAAAAGAGACTGAGTTCTTGTGCTTGGAGAGGGACTTACTTTAATGTTATGTAATAAATGGTATGTCTTTTTTTTAAACTGGCAGTACACAACGGAGTTCTGGTTCCAACCCTTATGTATGGAAGCGAAGCATGCAGTTGGCAAAAGAAGGATGAAAGCAGACTGAATGCAGCCTAACTGCGATCCCTCAGACGAATGTGTGGCAAAACGATGTTTGATAGATGTTCAAATGATGAAATAAGGAAAGAATGTAAGGCTGAGATAAGCATTATCGATAAAATTAAGAAAGGTGTGTTGAGATGGTTTGGAAATGGGGAACGTATGAGTGAGGAAAGAACTGTTAAACAAATTTGTGAGGCGAATGTAGTTGGAAAAAGAAGCAGAGGAAGACCGAGGAAAACCTGGCACAATCAGGCATGTCAAATACTTGAAAGCGGCCGGGTCAGGAGTCGTAATAATCGTCGGGTATGTATGAGGAGATGCATGAATGTAGAAGAGGCGAAGATTGTTTGTAAAGACGGAAATCTGCACCTTATCTGCGCTTTAATTTGTTCGAGGAAATTCATTAGTTGATTTTGTTATCATACGAATAATTGCTATTTATTTATTTATTGAATTATAATAGTAATAATAGTCATTAACCATTCAAAAAATAATAACTCTCAGCTTGCTCATTCCAACCTTAAATTTAATGCACAGCAACTTTTTTTTCGATCCCGTATTTTCTCCTTTAAATTGGAAAATCTGTTACACCCTTTGCGAGCTCTTCCAGTAAGGGAACATGGGAGCTTCAAATAGGTAAATATTTATACGGTGTCATTAAGTTGCTAAAATATGAGCAGAGAGAGCTTTTTCAGAGCGATTCGAGGCTTATGGTAAAAACC
Organism: Brachycentrus maculatus; assembly: GCF_059751285.1. NCBI lineage: Eukaryota > Metazoa > Arthropoda > Insecta > Trichoptera > Brachycentridae > Brachycentrus > Brachycentrus maculatus. The sequence goes on from NW_028280967.1 coordinate 1,609,092, forward strand.
CTTACTAAATTCGCTTTATCGTAATTTCATTTCATTTACGATTTATAAAACATGACGTTTTTTCCCATTTTTTCTTTAAAAAATGTATTGATTATACACAGGTACGTTGAAAAGTTGTTTTTTAAATCATAATCTAAAAAATGGGTATAGCAGAAGTCGTTCCTTACCAAACAATAGTAGTAGATTTATAAATAATAAAAAAAACTAACTAACCATCACGCCGCTTCCCCGCAGGGGTAGGCAGAGAGAATAGAGCGCCACACCACTCTGTCCTTGTAAACATTCTTCGCCTCTTCCACGTTCATGCATCTCATACGTACCCGCCGATCGTGCGACTCCTAAACTGACCACTTTCAAGTATTTGGCATACCTGATCGTGCCATGTTTTTCTCGGTCTTCCTCTGCTTCTTTTCCCGCTAACATTCGCCTCATAAATTTGTTTTACCGTTCTTTCCTTACTCATTCGTTCTACATGTCCAAACCATCTCAACACACCTTTCTTAATTTTATCGATAATGCTTATCTCAGCTTTGCATTCCTTCCTTATTTCACTATTCGTACATCTATCATACATCGTTTTGTCGCACATTCTTCTGAGAGATTGCATTTCGACTGCATTCAGTCTACTTTCATCCTTCTTTTGCCAACTCCATGTTTCACTTCCATACATTAGTAGATTTATTGTATTATTAATGTCTACATCATATTGTTTGTTTCTAATGTTTTTTTCGTATCCGTAAAAATTAAAATTTTATTTTTAATTAATGTTTTACTCAGTAATTACCACTAATAGTGGTATTTACTAAGTAAAACATTAATTAAAAATGGATACGTTTTACCACAAAGTGACTGACGAATCAGTTAATGGAAAAAGTAAAATTTCATTTGAATTTATTATAATGAATATTAAAATAGTATAAAAATGTTTTTTTTAAAGAGAAATTTTATGTTTGTATTATTTACAAAAATACTTCAATTTCACACTTTTTCTGTGAGCCTAAGCGGCTCTTTGTATTATTTACAAAAAAACTTCAATTTCACTTTTTTTCTGTGAGCCTTAGCGGCTCATTATTAGAAATAGGTATCAAATCGTGGTAGAGTGGGTTCGAACCGAGAAACTCGACCGCGACACTAACCACGGGACCACAACCCGACAACATGGTATGTAGTTCTTGTCTACCAACATTACTAAGCGTCTTTTATTGACTGTGAAGTAATTTGAATCTAAAATATATAAAAAGACATTCACGGAAAATATGTAATTTTTTATTCATTCAGGAATTCTTTTTAATGAAAATCTTTATTTAATGAGCGCGGCTCTCAATGTACTAGATGCGAAAACGCCTCAATTCTTTGCAGAAACACCTTGTTTGTGTTTTACGGGCCACATCTACGTAGAATTATGTACTACTTCCAAACGTTGACAACTCCAACTCAATTTTTTTTCTTTATTACCCAAAAATAAAATAACTCAATTAGTGACAATGTTTGCTTTATTTATTTTATGGGTATATTCTATCGACCTGGTACCTAATAGTTGACTTGTTTATTTAAATCTAGCCAAAAAAGGTACTAAACGGATCATCAAATATATCCTACCAAATTCGTTGCCTTCAACATTTTTTGATTATTAGCCATTTATTTTTATTTTTTCGATTCTTTTTAATATTAAATTATATTTTTTGTTGTCTCATCGGTGTTTTAATTAACGTGTTTGACGGTACATATTTTTGAAAATTATTACAAATTCGTAATTTGTATGTTTGTTTCTCTCATATTGTTGAAGAAAAAAATAACTCTTTAATACAAATTTAAGTTCCTTTTTTTACTATATTACATTTTCAGTAATTATCAGGGAAAACTTTAGTTGTTTTTTTTGTACAACATACGGTGTTTAAAAATGATGTGAAATGTATTAAAACACAACAACTCAAAGGGAAAATTAAATTTAAAATGGTTTATTCTCGTTGTTTCGTGAATATTTTTTTTAAAATTAGTTTTGAAAAAAATATAATTTAAGTCAAATAGGAGTATACATCTATTTGGTCATTTTTTGGGAGTATACGACGCTTGAATTTATATAACAAACGTGTATGTTCATATGTACAGAAGACATAACAGTAAAAACCCCCCCACATCTTTATCCCTTAGCAGTGTGGCACTTTGTGTAAGAAATATATTTATCACATTTTGTGAATAACCCGAAAACCGCCCCCAGAGAGAGAGGGATAAAAAAAACTTTACGCCTTGTTTGTTTTTTATTTTCATCTTTTCTCCAGCCGTCTAAGATAATCCATAGGTACACATATTTTCCGCTAACAATGTTTCCCGACGACATATCCTCACATTCCCGGAGGCTAGGGCTGGGCCGGAGGAGGCTCGGAGGACTCACGCGAGCCCCTTTTTTAAATCATTAATAATAAATATTTTAAAAATAAATTATCAAGCCAATTGTGAATTTGTTTTGGAATTTAACTAATTTATCTAAATCTAAGAATCTAAGAATCTTTGTCCGCCTCCGTAGTGTAATGGTCAGCACGCTCGGCTACCGTTCTGGAGGTCCCGGGTTCGATTCCCAGGGGGGAAATATAAGTGATATATATTTTTTTGATGCTTAATAATATGATGCTAAATAATACGCCTTAAAGGGTAAGTTTTTTGAGCCCCCTGTCAAATATCGGCTATCATCCCTGCCACCAACCCCTTTTCAGCGCCGCGGGAAGTGTTGTTTTTGAATTAGCGAACACATGCTGTATCCTCGGGGGTAGACGGGGTTGTGAAAATTTCGAAATGATAGCTGTTTACATATTTTCACAGCGAAACACAACTTTTCACGCCATCCTGTGCTTTTTCTTCCTCAAACCTCCAGCAGAAGTTGTCAAACTGCTAACACAACTTTGGGTATCTTTGGAAAATGATAAGTAATGCGAAAACTGGACTACCCTTACAAAAAAATACAATTTTTTTTTTTTTTACAAAAGACATGTAGTTTTTAGTCATATTTTCTTAATTTGTTTTTATCTTATTTTTTTAAATATTTTCTTATTTGTTATATTTTCTTATTTTTTATATTTTCTCATTTGTTCATTTTAAATATGCTTCTTACCTTATTTTTTTTCTCATTTATTTCTTTTAAAAAAAGAGGAGAACCGAGGCAAATCTGGCAAGATCAAGTATTTTAAATATTTGTTTTTTATTAACATAAATTGTATACATTTATTTAAACAACAATTTTGAATTTTTTTTTTCAGAGACCCACCAAGCCACCTTGTGTGTCTTGTCGGTGGAGTTCTTTTTACATACATTTTTTATTGTTTTTAACAATTTTAACCTAATATACACACAAAAAAGAGAGAAAAGCTTAAGAATATAAACTATTTTACAATTTTCATAAAATTAACTCTTGATCATATCATTGCTCTTGATTAACATGTATGTACTTGAAAGTAGTCAAGTCAGGAGTCGAATGTGTATGGGGAGATGCATGAATGAGAAAGAGGCAAAGATTGTATCTGAGGACAGATTGGTGTGGCGTTCTATCTCCCTGTCTACCCCTTTGGGGAAGCAGTGTGATGGGTTGGTTAGTAAGATTTTAGTAATTATATTGCTCACACTTTCAATCAAACAGAAATATATCATATTGCCATTTTCGACTTGCTTTGTCTAGTCTTTAAACTAAGGAAGGGTTAGGGTATATAAAATAAATAGAATGCCATCTAAATCATACAGCGCAGTTCCGCGACACCAAGATTGTATTAAACAATACTTGATTTATTGACTTTGTGCCATTTTCATTTTCCGTCTCATCCGTTTAATATCGCCAATGTTTTGAGGAACAGCGACTTCGTACTGCGGTCCGCAGCTCGCTCGAAATTTGGCATAAAATATGTCCACGTCTTATTGGTTTACATATTTGATAAAAGAATGGGGACTTGGCATAATGTCAACCGTTCCCTGTGCGACCAACTTCGCAGTACGTACGAAATGTTCGGCATAAATTTAAACCAGCCGGCAGCGGATGTCGGAATTTTCAGCACAAAACACAAGACTGTGAAAAACTTCCCCCGTTTGGATCTGAGCGTACTCACCTATCTACATATGTGTCGCCTACTTTCAAAATCCGCCAGATCCATGTAAGTCGATTTTACCAAAAGTGCGAAATTCTCCGGGTAACAATTATGTTTAAAAGATTTGTCTATCTTTAGATAAAATATTATGAAAAAGAGAATTTTCCCATTTTTTAGAAAATTATTCAGTATTAAAAAAAATGAGACAAACCGATAATGACGTCATCTTAATTTTTGACCTATCCCCGCTCTCTGATTGGCCGATATGGGTCAGAAGGCGAGTTCCATGAATATAGCGGGAATTGAAATACAACACTATTTTTAAGTATTTTTGAACAGGGTTTTCAAGTATTTAAATATTTTAAACAATAAAACCCACAATTGGTATTCCGATAGAGTATTGAATTTAAGATCTTACAAAATTGGACCTGGCGGATTTTGAAAGCAGGCGACACATATCTCTGTGTTGTGCTTTCTGCTAGCCCCGTGCAATAACACGTATGATCGATCACGCCGTAACGTGTGCTCTTGTCGTGCTTGAAAGATGTATATGTTTTACCAACGAATAATTTTTCTACGTCTTAAAAGTTCA